>NC_030679.2:60201965-60830619 GCF_000004195.4 Xenopus tropicalis | reverse complement strand
AATTGACAGTCAGAAAGTAGCAGTTTCTATCCTGGGTGATATTAATCACATTAGCAAAAAAGGGCAGGTTGTGCTCAACCACTATATTTTAAACCATTGGGTGTTAGTGCAATGAGATTGTGACCACAAAATACAAATGTATATTGCAATATATAGACAAACAATCCCTGTTTTGCTTAAAGTTTCTTAATGTCCTATATATATACTGTATATTGATAATGGGTGAGTGCAGAGGATTTCTTGTTGTTGGTGATATTAATCACATTCCCAGCTTCACTGTGCAGACAAGCTGGCCATATATGGCCAACAGTAACTGGTTGAATTTTTGATGTTTGTACATGAGTTTAAAAAGTCTTGCTCCCCTATGGTGTTATAAAAATATCCTAATCTCAGGATGGCATAATGTAGAGTCTGGTACTTTGTGCCCCTTGGTTTGATAGTACAAATGGGACTCTACCAACTCATAATGGGAGCCATTAATTCCCATATTTTATTTGCTATGTAGTCTGTGCCCTGCCTCTTAATCTCAGCATTTCACATTTTTCATACATATATTTTTCATACATTACATATCCACAAAATCCACTGGTAAGAACACTGGTCTGTAGCTGGGATCATGTCAGCATATACCCAAGATATTCTTTTTTATCCTGCTAGATAATCCCCAGGTTATAGGCTTTTATTATTATGAATACAGATATGAAATCTCTTCTCCAGAAACCCAATATCCAGAAGGCTCAAAAATACTGAAAAGCTATCTCCCATAACGCATAATTCTAATTGTTTGATTCCATTTTCTCTTCAATAATAGAACAGTGCCTTGTACTTGATCCTAACAAAGCTTTATAAATTCATCTAGGTGGCAAAACAATCCTATTGGGTTTATTTAATGTTTATTTATTTTTTAGTAATGATGGTCCAAATTACAGAAAAACCCTTTTCTTAAAAACACCAGGACATAAGCATTACGGGTATTACATCCCATACCTGTGCTTTATTTAACATACAGATGAAGAAAATTGTCTGCATTAAATATGCAAAGGTGACCCAGACATCAATTTTATTTGGTAGTAAAGGCTATGGATACGATTTGTTAAACTTCAAACGGGATTCTAAAATAAACTACAGTAAAAGGGGAATGTTTGGGGTTAATTAGATGCCAAAGAAGAATAATGATGATAGCAGTAAAAGGACACTAGCTTTAGGCCAGTGTCAGAGGAGGTATGTACCTGCTGTGTAAAAAGTTGAAGATGCTGTACATTGCTCTTTTTAGCTTCCTTTTACCTTAGCCAGTCACCCTGGACTCCCACTGGAAAATTTCTACATCTACATTGATGATTATTTGTCTTTGGGGAAAACTGTCATTCTGTTTGCACCGTTGGCTATGTACCATGCTGCACACAATAACATGAGCAATGGGAACACTGCAATACTTTACTGTACAGCAAATCTATCTGATAAGGAATGATGGGAAAAAATAAAAAACCTATCTATTACACAATAGGGTGTCTTTATTCACATTTGGGACAAACATCGCTGGTTCTGTTGCCCATAGTAACCAATTGAAAATTATATTTGAACAGTCACCTACAAATTACAAAACAAAAGCAAAGATCTGATTGGTTGCTATGTGATGTCTGTCTCCAGTGTTAATAAATACACCCCATAGAGTGATGCATGCCTGTTATAAAAATAGGGTATAGTAAATATAATAGTGATATTTTCCTGAAAAGGAGAGTAAAGCTATTTATGAATTGACACAGTTATCATAAGTAATGCTTATGCTAATTTTTCAGAATGTGTTCAACTCTTTTGAGCAGTTGATTCATTGGGTGGTAATTCTCAACATTGCTCAGCACTATCATTATCTATAGCAAATGCGGGGACAACCCACATTTTTGGGCAATGCGGGTTGGGCAAAACAAATTTGGGCAATTATTTTTAAATACATTGTTTGTTCATCTGTAACTATAACTACTGGTAATAATTATTTGTAAAAAAAAAAAAAGATTATCGATCTAAAAGTGTAACCATCTTGAAATACCCACACTTTTGTTTAGAGATACGTTCACCCTAATGGAGACAAGGAGAGTCATGTAGAGAATGACATTATCAAAAGAACATGAAAAGTTCAAAAAGAATAAACCCAACTAATATTCTTTTTTTGGATAACAAAGTTTATACATTGGTACTGTAAAATAATATCCAATTTACAGTGTAATAACACTAGCCCTGTTGTGTGATCAACAGCTTTAATTCAGGTCATCCCAGAGTCTTTGCTTTTTGTAGTATCATTAACAGTGTTCAAAAGGCTTAATTGTTTTAGTGTACAAGCTAGATTTTCCTGGCATTTTATAGAAGTAGGTAAATCTGTTTTCTCTTTTTGCATTATATCATGTGTATGATGCAAAACAAAAGCAAATTAAGCAACGGAAAACAATTTCATACAGAACTGACTAAAACAGCTGTATAAGATAATTATACTTTATGATGTAACATTTCCATTATTGTGGATAACTCCATGCTGAGCTATTTGGCAATAACCAGTTAATCAGAAATACTCTAGTGGCAGTCTAAAAGGAATGTAAAGTATGTATATGCACTATTATGGTATCTATTATCAGGAAACACCTTGTCCATAAAACACAAGTTGTTAAGCATTCTGGATAAAAGATCCCATATCTCTACTGTATGTATTACCGCAATATAACTTTTGGATGTGCAAATAATAAGATGCAGGAAATTACCGTGTATAACACATGGTTTCAATGTTGTACAACTTCTGTAATTGGCAATTAAATCAACAATACCTTTGATCTTAAAAAGTGATTTAGCATGATAGAAAACTGAGTCTACTGTTGGCAAAAAAATGAAAAGTATTTAAAAAGGGAGCCTTTATATCTTAAACTGTCCTGGTGATAGCCTATGGGTTCATAGAACTGAGGTATCACTTTCAATACAGGCTATGTGAATGGATAACTATGGAGACTGCTCCATTCATAGACAACGCCCTCGGTGACATCATTCCCCAACTTTATATTGGTTGGTAGCCCATACTCCCTTTCTATCTTCTTCCCAACTTTATATTGGTTGGTAGCCCATACTCCCTTTCTATCTTCTTCCCAACTTTATATTGGTTGGTAGCCCATACTCCCTTTCTATCTTCTTCTAATGGGATTAAAACACAAAGAAAGTTTGATGGAAGTAATAAGGAAGCTTGTGACCAGCTTGCCTTATAGACAATTGCAAATGCACCTTTGCATGAATAAATATCAGTGCTTATTTGGATTTGGATTTCCATACCTTAAGTATGTTGAAAAATAATTTAAACAACAATATGGGATTGTTTTGCCTAAAATAAGGATTCATTATATTGTAGCTGGTATCAAGTAAAAGGCACTGTTTTATTATTACAGAAAACAAGGAAATCATTTATAATCATTTCTAAGTTATTTGTTTAAAATGCAGTCTATGGGACTTCCCATAATTTGGTGATTTCTGGGCAACCTGTTAGGTGGGTACCTATGGCTGGTACGCTCCCAGTCAGGGCTTAGGGTTGGCCTTTATTAAAATAAGTAGGCATGACACCAATAAATGCAACAAACCATGGCAGACTTTATTCAGTATTTCACTCAGGTTGTACAGGGCCAGAGCCAGTAATTTATCACTTACACAATAAACAGAGCATGACAGATCCTATCTCTTCTGCAGGCACACCACATTCTCTCTTTCTGTACAAGCCTCCAAAACCCCTGTTATATGGAAAAGCACTACCAGGGTGTTTTAATGGTTGAGGGGGTCTTCTCTCCTTTTTTCAGCTCCCCCTTTTTTTCTGGTGTGTCCCCATACAGTATATGAGCTTCTGTCTCACTATAGCTTCAGCAGGCTCTCACTGACCTGTCTACCAAATTCAGTTCCCTAACTAACACACTATCACCTGGGGACTCTTCCCCAAATACTTACTCTTCAGCTCTCTAAAACAAGCTGATACCAATCTCTCTACCTTTATCTAGTCAAAGCAAGGCACAGTTTCCAACCTTGTCTGTCTTAATATTGTCTGTTTCTCCTGTAGATGTTATTAGGCCAAAGAAAAAGAGAAAGTAGCTAGCTGTTGTAGTCCCTTATATAAGCTCCTGAAGGAGAATTTCCCTACATGCCAACATTATGAGTTGGTGCCACCTAGTGGAAAACGTATTATATAAACTGAAATAATTTATATTTCACCTCCTTACAAACAGGTTTCTGGATTCTATATCTGTATAATAAATGAAATGTGCAGTATGCGTAATTCTCTGTAGTTTGTGCACATATACAGTACATGATATATCAGAAATTAGATGGTCAATAGAGCAATGTTATTGACACTGCTGGATGAATTTTTTGGGTGTATGGTTTCATAGGAATCCTCACACCAAATTGCATTAACAGCCACTGTTTCAGAAATGGTGCAAGTTCTAAGGGTAATTATTAAAAGGCTCAATGTCACAAATTGGTGACCTAAATGCGTCCATGCAAATTATTTTGATGCGGCAGAGAACTTTTTCCTCACTGCAAATTTTTGCGGTAGTTTTGCAAAAAAATTCATCAATGCTGAATTTCAAAGAAAATCCATGCCTGGTGAAAAACTGATGATACTGTGCTATTATGTTTAGTGAATGTTAAATCCAAATTCAGTTATCAGTATTTTCTTTAAACACATTAATATGGATTGTAAAAGAAGGTAGTGTGTCCATTTACTATACCTTCTCTTGGACTGGACTAAGGAGGAGTGATTGTCTGAGCCTCACAAATAGTGTGTTATTACTTATAGCAAAAGGACAAAGTATGCTAGAATCACTGAGGGTGCCAATCTGTTGTTATTTATTATAATTGACACCCCAGTGATTTCAGTTTGCAGTTTTCTTTAAATTGAATAATTACCATATAGTCAACCAACTGTAGCAACTCTTCGCTCACCACAATACAATAGTATGTATATATCCAGAGATCTGATGGACCCAATGCCAATAAGCAGCCAGCCACCAGCTCTATCATTTTTCTGCCCATAGTTTAGCATCTCTAGTGGCAGCACTGTCATTGAGCAATGTAGGTGGGAGTTTTGTTCCTTGTTTTCACTTAAAATACATATATTCTATGACAGTAAAGTAAATATTCTTACAGGGCCTTTAAGTGAGATTAATGGATAGTCTCACATTTTCACCTTTTTTCCATTTTTTTTAACAACTTTGTAAATGATTTAATCTAAAATGAACAGTGCATAGCTTTGGAGTGCTACAGCATTAACAAGACAGAAAGCAATAATAAAATGCTAGATTAGAAGAATATGTAGGCATATAATTTAAATTGTCATGATCTGCTGCACTTTTAAATCACGTATACTCTGGCCTGGGTATAAAGTATTTAGCAATTTGTTGCTTCCAAGCATTTTAAGACTGAGTAGTTATAAACAGGCTGTCATGGTTTGCACCCTTATATTACCAGAGTACACTTGCATTTTGATATACTGTCCAATTTAATTTTAAATGTCTCATAAATTGAAGTTTGTCCTAGATTTACAATATACTCACATATTATATTTTGCTGTTTAAACTGAATACAGTAAACGGAATACAGTACAAATCTCATTACAATTAAGTGTATCTAATTTAGTAATGCTGAGTGGTCTGAAAGGATAAAACTGCTAACAAATATAGCTTTTGAGCCATGATTACAGGCAGTTGCTTAAAAAGTTTTTAGTAGTTTGTGTCAAAGATTATGAACTATAAATAAGAAGAAACGACAGATTATTTTATAGTATACAGTACTGAGCAAACACTAGCATTTTATACAGATATGCAGTCAGAATATAAAGCAGTATATCCATAACCCCATATCTATGTATATGCAGGCCAACTAAGGTGTTCTAACAGAGACGTTAACACTGACCACATTCAAACACATTTTGAAGTTATTGATATTATAATGACAGCTGATATAACTACATTATGATCAGTATCACCTCGGGGATCCTAGTTGTCTTTAGCGGCTTTTTGGCACCCCTGGTAACTTGCCGGGCCCAAATTCAACATTTTATCAATATCTACAAATAAAGCCCCTTATGATGTCATTCAACTCACTATCACTAAGAAAATCCACAGTGATGGAAAAATTGTTAACCACCTTATCCCCATCAAAGGGTGGGGTCTCTCTTTGGTATAAATCACAATTACTATTACCACCTTATAAGCATACCTATGATACAGAAATGGGAAAAAAAGACTAAATATCAATTTAACAGAATCAGAATGGAAAATAATCTTCCTTACTCCACCCACTTTCTCAAAATAAATCACTTATTTAGACACATCCAGGAAAATCCTCTACGACTGGTACTTAACAACAGACAAACCCATCTGGATTTACGAAAACCTAACTCCTATTGAAGAGGTTGCCATTTGAGAGGAGACCCCTTACATATTTGGTGGAGCTGCCCAATGCTATTCCCCTTATGGAGAAAATTGGAACACTTTATAAATAACAACTGGGATCTAAAGATGTCTATTACCCCAGCACTAGTGATGAGTGAATTTTTTCGGCAGGCCCATGCGAATTTCCGCATTTCGGCATTGTGGAATTGTTTCACGAAACTTCCATCAAAATTTGCCGCAGAAAAATTGGTCACGTCAGATTGGGTGCGGTCACATCAAAAATGGTTGCAGTCACGCAGTCATGTTAAAAAAGGCGCGGGTGACAAAAAAAGTTGTGTGGCAAATGCGTTTCACAGATTTTTTGCCATTTGCAAATGTTATGGCAAAGCAAAAGAGGACAGATTTGCTTATTACTACCCAGCACTAGTGGTACTGGGACTGATACCTCCAAGCATCCCTAAACCGTATCATACTATTATTTCCCATACGATCAATGCATCTAGTCAACTAATTGCCCAGAGATGGAAATCAACAGAAATTCCATCTATTTCACACATCATTAGAGAACTGGACTTACAAAATATGGAAAAATTGCATATGCAAGCACTCAACAACTATTTTCAGATGGGGGAAATGTTTGCTGTTTATACAGACATCCCCCAATAAGAATATATTAGAGGGCAAAATAAAGAGTTAAGCGCATACTGAGACCACCCCCAACTTCTCCCCTTGTTTCCCCCAAGTGTTGCCGCAAAGCAATTATGTTATTTTATATTAAAAATTTCTGGGTGATTTTACCCTAAGCACAATGCAGATAAATAAGCACTTTTTGTTCAATAACCTATGGCTGTAAGGTGTACTAAACATAAATCAAAACAGTCAGAATAAACACTAATTACATTACAAATGGCATATATATTCATATTTAATATTCTCTGATGAACAATCCCTTTCTGCTTTATATTCACATTTTGTATTACTATAATACTAAGACATAACTGGAGAAGTAATTAACAGAAAATACCTAACCATATACAGTACCTGAAATAATATTGCGTAGGTCTACAGTCCTTAGAAGTTCATAAAACGTTACACCTCAACTAGCTCACAAAGAAAGAGAATTAGCTTGCTTTCTTGCATTATTCTGCTCTGATTAAACATCTCTCAGAGGGTGAGGCAAATAGGGAGTCCTTTTCATATGGATAGAATGATAAAAAGAATGAAAACAAAAAAAGAACTTCATAATACGAAGATGAACAATCAGATTTTATTACAATGGGAAGCTTATAAACAAGATTCTTGCATAGAAAAACTATGGTTAAAGTGTACTGCTTGTACAATTGTGCAGTATGAAAATATGGAAATACTTATATCCATTGCATGTTCATGGATCTGGTATTTTTTCTGTGGGATATAACCATTTATTCTGTTATTAACTGAGATATGATATACCATACACTTATTACAGGACATTAAAGAATGCCTAGCAACCAAAACTTGACCATGTGATCTATCAGTAGCCAATGCATTTATAAAGGTGTTTGTGTACTACTAAAGGGCACTGCATGGCTAAATGTTATTTCAGATAATATATATTCTCTCTATTAGCAGATGTGCTTGTCTAGCTTCATATTCAGCTTGCTCCCTTTGTTAGTTGTAGTTGTACTTCCTTCTTGCAAATGTATGTACATAGTTTTCCATGTTGGAGCTCTAATAAATAAGTTGTATATGCATTACCAGTGAATCCTGCGCAACTTCCACTGTGAACACAACAAAATGTTATACTGAAGGTGAACTTTTTTTTTGTCAGTTAAATTAATACAATAATAATGTAACCAAGGATTGTGAATTGCAAGTATTTGGGGGTATATGTGTATTACACCCCAGTTTAATAGATCATATTAATTTGAAAAAAGTAGTAAATCCATGCAGGAAATATTTATTAATTAAAAGACAATAACCCCAACCAGTATTGGGAATTATGTTTGATAGTAAATATGCATGTGGCAAGTTCAGAAATGCTGCTCATCTGCAAAAAGCTACAGATAGTACTCTGATTAGTCTACTCTGTTTTCAGTGCGAGTTGTTAACAAAGCTGGATTTATTATTTACGTGCTGCATTGCCTGTATTCATGAGGAGTTAAATGGGATTATATTTCTTGTATGTCCTTGTTAAAAGTTTTGAAGTGTAAAAATAATTAGAGGAGGCTTTCATGTGATTAGTTTGTCTGTGAGGAAACTGTTATTTGCTTCAAGGATCACTGTTTTTATTATGTGTAAATACTCAGCAGATGTGATGGCAAGTGCTGTTTTGAACTTTTTTATCAGAATATTCTAGATTAATGCACAAACAGCAGATGTGAAGTTGGGTACTGTACATATATAAACAGAAACTAAAAAACTAAAGTGCATTGTTATAATCTTCATTAAACAATAGCATTCTTCATGGGTTTATGGTACACACATTTTTTAATCATTCCTCTCAATGGAAAACCCTTCCACTGGGCAGACTTATTCCACCATTGTGTTTCTGTCAGGACCCGACGGCCCTTACCAGGTTAAAAGTTAGAATGAAGGAGGAAGGTCTGTATAGAAAGTCCAGTTTGTGGTATCTGAAGGGTTAAGATTCTCATAATCAAATCTAGGCAAAACATCAGGGCAGGCTGTGATAAACGTAGTCAGAATTCAGGCAAGAAGTCAAAAACTGAAAATGCCATGCAGAAATAACAATTAGCAGCACCCAGGAACCTTCCGTGAGAAAGACCTATGCTCAGCATTGAACTTGCAGCCCTGGTGTCTTTTATGAATTTGATGCCAAACCACGTCACCTTGCCAGTGTCGTAACTCACGTGGAGACCATGGGCACTACCCTTCTGCAATAAACATTGTTGTTCTTATTTAACTAGACTAGAATAGGCTATCATGAGAAAATAGTCCCATGATCACTGCACCAGGGCATTCAGAAATGCCATAACTATAATGACTTTTTCATTTAAGTCAGCTTTGCTGTGATACATCTGTTTGGGAACCCCCTTATTGCATAACAAGGTTAAAGTGAACTTCAGCCATAAAAGTCTTTAATACGTAAGACAAAATTTTCATCATCCCTCTCACAACTGCACTACTGCTTCCACTTGAATAGTAACATAGTAACATAGTAACATAGTAAGTTGGGTTGAAAAAAGACATACGTCCATCAAGTTCAACCATAATGCCTATATATAACCTGCCTAACTACTAGTTGATCCAGAGGAAGGCAAAAAACCCCATCTGAAGCCTCTCTAATTTGCCGCAGAGGGGAAAAAATTCCTTCCTGACTCCAAGATGGCAATCGGACCTGTCCCTGGATCAACTTGTACTAAGAGCTATCTCCCATATCCCTGTATTCCCTCACTTGCTAAGAATCCATCCAGCCCCTTCTTAAAGTTATATAATGTATCAGCCAGCACGACTGATTCGGGGAGGGAATTACACAACTTCACAGCTCTCACTGTAAAAAATCCTTTCCGAATGTTTAAATGGAACCTCCCTTCTTCTAAATGGAGTGGGTGCCCTCGTGTCCGTTGGAAGGACCAACTGGTAAATAAAACATTAGAAAGGTTATTATATGATCCCTTTATATATTTATACATCGTTATCATGTCACCTCTTAAGCGCCTCTTCTCCAGTGTAAACAGACCCAACTTGGCCAGTCTTTCTTCATAACTGAGACTTTCCATAACCTTTACCAACTTAGTTGCCCTTCTCTGGACCCTCTCTAACTCAATAATGTCCCGTTTGAGCACTGGAGACCAAAACTGAACAGCATATTCTAGATGGGGCCTTACCAGCGCTCTGTAAAGGGGAAGAATAACCCCCTCCTCCCGTGAATCTATACCCCTTTTAATACAGCTCAAAACCTTGTTTGCCCTTGCAGCTGCTGCCTGGCATTGCTTGCTACAGCCAAGTTTATTATCTACAAGGACTCCAAGGTCCTTCTCCATTATGGATTTGCCTAGTGCAGTCCCATTAAGGGTATACAGGGCTTGCATATTTTTACATCCCAGGTGCATGACCTTACATTTATCCACATTAAATCTCATCTGCCACTTAGCTGCCCAGATTGCCAGTTGGTCAAGATCCTGCTGCAGGGATGTCACATCCTGGATAGAATTGACTGGTCTGCAGAGTTTTGTGTCATCTGCAAACACTGATACATTACTCATAATACCCTCCCCTAAGTCATTTATGAACAAATTAAACAAAAATGGACCCAGTACAGAACCCTGAGGGACCCCACTGAGAACCTTATTCCAAGTAGAGAATGTACCATTAACAACCACCCTCTGTACCCGATCCTGTAGCCAGTTTTCTATCCATGTGCAAACGACTTCACTAAGACCAATAGACCTTAGCTTAGAAAGCAGTCGTTTGTGGGGAACGGTATCAAATGCTTTGGCAAAATCCAAATAGATTATATCTACTGCATCCCCACTGTCCAGCTTCTTACTTACCTCATCATAAAAAGCAATTAAATTGGTCTGACATGACCTGTCCTTCATAAAGCCATGCTGATTACTGCTCATAATTCTCCACTACATAATTTTGAATGTGATCCCTTAACAAGCCTTCAAATAACTTGCCCACCACGGATGTCAAACTTACAGGCCTATAATTGCCATGCTGAGATCTTACTCCCTTTTTAAATATGGGAATGACATTCGCCTTCTTCCAATCCCTAGGTACCATACCTGATGAAAGAGAGTCTGAGAATATCAGAAACAAGGGCCACTGCAATTCTGCCCCTAGCTCTCTCAGTACCCGAGGGTGTATTCCATCTGGCCCAGGTGCCTTGTTTACATTTATCGTGTGTAACCCTTTAAGCACCATATCCTGTGCCAACCACTGTGTAGTTGGAGCTGAGGCAATAGTGCAGCTATTGGGTGGGACTTGGCCCTCTGGCTCCTCTACTGTATACACAGAAGAAAAGAACTGGTTAAGCACATCTGCCTTTTCTGTATCCGCTGTAACCATATTGTTATTATAACTCAATGGGGCCACACCCTCAACCTGCATCTTTTTACTATTAATATACTTAAAAAACTTTTTGGGGTTAGTCTTGGCCTCGGCCGCGATGCGCTCCTCATTTTCTATCTTTGCCTTCCGGATTGCTGTTTTACAACACTTGTTACAGTGTTTATATTCACTAAACGCAGCTACTGTCCCCTCTGACTTCTATTTCTTAAAAGCTTTCCTTTTTCTCCCTATTAACTCCTTTACCTCAGAGTTAAGCCACATAGGGTGATTCTTAACACTTCTACTTTTTCTTATTAATGGAATGAATTGAGAACAGTAATGATTTAATATCATTTTAAATGACAACCATTTCTGCTCTGTGTTTTTATCAGAAAACATAATGCCCCAATCTATGCCCTGAAGCGCTGCCCTTAAAGGAGAAGGAAAGGCTAAGTCACTTGGGGGTGCCAAAATGTTAGGCACCCCCAAGTGACTTAGAACGCCTACCTTGTACCCCGGGCTGGTGCCCCTGTACGGAGAGAACAGCACCAGCCCGGGGTAGCTGCCGGCGCTTCCTCCTCGCATGCGCCGGCCGGCGGATTTCGCCGGCAGCGCGCAAAGGAAGGAGGAAGCGGTGTCTACAGGTGCCCCGGGCTGGTGCTGTTCCCTCCGTACAGGGGCACCAGCCCGGGGTACAAGGTAGGCGCTCTAAGTCACTTGGGGGTGCCTAACATTTTGGCACCCCCAAGTGACTTAGCCTTTCCTTCTCCTTTAAGGAGCTAAAATTTGCCTTCCTAAAATTCAGTGTCTTTGTTGCCCCCTTGTAAATTTGTTTCCTGCACCAAACATCAAATGAAATAACATTATGGTCACTATTACCCAGGGGTTCAACCACTTGCACATTTGCTATACGTTCTGGGTCATTAGAGAACACTAGATCTAGTATAGCATGGTTCCTGGTTGGCTCCTCAACAACTTGTGACATAAAGTTGTCATGCAGCAAGTTTATAAACTTGTTCCCATTTACTGTCCTGGCAGTACTATTGCTCCAGTCAATATCAGGGTAATTAAAATCCCCCATTATTATCACTTGCCCCAAACTAGCAGCCTTTTCTATTTGCAACAGAAGCTGGGCCTCCTCCTCACTTACATTAGGGGGTCTATAGCATACCCCTACAATTAGTTTGGTAGATTCTTTACTATCTGTGAGAAGCTCAACCCATAAGGATTCAGCTCCCTCTGTTAACCCCATCACTTCCTCCTTAATATTTGCTTTTAATTCCTGCTTAATGAACAGACACACTCCTCCTCCTTTTCTATTGCCCCTGTCCCTCCGAAACAATGTATACCCCCCAATATTAACTGCCCAGTCATGAGACTCATTCAACCAAGTTTCAGCAACTCCAATCACATCATATTTCCGCTCCAACGCCAGTACCTCCAGCTCTCCCATTTTACCAGTCAGACTCCTTGCATTGGTAAACATACATTTAATACTGGTTCCGGCGTGAGAATGAAGTGTAAACAACTTATGGGCCTCCCTGCCATTATCAGTATCCCGAAGCAAGTCTCCTCCCCCATTTTCCCTTACTATGCCCACTACCTCATCTATCCTGTCTACCACAGAATTTCCCACTGCACCCTCCCCCCCCACTCCTAGTTTAAAATCTCCTCCAACCCGCTAGCCATCTTTTCCCCCAAAGCAGCTGCCCCATCATCATTGAGGTGCAGCCCATCCCTGGCAAAGAGCCTGTAGCTGACTGAGAAATCAGCCCAGTTCTGGAGAAACCCAAAGCCCTCCTCCCTGCACCAATCTCTCAGCCACGCATTAATCTCCCTAAGCTCCCGCTGCCTTCTTAATGTTGCTCGTGGCACAGGTAATATCTCTGAGAAAATTACCTTGGAAGTCCTCGCCCTCAACTTCGCACCTAGCTTTTTAAAATCGTTCTTGAGGACTTCCCCCCCTCCTCTAACTTTGTCATTGGTACCTATGTGTACCAAGACCGCCGGGTCTTCCCCAGCCCCTCCCAACAATCTGTCCACTCGTTCCACCACATGCCGAACCCTAGCACCAGGCAAGCAACACACAGTTCGGCATGTAGGGTCTTTGCAACAAATTACCCTATCCACCTTTCTAATAATTAAATCCCCTACAACTATAGCCTGCCTTCCCTTCCTAGCACTATTCCCCCCACCTGTATTAGAGGTGCCGGCTCCCAGGGTGCTCTGAGAGTCAGCCCGCTCCATACATGCCAGCTCAGAGCTGTCTTCCCCAGCATCTTCACCTAAAGCGGCAAATCTGTTGGATTGTACAAGCTGTGAACCAGCCCCCCTACCCTTGTGTCCCCTACTTCCCCTCTTAACTGTTACAAATTTGTCTCCCTCATTAACCTCCACTGTCCCTTCTCCACCCCCCACTACACCGGCCCCTGCCAGTGGTTGCTCAGTGAGCCTCCTGTTAAAGCTGAGCTTTAATTTGATAGTAATTGTGCAGAGGTTTCTCTTGGGTTCTAACTCAATCTCCCTGTATTCAGTTCTCTTATTTCTATTTTATCCAAATGTATCCTTCCATAAATGAACATATTTTAGGACACTGGGGCAGTTACACGTTTTTCTCCTTCATGGCAAACACCTGAGTCAAAATCTGAGTGATTGAACTAGCACTGTAATGTGAGGATGGAGAGCAATTTTAGTTGTTAGGAGTGGCTAAATTCCCCATATACTACTGTTGTGAGAAAGTGCATATATGGAGGCAGCTAAATATTATTTTTATTAAATAATAAAAAGTACAAAAGTTCCTGGTTTTTGCTTGGTGCTTCTCTGTAATATTCCATTGTCTTCATTGTAAAAATGTCTGCTATCAAATGTCACTTTATTTAGATTGTTGGCTAAATGATACAGATCTATTTTTAACTGTCTTGGCTCTCCTTGGTCTTTTTTTAACTGTTCCCCTTAAACGTTTTGTAGCTCAGATCAAAGAGAAATCCAGAAACCCATGCTGCGGGTACGCTGGTACATGCACACCACTGATATTGATTCTACGTTGCCTGGTAGGTAAAGGGTCAAACTGCCATTTTAGTTGAGCTGCTAAACAAATCAATAATAGAGTCAACACTTTTTTTTACAGCCAGAACACTGCAGAACAAGATGAATCTATTATGATTTACTTCAAATCATGTTGAATTCACATATATACAGAAGTTAATTTATCCTTTCCATTCATTTAAATATTACTTTTATTCATCACTGAGCAAATATGCAGAGGGGAATTGTATGTCAAAGCTTACAGCACAGTTACCATAAATTGGATAATGCAATTTAACAGACATTACTGGGGCTTGATTAAATGAACAAAGTTAAACACAAAAAGAGCAGATAAGGTATTGTAATTTAACTAACAACAGAATAAAAAGTTCATAAAAAGGGCTGAAAAAGCAACCAATTTATGTGTCTTTACTTTTTGAGAAGATCTGTAAAGAGAAGTCATTTTGTAAATTCTAATTGCAGCTAGTGATGGGCGAAATGTTTCACCAGGCATGGATTTGCAGCTAACATCCGTGTTTCAGCATCACCTGATTTTTTTGTGAAACAGATTAAAAAATTTGCCGCTCGTCAAAAAATTGTCACCTGTGTCAAAAGAATTGTCGCGGGCGGCAATTTTTTTTGACGAGCACCATTTTTGCCGTTTCACAAATCTTTTGAAAGATTCACAAATTTTACGGCGAAAACGGGACAGATTTGCTCAACAACTAATGGCTGTTTAAAAGAGAAACTTATTGCATTACTAATAGAAAAGAAACAAAAACTCAACATTCTGTTAAAGAAAGTATTTTCTACTCTATATAAAATCAGACATTTTGCTCTATATTAGCAAAAGCTTTTCAGCTTTCATGCATCTATGAGCGTATTTAGGTCCATCAACTTAATTTTCATTGCCTCTATGACAAATGTCATTTAGCATGTAATAGGGAACAAATATAATTCCAGTGATTGTTGTATAACCGCAGAGATCTACAGGGAGATATGTACTAAAAAGGGCCTTTATTATGCATCTGCCAGGCCATCAGCAAGATCCCCAAATACATCTCTGCTGACCCTCTCATAGACAACTATTTTGTATTATTAGCCACTGCATACAGAATGTGTACTGAAGCAATGATAAACAGCAATAATCATTTACAGCCATATTTGGAACTAATGCTAGACAAAATAGGAGAGTTTTGTACAATTTATAGAGAAAATAAAGATAGAAGAAATTGTAGCCCCAAACAATACTTTTTATAAGAATATACATTTTTTAGTAGTATGTGCCATTTGATGACCCGTAATAGAAAATTGTCATTTTAAGTAGTAATAAGTGAATCTGTCCCTTTCGCTATGGCAAAAAAATTACCGAAACTGCTAAAAAAATTGCAAAACAGCGAAAAATTAATGAAATGCAGCTACTGCATGACTTTTTTGATGCACCCGCATCAAATTTTTTGTCAGGCCAAATCTTTGCAGCAGTTTCATGAAAGATGTTGCCAATGGTAACGTGGAAATCATGAACGTAAATCCGTGCTTGGAGAAAAAAATTAGCTCATCACTAATTTAATGTACTAAAGGCCACCCCTTGGGATCATATGATCCACACAAACAAACCAAGGGCACACATACTTGTTTGGTCACATCAGCCAATTAAAGGAAAACTATACCCCCAAACAATGTAGATCTCTATAAAAACATATCACATAAACCAACTCATATGTAAAACCCTGCTTCATCTAAATTGTTCATAAAATATAAAAAAATATAAAAAAAAAAAAATTTCATAAAAATATACTTTTTTAGTAGTATGTGCTATTGGGTACTCCTGCCATTTTAAGAATTAAGGGCTGCGTCCTGGGATCATAGGATTCACAGTGCACACAAACAAGCCAAGGCACACACATACATGCTAGGCCCCATCAGCCAATGAATGAACTGAGCTTTGTCTTTTGTTTCCACACTTCTTCCTGTTACAGTTAAAGGAACAGATCAGTGTAAAAATGAAACTGGCTAAAATAGACTGCTGTAATGCTGTAAAGGAGGAAGTAATGTTCTGGCCATTATGTTAGACATCTGCTCACTCCAGCCTTTATAGATTACATTTTTGCATAACTAACTATACTGAAAACTTTTTTTATTTTGCACAGTTTATCTATTTTACCCAGTTTCAATTTAACATTGAACTTTTCCCTTTAAAGCTGCATTATTTCTGGTCATGTGATCTCTGTTAAAGTTACACTATTTACTGTCAGGTGATCTCTGAGGAAGTACACAGACTATTACAAAATGGTAGCTCAAGGTAAGAGATATAAAAGGGCAATATTTACTGATACTGTATATATATTACAGTTTGGCGAAGTTCTTTTATAGATCACTTTATATAATATAAGCTATCTGTTGGTTAAGTATCCATTATGGGGGTATAGATTTTCTTTAGGTTACATAATAATGAAGATGTTAGTAACAGCAAAGTTTGCTGTCAGGCTGCCTTGTTTATTGGTCATAATGTGCTGATAATCTTACTGAGATTGTTGGTACTGCATTTAGGTGGCAGTTTTTTAAATATTCAAGACTGTTATGTGAATAAAAAATGTGGCAAAAAAGGCACTGCAATTATACTTAAGTATTATTTTCAAGTTATTAAATTAAAAAATGAAAATATTTGCATACAAATTGTCAAGTAAAGCTTGAAGTCAATGGGAAATATATCTAGAGATTATTATTAGTGATGAGGAATCTGTCCAGTTTCGCTTCGCCAAAAAATTTGCGAATCTTTCAAAAGATTCACGAAACGGCAAAAAATTTGCGAAACAGCGAAAATGTCACGCGAAAAAAATTTTTTTCATCTGTTTCGTGAAACAATCCACCATTGGCGAAACGCGGAAATTCGCCGTGAATCCATGCCTGGCAAAACATTTCGCCCATCACTAATTATTATATACTAAATATATGTAACCCTTTCTTGGCACACTCAATTCTTTGGGATGTCTACTTGCTAAAGCAGGAGATTTTTAGATTCTCTTTGCAATGTGAAAGGTACTGGGAACTGGGATTTTAGCGCAGTGCCTCCACCTAGTGGACACTGAGGAACACACCTCAGGGGAAATTCCACTGGGAAATAATTACACAGTTACACAATTAAACACAAATTTATGGATAACCGATTATCTTGCCCTAAAGAACCATTGCAATCTGTTCACTCCTGGCACAGTCTCTTTAGGTGCCCAGTCCAAACTTTGGATCCATATAGACAACAACCCTTTTGCAGTTCAGTCCCTTCCCCAAGAGCTCTTAAGTCCCCCCTGGTAGTACTACCTGCCCCAGAGTACCTTCTCTTTTGGAAAGGTCGCTGCTCCCACGTAGCAGGCATTCGAGCAATACCTGTCCTCACCAGGGGACACACACAAATATTCCACAGAGGACTCTGTAATTACCAGCAGCCCAGCAGACTTCTTTCTTTGCAGTCTGAACACACAACAATTGGCACTGGCTACTGACTCTGGATCTCTCTTCCAAAAGCTGGCAAAATAACAGGGGTTCCCTTTATAAACTGCTGGGCCCACCCCTGATTTTTGGCTCCAAACCTAGGCACGACTTCTCTCTCCCAACAGTGCACTGGGACATTCAGCCAATCGGATTTCTCTCCAGTCTGTAGCTGGGCTGAATGATGTCACAGACAGAAAATCAGGGGAAAGAGTTATCTGATGCCCTACATACATTTTTTTTTACTCAGTAAAATGCAATGACGATTATTCTAGTCACATTTTTTCTTAAATACTGTATGCTAGCAGTTGAGAATGAAAAAACATGGCTGTGAAAAAGACTTTTGCGAAAATTTGTGAAATCAGCCTCTATATTTATACTGTATATATATATATATATATATATATATATATATATTATTGTGATCTGGTAACAGGTAAACAGGTGGAAGGGAGATATATTTCCCCTAGGTTCATTTCATCTCCTACTCCCTCATGTATAGTGGTGCTGAGTGGGTTAATTCCCCAAAGGAATCACACCTTGGGAATAATTAGCAGGCTAGATATGCCTGCAGTCAGAGTGAGGTGCTGGAGCTGAGACTGTGGATTGAACTTGCTGTGTGAGGGTCTGTGCCTGCCTGAAGCAGCTTGGAGCATTTTCTCCCAAAGAGAAGGACTCTCACAAGGTACTGTGACTCTGGGGAGTTGTGTCTTTGGTTTAGCCGGCAATCCCAGTAGGGGACCGGTACCGTATTTTTTGGACCATAAGACGCACTTTTTTTCCCCCAGAAGTGGGGGGAAAAAGTCCCTGCGTCTTATGGTCCGAATATACTTTAAAAAAATGTTTTTACTTGCCCGTGTGGTCTCTGTGCAGGGCCCTCCTCTATTCACCGGCGCTTAGCTCTGGCGCTGTGCGCATGCACAATGACGTGCATGCCCATACGCATGCGCGTCATTGTGCATGCGCACAGCGCCACAGCTAAGCGCCGGTGAATAGAGGAGGGCCCTGCACGGAGACCACACGGGCAAGTAAAAACATTTTCTTAAAGTATATCTGTAGGCTATATGCTGGTACAGATGGGGGCAATATGTTGGGTGCTGCTGGTACAGATGAGGGCAATATGTTGGGTGCTGCTGGTACAGGTGGGGGGCAATATGTTGGGTGCTGCTGGTACAGGTGGGGGGCAATATGTTGGGTGCTGCTGGTACAGGTGGGGGGCAATATGCTGGGTGCTGCTGGTACAGGTTCGCTTTTAATGCACATAAAATATTTTAGGACAGTATTTGTTTCAGAATCTTTTTTTCTTCATTTCCCTTCTCTAAAAACTGGTGCGTCTTATGGTCCGGTGCGTCTTATGGTCCGAAAAATACGGTAATAGAGAGGGAAGCACCCTGTGTATTAGTTAGAGCCCAAGTGTGGCAAGGGTTTTGTTTACTTTTGTTTTACTTATGCTTCTGCTGGATACCAGAGTCAGTCACTGTACACAATAAAATGGCCTGTATTCACCTAAAGGACTGTCTGTATGTCTGATCTCGCTTACAATATATATATACAGTGGTGTGAAAAACTATTTGCCCCCTTCCTGATTTCTTATTCTTTTGCATGTTTGTCACACTTAAATGTTTCTGCTCATCAAAAACCGTTAACTATTAGTCAAAGATAACATAATTGAACACAAAATGCAGTTTTTAAATGAAGGTTTACGTTATTAAGGGAGAAAAAAAACTCCAAATCTACATGGCCCTGTGTGAAAAAGTGATTGCCCCCCTTGTTAAAAAATAACTTAACTGTGGTTTATCAATTTCAATTTTCAATTTCAATATCAATTTCTGTAGTCACCCCCAGGCCTGATTACTGCCACACCTGTTTCAATCAAGAAATCACTTAAATAGGAGCTACCTGACACAGAGAAGTAGCCCAAAAGCACCTCAAAAGCTAGACATCATGCCAAGATCCAAAGAAATTCAGGAACAAATGAGAACAAAAGTAATTGAGATCTATCAGTCTGGTAAAGGTTATAAAACCATTTCTAAAGCCTTGGGACTCCAGCGAACCACAGTGAGAGCCATTATCCACAAATGGCAAAAACATGGAACAGTGGTGAACCTTCCCAGGAGTGGCCGGCCGACCAAAATTACCCCAAGAGCGCAGAGACAACTCATCCGAGAGGCCACAAAAGACCCCAGGACAACATCTAAAGAACTGCAGGCCTCACTTGCCTCAATTAAGGTCAGTGTTCACGACTCCACCATAAGAAAGAGACTGGGCAAAAACGGCCTGCATGGCAGATTTCCAAGGCGCAAACCACTTTTAAGCAAAAAGAACATTAAGGCTCGTCTGAATTTTGCTAAAAAACATCTCAATGATTGCCAAGACTTTTGGGAAAATACCTTGTGGACCGACAAGACAAAAGTTGAACTTTTTTGAAGGTGCGTGTCCCGTTACATCTGGCGTAAAAGTAACACAGCATTTCAGAAAAAGAACATCATACCAACAGTAAAATATGGTGGCGGTAGTGTGATGGTCTGGGGTTGTTTTGCTGCTTCAGGACCTGGAAGGCTTGCTGTGATAGATGGAACCATGAATTCTACTGTCTACCAAAAAATCCTGAAGGAGAATGTCCGGCCATCTGTTCGTCAACTCAAGCTGAAGCGATCTTGGGTGCTGCAGCAGGACAATGACCCAAAACACACCAGCAAATCCACCTCTGAATGGCTGAAGAAAAACAAAATGAAGACTTTGGAGTGGCCTAGTCAAAGTCCTGACCTGAATCCTATTGAGATGTTGTGGCATGACCTTAAAAAGGCGGTTCATGCTAGAAAACCCTCAAATAAAGCTGAATTACAACAATTCTGCAAAGATGAGTGGGCCAAAATTCCTCCAGAGCGCTGTAAAAGACTTGTTGCAAGTTATCGCAAACGCTTGATTGCAGTTATTGCTGCTAAGGGTGGCCCAACCAGTTATTAGGTTCAGGGGGCAAATACTTTTTCACACAGGGCCATGTAGGTTTGGATTTTTTTTCTCCCTAAATAATAAAAACCCTCATTTAAAAACTGCATTTTGTGTTTACTTGTGTTATCTTTGACTAATAGTTAAATGTGTTTGATGATCAGAAACATTTTGTGTGACAAACATGCAAAAGAATAAGAAATCAGGAAGGGGGCAAATAGTTTTTCACACCACTGTATGTATATATATATATATATATATATATATATATATATATATATATATATATATATATATATATATATATATATATATATATATATATATATATATATATATATATATATATATAATATAAGAGGCAGGCACTCGCATGTAAGAGAATACTTAGCCTGGGTGCAGTCAAAGAAAATGCATGACAACCGATGAAGAAAATCTATCATTTCTCAGGACATAAGTGAAAAATTATTTTGCGGGCCCCACCAGGGCCTTTCTTAACGTGACTACACAACACAAAAAAAGTGGTGTGTTATATATATATATATAATTTTTTTTTTTTTGAGGTCTTAAAAGGAAATCAGATATGCGGCAGAACTTCCAAACTCTTGCTGTCCAATTCCAGTAAAGCAGCTGTTCAGAATGATAATAAAGTATTTCATGCAGTATGGTTATTAGATCATCTTAGTAAATGATCCCTCTGTATTTTATTGCTGGTTTGTTTTGGGCAATATCAATTAAGCTGGCTGCAAAGTAGTACTACAGTAAGGAACTCCCTGGTTTAGAACTGGGGACCTGGTGTGTGCTGGCTACTGCTCCTCCAGATTGAGGCACAGGAGGCAGTGTGGTTAAGGCCTGGTTATGGCAGGTTATGTGAATTACTGTTTCTCCTGTAGGCCTGTTCTCAAGGACTGATTGCTGTCTGCCTAGAACTCTTCCTGATCTTGGACTTGTTTATTGTATGCTCCATATACTGAGATTTGTTTTTTTTCTGTGTTTTCTATTAAATGCTGTTTCTGAACTTCGGTTACTCGCAAATATTAATTCAGTAATTGGCTCCTTACAAACCAGTCAAACCAGCAATTCCTAACAGTTACTATGCCTGTTAAAATATGTACAAAAACAAAATAAATATGTGGTTGTGTCTTTAAATAGGTGTGATTTTAAAGTGGTGCGTGTAAGAGGGGCATGGTCTGTCAACATTTTGCCACCTGCTACCTACTGTATATTTTGCATCAGTGACCTTGGATTTCACTTTAAAAATCTGGAAACCTAAATCTCTGGTATTTCTTGGCTTCAAGGAGTACTTCATTATAATACTGAAGATGAACATGTTTGCAAAATGGTTTTGTATGTGAATATGAATCCAATATATATTTAAATGAACAATTTCTGATGTATTGAATCATTTAGTTTCTAATCAATCATTTCTGTCCCTTCTTGTTTAGGACAGCTCTTACAATATATTGTTACACTAGTCAATTACAATATCACACACTTGTCAATCAAGAAACCTAATCAAGAAACCTAAATGAAATACAGACATATTCAATGTAAGGACTTTTTTTTTATTTTATTTTTAATTAAAGAAATGATTTCATGTTGGAAGCTAGAGTATCTGACTAGAATCAGTACTACATGCTACATGCTGCTCTAATAGCTGTGCTTACATCTATTATGTAGGTGTAATGTCAGATGCAGTTCCTAACAGGGTGAAGCACTGTGCTGAGGTCTCCCTCTTGGGGATATCATCACAAAAACCCCATAATACTTTCCTACTATCAAAGACGACTAAAGGATGGACCAAACCAAGTTTCCCTCTCAACCTTTGGAATTTCTCCCAAACTCCAAAAGCATTCAGGCAGGTTAATTGGCTTCTGATTAAACTTATCCCATTGAATGTAATACAATGAATTTAAATTAGATTTAGATTAGATAGGTTTAGCTTGCAAGGTACAGTAAATAAGGGCAGCATCTGATGTTAATGAGCGACATGGCACAATCATTTTGAAAATAATTTTGCTTTGAGATGTAATATCAATGCAAATCTGAAGATCTTATTTTATAAGCAGATTTTCAGCTGCTTTGTCAGTTTCTATTTGCATTACTAAAGTAATTTTCAATAGGTATGGGTGTATTATGTACTCTAAGGAAACTGTCATTCATTGGAGTCAAGAAAGCTAAGCCAGACAGCAAAGGGTTTTAACTACTCAGTGAGATGTGGCACCTACATCCTAGTTTGTTAAAGAATAATATTTATTATATATTTAAATATATAATAAATAAGTAATAAATAATATTTAAATATATAAAGCTTTAAAAAAATTAATTTATCTTGTTTCAAATTGCAAATGATTTTCCTGTTACTGAAAGTTTTCTATAACAAATAGGTGTAAGATGGCTGATGATGGACTCGGCGCCTCCATACATTTCTTAGGCTGCTTGAATAATGCTTTTGTCACTTGTTTATTTGCCATGATTGATTTTTCCTTTTGATACAAGCCTGCTGATAATACTTTTTATTTTGTTTTTTTGTATTTTTCCCCAGCTGTACAATCTAGTAGAAAATCTTGTCTGCCTTTAGGGTTATCAACTAGTGAAGCAGATGTGTTTGGGGAGCATATCTTATAAAAGCTAATGAAAATTGCACTTTAAAAGTTATTTCCTCCATTTATTTTCACATTCCCGCCCTACTTGTGTTATTGTTTTTCTTTTTTAGGCTTTGCAAATTCATGCTATTTCAGAAAAGAGCCTTAGGGCTGAATTCAATTTTATTCTGAATAGGCTTTTGGATGAGCTATTGGCTTGAAAGATAATTATAAAATATT
This sequence comes from Xenopus tropicalis, assembly GCF_000004195.4. Taxonomy (NCBI): domain Eukaryota; kingdom Metazoa; phylum Chordata; class Amphibia; order Anura; family Pipidae; genus Xenopus; species Xenopus tropicalis. Next base: position 60,806,933 of record NC_030679.2, on the reverse strand, counting down.
TCCATATATTATGGAAAAATAATATTACTTTACGACGACTTACTATTTCTTGCAATATATGCTTGTTTATTTTCACACTGTGAGTATAAAATCAAACTTGCTGATTAAGTGACTCTGATTGAAGTTGTTGATAATGACCTTGAGGATTTAACTACAAAAATACATTAAAAAGTAACATTAAATATATCAGTATTTTGCAAGGCTGGTGCCTATTCACTGATTTATATTGCTTTTAAGAATTCATACCGAACATTCATCAAAATGTTCATGTTTTTTTTATCTTATGTGGGTGTAATTAATATATTTATAGCAGCATGAATAAAAAAAATGACACATTTCAAGCATACAGAAACAGTTTAGTTTAACTTTCAAGTAATACACTGTTCATATTACATAGTTGATGACATAGTTAAGGCTGAAACTAGATAAAAGTCCATCAATTCCAACCCCCTCTAAATAGCCTTCAGTACATTGCTCTTTTTATGTCCCTCTCTCTCTCTCTCTCTCTCTGAATACGTATGTACATATATATATTTATGTCATAGATGAGCACACTTGCATCTTTACTTTAAAGTTTACTTTATTAAATAGGGCATAGTCACTACATACATTGTAGAAACCAGATAATGTTCTTAATGTTCACTAATGTTTATGTAGTATTAAAAGGTTGAAGTGACTTTGTTGTTAAAATTCATATAGTGATATATCAAAGTATGCTTGAGAAAAATTAGGATGAAATACGAAAATTTCTGATGTGCGTTAATTGTGCGAAAATTTGCATGGTGATCATACAAAAATATTGTGGTACAATACAAAAGTTCCGAAATGTTTGTATCCAAACGTTCGTAAGCAGCGCGAAAAACTTTCTGACTTTGAACCTTCAGGGCATGTTTTTGGAAGCCTCCCATAGGACTCAATGGCACTCTGCAGCTCCAACCCGGCCCAAGGAAAGCCTCCTATAGGGCTCAATGGCACTCTGCAGCTCCAACCTGACCCAAGGAAAGTCTCCCATAGGGCTCAATGGCACTCTGCAGCTCCAACCTGACCCAAGGAAAGTCTCCCATAGGGCTCAATGGCACTCTGCAGCTCCAACCTGGCCCAAGGAAAGTCACGATACGGAAGCTTAAGTGAATAATGAAACTTTCGTTCTCGTTCCAACAAATACGATTTTGACGCACATACTGTTGCAAAGTACGGAAAAGTTGTGGAAATGAACAAAAAAATTGCAGAAAATATGCACAGTTCTAAAAGTTAGAAAAAATACAATTTTCTTTCCATTCTTACTCATTCGGACTTTAATGAATGGGCCCCAGAGTTTTTTGTTTAGTTTCCCAATTGCTCCAGTTTATAACCTTTTTTGGTATACTGTGTATAGGTTGGAGTGGAGTGAAAGAGATTGTGTCACACACTTGGCAATAGAAGTGGTACTTAGGAGGTGATATAAGTTTAGTTCTATATACAAAGCTGTGTTTTCTACAATGTACATTTGTCTTAAAAAAAGAGCTTATCCCAACTCTTACTCATATCTTCAATGGCGCAAATAGAATATGCCTTCACAACATCGCTGTGAGGGCATTCCACAACCCCACTGCCCTCAGTGTAAAAAAACATTTTTGCCACTTCAAATTAAAGTTCAGTTCTTTAAGCCCAAGGGTCTCCAAGCAATCACTTCAAGTATATATACTTGAAAATAACCACAATGCCCCTATTATATAAAAAAACAATTCCATAGTTTATTGCTATAAAGTGTGTTCACACTTTAGGGTTATTGTCATGGACACTGCTAATACCGCAAATGGTGTCCACTCCTTTCTGGGTCCTGGCTGTTATTGGTTGGCACAGAAAAAGTAGGCTGCACATCCACAAGTGTATCTACCGCTGTTCCTATCCATCATATAAAAAAAAAAGTAAAAAGGTGGCCATTGACTTGCATAGCCAATGTGCCCAAGAATCGATTATATTATCCTATGGGAAAGTAGCTTGCTTAATTATTTACTTGATCACAATTGAATAAAGGAAACTCTATTAGCAACTTGTTTGAATGCTGAAAATACAAGTACTTTTTTTGAATACTGAAAATACACTTTCTTCTGGTCTCTATGGTGGTGAGATATTAATTTATAGTTTTCTATTCGCAACTTGAGAAATCTCAAAAAGCCATAGAAAAAAAACTCAATCACATTTTTTCTATGCCTTTTCAAGTTTTGACCGAGATGTTTTGCCATGATTTTCCCAAATAGCAGCGAAATATAAGTAAAGGGGGAAAATGTGTCATTACATAAATTTAGAGATGAACAAAGTGTTCAGGTTCAGGTTTAATTGCTGGCAACTGTCTAGAAATATAAAGTTAAAAACATATTTAGCTCCAAATTTAAAACAGGAGGTGACATTGAACCTGAAGTGGAGTGAATTTTGTGTAGCACTTCTTGCTTTGCAACATATATTTTCACTTAAAAGCAAATGTTATGTTATTTGTTAGCAGTTATATTAAGCCTTGTGATTAAAGTGGTGTCATTATATCACTAATCACTATATTTAAATGCCTTAGCCATAGCAATTGCACAGAACAGATTTGGTTGTTTTCTTCCACAAAAATTATGTTCCTCAAATCACCATTCTTCATCCTTCATTACTGCCTACTGGAATTATGTGAAAATGATGGAACTAGCTGCATCTATGTGTTCTAATGTATGTGTCTGTCTACTGTAACATCTTGGTGGTAATTGTAATTTACCATCCTTGGGTGACCCAGTTATATCTCTACAGTAAGTACAGAATATGGTAAATAATACACGTCTATTTGTTTTGGGGCCACTTTTGTGTTATAAAATACATGAATACTAGCATGAGCTGGGTCATGATTTTAATTTAATTACTTATCCTTAAGCCCTTTCAGTCATGCATTTGGAGTTAAAATTGTCAAGACTTCATCCCCAGTGCTAATGACCTCTACAACCCTCTAGGGGCAAAGGTACAGTACGGGGTCCATACTGAACCACACATTTATTTCTCTATTTTCCTATATCCACCTGGTATGGAGTTAGGGTCTGTGCCCTGCCATGCTATTCCTCTAGACAAGGTTGGGGTCTACACATGCAATTGTTTCTATTTCCCTCTGCCACACTTGTGCATTACACTTTGATACTTTTTCTTGACAAGATCCTGCCTGATTGCAGGGAAAGTAAAGACATTACTTACCAGAATGAAATGGATGTATATAAGTAACTAAAAGGTCCATAACATGATAGAATGTTCATATCAAGGAGAGTAACATGAAAAAACACTAGTTCTGCTTCAAAGAAAATATTAAATGTTCATTTAGGTTTAAGACTGCAAGATGAGCAGATATTCCAGTGTAACCTGACCAGATTGGGACCCAAATTGTAAAGAGCATTATGAAGGGCAGCTATTGTTTGAATTACTGACAAAAACATCTTTGCAACCACACTATTAGCATATTTTGCTTTTTAATTGTAAATATTTTTATGGTGCAATTCCTATTGAAAGAACGCCTTTAAATTCTGTTATGGTAGAAGGCAATCAAACAGGAACAAGGAGAGCTTCTCCTGAAACAACTTTAGTTAAATCTTAATATCACACAAAAAAGCAGATTCAGTTGCCAGAGCCCGTTATAGTTAATATTTACTGGGTGAAAAGAGCACATTACAGAACATGGGAAGATAATTACAGTTGCAGCATTTATATCCCTTGTTTATACTAATCACCGCATCTGTTCGGGTTACGGCCATTTGCTCAGTGATACTGATAATGGACAGTAGCCATGCAGTTATAACCCTCAAGATCAAATAGAAATCAAAATATAATTTCATGTAGACTAACTTAAAAGGCTCTGAAACATTATTGATTACCCCTCAATAAAAAGTTTTTACAAACATGGTGTAAGGTATCAATTTGTTGTATCAAACATTATTGGCTGCAGTTTTCCTTTGTAATGGGATCATGAAGCTTTTAGTGTACATGATATCATTATCTGTAATTATTTTAAGATCCATAAAAAAGACACTTGTTTCTCTCCATCTAGAGTAAAAATCAGTATAGAATGACCAAGGAAAACATTCATTTTGGTTTATTGATTCTAAAGCTGAGTTCTAAAACTGAAAACTTCAATAAAGGTTTTTGAAATCAAAATAACATTGATATTTTCCTAGTATCAAAATTTGATCTGTAGTTTTATATCCTAATCATGGTGTTTATTCAATATGCCTGATGACATTTTCATTTATTTATCATATTATGAGATTTTACTTGCTATTTGGCCAATTTTTAAATGTGGAATTGATATTTACTGTGTCAGATGCTATTGTGTTCTACCGCAGCCATCCGTTTCTTGTGGCATTTACTCATAGCAGCTCATATTTTGGAAATTTTTTTAAAAGTCTAGGTATAATATGTTTGGCTCAATATCTAGATTTGTAGAGCAAAATTAAAACTGTGGACCATTGTATATAGTGTGAGGTAAAGATTATATTGTACAGTACTACCAAGAAATGAGAATTGTTTTCTTGTTCTAATATAACATGATATTGCTTTTCTTATATCTACAGACCATGGGATAGTGCAGTGCTGTCCAAATTCTACGGTGCCGAGGGCCGGAATTTCTCTAGCATACATGGTGGAGGGCCGCTAATTGAAGCCAGTTTTGACCACTCCCCTTTTTGAAACCACACCCACTTCAAACCACACCTATTTTATCACAATGGTGGTAGCACAGCAAAATCCCAAATGTTTGGTCCTTACTGTGGGGATATCAACTGTCATTCATATGTGAAAGAATTATGTCATATTAAGATATACCCTTAAATTCCATATGCCTCCTCCTCCCCTGTGGATAGCAGAGCAACCCCCAGTACATGATTACAGACCTTAGGGACCATTTAATGGCTATTTCCAACTGCTAACAAACCCCTGCCAGGTTCACCTCCCACAAGCAGCATAGGGCAAGCAGAGTATGGCACACACAGGCAGCACTCTGCCTGTCCTATGCTGTCTGTGTGTGCCATACTCTGCCTGTCCTACCCTGCCTGTGTGCCATACTCTGCCTGCCCTACCCTGCCTGTGTGTGCCATACTCTGCCTGCCCTACCCTGCCTGTGTGTGCTATACTCTGCCTGCCCTACCCTGACTGTGTGTGCTATACTCTGCCTGCCCTACCCTGACTGTGTGCCATACTCTGCCTGCCCTACCCTGACTGTGTGTGCTATACTCTGCCTGCCCTACCCTTCATGTGTGTGCCTATGGCTATTTCCAACTGCTAACAAACCCCTGCCAGGTTCACCTCCCACAAGCAGCATAGGGCAAGCAGAGTATGGCACACACAGGCAGCACTCTGCCTGACCTATGCTGCCTGTGTGGGCCATACTCTACCTGCCCTATGCTGGCTGTATGTGCCATACTCTGCCTACAGTACCTATGTCTGAGGTGTGAAGAAGTGAACTATGGGAGTGATTACAGTCTGAGCCTGAGGTGTGAACACTGCAGGGGGTGGACAATACAGAGATTAAAAGGTGTGAAAAACACAGGGGATTACATATTTAAACAATACAGGGTGATTACAGCCTGAATCTGAGGTGAGAACCATGCAGGGGGCCAGTTAATCTCAGTACTGATACCATTTAATGCTTACTCAAAGGTAAGCCATCAAAGCAGCCAGACAGGTGAAGGCCACACAGAGGGGGCCAGTTAATCTCAGTACTGATACCATTTAATGCTTACTCAAAGGTAAGCCATCAAAGCAGCCAGACAGGTGGGGGCCACACAGAGGGGGCCAGTTAATCTCAGTACTGATACCATTTAATGCTTGCTCAAAGGTAAGCCATCAAAGCAGCCAGACAGGTGGGGGCCACACAGAGCGGGCCGCCAGTTGGACAGCACTGGGATAGTGTATCACTGTTTATTTCTTTCCTGTATGAACATGGTTAAATGTTAAGCAAAACTCAAACAAAAAATGAAGCAAAACTTAAATTTCATGCTGTGAATAATCAACTGTTCTTAAAACAACATTCGGCTTCTGTGAAATGGATTACTGAATGCGAAAAATTGGAGCAGACATCGAAATAACGATTAGCTTGCAATGGAAGGCTTCAGCATTTCCACTGAGGTTTCTACAGGACCCAGAAGAGTGCATTAAGACAGCAGGCCACAATGTTTTTGCCAGTGTGCTTTCAGCTAATTTAAGAATATGAAAATGTTTATAAGAGCTAGAGCCTGCATCCATGCTGACTGAATTGTTTTTTTTTTTTCTTTAATATTCATGCATATATCAACTCACATTATTTACTCATATGTTAGTGTTTCTCTTACAGTAAAACCAAATCTTGAGCGTTATAATAATAAAATAATAAAACTTCATGATCTCAAGATACCTAAGAAATGATATACTTGGTGCAACTATTTATTCTTTCTACAACAGATTTACCAGCAGATGTCACTGTTGCCAACCGTCTTGGCTGCAAACAGTGATGGCATCGATGGAGATATTCCGTTTTGGCCAACACAGCTTCAGTCACTAATTGCAAACCACAGTTCTCTGCTTGCTTAACTTTCTCTAATTCCAGTAACATCCTTAGCCTTGACTTCTGATACTTGTTATGTCCAAGGATAATTAGCTGCCTTGTTTCTTCATTTCTATAAATTTCTATGGATAGGAAATAGATAAAACAGATGTGTTTCTGCGTATGCTTGCTGTGTATTAGTTAGGAATGGGGATGGTACAATATTTATATAGTGTATTAATAAGAAACTTAAGGGATAAATGCACTTAATCCTTGCATCAGTTGCTTTAACCTCTATGATATAAATAGGAGAATTTTTTGTCCCTAAATTTCTAGTTTTCAGAAAAGAGTTTGTGCTATTGGCATCAAAGTGATGTTTCTAGTACTCAGTTTCCTTGAGACTGTCTTAGATCCCTTAGATATTCAAAATACCCTCTTCATAATTCAAAACAAAGCACTATAAGCAGTATAACTGCAGAGGAATATTTATACTTGCAGATACAAAATACCACTCTGTTGGGATTTGTTTTTTGTTCAGATTTCTGAAGTACCTACACCAAGTGGTACTGTCTTTGAACAAAACGTAGTGCATATTTTGTGTGGGTGCTTCTTAAAAAGAAAAACAAATTTGGGATACAAATGAAAAAATGAAATGTTGAAAACAGTACTGTACATTATAAAACTATTGCTAACTACTGGCAGGTGTATTTTACTGCAGCTGCACCATTTTCACTATCTAGTTTAAGTGTGAAAGGGAAAATCCAGCTCCAATTGTGTTATGTTAGCATAATTAAAGAAAATGTAAGAAACTTAGCTGTCAATTAATTTGCAGAGTGCAACTAAAACCAGTATTTGTCTCTTTCTGAACTGAAAGTTCAGACAACATAGCAGAACCAGCTCTTCACCAGCCAAGTCACAATGCCTTGCATACTTCTTCACAGGTCTCTATAAACTATACCCTCAAACAATGTTCAAATATATAATGTATGCATACTTTTAACTTTGGTAAAACAATTTTCCATTTGTCATTACTCTTAGCTGCTCCTTATCTCAAAATCTAACAGACTGCAGTTGGGTGAAGGGTTTGTTTCAATAGAGTGGTTTTCTGTAGACTAGCTACAGGGATGGGACTTGTTCTCCAGAATGTTTGGAACCTGGGGGGTTTTGGATATGGGGTCTTTCCATAATTTGGATCTCCTGACCTCAAGTCTACTAAATAATCATTTAAAAATGAAATAAACCCATTAGGACTATTTTGCCTCTGATAAGGATTTATTATATCTTAGCTGGGATCAAGTACAAGGTACTGTTTTATTATTACTGAGAAAAAGGAAATTATTTTTAAAAATTCAATTACAGGTATCGGACCCCTTATCCGGAAACCCATTATCCAGAAAGCTCCGAATTACGGAAAGCCCGTCTCCCATAGACTCCATTTTAATCAAATAATTCAGAATTTTAAAACTGATTTCCTTTTTCTATGTAGAAATAAAACAGTACCTTGTAATTGATCCAAACTAAGATAGAAATAATCCTTATTGGATGCAAAACATTCCTATTGGGTTTAATTAATGTTTTATTGATTTGTTAGTAGACATAAGGTATGGAGATCCAAATTACGGAAAGATCCCTTATCCGGAATGCCCTTGGTCCCGAGCATTCTGGATAATGGGTCCTATACCTGTATTTGCTTATAATGAAATTTATGGGAGATGGCCTTCCCGTAATTCTGAACTTTCTGCATATCAGGTCTCCAAATAACAGATCCCATACCTGTATTTGTTTTAATTTGTAAAAATTAGGTTGTTGGAAGAGTCTTACATTCCATTTCCTTCTTTGCCCAGTTTAGTTAAATGTATATGCATACATAATTAAAAAGGCGAGGGATAAGTGTATTGGTTGTAGTTAATACTAAGAAGCTTAATTCACTAAATATAATTTTTTTTAGCATACACAGTTCCATTAGTTGAATAGTTAAACAGTGGTTATATGGTGAGGGAAATGTATACCTGTGGGTGAACAAAACTACGCAGCATATTCTAGATATGCTAGATATGTCTAGATGGGGACAGGATCATGTTTATTAAAAGCTCTTCAGGTGGCAAGCTTTTTAAAAATTGATTTTGTAGACAATACTTTAAAAAGCAGGTATAGTCGTATTCTCATAGATAATTTCTTTTAAATTGTGCTATGCAACTTCTAGCTCCTTTTTAAATGAATACCATGATGTTCTTGATAAAAGCTGTATTTGGAAGGAGGTATAATTATTTTTTAACTCCAGTTTAAACAGGCCTTTCTCTATGTGCCAAAGATATGCAATAACCTTTAGCATTTCCAAATCTAAAATGAATGGGTTATAGTTATTTTGCAGAGTTTAAAACACCAGGCTCAAGTGAGACCTAACACAAAGCAGCTCACTGTACCTTTGATTATGGTGCTTGAACAAGTCTAGGAACATTTTCAATAGATGAAAAAAAACCTTACAATTCTAGTATATTATCATCAACTGGCAGATTTACTTCCAATTCATTATTTGACATTATACAAATATGTGCATTTTGGTACTCTGAAGAAATGTTACTTGCTTGTATTATTGCGTTTACCTTTTTTTGTCATGTTTTTCCCAAAGAAAAACACCAAGTTTTAGATAAATATGCCCATACATGTCTTTTATTACATAATTCCATTTGTTGCTAACATTTTGTTGTGTTACAACAAAATAATTTGAGTGTTGGCTATATTGCTGAAATGGAAAGAAATCTACACAGTTTTAAAAAATAATTTTCAAGTAAGAAATAGTGGTGAATAAAACTCATATCAATGGGTGTTTTACTTGCATTTTTTCTTTTAATTTAATTTGATTTTAACCTTTTAAAGGAACAGTAACACCAAAAAATGAAAGTGTATAAAAATAATTAATATATTATATACTATTGGATATATATTGGATATATATATATGCACTGGTAAAAGTTGTGTGTTTGCTTCGTAAACACTACTACAGTTTATATAAATACCCTGCTGTTTAGCCATGGGGGCAGCCATTTAAATTGAAAAAAGGAGAAAAGGCACAGGTTACTAAGCAGATAACAGATAAGTAGCAGATTCCCATTGTATTCTACACAGTTTATCTATTATCTTCTTATGTAACCTGTGCCTTTTCTCCTTTTTTCAATTTAAATGGCTGCCCCCATGGCTACACAACAGCTATTTCTATTAACTACAGTAGTCTTTCTAAAGCAAACACACAACTTTTACCAGTGCAGGGCAACAGTACATTATATTTTAATTATTTTAAAACATTTTTATTTTTTAGTGTTACTGTTCCTTTAACAAGGTTATGTATTTAAAGATTGCTGTTCAGTGACTCATTTCTTGTGGGGGTTTTACATGTTCTTTAAAGGACAAGGAAAGGTACATTAGAAGTTTTCTGCTAACAGAAGCACCAGCCCAGGGTATCAGGTAAGTGATTACAATCACTAGGGGGGATACCTAACATATGGCACCCCTAGTGATTGTATCTATTCTTCTCCTTTAATTTGCTTTTAAAAATTAAAAATAAGTTATACAGTCACAGGTTACAAGTGTTGTGTATCGTAAATTAAAACTCTCACTTACATTCTAATTCCATGTTGTAACCTAACAAAAGTCCAAAGCGAATGAATACTTATGTAAGGCACTGCACTTTAAAGCTATGAAAGGTACTTACGTTTACTAACTGTAATTTATATGCTTTTACAATTTATGTTTTTTACATGTTTGAGTTCACCATACTAATGTATAATACATTTTTCAGAGTTTTTTTTTAGTCTGTACATATTTCCAGTCTGTCTGTAATGCATTTTGTAAAAGGAAATTTCCATGCAGTCATTTTCTTCAGGAGCATCAATCAATTAATCAATCTATCAATATAGCAAATCATTCAAATCAATTAAATTAAAAAAGCAATCAAGTCAAAGAGCATCAGTCAAATTCACCATCAAATTCCCTTTTCCAGGTCGCCCCACTTTACTTTGTTCTCCTTGTGCAGTTTTTCATATACTGAGTCCCTAAGTCAGTGAACCCCAACCAGTGGTTCATGCATAACATGTTGCTCCCCAACCCCTTGGGTGTTGCTCCCAGTGGCCTCAAAGCAGGTGTTTATTTTTGAATTCTTAGCTTGGAGTTTTGGTTGCATAAAAACCAGGTGTACTGCCAAACTGAGCCCCATTTAGGCTGCCAATCCATAGAGGAGCTACCAAATAGCCAATCACAGCCCTTATTTGGCACCCTCATGAACATTTTTCATGCTTGTGTTGCTCTCCAACCGTTTTTACATTTGAGTGTTGCTTACAAGTAAAACAACGTTTGGGGACCCCTGCCCTTAAGGAATCATTTCTTGCATTTATCTATCATGGAATAACTGTTGGATTTTAGGGATGATTTTCTAAAGCTATTAGCTTGTAAGTATAAGGTAGCTTAAAAGGGAACAACCTACTAGATGTCCCTCCAGGAAGAAGTTTTCTAGATTTCTCATATCATAATTGGAAAGAAACACCTTTTCCTTCTATTACTTCCCTGACACAGTCAAGGATAGCAATAAGGGAACATAAAATAACAACTTGGAAGTTGTAATGAAAAGGTGGGATAAATTATATTACTTCCTTAAACTAATTTAATACGATTCTGTTTTAATTTAACTTTTTTAAAAGTATATAGCTATGACTATTTTAAGCATATTCATTATAGATACATGCTTTATAACTACCACTGAAACTTAAAACCACAGTAAAAAGATATTGGATTGTTTTTATTAACTGTTTGGGGACAGCTCTTATATAGAAATAAATAAAAGAAAGCTATTACATTTCGTTACTGTTTTCAGTTTATTTCTTATAAAACATAAAGAATATTTCTTCTAGAAGTAAATGACCTTTTTTCTTTTCCAATTTTGGAATATGTGCTTTTATAATACATCTTTGTTGTTTTTGTTGCACTTCAGTAAATCTAGTTGAAATTATGTTCATGTATCCCCTACTGATCTTGCATTATCAAGGAAATATAGCACTTGCATTCATTCAGCAGTAATAAAAACAGCAACACCCAAGACAAAAGTTCTAATACTTTTAGTATTTGATCAATTTCAAAGAGGGAAGAGAATTTAAAGAGGGAAGACCAATTTAAAGGAGAAGGAAAGGTAAAAACAAAGTAAGCTTTATCAGAAAGGTCTATGTATATACAGCCATCAGCACTCACAGAAATGCTGCACTGAACCCTCTGTTAAAAGAAACACAGAATTTTTTGTAAACATTATCTTCAGTGTCAGACTTCCTCTCTCAGAGTCTGCACAGTTCTCTCCTCTCTCTTCTCTCTTGCTCCCCCCTCCCATAAGAATTCATAAAACTCACTCCCCCCACCCATAGGAATGTTGAATCTGAGCTAAAAATGCTAGAGCTGCAATCAGGAAGCTACTTAAAATGGCAGTTGCTATCTTAAATAAACAGAGAAAGCTTTTAAGGCTCTTTACTCAGAAATGGCAATGCTTTCTGCAGAATAAATATAGTGTTCTAGGTGGCACTAATGTGGCTAATCTATTGGCAGTAACATGCCAAAATTACTTTCCTTCTCCTTTAACAGGTTTGAAATAAATCTGCATTTATAATTATCCATACCTTCATGGATTCTTTTCTCAGAGCCACAAATACAACAATATTTCTAAGCTATTGAATTCTATAGAAGGCTATGACCAATGTTTAGGTTGCACTTATTTTTTTCCTTATGGTTAAAATCTAGCCATTGTCTATAGGGGGATAAAAGTTTCTACTTTTAGATCTATATCTTTGTTAGATTTAGACCAGTTATTTGAGGGCAGTCATATCTGAGATATTACATAACTTTTTTAAATAATATTTTTTGAATATAGACAAATACAGTACAGCAGTATATCAGTCCAATGTAGTGCGCCAAAATGGAGTGGGGGAGGGAGAGGGGTGACATTACTCAATGTAATAGTATAGACTCTTTCTCCTATACAGATTTTTAAAATCTGTAATACTCGGGAAACTAAAAACCTGGTTTTGACAGATATATACATTAAAAATGCTACCAAGAAGTTAACACATTAAAAAATTCCTATTTGCAATATCTTTCTTTTTGGCAATAAGTAATAGTGGCAATGAGTGATGGGCGAAATGTTTCGCCAGACATGGATTTGCGGCGAATTTCTGCATTTCGCCAGTGGCGGATTGTTTCTCGAAACGGATGAAAAAATTAGCCGTGGAAAAATTCGGCACACGTCCAAAAATTGTCGCCGTGCGACGAAATAATAGCCACGGGCGACGAAATAATAGCCGCGGGCGACAAAATAATAGCCGCACGACAAAATAATAGCCGCGGGCGATGAAACAATAGCTGTGCGACAAAATAATAGCCGTGGACGACAATTTTTTTTTGTCGCACGACATTTTTGCCGTTTCGCAAATTTTTCGCCGTTTTGCGGATCTTTTAAAAGATTCGCAAATTTTTCGGTGAAGCGAAATGGAACAGATTCGCTCATCACTAGTGGCAATAAGAAATAGTGAAGCATTAAAGGGGCATCAGCATTCATTATTAGTATATGGCTTGGAGTTCATGTTCTCCATTTATTATTATCTCGAAAGGCGATAAAGAGCTATTTGAAGACTTTGTTAAACATCATAATCACAATAACTTGAACTTACCATTTATGTTTAAATTTAATTCTAATTGTATCAATTCTTTAGATATCAAATTCAGAGGGATAGGTAAGACTGTCATGAGTTCCTTATATAGAAAGGACTGCACAGCTAACACAGTCCTTAATTCCTGTAGGCAAATTCTTATGCCTTAGATGTCTGTGCTCCAATGTCCAGGATTTCGTGTTAGAGTCATGTTGGTCACAATATGTTGTTTCTTATCCAAGCACTGAGTTTTATAAAAATACCATTTATTTTAGGGGTAAATATTTTACAAATGATGTTATAAAAAAGCCTTTAACCTTTACTCTCAGTGATCGCAATTAAGCATACAGTATGTTGCTTAATGGCTTGATTAGCTCCTATTAAGCAAGTAGTAAAAGATGCCATGGGTCCTCTAGAAAGATTTATTAATGATTACATCTTTTCAAGAAAAAAACTTACTGCTTACCCTTAATTGTTTGTTTTCTAATAGAAACATTTTATTAACTATATGTACTTTTTAAATATATCTATGCTTAGTGGTGACTGCTTTTTGTACTGTTTCTTTTGAATAACAGTACTTTTGCATTTGATGCTAGTGATTTACTGGTTATGCTGTGTGCTCTTATATTTCATCTACAGATATTGGAACTGGTAATGGCTAATTTATTAACATTAACATTCTTTATTGCATTTTGCCCTGAATACCAGCAAACTCAGAAGGGGTCATTCATGCCTACTACTACCAAAGTTGCAGTTTGGTAGTAGGCATGAATGAACCAAACTCTAGGACCAAATCATGCAAATTCTACTATAACCAAACAGGATTATTCATTCCATTATTATAAATATATTCCATTTTTAACAGAGACTGTAGATATGTTGTTTCTGAAATGTATTTCTGAAATTACCATGAGACAGTTTCATGTTGGTTCTCATTTTTCTATAAATTTCTTCTGCCTCATTAAGCATGCTTTTGCCTTATCACAACTGCAGGATGATGATTTCGCAATGATATATTCTACTATTCACAGTTCATTTACTGATTATGGTACCGTATCCACTTCTTCTTTTGAATGAAATTTTTATGACAAACCTTTTTGTTTAACAATAATATGGAAAATGAGAATACATTTTTCATCAGCTAATGTTATAACTAAACAGAATAATTCCTAGATTTTTTTCCATAAATGATTTTAGACCATTTAACACCGACAAAGTATGATGCATAATCTTAATGAGCAAAACTTTTAAAGGAAGTGCTGATAAATGTCAGCATTGCTTATAATTCATTCTGAGAAATTAAAGAGATAATACAGCACTAAATCCAGCAAATGATGTGTGCTTCTGTAGCAAATGAAACATCCATGAGGAGAGATGTTGGTACTAGAAATAGGTAATGCTCAAAAACACGGGGTATAGTTCCTGTGCTATTGCTCCACTCAGTTACAACTTGCCACCTTGTAGACAATATTAACTGGGTGTGTCACCCTCTACCCCGTCTTTAATGCAGCCCTCATCCTGCATAAATCTGACTGCATTGTCTGTTCTTGTCAGCTGCAACAAAAGCCTAATTGCCTTGTCCTCTTGTCAAAGTATGTTATAGGGACATACTTCTCCTGGAATGGTGAGTGGAAGAGGGCCCTGGAGCTCTATTTCTTCTGGTCCTAATAGGACTTCCTAGGGTTTTCATAAAACCCCTATGGGTTTGCTGTTGTTGGAGGACCCAATCCACTCTTTCCACTATAGCCCTGGCCCTGATTCCCCAATCCAACTTTTCCAGGTTCTCCATTCTCTTATTCTTTCTCTTATTGTATTTTAAAAACTAGCAGAAACAATGTCCTCACTATTTTGTACTTTCCTTCAAGCTGTCACCCTTTCCTGTCTACTAACAATACTTAAATAAATAAAAGTACAAAATAAAAATGCTGTGTGATTTTTTTAAATATATACCAAAGTTCAGAGACATAATAATGGCGTAATACTGAATTATACTGAGTAAAGTTCATTTGCATACTGCAGGATTAACACTGACATTTCAATGATGTTTGAGAGTCAGGTATGTGATTAGGGCAAAACAAAGTGATTTTCTCCTAATGCTCTGAATTACACATGCAACGGACAGTTTGAATAAAAGCACACTTCCTGATACATAACAGAAAGCTAAAATCAATATGAAGGATGAGCTATTCATTGTTATTCAAGGCGAGTAGTTGCTAATTGGCAGATTCTAAGCTTTTTTAAAGTAAATTTACATTCAAAGTGAATAACATTGCACTGACTCATGATGTATTACTTTGTTAAGGATCTTCCCCTATACACATTGCCTAAATTATAGCAAAAAGTCAATGCAGTTTATAATGCAGCCTAACACAGGCCACACTCAGTTCTAAAGTGCAGTATGCAGGTCTCTGCACTCCAAAACAGAGGCCTGAACCTACAGGTATTTGCACAATGACCATGTAGTGGGCAAAATGTAGTGTAGTTGTACAAAATGTAATGTAGTGGCACAAAAATGGCCAATTGCAACCTTTTTTTTTGCACTTTGCACATTGCTTGGGGTATTATGCATGAGCTGTTAGGTCTTTACTCTTTAAAAGTAGTCAACATCTATTTGTTATGCATTCAATTCTATAGCTTTACATTACAGAGTAGTATTAACACAGCCATTACTCAAGTATAATTGCATATCCTAAAATTAAACCTGCATTCACATCCATGGTGCATTGTATGGTATGGTGGACATACCAGCACAAATTCTATTCAATAAACTCATGTTGAAGAAGGAATATACTGCCCTTTTGAATTGATTTGATGATCAAACTGCAACCTTAACTTGGTTTACAAATAGTCTTATCCGCGCTTACATTAATTAGTGCTCTATATAGTATTTAACCAGTGACACCCAACTAGTAAAGTGAAAAAGTGACCTAACGTGAACAGCTGCCTTCCTCCAAACTAATCCTCTAGCAAAAATAAAAAATTGTCTCACAATAGAGTTAGCGCTCCCACAAAACAAATCACCGTGTTGTATAAATTAATTCAAATAATTTATTAGTGAATCATAATAAAAACAAATACACATGATTAATTCTAACAATAGATAAGATACATCAGTATATAGGGTGATCCACAATTTAATAAAAGAGCTAAAATAAATACATAGTAAAAGACCTAGTAATGCATAATATTTCACTTAGATTGACTTAAAGATTCAATATAAAGAGACATAATCAATTCAACAATAGATTAAGTAGAGAAGGTGTGTAAATACATAATAAAGGGATAAAAAATTGTACATATGCCCTAACCCAAATACCTACAGCAGTATCTACTCAACAAATATTGCACATATAGTTAAACCTGTCCCTAAAGAGAACTAACTTCTCTATTAGTACCCTAATCAAGGGAAGTTGATTAAGAAAAACGGTAGGGCATTTTAGCTCAGCACACAGCTTAAACCATATAAAGTTACATTTAGCTCAAGTGATTACGTAGCTATGTATGCCAATAACACTTGAAATTTAGCGTGAGTAAGGTAAATACAAAATCCCCCAGTGCTGAGCGAACATAAACCTAATCGTACCCCTTGTCCCGGCCGGGAACTTACTAATGGGTCACTGTTATCAGAGAGACCCGCTCTCCCATACGGCGCGACGGCGCTGAATGCCGAAAATGACGTCACCAATTGTGAGCCGAAGAGGGAGCTACGGATCCTCCTAAGTTACAAAATCCTCCGACGCGTTTCGCGCTCCTGCGCTTACTCATGGACTATACAAACACAGGGGGCACTTCTCTTATATATACCTCTCCACCTCAATTGAAAACGCCTCCTAATCCAACTACAAATATTAACCCTTAAATGTATAAAGGGGTATAACTTTAGGGACAGGTTTAACTATATGTGCAATATTTGTTGAGTAGATACTGCTGTAGGTATTTGGGTTAGGGCATATGTACAATTTTTTATCCCTTTATTATGTATTTACACACCTTCTCTACTTAATCTATTGTTGAATTGATTATGTCTCTTTATATTGAATCTTTAAGTCAATCTAAGTGAAATATTATGCATTACTAGGTCTTTTACTATGTATTTATTTTAGCTCTTTTATTAAATTGTGGATCACCCTATATACTGATGTATCTTATCTATTGTTAGAATTAATCATGTGTATTTGTTTTTATTATGATTCACTAATAAATTATTTGAATTAATTTATACAACACGGTGATTTGTTTTGTGGGAGCGCTACCTTAACTTGGTTTGTCATGTGCCAAAAGTATTTATATCATAAAGTAAGATGAACAGTGGATATAAAAAGTCTACACACCCCTGGTAAAATGTCAGGTTCCTGTGCTGTACAAAAATTAGGCAAAGATAAATCATTTCAGAACTTTTTCCACCTTTAATGTGACCTATAAACTGTACCACTCAATTGAAAAACAAACTGAAATCTTTTAGGTGGAGGGAAGAAAACCAAAAAAACTAAAATAATGTGGTTGCATAAGTGTGCACACCCTTAAACTAATACTTTGTTGAAGCACCTTTTGATTTTATTACAGCACTCAGTCTTTTTGGGTATTAGTCTATCAGCATGGCACATTTTGACTAGACAAGATTTGCCCACTCTTCTTTGCAGAAACACTCCAAATCTGTCAGATTGCGAGGGCATCTCCTGTACACAGCCCTCTTCAGATCACCCCACAGATTTTCAATCAGATCGGGGCTCTGGCTGGGCCATTTCAAAGCTTTAATCTTCTTCTGGTGAAGCCATTCCTTTGTTGATTTGGATGTATGCTTTGGGTCGTTGTCATGCTGAAAGATGAAGTTACACCTCATGTTCAGCTTTCTAGCAGAAGCCTGAAGATTTTGTGCCAATATTGACAGGTATTCTGAACTGTTCATAATTCCCTCTATCTTAACTAAGGCCCCAGTTCCAGCCGAAGAAAAACAGCCCCAAAGCATGATGCTGCCAGTATTGTGCATTATTGTTTTTGCGCCAAACATATTTTTTGGAATTATGGCCAAAAAGTTCAACCTTGGTTTCATCAGACCATAACACCTTTTCCCACATGCTTTTGGGAGGCTTCAGGTGTGTTTTTGCAAAATATAGCCTGGCTTGGATGTTTTTCTTCGTAAGAAAAGGCTTTCGTCTTGCCCCTCTAGCCCATAGCTCAGACATATGAAGAATAGGGGAGATTGTTGTCACATGTACCACACAGCCAGTACTTGCCAGATATTCCTGCAGCCCCTTTAATGTTGCTGTCTCCACTGTGTTCCATGGTATATCTAATGCCTTGGAAATTCTTTTGTACCCTTCTCCTGACTGATATCTTTTAACAATGAGATCCCTCTGATGCTTTGGAAGCTCTCTGGTGACCATGGCTTTTGCTGTGGGATGCGACTAAAAAAATGTCAGGAAAGACCAACTAGAGCAGCTGAACTTTATTTGGGGTTAATCAGAGGCACTTTAGGCTAATGCCACACAAGGCGTAGGGCGGATGTTTTTGGCAAGCGTAAAAGTGCTTGCTGAAAATTCTGCCCTGCACCTCATACATCTGCCTGCACCCGAATGAATGGGATATGCTTGGGTGCAGGCACATGTACCTGACATTTTACCAGGGGTGTGTAGACTTTTTAAATCCACTGTATTTTTTTTGTTTTTACTTTATGTTTTGTCTTATGTTAAAATTGATTTAATTTAAACACTAAACGGTGCTGAACAACAAAATTAAAAGCATTATTATTTTAGATGTTGATTTGTCAGAGCAATTGTGGAAAACGGTGAAGGGAGCTTAATGAATTACCCTAAATAATGAGGTCTTCTTGGGCAGAAGGGGATGCTTGAGTTTTCAGAGCTCATTATCTAATTACAGGGAAAGAGAAGTGGTGGTAGTGAGGATAATAAAGATCCTTTACTATTTTATAATGGAAAACTAAAGAAAATGCTGACTTTTTTTATTAAGAGAATGCGCAAAACGTAATATTGCAGGAGCCCTATTTATTTGGATTGTATTCAGCAAAGGCGTGTATACTCACAAACTGTACTAATGATCTGGGCTTAATTGGAAAAACATTTAACAAACTCTGATACATGTATTGTAGTTCAACATTAGTGATGGGTGAATTGTTTTGCCATTGGCGAATTGTTTCACGAAACTTACGCAACAATTTGCAAATTAGCCGTCAAAAAATAGGGTAAAAAAAAAAGATGCAGTTGCATAAAAAAATGGCACGATTGTGTAAAAAAATGGCTCAGTTGTGGCAAAAAAGTTGCAGTAGCATAAAAAAAAGTCACACGCGGCACCCTCGTTTCATATATTATTCTGTTGCTTCGCAAATTTTTCTGCAAAGCAAAACAGATCACTGATTTGCTCAAAACCCCAATAAAATAAAACAGTAATCTTAATTTCCTTAATCATTAGCAGAAGTATTCACATTAGAGCAACATGATAAGGAAACATTTGTCTTAAAAGGTCATTATATTTCTAATATCTTAAATCATGGGTAATGTATATTTTCAGAGTGTGCGAGCATGGCCAGGCTTTGAGGCATGATTTAGGAACCGATGTGCTTGCTGACATAAGTTTAAAACAATTTGCAAATGCAGCGAAAACAATGTTGTAGAAGCCTCAATAATTTAAGTTTTATTTGAACTTTAGCATTTTGCAAGTTCAGAAAAGTTAATTTCAATGCTTTTTTCCTGACACAAAGATTAATTGTCCTTTTTTATCAGAACAGTCTGCGATTAAGAATGTACTTCTCTTTCTTATATCTTCTATCATGCAACGTAAGCGCTCAATAAATACATCTTCCCTGAACTTAGGTGCCCATTTTTCAGCAATGCAATATACACCAACAGGTTACCGGTTTTGTAAAGCTATTACTTTTACTGTCAACATGACTGGAGCTATAAGTTGTCTCATTAGATAGGATAAATTGAAACTGAATCCAAACATCTGACCAGACTAAAACAAGCGTTCTCTTGAGAATGTATAATAAATGATCTGTAGGCTATCAGGTATGTCAAAATAAGTGGTAGGAAAACAGCTGACCCTATATGGCTGCTTCTAAGACTTTATAGATCACAAAGATAAAAGAATAAGGATATCACTCCTACGCTTGATGAAAAATTCAAGAGCAATGCACTCCTATAATGCTTGTGTCATTTCAATAAAATAGCAGTAACAACAATGCAGAATTGCAAACACAATACCAATAAAAACAAAAGTTACACAGAGAAAGACATTTAATTTTTTCCTTCTGTCTATAAGAATTCCATAATTATACTGTTCTAATATTAATAGAAAAACATGTGCAGGGCTCTAAAGAGGTGCATTCTACAACCTTTGTATAGCTGTCATTTCCATAATAGCAATTCTGGTTCTCTTTGGTACAGTCACTAGTTTGGTTCTGCTTGACTCAATGCTTGACTTTCAGCACCAGAACTTGATCACCCCCAACTATCCAACGCTTTCACAAATTTGTGGGCCTCATACTAATTCCCATGGCCCTTCAGCACTGCCTAGACCTATTAAAACCTTACAACGCAATCCCATATCTCTTTCTATGTTAGATACAGTACCTCTTTCTCTATTTCAGAGTACACAAATGTTTATGACAGCAGGATAGGCATACTGTGTTTTGGCTTGAGCAAAATATATGAAGTACCTGAAAACTTTGAGCAAATAGCTCTTATGCATGGAGATTTATTCCTAGTAAATTGACTTTGAGGGCCAAATAGGCTAGGAAACTCTTAAGCACATATATAAAGCTGTATAATAGTTTGGGGTTCGATTACCATTTTCTTCACCACTTTAATTGCATATGCTGTATGAAATGTTAAATTGCAATTTATTAATAAGACCAGACTGTGATCTTTTGTAAATATGTAGCACAGAATGTCAACAGTTTTGACACAGTTTAATTTCTATGATCACAATGCATGATGATAACTTGTGAGGACCATAATAGGTTTAATAAATATCCCTTTTTTTATACCAAGATATATTTTACACACCTCTCTTAATATGCCCCATTGAACTTCTATATGCAATACTATGCTGTGTTATGTTTTCTGTAACTAACCTAGAATCTATAAATAAAACAAGTTTAAATTCCAATTTTTGAAACAAATTCAATAACCAGATTGAGTCCAATAATTGTTTTCCCATTTTTTTCATCAGTGAAAACAAATTGTGAGTGATTTTTTATTTTTATCTAGCATTTCCTTTATATGAAAAGGTGTGAAAATGTTTTACTTTTTTAATTGTGTGTGTTTCCTATTAGCTTATGTTGCATTAATTTTTCCTACAACATGAAAAACACCATAGCTAAGGTCTCTCTAGCCAGAAGAATTGTTTGTGTAATCTCCATAGCAGTGCTGCAGCAGAAGCACAGGAAAGAGTTGAAAGAGGAACCATTTCTAAGTGAAAAGCCTTCTGTGTTGACTGCTATTATATAAGCTTTTACTTGCTTGTAAGATCCATGCGGCAGGGACACATTGCTAATGGAAATGACTTTGCAGCACTATAGAAGTGCATAAGATTATACATGGCTGAATTGGAAGGGTATTGTGGTGGGCTTAAAGCTCTGGATAATAGAAGGTGACTTTTTTATTCATAGATGAATTAGTCTTGTGGATTGTGGAGATATTTGAAAATGCAAATTACGTTTTAGATTCAGTTTTGTGAAGGAATTAGTATACAGCTGAATCAATTTTGTGCATCATTGCTTTTCCTTTAGTTTTCTTTTCTTCTGAGTGTTGTATCTGCAAGGTGCCTATGACAATACTGACATGTAACATAAACCATTGTGGAGGAGGCATGGGAAAGCAGATGTATCAATTTATAACATTACGTTTTTAAAAAAGCGCATTATCTGATCACAAGCATATTTAACAAAGAACTCAAACAGGTAAATCAAGGCAAACAGTTGGCTGCAAATGAAGATTGCTTTGTTAAATTTGTTTTCATTCAATGAAGCTATATATTTGGTTTGAAATTCTTAAAAAATAATCAATTTGCTTGAATGCGTGACTGAGCAGGTTTTACATTTTCTTTTTTTTTTGTAACTTGAATTTTTTATTGAAGAAACATTTCAATGGTTTACATACATTCTTAAAAAGTAAGTAGTAGAAAGTTAAAGGAAAGAAATAGGAAAAGAGGTAAGTAGGAGATCAGTTTAACATTTGTAGGTTTTACATTTTCAACATTTTTCGTTCACGTTTAAAGTTTACTAAAGTCAAATATATGAGATCCCAATTTGCTTACTCTTGAAGACACAACCTAAGATTTTGATAAATTTGATCCTAACAGACTCTTGCATAGTATAAACATAAAGTGATACCTTATTTTATATTGGAAACCACAGTGCACAATATAAATGTTTGAGGTGTTGCAACACAAGTGGATTATTTCTGGGTAAGCATGCCAGGAGTGCTTCCATATTTGGAACATATATTTCATAATGTTTAATCCATACCACCAGGCCTTCAGTATTTCCCATTGCCCTGCCCCCTATATAAAATAGCTTTCCTTGCAGATAAGAAGAAAATAGTTATAGGAAATTTACAAGGAAAATAAAACTATACATACACTAATAACTTGATATTGTCAAACTCTGACCCCGTATGTAGATTAATGTCGATTTGTTTACTTCCTAACTGCAAAGAAAATATGTTGTTCCTTGTAATTATTAAAGGACATGTAAATGCCCTACATTTTTGAAATGTTTAAATACCTGCCACTTCTGTTGTTAATATTAAGGCTGCAGCATCCCTTAAATCCCTTAGTATTCCTTCTCCTCCTCTAACCCACTCGGCCTCTCCCTTAGGAACTGACTTTTGCTCTTGGCTAACTGGGCATGCTCAGTTCTTCTCAACTCAGGTTATCAAACACACTCTCCAGTCTAGCAGCCAATAAAGAGATGACAATGCTGGTTTTCCTCGAAACCCAGCTCTAGCTGTGCACTCTGCTGAAGAAACATCTTTTTTTCTTCTAATCTCCTTTCCTGAGCTTAATGTAACCTTTACAGGGCACAATTCAAGCAGGACTTTTTTTTTATTAAAGTAAGTTCTGCCTGTGTAAGCCTGCATTATTTATTGAATGAACTGAGAGGGAAAATGGGCACTGGGTGAAAGCTGCTATTGTTTTAGGAAAATGTGATGGTGCTCATGAATGTAGGGGATATATTCAATACAAATGATGTGCTTTGGGTGGGGGAGTTCCCAACTTAATATACATGGTAGGAAAATGTTCATGTCCTTTAACACCACAACATAAATATTTTATGTTATGAGTAAATTAGTTTTAATTTCCTTACAAAATCTCCAATTACATGTTTTTATGCAGTTTTATTTAATTTCTGTTCTCTTCTTTACAATATTTTCTCTTACATCTGGTTTTCCTACAATTTACTGTAGTAGTAGAATAAAACAAAAGGCAATTAAGTACATTAGAAATGCTAGCATGTCTAAGCATTCTGATGAGTTTGCACTAATCACAATACATCTGTCATATTTTCAAAAATAACTTCTTTGATGTTCTCTTTGAAGTCATTTATGTGCGGTATGAGAAATTATAGACAAATAATTTTAAAAGTGCCAGAACAGATTAAGCACTGTATTGATTGACTATAAACCTTAATTTTATCATTTTTTCACATTGCTTTTGTCTGTAGGAGTTATGAAATAATATAGATTATGAGATATGGTGGTGTGAATTTTAGATATAATTGCATCTAAATATAAAAATACACATTGAAAATTATGATGTTTGTAATTTTAATATTATTACATTTATTAAAGTTTACATTGACTTCAATACAAATTCATTAGCTTTTATTTGCCGAATTTGTTCTGGCAACTTTTTGTGATTTTTACTTTAAAAAATACCAATTACTTGATGTTCTGAAGATGTTCTGAGTATATTTGCACTCACTCTTCCTCGAAAAATGCAAACTCAAATTTTGACATACTCTTGAGATAGTATAGTGGCTTATCAATTTTATGGTCATAATTTTGTACAGGTATGGAACCTGTTATCCAGCATGCTCGGAACCTGGGGTTTTAAGGATAAGGGATCTTTCTGTAATTTGGATCTCCATAACTTGTCTGCTAAAAATCATTTAAATATTGAATAAACCCAATAGGCTTGTTTTGCCTCTGATAAGGATTAATTATATTTTAGTTGGGATCAAATACAAGGTACTGTTTTATTATTACAGAGAAAAAAGAAATAATTTTATAAAATTAAAATTATTTGCTTATAATGGAGTCTATGGGAGATGGCCTTTCCATAATTCGGAACTTTCTGGATAAAGGGTTTCCAGATAAGGGATCCCATACCTGTAACTAAAAAACATTTTTGAAACAGGGGACCAGGGAATGTGCATTGATCAATCCTCCTCTCTCTTTTGTATGCTTGTAGTTAATATGGCTAGATCAGTCGCACTTCCAGTATACTTGTACATTATTTTGAGAATGATGATGGATCTATGAAGGTTGTAAAATGACTGATCAAATATTTACAGACTTCCAACAGATGTGTTCTAACAATTACTGTAGTTATGGGTGACTCAATGCAAAAAAGTTAAGGGGGAGAATGATTTATCTATGTATCTATAATTAGAGTTCATTAGATTTGTATTACAGATTACATCCTTTATTTTTGAGCGATAGGCAGTCTTTTGAACTCTCACACATGATAAGGCTTTATCATAGGGCCGAATGATAAAACTGATTATATTAGGTATAGTTATATAGCTTATGTATCTATATACTGCTTATTATACTGTGCCTTCAAGATTAAATACAAAATTATCTTCTGAAATACACATGAGATGAAGCTAACCTTTTAAGAGATAGTGTTGCAGCAAGAGGGAGCAGTAAATCCTACCAAGGCAACAACAAAACTAATAAATATTGATACTGATACTAATAAATACTGATAAGTACTGATAAATCATATGTGGGCTAAGAAGCTCTTCAGTTTAGTCATGCCTCTTTAATGGGATACGGTCAACTTTTGTGTGTCACACCAGTAATTCTATAAAATCCTAACCTTGGTCAACACTAGGCAGAAGTGGCCCTCACGTATACATATTGCATTTTCAGTTTAGCATTGCAGTGGATTGCTTATTTCACCTGTAGAACAATCATTGGACAGTGAGACTAGCGGAACTGGGATTTTGAACAGTTTGTTCAGCAGAATAAAATACCCTTTTCATTGTGAATTGCCTTTCTGTTTTCTAGCCTCCTTTTAGCACTCTACACTAAACATTGTGGCCCCTAGTGATGAGCACAATTTTTCGGCAGGCATGGATTTGAGAATGCGAATTTCCGCATTTGCCCATTGGTGGATTGTTTTGCAAAACCTTTCATTATTATTTAACACAAGTGCAAAAATCAACCGGCAGTGAAAGAATTACATTACAACTATTTACAGTTCTTAAAAAGTTTGCAAACTATTTGTAAAATCAGTGTTAGCTATATTATTTGACAAAAAAGCCACACGATTGTTGCTTAGCAACTTTCTTTAAAACTGCCTTATATTTTATTGAATGTTGAGCTGATAAGATCTGTGTTAAAGCCTGTGTATCTCACAATAGTCTATTCTGAATGAATAGCTTCTTTGATGCCATTTAACTTTCTAACTGTAAGAAGCGTTGTTGATTGTTGATATAATGATTAGGTTAAGTCCATCCACAAGGGCTTCACCTTATTAAGTCACTGACTATTGCGAATCAGAAGCTGTCAGAAGAGTTGCCAGCAGTTTGCCTCAAGCTGATTCCAAAGGTTTTTGGGCTGGAAAAAAAGATTTAAATGTGTTTGAAACACACAAACTGCTTTTAAAGTTACAGAAATATTGTACATATATGGTTTGTTGTAAAGCATATTATTTTGTGAATCATAACTGCTGAAAGTACTCTTCTTCACTCCAATATGTACATTATAAAAGTAAATAAAAGAGAAATACATGTATATTATAGAAACCCATTGGATAGAGAACTGGCTGAAGGATAGATTACAAAGAGTGGTGGTAAATGGAACATTTTCTAATTGAACCAGTGTGGTTAGTGGAGTACCACAGGGGTCAGTCCTTGGTCCTTTGCTTTTTAACTTGTTTATTAATGACCTGGGGGTGGGCATAGAAAGTACTGTTTCTATTTTTGCTAAATACTGATACTAAATGTGCAAAACTTTAAGTTCCATGCAGATGCTGCCAATCGCAGAGCGATTTGGCAAAATTGGAAAACTGGGCAGCAAACTGGAAAATGAGGTTCAATGTTGATAAGTGCAAAGTTATGCATTTTGGTAGAAATAATATAAACACAAGCTATCTACTAAATGGTAGTGTGTTGGGACCCTTAATGGAGAAGGATCTGGGGATTTTGTAGATAACAAGTTGTCTAATTCCAGGCAGTGTCATTCTGTGGCTACTAAAGCAAATAAAGTGCTGTCTTGTATAAAAAGGGCATTGACTCAAGGGATGAAAACATAATTTTGCCTCTTTATAGGTCCCTGGTAAGGCCTCACCTTGAGTATGCAGTGCAGTTTTGGGCTCTAGTCCTTAAGAAGGATATTAATGAGCTGGAGAGAGTGCAGAGACGTGCAACTAAACTGGTAAAGGGGATGGAAGATTTAAACTATGAGGTGAGACTGTCGAGGTTGGGGTTGTTTTCTCTGGAAAAAGGTGCTTGTGATGGGACATGATTACTCTGTACAAGTACATTAGAGGGGATTATAGACAATGCACCAGAGGTCAACCCTTTGATTATAGGAACAGAACTTTCATTTGAAGCAGTGTAGGTGTTTTTTTTAGGGTGAGCACAGTGAAGTGTGTGCCCTTCCGAGTGATGTTGTGATTGCAGATTCTGTTAATGCCTTTAAGAATCCTTTGGATGATTTCTTAAACATGCATAATACCCAAGGCTATTGTGATACTACAATACGTACTGATGTTGGTATATAGAGTTTATGTGTGTGAGTATATAGATTGGTCAGTATGGTTCTATGTGTGTGCACTGGGGTTTGCTTGGAAGGGCTGAACTTTGCGGACTTTTTTCATCCCAACTTAACTATGTAAATATGTAACTATGCTACTAAGGTATATTCCTCAGTGCCCATTAGATGGAGTTGCTGTGCAG
The DNA here is from genome assembly GCF_000004195.4 of Xenopus tropicalis. Lineage (NCBI taxonomy): Eukaryota > Metazoa > Chordata > Amphibia > Anura > Pipidae > Xenopus > Xenopus tropicalis. Next base: position 60,779,596 of record NC_030679.2, on the reverse strand, counting down.
TAACATACTAGTTTCCTCACTTTCCCATTTCCCAGGAATTCCAGATAAATGCCAGCTGTATATTGAAGTGTGATCCTATTCTAAGGGAGTGTCAAAGATAAAAGTCCCCTAGTATATGTGGCACTATATTATAGCATGTCTAGTGGCCCCTATTTTAACAATCTTTGTGGCCACAACAATGGATTATGACGTTTGTGAAACTGATATTTACTATAATTATGGGAGTGGACAATACTGTTTACTGCATGATTTATCATGACTGGACATTTACAACAGTTGAATTGAGGGTTGTACTATGATTTCTATGTAACCAGTATCTAATATGCTGTGCATGTAATTTTTTACCACGTGCAATGGAAATTGAATGTTGTACTATCATTTCAATGTAACTAGTACCCTTCCTTTTTTTTTGTCCCTATATTTTGAAACTTGTTGAAGTTAGCAATATCTGAACACTGATTTAGGTTAGGAAATAGCATGGGACCAGATCCCCAACCCGGCGATGTTGCCGATAATAACCAATCAGCAATTACATTTGAACAGTCACCTACAAGTTAGAAAACAAAAGCAAAGATCTGATTGGTTGCTGTGACAAACATCACCAGTGATGTTTGCTTACACACTATAATAAATATGTCCCTTTGTCTCACAGCATAATGTACACCCTCCCTCACCTTGTTCCATTGTAAATGGCTAGAGACTTTAAATTACTCTCCTTTCCAAAAGATAAGGATACACTGGCTTTTTGCTTAATAGAGTAATCTTAATAAAGATTTTGGGCAGACACCTTGGATACAGACACATTCATGTTGTTTTCAAAACAAATCTTCATTAATAACAAGTGTTCTTCAAACTGTACTTGCCAAGGTTATACAGGTTTCTAGTTAGTCACAAAAGAGGGGGGTTCTTATCTTATGGTGTTAAGCTTTTGGGACCATTCAGTCTGTTAGGAGGCCCTGAAACAGATGCCCATATGAGCATGATGAATACACTGATGGTTTCTTGTTGTATTGGCAGAATGTTTAACCCCCTTTTGCAAGACCAGTTTAGAGATCAAAGACTTATTATTATGACAAGGTCAATTCAGAACATATAAGAGCTTAATTGTGTATTTGTTTTATTAATGGCATAGTGATATTATATAGCTTATACTAATATGTGTATGGCATATATGATCAAGTAAACAGTATCATTATACATAAACAATATAATTATCTAAAATTAATTGTGATTTATAGCTTTCATTAAAAAGGGAAAACATTATCATCTATGCTGTGTTCTGGAATACCCCCCCCCCCCCCACCCCCTTAAAAGCTACAAACTGCCACTACTTTCTGGCAAATATGTTCTTATTTGCCTAATAAAAGTATTCTATCTATTGGAGCTCACAGCAGCCATTCTCCTTCCTTTGCTCACACACCTGCAACGGCAACAGTATGTTTTATATTTCATTGCATATATTATAGATTCCTAAAACGTACTCCTCTAAAAAAGGCGTGAAATTCAAACATGTACTGCACTGTGTTTGTTTCAAGGTTCACATGCAAGGTTAATAAAGACCCTTGCTTGAAAATTCATATTAGCTGCTTAGTGCATCTGAGGGAGAAATAAAAAAATCAGCTTGCTGGCACTGAGACTGCTCAGATACATCAGTTATTCCCATCTAATTTCAACTTCAATTTGAACATCATGTCGCAATGCAGCTAGGAGTACACCAAAGTAACCAAAATAGCAAATAAAAGGATAGAACCAAAGGAAAAAAGGTTGGTGCTTTGCATTATGCTTTTATCTACATAAGGCAGTACTTTGGCACTATAATTGCATTATGCGCTTCTCCTGGTCCTTATGTGGAAATTCTGTATGCCCCCCTCCCATCTACTATATTCTGTGTCCATTTGAGGACTGTGACTTGAATTTTGCAAAGATAAAATAAACAAGTGTAAATGAATTATAATATAGTAATCCCTTATGGGCATCAAGAAAGAAAGAGAAAGAGATCAAGAAAGGGATAATAACATTGGTTGTTTTAGTAAAAAGTGGCCACTTACCCCTCCTATGCATAGAAATTAGGTTTTATGTCTAAGAGATACATTAGTCAATACATAATAGCTATTTCCTAAGCAGCAATTCTAGATTATTTAATTACAGTGTAATACAGTATATCAACACAATCCAGATTTATGTTTGGATAAGGGTGCTTTCATCTATAGCTGTAAGAGATAAATCCTCAAAAAGGGAGTTAAAGGAACAGTAACACTAAAAAATGAAAGAGCTTTAAAGTAATAAAAATATAATGCACTGTTGCCCTGCACTGGTAAAACTGGTGTGTTTGCTACAATAACACTACTATAATTTATATAATAAGCTGCTGTGTAGCCACGGGGGCAGCCATTCAAGCTGGAAAAAAGGAGAAAAGGCACAGGTTACAAAGCAGATAACAGATAAGTTCTGTAGAATACAATAGTATTTTATCTGTTATCTTCTATGTGCCTGTGCCTTTTCTCCTTTGAATGGCTGCCTCCATGGCTACATAGCATCTTATTTATATAAATTATAGTAGACTTTCTGAAGTAAACACACAAATTTTACCAGTGCAGGGCAGCAGCACATTGTATTTTAGTTATTTTTATACACTTTCATTTTTTGGTGTTACTGTTCCTTTAAAAAGTGTATTTCACTCATTCTGTATTTTCAGAAATGTGGAGGCAATAGTATATAGCATATACAGTCAAGATATATATCGTGGTAGGGTAAATCAAATGGCAATTATAAGATCCTAATTAGCTGAGTTCATATTGACATTTTGACTATTTAGGTACAATTTTACAAAGCTTATTAATGATTCAGAGATGTAAAAACATGTCCATCACATCTTTTATCAAAGCTTTTAGCCTTAAGGAATCATTTTAGAATAAGAAAGCATTTGGGAAATAGAAAGGGAAGTTTGAGAACAAACCGAGTTAGTTTGAAAAATGTGAAGTCAGTGAATGAAATCTGATCTGTTGTTGGCTCTGCTCACTTATTCTAACCTTGGACCACAGTTATATAGTAAAAACCACTGTGCAAAGTTTGGGAACCCTGGTTTTAATAGTGTCTGAATGGCAGCAATTTAATTTCCCCACTGAATGACATGACTGAATGACATCTGATTGGTGGTTGGTGGCTCCACACACTTTTTATAACTTTGAACAGCAGTTACAGTACCTGGTGACCAGCTCTCCACAGTTACGCAGTGACAAACTCTGCAAAGTTTAGAGACCCTAGGATTAATAGTTAAAGAAAGGCAGCAGTTTAAATTTAAACCAATAAAAGTCAATAGGTAAATTGTGATTGGTGGTTGGTGGGTGTGCCCACTTTTTCTAACCTTGAGTCGAAGTCAACCAGTTATAAACAGTGGGCACCCTGGCATAAATAGTGTTAGAGTGGCAGCATTTTAAATTTAAACCAATAAAATTCAATGGATGAAATCTGATTGAACTGCAGTCCCCCAGTGACCAACTTTGCAAAGTTTGGGGACTCAGGCATAAAAATTGTGGAACTGACAGCATTTTATACTTCACCATTAAAAGTAAATAGGTGAAATGTGATTGGCTGTTTGTGGCCCCACCTACTTTTTATAACCCTGAATACATAGTCAGCCAGTGATTGGCTGTCCAAGGTTTGGGAACCCTGATATAAATAGTGTGAAAAAGGCAGCATTTTAAATTTAAACCCAAAAAATTCAATAGGTGAAGTCTGATTGGCTGTTGGTGGCTCCACCCACATTTTAAAACCTAAAAATGCAGTCCCCTAGTGACCCTGATGTTAATGACAGCAGGTTGAATTTCCCCATTGAAAATCAATAGATAAAATCTGATTGGCTGTTGGTGACTCCACACACTTTTTGAACTGCAGTTACCTGGTGAACAGCTCTCCAAAGTTTGGGGACCTTAGTATTAGCAGTTAAAGAATGGCAGCAGTTTAAATTTAAATGTATGAAGTCTATCGGTAAAATCTGATTGGCTGTTTTTGGCCCCACCTACTTTTCTAAACTTGGAATGTAGTCACCCAGTGACAAACTGTGCAAAGTTTGGGGACCCTGACATTAAACATGTGAGAATGGCAGCAGTTAAAATTTCCCCACTGAAAACAGTGAAAGAAATGCGATTGGCTTTTGGTGGCCCCACCCACTTTTTATAACCTTGAGTACATAGTCACCCAGTGACTGACTGTGTAAAGTTTGGGAATGCTGGCATCAAACCAATAAAATTGAATGAGTGAAATTTGATTGGCTGTTGGTGGCTCTGCCGACTTTTCGATACTAAAACTGCAGTCCCCTAGTGACCAACTGTGAAAAGTTTGGGGACCCTGGTGTTAATACTGTGAGAATGGCAGCAGGTTGAATTTCCCCATTGAAAGTCAATAGGTAAAATCTGATTGACTGTTGGTGCCTCTGCCCACTTTTCCTAACCTTGAACCTCAGTTACCTGGTGCCTAACGCTGCAAAGTTTGGGGACCCTGATAAAAAAATAGGTAAAATCTGATTCGCTGTTTACAGCTCCGCCCACTTTTGGGCATCCAACAGTCATCATATTTTCATTCATGCTGACCCCATAACTATGTGATTCAAGTTTGGGGAGTGTAGCCTCAAAGCTGTAAAGCAGTTTCAATTTCCCCATTCAATGTGTGAAATTTGATTGGTTGTTAGCCCCTCTCACTTTGGGTCATCCGACAAATGTTGCTGTTTCATTCTAGGTGACCCCATGACTATGTTACTCAAGTTTGGTGGCTGTAGATTCAAAGCTGTAAGAGTGGCAGCAGTTTGAAAATCTTCCCTGTCAAAGTCAATGGGATAATTGGGGGGTTCGGAGTGGCGCCACAAAAAGACGGGGGGTGGGATCGCTCAGAAAAGCACAAGCAACCTGCTCCGCTATAGGGTGAAGAAGTATGGAGAGTTTGGGTGTTGTACCCCTAAAACTGTAGGAGGAGTAGCGTTTAGAAAATGGGGGGCGCTAAGAATAATAATAATAATAAGAAGCGGAAGAATAAGCTGAAGTCGAAGAACAGTATGTTGGGTTTTCAGCCCGACATAATTAGACACAAAAAGGGGCAATGGTTTATTTATGTATTGGGGGAGACTACTGCATTTTATTAGACTAGTGCAGCAGAGTAAAGTACTTACAGTAAGCTTATTAGGAATTTAACATAAAATGACATTGCACATTGTAGTTTGCCATGTTTCTTTCAAGATTTGTAAAAACCGTTTGTTTCTCTTTAATAAGAGCCTTTGATGATATTGCTAGTGGTTTGTTTGTTATTTTTAACAGCATTCCGTCTTATCATCCTGTTAGATAAACTGACTAACAACTGACTTGCAATTTCATTACTTATGAAGAATGTCTAGTTCACATGGAGATTAAAAACTGTTTAGGTTGTTTAAAACTGTTCAGTTCATTTCCTGAACACTAAGAAAAATGATTGGCATGTAGGCCTGTTAAAAGTAATTTGTAATTCTTTCTATTTGGACTAATGTATTTCTTCTGACTAATTTTTGTTTTTAGATGCTCTTTTTGAGATTTATTAATTATGATTAGTGATGGACGAAATGTTTCGCTGCGAATTTCCGCGTTTCGCCATTGGTGGATTGTTTCGCTAAACGGATGAATAAAAAAATTGTCGCCGGCGTCAAAAAAGAATAGTTGCGCACAACAAAATAATAGCCGCGGGCAACAAAAGAATAGCCGTGCGACAAAATAATAGCCGCGGGCAACAAAATAATAGGCGCGTGACAAAATAATAGCCGCAGGCGACAAAATAATAGCTGAGGGCGACAAAATAATAGCTGCGCAACAAATTTTTTTTTGCCGCACGCCATTTTCGCGAATTTTCTGCCGTTTCACGGATCTTTTGAAAGATTCGCAAATTTTTCGGCGAAGCGAAACGGAACAGATTCGCTCATCACTAATTATGATTTTTTGCATGGGCATTTCATTCAGTGCACAGCAGTAAGGCAGCAGGTTTACTTCATTACTAAATAGTTCAGAGGCAAGTCGTTTTATAAAAAATGGCAGTAAAAAATATTGACTAGTTGAGACAAAAGTTTTTACATTTTGTTTATCCATTGTTTTTTTATAAAATACTCCTGGATGACTATGTTCATGCAAATTCTCTCTAATGTCTGATGGTACATTAAATTGCTCTAGGACTTTTTTATATACAGGGTAGGTAGTAGTTGGCCCTCAGTCTCTACCAAGGAGTAAAGCTGGCCAATATTGTAGTTGTGTTCCACAAGTGTAGAGACTCATGTAGACTTAGGGGCCCATTTATCAATGTCCGAATACTAAAAATTCGTATTTTTTCTAAGTTTTAGAACTGTGCGTATTTTCTGCGATTTTTTCATTAATTTCTGTGACTTTTTCGTACAAAATTTTCGTTATTCATTCAAGCAGAGTGCCATTGAGTCCTATGAGAGGCTTTTAAAAACATGCACAGAAGGTTCAAAGTCAGAAAGTTTTTTGCGATTTTATGATCGTTCAGGTACGTAAATTTTGGAACTTTCAGATCGTACCACAATATTTTCGTGCGACCACAATGCAATGCGAAATTTTTGTATACAATACGATTTTTTCCCACTTGTACATTTTGAAGTCCGAAATTCGGACTTTGATAAATCAGCCGCTTTGGCAGCATCTCTAACGTGAGTACAATGTTAGTCTGTATTAAGCGACTTTGTCATTTAACATTTTGAAGACATTACATTGAGTGACACAAAGTTAAAACAGCAAATTATCATCCTTTCTAAGAATCATTTGTGCCTATTGTGGGGGAAGAAGAGCGAAGATTCTTGTGCAACTCTCATTCTACTTGAGGATAGACAAAATAGCATTACATAAATATACATCCATGTAATTAATATTGTTCACAAAAATATCTTGACATCTGAGGCGTAACTTGGTTAGGCAGTGTATGAAGTCATAATTAGTAAGCAGAATGTAAGCACAACGATACTCTGTACTATAAACCATAATGACAGAAAATGTTCTCCTTAACTTAAAGGGTGATTTGCATTGAGAGACTTTCCAAGTAATATGCATTACATGTATAGTTATGTACAGTATGCCAGTATGCTCTTTCTGCTGAAGGTGATCACAGATTACACAACTTCTATGTATCTTTTTAGACATCTTGAATTTGCAACAAGCTTGTACCCTTTTATATTCTCTCATTATCACTGTACTCCCTAGCTGCCACTTAATTCTTGAGCAATTGAATTGCTTTTACAAACTGTTACCTGCAGTTACTGAACAAAAATGATCTACTGTCAATGACAAATGCTGGTATATCCTCTAGGTACACTTCCAACATAGATCGTTCTATGTACAAGAGTAAAAACCTAGCTAAATACAAATAAGGCAAATGAACAGGGCAAACTATAAAATACAGTTGATTTCTGTGTTCACCACTTCTATTGAAGGTATTTCCAGCAAAATTTGCTACTTGTACTTCCATATATTTGTGCTCGGTGCTGCCTTGACCTTCTTGCTTTCCATTCTAAATCATATACCAGTTCTTATGGGGAACCCAGGTGCTACCACCATTCCCTGACTAGAGTGTAGCTCCAAGATTCCCTTCGCATCCAGCATCAGACACAGCACACTTGCTCCTAAAACATTGGGCACAGACATCACTCACACACCAAATACTGGAAATGGCATCAGCTAGACTTTAATCGCATCTGATTTGCAACAACATTTAATTGCAGTTGCCATCAGTTATGCCCTACTGGTGCAAAAAAAGGAAAGTTGTGCTTCCCACTAAACAATTTTAAACCACCGTAATGAATGGTGCAATGAGGGTGTGATCACAAAACTCATACAGACAAAGAGATATACAGACTTTGCCAACAGCTGGTGCTCACAAACAGTGACTAGTGACCTATAGTGTTTTTCATTCAACGGAGAAGTGAACTGAGTTTGACATGCTTGCGTCTGCTTGTATATTATATTGCAAAAAAAATATTTTTGTAATTAAACACACACATTTACAAACACTTTTCCCAGAAAATAGTTTTTGCTTTTGTAAGCACACTGCTTTTCAAAAGGATGCACCAAATGTTATATTTGTTTATAGTTCACTTGAAATATGGTTTATTTGTAAACCTTTTTTGTTTGATATCTGATACTGATATCTAGGGGCAGATTTATCAAATCACGAGTTCGAATCCCGAATGGGATAAATTCGGATTGGATACGAAAATTTCTGAAGATCGCAAACATCATGAAAATGCTTACGAAAAAATCGTATTAGTCACGATAATATTATATTGGTGATCCGAAAGTCACTAAATTTTCGTACCGAACGATTGTAAACTGATTTCGGCGCAAATACGCTTGGAGCGTTCGTGCATTTGTAAATGTGCTCCCTAGTGTTTGTGATATTTATCATCTCAAAAAATATGTGGCAGTAGGTTTAGTTTGTGCAGTGCAGTTTTGGGGATTTTTCTAGTGAATATAGGGAGAATTTTGTGTGAAAGAATGTCATACATATAACATACATGGAGTTTTCCAATATGTAAACGAAATGCTACAGCCAAGCACTTACCCCAATGCTGTAATGAGTCCTCTATCAAAAGAAACACAGGATTTCTTGTCTCTTTTTTTGTAAACATGATGTTCCTGTGTCTGACTTCCTCTCTCAGAAATATCCTTATTTCCCGGAGTCTGCGCAGTTCTCTCCTCTCTCCTGCTCCCCCCTCCCACCAGAATGCTAAGAACTCCCTTTCCCCTCCCTTAGGAATGTGTGATCTCGGTTATAACGGCTAGAGACTGCAGGAAGGAAGCTACTTAAAATGGCAGCTGCTATCTTAATCAAACCAAGAAAGCTTCTAAAACTGTTTACTCAGGTATGCTAATGGTTTCTGCAGAATAAATATTTTGTTCTAGGTGGCACTAAGGCGGCAAATCTATTGGCAGTAAAATGCAAATAAAAGTCTTTATTTTCTGTGTACTGGTTTCAAATAAATGTATTTGTGCAGTGATTTTTTTTTTGTTTTTTAAATACAGCCATTATTTTATGTGCTTCAGTCAGATAATCATCCTTCAGTCAGCCATTTACAACCTTTGAACCCTTTGTAAAAAAAACTGCAAAGCATGTTTAAATCTGTATTGCAGATGCTTGTAACATTTTAATTATGGGGCTATGAACACAACACAACAAGAATACATAAAATAAATATTACTTACCCAAGTGAACAATGGAATAGGGAATTCTGTATATAAGGAATCTTTGGATCCCATTTTATCTTCCAGTGATGATGCACATACAACATATTTGTTTATTAAAGATATAGTATACACATAAGAACACCTTTGCTGAAATTTTGCACATTAAAATGGACTTGTGTTGAAAGTACGTTATGCCTATAGTTACAATTTAAAAAAATCCACATTTTTCCATATATTTTTCCATTATTGTCAAGGACTGCTCAGCTCCTGCTGGGGTTGGAGTAAGGACCAAGGAAGAAGCCCAGATACAGACAGTGTAGAAAGTCCAAAGGGTGGTATCCAAAGAGTTTAAGTCTAGCTGATATTCAGGCAAAGGTCAGTTTAGGTGGCTGTTAGCTAAATCAAAATCAGGCAAAGCAGTCCAAAAAAGCGCACCCAAGGGCTCTAGCAAGAAGTCCTATATTTGGGCATTCAACCAGGGCAATATTTATTTAGAGGTTTTGCTCCAGGCACAACAAATTGCGCAACCTACATGGTAGCCATTGTCAGGGGCATCTCCGTGGACTGGTAATTTATTTTTTAGCTCCTTTTAAGTTCTTTGGGACCAGAAGTGACAGTGTTAATGTAAAGTGTTAAAGTAAAAATGTCATCATATAGTTTAGTACCAGAAATAACAGAAACCATAGATATTTGTTAATTAATATAATGGACAAAAAGTATATTCAGCACCAGCCCTATTAATTCACCTCATGTGGAAAAGTGGTATATACTGTCCCTTTAAGAAACACAAGTTTTTAATTATGGAAAAATATATTCAACATTCATTTAATTTTTAAGTAACATGAAATTGGTGGCTTTTTACAAATACAGATACTCAGTCCAGCATACCGGGTAGTCTTATCATGTGTATTTCATGGCCTGAAATATGTAACATGTCACAGTACAAATCTGTTGTTAAAGCATCTTTAACCACTATGCTTTGCACTATGCAATTTCAATACCATTGTAGCTGCTGTATGGCACTGTGTGAATTGCAAGATACTGAAATTGAAAAACCATAGTAATTAAGATTTATGATGCTAGGAATAAAGAGCTCTTGAACTGATTGCAAGAAATGTTGATGTAAAAGGCTCAAAGGAAAAGGTTGAAGTTTTAATTTTATATCTGATGGGAAAAGACAAAGAATTTCTATATATTCAACAGAACAGTCTTATAATTGTGATAAGGTTAATGTTAGACGTGTCATTGCATGCTGACTTGAACCCTATGAATCTCATAAATTATACCGTTGGGTTGTTACAAAGGAGAAATTGTAATTTGCTGCTTAAAGGTTATGCTTTTTGAAACCTGTGCAACATTTAGCAAAACCCACCTTCAGAATGAGAGCATTTATTAGGCTTGAAAGGAGCACCTTCCTTTTAAGACATAATGAGCAAAGAGAAAGAGCAAAGCTCCAGCTGCCTGTGATAATTGTACTGTCATGCGAAAGCCAAGAATATAAAAAACTGACAAGTCAAACAATAAGAGAAATGTAAGCAGTAAATCGGGCAGTATGAATGAGTGATGTACTCAATAGTTGCATGTGAACATAAGCCCTGTACTATTAAAAGCATGTGCTGTACTGCAAGTGACAGCTATTGCTTATACCATTAATTACTAATTATATTTACACTAAACACATTCTGGGGTCTTATTGATTAAAATATAATTCACAATTTAATGTACTTGTTGGACTTTCCTAACTGAACATATATGACCTTCTGCTTCCCAAACAAAATTACTCTAGAAAGAATTTATCCTACTTAACCCAGTAATAAGGTTCTGATGGAGAGAAGAAAAGATTGGCTACGTGCCTTGTATGATACGAATGCCACCTATCTGACCACAAGGTTAAAGCGGCTAATTTTTTAGGGAAAATAAAATATGTTGCTTTAAATTCAATTACAGCAATAAATGGCAATTGTCTACTGAATATACAATTATCACTGAGTTTAAAGATGAAATAGAAATAAAAGCTTTCCATCCCTATAAAAAAATGTATAGTAAACGGTAAAGCAACAAAAGAAGAAAGGCATGCATTGAGAAAGCATCCAATAAATCTGCCAAAAAAGATTTCCAGTTATATAGTTAGAAGCTTTATTTGTCAGAGACATGGACCTTTAATGCAAGTGAAGATGAAGACAAATCGCAACACTACGTTTCCTTTTACTTCTAATAAGGGTTGCCTCTATATCTACATTACAGACCTACAACAGCTATTACAGATAATGCTGCAACAACCCACCCTCGCCATTATTATTGCTTACTTTTGTATCTGTATGTAGCAAGGATTTCAATGTCATGCACTGTTTTTATAACCTGCCTATACCAGGGCAAAGTCTTTCATTCTTGGGGTTGAAAAGTGGATATCACCAGAAGATATTGTGTTGTATGTTTTCATATAAATCATGTATATCCTAGGTAACACGAAAATAGAATTGTCATATACATATAACCAGAACCCAGTGTTAAAAAGCAAATCAAATCTCTGTTGTAGTATTCCTGTTAGTTACAAAGGGTAATGGAAGCCTGGATTTTATAAGCAGGTTGTTAAGAAGCAGGGATAATCATTACATTTTGATGTCTAATAATGACCCTCTGATCTGGTATCTTATGGGGTTTATTAGACCCCTGTGAAATACAAGGTATGTGCATGCTTAGAAATGATCTAGAGATCAGCAGGGTCAAATGTTTTATTTATTTTAAAAAACAAAACTCCTAACCACAAGCTCCCTGCCTGCTTATTGCACTGCTGCAGTCAGTATGTCATTGTTTTATATAGCAAATTGCAAAGCAGCAGACAATAGACCTATAAAATGCTTTCAAACAATTGTTTGCTGCATTCATTTACACAAAAGTAATAATTGTTGAATAATTGTCTAAATGTAATCCTTAGTCTGGATAATAACAAAGACCTGTATAAACACACTAACTGGATGATTTCTAAGATTGCAACACATGACAATAATTTGTATGGACAACAATGTAGCTTTAAATATATGACACATTTTACACAAACCTTTACATTTTTGGCAGAAAATATTTTATACAACCTTTAAAAAAGTGACCTTTACCATTTGATATTTTACCATAGCACATTTTTCTTATAGCTACATGTTTTAAGGATAGCATGCAACTGTGTTAATAGCTACTCACATTTATGAAGGAGGCTTCTTTGCACAGTACAATATTAATAAAAGAATGTAACCATGGGTTTTCTTTCCTTTGTTACACCAAATAAGTAAAATTACAAATAATATTTTAAAAGGTGCAGGCTGTTTTTATCATGAATCTACATTTTAGAAATAAAAACATAATCCTATGCAGATATGTAGTGATTAGTCTAATTTTGTGCATAAATAAAATAAGGATTAAAGGCATTTCTCCTGCTTGGCATGCCTGTATGTATTCAAAGCTTTTCCTTCTGGGTGACCTCTGTAAAATTGTAAAATTTCATTGTACTGAAATGTAAGCTTTGAATACAGTGCAGTTATTAGTACAGGTATGGGATCTATTAAAAGAAATGATTGGGACCTGGGGTCTTCCAGATAAACTTTTTTTCTGTAATTCAGATCTCTATACTATAAATCTACTAAAAATCATTTCAAAAATAAAAAAAATAATAAAATATCAAAGGCAAGTCCCCGAGGCTTTAAAACAAAGATCAATTCCATTTTAAAGCAACAGTAACACCAAAAAATAAAAGTGATTTAAAGTATTTAAAATATAACACTCAGTTACCCTAGTCTGATAATAGTTGTGTGTTTGCTTCAGGAAGACTACTATAGGTTATAGAAAAAAGCTGCTGTGTAGCCATGAGAAAGCCATGAAGAAGGAGAAAAGGCACAGGTTACAGAACAGATAAGCGCTGTAACATACAATGGTGTTCAACAGAGTTTATCTGTTATCTGCTACATAACAGTACATATTATATTAACTTTACTTTAAAACATTTTGGGGTTTTTTATGTTACTGTTGCTTTAAAGTATATAATTAGCCCTTAATCACAGCTGTAAAATAAACTATTGCCATTTTGCTAATAAAAATATTTTCTCCTGTCATTTGGCTGTATTAAGACAGCCAAATGTATTACTCATTCTTAGCCCTAACTGTTGGAGTAAGAAAAGTCTTTAAACAGAATTAGAGTGCACACCTATCTAAGCACAATGCACTTGGTTGTCATATAAAGGGGCAGATTTATCAAAATGTGAGCTTAATACATAAAAACGTAACCATGTTCTATTCATTCCTATGGGATTTTTAGAAGTTTATATATCAGTGGGTGAAAGTTAGAAGTTGCACTTCTAAAAATTAGATGAGTTTTTATGTATTAAGTTCTAAACTCACATTTTGATAAATCTGCCCCTAAGTATTATCATCAAGGCTACAAAGAAATTATAGTACCAGTAGGAATATAGACATCAGAGAGTTATCGCAATAAGTGTTGCCATGTAAAGCATTCATCATATTGAAAGTTGCCATGGATGTAATAGTTTCCATAAAAATAGTTACCATGAAGACTATAGTGATAGTTGTCAAGGACATGATGACAGGAGCTATAGAAACCTTAAAGGGGTAGTCCACCGTTTAATTGATTTTTATAATAATGTAGACATTTTACAATGGCTCCTCATTTTCAATTTTTTTCTGGTTCCTTAGTTATTTAACATTTTGTTCAGTGACTCTCCAGTTTGGTACTGTAGTTCAGCAGTGATCTGTTTTCTAGGATCTTATATAGCGAGTAACTAGTAGTTTGAATTAGAGACCTATGACTAGGTAAGTACTGAATAGAGAGATAAGTAATCCAAAGTTATAAAGTAATAAAAAAGTAAAGTAATAAAATTAATCTCACAAAGCAAATGTTTGGTTGCTTTGGTAAGTGACTGCAGCTGAAATCTGAAAAGAGGCAGAAGAGGAAGACAAATAAACAGCCAAAAAATATAATTATAAATAACATGGTTACATAATTAATTTGGGATAAAAAAAAAAGTCTGTCAAGTTCAACATCTATAAATGAACCCCAGTGCACATGTAGCACATATATAAACTATTCCCCACTCCATGTAATAAATGGCACTACGTTTGCCCAGGAGCAGTAACCCATGGCAACCAATAATGTTTGGTTTTTAACAGGTGACCAATAAGTGCTACCTGCTAATTAGTTGCTATTGGTTACTGCACCTGGGCAAGATTAGTACCTCAAGGTAACTATCTACTTCCATGTAAACACCCAGAGAGGTACTGTATATGAGAAAAGTTGGATTGGCACGACAACTTTCAGGAAACACACCTGCTGAAGTTTAAGAATATTCATAACTTGATCAATGTCATTTTTTCGGAAATTTTGCCGGTGCCACGTGCAAGTTTAGGGAGACAGCGGGAGCTTAGGGAGCTAAATGCGTGGCTAAAGTCTTGGTGTAGGAAGGAAGGGTTTGGGTTCCTAGGGTTTGGGTTCCTAGAGCACTGGGCTGACTTTTCCTTGGGGTACAATCTATACAGCCCTGACGGATTGCACCTCAATGGAAGGGGGTCTGCTGTGCTAGGGGAGAGAATGGTTAAGAGGTTGGAGGAGTGTTTAAACTAGACAAGGGGGGGGTGGGTGAGCTAGAATTCCATGGGAAAATTAGTGTAGATGGGGTAGGGGGTCTAGCAAAGGGTTGTGGGGGAGGAGTGAGGGGGGCATATAGTTTATCAGATAAGGAGCTTCCGTTACAAGGAAAGCAGTCTCATAATTGCCTTAGCTCTAATTCTCCCTTAGCTAATGTAAACATCAGAGGGAGAAGTAATAATCTCCGCTGCATGCTGGCTAATGCGCGTAGCTTGTCGGGTAAATTAGGGGAGCTGCAAGCTATTGCATGTATTGAAAATTATGATTTAATAGGTATCACTGAGACCTGGTGGGATGATAAATGCGACTGGGCTGTGAATTTAAATGGTTATACACTTTTTAGGAGGGACAGAGAGATTAAAAAGGGTGGAGGGGTTTGTCTTTACGTAAAGTCAGACTTAAAGCCATGTAATAAAGACATTACCGTCGAATCTCTTTGGGTAGAAATTTCAGTAGGGCTGAAGGTCACAAAGAAAATGATCATTGGTGTATGTTATAAACCACCCCGTATAGATGAGGGGGATGAGGCCCAGCTATTGTTGCAAATGGAGGAGGCTTCAAAACTGGGTCAAGTTGTTGTTATGGGGGACTTTAATTATCCGGACATTGACTGGAGTAATGGGGTGGCTAAGTCAGAAAAAGCTAGTAGGTTTGTAAATATGCTAAATGACAACTTTTTATTTCAGGCAGTTCAAGAACCCACTAGGAATGACGCTATTTTGGACCTGGTGATTTCTAATAATAATGAACTTATCTCTAACATTTGTGTGGGTGAGCATTTGGGGAACAGTGATCACAACATGGTCTCCTTTGAGATAATGCTGCAGAGACAGCGCTATAAGGGAGTAACTAAAACACTCAATTTTAGACGTGCAGACTTTGCCAGTATAAGGGCATCTCTGCAATGTGTCAACTGGGAAAGGCTTTTCATGGGGTTAGACACAGAAGGAAAATGGAACATCTTTAAAACATTGCTTTGTAGGTATACACAACAGTATATCCCCCTAGTAAGCAAGGAGAGGCATCGCAAAGCGAAACCTTTATGGCTGAATAAAAGAGTTATTGTCGAGGTTGGTAAGAAAAAACGTGCTTTTAGGGCATTCAAGTTAGCTGGGACAGCGGAAACTTTCATCAGGTACAAGGAAGCAAATAAAGCATGCAAAAAAGCTATCAGGCAAGCTAAAATAGAGATGGAAAGGGATATTGCAGCTAGGAGTAAAAAGAATCCAAAATTATTTTTTAATTATGTGAATAGTAAAAAAATGAAGCAAGAAGGGGTGGGAACTTTATTATCACGGGGGGTACGTTGGTTGATGAAAACGGGGAAAAAGCTGAAATTTTGAACTCTTATTTTTCATCTGTCTATACATCTGAGGAGCCAGATAATGAAGGCTTCCCTTGTAATATGCCCAGTTCTAGTAATTTAGCTACTGACGCATGGGTCACTCGGGAGGAAATTCAAAAGAGACTTGAACATGTAAAGGTAAACAAAGGTCCAGGGCCGGATGGGATTCATCCCAGGGTATTAAATGAGCTGAGCGCTGTGATTGCCAAACCTCTTCACTTAATTTTTCAGGATTCATTGAGGTCTGGCATGGTGCCAAGAGACTGGCGGATTGCTAATGTGGTGCCGTTATTTAAAAAGGGATCCCGTTCTCAGCCTGAAAACTATAGGCCTGTTAGTCTGACATCAGTAGTAGGAAAACTTTTGGAAGGGGTAATAAGGGATAGGGTACTTGAATACATTGCAGTTCACAATACTATTAGTTTGTGCCAGCATGGTTTTATGCGTAACAGATCTTGCCAGACTAATTTAGTTGCCTTTTATGAGGAGGTGAGTAGGAACCTTGATGCTGGAATGGCAGTTGATGTCATCTACTTGGACTTTGCTAAAGCGTTTGATACAGTACCTCACAGAAGGTTAATGATCAAATTAAGGAATATTGGCCTAGAACATAATATTTGTAATTGGATAGAGAACTGGCTGAAGGATAGAGTACAAAGAGTGGTTGTAAATGGAACATTTTCTAATTGGACCAGTGTGGTTAGTGGAGTACCGCAGGGGTCAGTCCTTGGGCCTTTGCTGTTTAACTTGTTTATTAATGACCTGGAGGTGGGCATAGACAGTACTGTTTCTATTTTTGCTGATGACACAAAATTGTGCAAAACTATAAGTTCCATGCAGGATGCTGCCGCTTTGCAGAGCGATTTGACAAAATTAGATAACTGGGCAGCAAACTGGAAAATGAGGTTCAATGTTGATAAGTGCAAAGTTATGCACTTTGGTAGAAATAATATAAACGCAAACTATCTATTGAATGGTAGTGTGTTGGGGGCATCCTTAATGGAGAAGGATCTAGGGGTTTTTGTTGATAACAAGTTGTCTAATGCCAGGCAGTGTCATTCTGTGGCTACTAAAGCAAATAAAGTGCTGTCTTGTATAAAAAAGGGCATTGACTAAAGGGATGAGAACATAATTTTGCCCCTTTATAGGTCCCTGGTAAGGCCTCACCTTGAGTATGCAGTGCAGTTTTGGGCTCCAGTCCTTAAGAAGGATATTAATGAGCTGGAGAAAGTGCAGAGACGTGCAACTAAACTGGTTAAGGGGATGGAAGATTTAAACTATGAGGTGAGACTGTCGAGGTTGGGGTTGTTTTCTCTGGAAAAGAGGCGCTTGCGAGGGGACATGATTACTCTGTACAAGTACATTAGAGGGGATTATAGGCAGTTGGGGGATGTTCTTTTTTCCCATAAAAACAATCAACGCACCAGAGGTCACCCCTTTAGATTAGAGGAAAGGAGTTTCCATTTGAAGCAGCGTAGGTGGTTTTTCACGGTGAGGGCAGTGAGGTTATGGAATGCCCTTCCTAGTGAGGTGGTAATGGCAGATTCTGTTAATGCCTTTAAGAGGGGCCTGGATGAGTTCTTGATCAATCAGAATATCCAAGGCTATTGTGATACTAATATCTACAGTTAGTACTAGTGGTTGTATTTATAGTTTATGTATGTGAGTGTATAGATTGGTAGGTGTGGGTTAGGTGTGCTGGGTTTACTTGGATGGGTTGAACTTGATGGACACAGGTCTTTTTTCAACCCTATGTAACTATGTAACTATGTAACTATGTAAGAGTGGGACGCTGTTACAGCTCCATTAATGGTAGAGGTGCTATGTTTATATCTGATAGAAAAATAGGGGAATTCATACTTATCCTGTTGGGCCTTAGTTTAATAATTAAATAGATTCAGGAGCACCCCAGGCTCCTACTGTAAGGGATGACCTTCCATAAAACAGTCACACCAGGAGAGTTCTAATCGTATATAATAAAACTTGCTAAGTACAATGCTCAGATAATACTTAGAAATGCTAACAAGCTTTATGCCACATAATCACATTCATCCTTATGTGGGATTAAAATCAGGTTCATGTACTAATTCTAACGAACAGCAGTTCTAACATAATCAAAAAGTACAAATAATTCTACTAATTTTATTTCACTTGTTTTAATCATTGCTTACTGTGTGATACATAAATATTCTGTCTATTTTTTTTTTTGCTTGATTACCAAATGCACATTTCCCACAATAGATTTAGAAATTGGTTCATTGCTAAATAATTTAAACATGTTGTGATTGTCCTTTCACATTCTCTTATTAACACATGGTCCCTGAATACCTTCAGGCCATCAGACATGAGTACATTCCATCTAAATGAATTTGTCCCAGTCACACTAAAGCATCATATTTAAACAATATATTTGGAAGCCTTATTGCTATTTAACGCATACTGTCATACTGGTTATTAAAAATATTTAGAACATAAAAGGTTAACCTTGTTTATCTGTCATGATGCACTGACACATGACCTCCAGCACTTAGTACCAGCTGCTTGGTTTGCCAGACAAATGAAATAGAAGTAATGCGCATGAAGTTTATTGTGCTTCCATATTTAATACTAAGAAAATAAATAGGACATTACTTCTATATAGACCTTAAATGTGCCATTTTTTCCTCTATAATAAAGGGAAGCTGCCCTTCAGAATAAAGAGTTTATGTATAGCTAAAAACAAATCTATTATCAAAAGTTGCGTTATTTTAAAAAAAAAATCATTTAACTGTTGACTTTTGTGAGTGAGTCTAAAGGACATTTTTTTTTTTTAAAATGGAGGAACATGGAGGAACTTAGAATTTGGTTGGTTGCATTTAAGAAGCAGAGGGAAACTCATGAGTACAAGAAAAATGTCTAAAATGTTGCCAAAGAAAACTCCCATTGCTAATTTGAATTCACGAGTTTTAGTACAAAAATAGATTGAAGCGTGGGAAAACTTCAAACTTCTTAAACAAGTAAACTTATGTAACACCTATTTCAGCTCAATAGCTGCTTTCCCGGACTAGTACCAGTAGAACATGGGTTACACAGTACTCTCTCACCCAGAATGGGCCTTCGCTAAGTGGAAGAGGAAGGTGAGGGTGTTGTGCAACTACACCTCTCTTGCTGCTATGCAGAAAAATGAAACCAGAGGGCGCCAGAGGTTCTTGCAAATAACAAAATGATAAGTGTTTATTGAACATCCACAGGGTTTACTTACAATACAGCTTCAGAGGCCATTGGTACATGCAACACATACCGAGTGTATATTCAGACTGACACTCTCCTGCGGGCAGACTGGCAGGAATCTCCCTTCACCTCTGCGACACACCCTGTAGTGGATCCCTCAGGGAATTCTCTATCCTGATTCCCTATTCACTTGGATCCCTACACTACAGGCAATGTGGCCTGGGAGAACTATCTCCAGAAAAACTGCAAATCCTATGCAGGAGCTCATGCTGCTCATTCTAGCTCAGCCCTAACTGCCTTACACTCCTAGAGTGTACTATAAAGGGAGCTACACCTGCCACTATCTAATGCCTCATTCACGGGGCCCTGTTCCCCGACTTCACTGGGCCTGGGCCCATGCCCTGGGCTCTCAGCACACATCCACCTTGTCCCTAAGGTGGAAGCAAACAACAGGAAGGTGCCACTCCTCTCCCAACACTATACCAAAGTGAGGCAGGATGTGGTCACTATACCTTCTAACCAATAGCACACATGTTAATGAACTCACTTAGATACATTCCCTTCTGCCCAGCAACTAAGGGAACTGAATCTGTAGGGATTTAAAGCCATAGGGACCATTTAACCCTATGGGTCCCTACATTCACCCCTGGGAAAAACCCATTTCGTCCCGACAATGGGGTACAATATCAAACACATCACATTACCCACAGAATACCATAGCACCATATGACATCCTCTTCTGGTAGTCTCTCCAGAGCACTACCGGGTAACAATGGTCACTGAAAAACAAGCAAAGCATTTTAAACATTGCAACATATCAACAGTGCAATCAATAACTTTGGAGCAGAATGGGGTACCAGGCCTCCCCCCTATTCCAGTTCCTTTATCACCACTGACAGTCCTTCCAGAGCAGAAATCAGGGCAGACCTCAGTTCAGAGTCTTTGCTTTTCCCAACGGCTTGGAAGGGTTCCACCCAGCAGGGCATTTGGCAACGAGGGCATTTAGCAGCAAAATCACGCAGCTCCCTGGTGACCTCTGCATTGCACTTCCCACAGTAAGGAACCATGACCCTCCTGCCTTCACTGTCAGACTTCTGTATAAATGTGCCTCGCCAGACATACCGCTTGCCACTATCAGGCTTTGTTCCAAACGTGCTACGCCAGATGTATCTCTGGCCATTTTCAGTCACTGGCACTTCCCCTGTGGCACCACCGGAAACTCCAGCTGGAGTGTACTTTTCCTCCCAGCCATCCCAGCGGGCATCTGCCATTCTGCGCAGGTATGGGCTTACGGCCTTCCGATGCACACAGAGTCACTGGAAAGATACTCTCACAGTCCCACAGCTTATGCAGGTACAGAAACAATATGCAGCAGTCTCCCCTCAGCAAGGATTAGAGATAATGCGCACACCCAGGTACAGAGCAATACCAGACATCCGTCTTCCTCTATTGCTTTTCTCAAAATGGCGGCGATGACCACATCAGGGATCCTCCCTGGTCAACTCGCGCCAAAAATATTCACTCGCGCCAAAACATATGCATGCGAGACTTAAATGACAGGCAGTAACTGCAGCCAATGGGAGTAACGGAAAAGAACCTCAGAACCCGAACCCACGGCCAATTACTTTGCGCCTTTCACAAAGTGACCAAGCACCTTTCTCTACTGCATCCAGCAGTGCCTGCGCTTGTCACAAAAATTTAAAGAAACATGCACCAGCAGCTTAACCTTCGAGCCCCACGTTGGGCGCCAAATGTAACACCTATTTCAGCTCAATAGCTGCTTTCCCGGACTAGTACCAGTAGAACATGGGTTACACAGTACTCTCTCACCCAGAATGGGCCTTCGCTAAGTGGAAGAGGAAGGTGAGGGTGTTGTGCAACTACACCTCTCTTGCTGCTATGCAGAAAAATGAAACCAGAGGGCGCCAGAGGTTCTTGCAAATAACAAAATGATAAGTGTTTATTGAACATCCACAGGGTTTACTTACAATACAGCTTCAGAGGCCATTGGTACATGCAACACATACCGAGTGTATATTCAGACTGACACTCTCCTGCGGGCAGACTGGCAGGAATCTCCCTTCACCTCTGCGACACACCCTGTAGTGGATCCCTCAGGGAATTCTCTATCCTGATTCCCTATTCACTTGGATCCCTACACTACAGGCAATGTGGCCTGGGAGAACTATCTCCAGAAAAACTGCAAATCCTATGCAGGAGCTCATGCTGCTCATTCTAGCTCAGCCCTAACTGCCTTACACTCCTAGAGTGTACTATAAAGGGAGCTACACCTGCCACTATCTAATGCCTCATTCACGGGGCCCTGTTCCCCGACTTCACTGGGCCTGGGCCCATGCCCTGGGCTCTCAGCACACATCCACCTTGTCCCTAAGGTGGAAGCAAACAACAGGAAGGTGCCACTCCTCTCCCAACACTATACCAAAGTGAGGCAGGATGTGGTCACTATACCTTCTAACCAATAGCACACATGTTAATGAACTCACTTAGATACATTCCCTTCTGCCCAGCAACTAAGGGAACTGAATCTGTAGGGATTTAAAGCCATAGGGACCATTTAACCCTATGGGTCCCTACACTTAGATGCAATTAAAGCTTGAGTTTTAGAAAACATTACAGTATATTGGGATGATAAAGTATTTTTCCCTTACTGACTGAACTTTGAGATGACAGTCTTCAAACATATTGGTATAAAATTGCCTCTTCTTAAAACCCACTGCCCTGGCAATGTTGTGTCCATCCATCTCTTCTAACTCTTTCTTATTTACTTTTCTGTGCTGAAATCCTGTAGAATCTATAGCTTAGCTGGTCTCTGTATATTTAGATCTTCCACCTTCTTAATACAGGCCCAACAGTCCCATTTTTCACACATTGGGCCCGATTCACTAAAGTGCGAAATAACATGCGCTATTTTTAGCGTGCGCTAAAAATGTAACTGCTTCTTAATTTTGGCGACTTTTCGCACGATTCACTATTAGTACACTTGCGCTATTTTATGCGCGGTATTTCATGCGATATACTTGTCGCGATAAATAGCGTGTGCGGTATTTTCCGCATGCACGCTATTTATCGTATGCGCTAATTGTCGCGACATTACGCATGCGACAATCGGCAGCATAAAAATGGCAACATTTTGCCCTGGGACAGCACAGAGTGCTAGAGAGTTGTTGTATAAATGTTTATTTGCAAAAAACCCCCACAAAAAACAATAAAAATATAAGTAAGAAAAAAAAAGAAGTGCTAGAGATAATAAAATGGGGGGGGGGGGGCATTTAACAATATTTAGCCAAATACTTAGGGGTCCGTTTGCTAAAGTGGCTTAAATTAAGTGGGAGATTTTAGACACAGAATAAACGGCAAATATGTTATGGGCACTTTATTAAACGGGGACAAATATAATATTGCAATTATTCTGGCAACAAAACATTGGATTGGCAGTTATCACACTCGCCAGAAAATACGCTACGTACTAATTAACGCAAGTTTTACTCCAGCTAAATGTCTTCAGCCAAATGGGCTAAAGACAAAATTGTTGCCAGAATATTTGCAAACATTTAACCCATATAGCATATTGATGCTGTTACTGATAAATGTAAGAGTGTAGGGGAAACTACATGAAAGTATAAGAATACCATATCAAGGAAGGATAAATAATGAGACATTACTCAGTTCAAAAGTATAAAAATCGTAAATTTTACTATAATAATAAAAGCTTAAAATAAAAATAAAAAATGGGGAAGGAAAAAAAACTTAGGGCTTGCTGCCCTTGAGTTCCTCAAAGTCCCTCCTCAGTTCGGACACTTCCCCCCGGAGCTGGGCCAGCTCAGCCCTCATATTGTCCAGGTCCTCCTGCATGGACCGACGTGATGGGCCTTCGTCGGCAGGAGAACCTGGTGGCTGGCATCCGGGGGGGCTGGGAGGGGAACTCAAGGGCCGGGGAAACTGGGGACAAACTAGGGGAGGAGTAAAGGGGGGGTGTCTGGGGGGCCTCCATGGCCTCCTCGCCCTCATCCGCCTCTGGGGCCTCGAGGGCCTGGCTGGGTCCTGGGGCCTCTGGGGCCGGTGGTCGGGCCTCTGGGGCCAATTGTCCGGCCTCTGGGGCCAATTGTTGGGCCTCGGGGGCCGCAGGTCGGGCCGCTGGGGCCGGAGGAGGTCGGGCCTCGGGGGCCGCTATAGCCTGCTGGGCCGGTAGAGCCTGGAGGGCCTGGGGAGGAGGCGCCAGCTGAAGTTCTGTGAAATAGTATTGCAAGATGTTATTTTGTGTAATATATTATATATATATATATATATATATATATATATATATATATATATATATATATATATATTCATACACCATTATAAATAACGGGGCCCCTCACAACAACATTTTTTGGGGCCCCCTCCTCCCACGCCCCCAATGGCCCCTCCCCCTGTGAACCCTCACATCAATACAAAGGGCACACAGACATTGTTAGCCAGGGCCCCCTAAAACATTTGTGGCCCTTCCCCAAATGAATACTATGGGCTGCTCCCTGCTGCTTCCCCCCTGCTTTAAACTTATTTATGCGTATGTATTTGAAAATAGATGTGTGTATATATATATATATATATATATATATATATATATATATATACAATAGGAAGTGCTGGGAAGCTGCACACCATAAGGAACAATAACACCTGGGTGCCTGTGGCAAAACAAAATCTAGACAGGCATGGGGTGACAGCACACACAGGATTTTGACAAGGAGTCACAAAGATGTGAAATAATATTCAGAGGTTTATTGTGACCAACGTTTCAGTTCCTCACTGGCATTATGGTTGAACGTGATGGACGTATGTCTTTTTTCAACCCAACTTACTATGTTACTATGTTACTTTCATCATCCCTGACATTTCTTACATTTGTACCTTTAGTTCAAATTACTTGCTAAATCTTTTACTGAACGTATACTGTAAAAGCATAATAAAGTACAATAATTACCTTCCGCAATTTCAGCAACGAGTTCTGGGCTCCTGTGCTTCAGGTCAGACCACAGCCGCTGGAGCTGGCGGGGGTCCACATCAATTTGGAAGCCCCTGCGCAACCCGGCTTGGAGGTCGCGCAGGATGGCTCTCTTCCTTTCGTGGACCCCTAAGTTCCCCAGGGGTGGGTCGTCATATCCTGCACGCAGGAGCATGCTGATAATGTACCGCCTCTCCCCTAGTAGCAAGTCAGAAACCCCAGGCATGTCCTCTCAGTTTGGTGGCTGCAGGCTCAATGACACAAAATGGCCCCAAGTCGCACATGTCACGAGATTACAAAATCGGCACAAAATGTCCGCAAGTCGCAAGATTACAAAATCGTGATTAAAAAAAATCGCCAAAATATACATAGTAAGGTATTTTGCGCGACATAATATTCACCGCTACAGTACAGTACATTATCGCGACAAAATATTCACCGCTATAGTACTGTATATTTTGGCGACAACATATTCACCGCTATAGTACTGTATATTAGTAGCGAAATTCCATACATGCCAAGACTTTAGTAAAATTGAGTAAAAACACACATACTTGAATAAATAACACTGTAAGTCCATATTTTATTGCCAAAAACTCATTTACTGTACTTTTCTATAATTATCGCCTGCCTGTAGTAGGTGTTAATTTTGAGTAAAATTGAGTAAAAAGACACATACTTGAATAAATAACACTGTAAGTCCATATTTTATTGCCAAAAACTCATTTACTGTACTTTTCTATAATTTTTCGCCTGCCTGTAGTAGGTGTTAATTTTCACATAGCCGAATGCGATATTTAGCACGCCAAAGTTATAGTGAATCATGCGATCGTATTCTTTTCAGCGCGTAAATTAACGCATGCGGTAAAACTAGCGCGAGAAATACCGCATGCGAAAATGGCGACTTATCGCACGCGATAATGCTATGGTGAATCGCACGCTAATTATCGTGACTTTTTTACCGCAAAAAAAGTGTGGGATAATTTTTATCGCATTTTAGTGAATCAGGCCCATTATTTAGAGTTTTAGTTTGGGCCTGCCTTGTCTGGGATTGAATAGAAGAGGTATAGAAAGTACTAACCTCATTCTTTTCTATACATTTAAAGCTGAACTTGATGGACGTGTGTGGTGATGAGCGAATCTGTCCTGTTTTGGCTCACCGAAAAATTCACACTGTAAATGGCAAAAAATCACACTGAAATGGCAAAAATTCACAAAACACATTAAAGTCAATAGGCATTCCTTTGCTTTCTTGCAGTGACTTTTTTGCAGCTACTTTTTCCATGCAAAAATATTGGAGTATATGGGCATTTAATGGTGACCTCTTTTTTGTGGTGCATTTTTCCACAGCAACCTATGCAGAATACATTGAGGCCTCCAGGCATTTTTTCTGATGATTTCTCCACAGTAAAATATTTGCTTTGGCCTCATTAACTAACGCACTATTTAAAAAAAAAAAAAAAAAATTATCCCAAAATCTGATGTTGAGGAAAAAACATATGGTGTCTTTTTTGTGTGTGTTTTGATAAATGACTGACATTCATGGAAATGAGGTTTCATTGTTTCAAAAACCCGTAAAACCACCTAAATTTGAATCTTATTAAATGACCTCCCAAGTCAGTGTGTATTTCTGCTAAAGTACTAATAGTTCTCTTGTCTACAGTTTGAGAGAATTACATAACAAATGCCAGACTTTTCTATAAAGGGTGGAAACAGTTCTAGTGGCCAGTGTTTACTGAGAGAAAAATGAAACAGTGTCTCCACTTTTGACAGGTATCTCTGGGATGATTTACTTTTTTGCTTAAAAAGTGCTGTATACAACAAACTTCAGCTTACCAGCCATGTCACTTATAGCAAAATAATTAAAGTAGACTCAACAATTGTTGAAAACAGTAAGTAACTTCTACTACCTCTGTGTTCAGTTGGGAATAAATAATTTCTACTGTATTCCACTCATATGCAGTTTAGTTGATAAAATAATTCTGGTCAGGTACAAAATGATCCTCATGCTCAATGCATTTTCTAAAGCATTAAATATTAATACAGCAACTACAAGGGTTTATGAGTTCATTTCATACTGCTTAAATGATTTAACATCTTCTAGGCCAATAGGTCAAATAATATACCTAGGATAGACTTTTCCTCCCTGGTGACATTGACCCATGTGGTGTCATTGAGTCTATTCTGTTATCCATGTTGTTTACGAATAAAAATTGTTATGTTTATTTTACCAATATGTAACTATATATGTTGTCATTGTCATGCAAGGTGGGTTATTACAAGGAGGAGGGTAGGAGGACCAATTGCTACAAGATGCTTACCCATAAATATCATACTCAATTATTTAGGTTTTCTGTATTTCTCCCTTCAAAAAAATCTTTAAACACGCACTTTGAGAAGACAAATAATGTAAAAGATAGTGTTTCGTTATTGTTTCATTATACAGAGGGCATTTTCCTTCTAGGAATGAAAATTAATTTGACGGTAGATATACTTCTTCTCCTTCTAAAACTCCTCATTTATCTCTTTTGAAATAGTGTGTCAAGCCTGCCAGTACCTGTCTCCTTGCCTTCATCAAACGGAATAAAGCATTTCCGAGTCTGCCATTTAGGTTTGTAATTAGAAATGTAACCTTGACTTGCAGTTTCCAGCTAGTTACAATTTTAAGAAATCAGCTTTCGCTAAAGCAGTCTTTTTTTTCAGAGTGGATTCATACTCTATAAAAGAGCAAAAATACATTAGTGAGTCATTAATGACTTGGGCATTCATGCTCATATCACATCTGATTTGTATAATACTCCAAATATAACATATTAACTTATTATCTGTAGTCTGAAAAAGTCAAATAATTACATGATAAAATGCAATATTTATTTACAGCTCATGGTACATTACCATAAAATGAATTTTGACACTTTACATTTGTTTAATTTTACAGTACATTAAGTCTGCTAATTTTTAACATATATATTCCATAGAAAATGCTTGCATGGTGACAGAATATATATATAATTTAGCATTTTTAACCACAGTTTGCGAGAAATGAAAATATAGTCGCGAGATTATCTAAGGATGATCTAAGAATGTTTAATTTAACAGTCAGGAAAGTTTTGACAGAATTATGCATTTATCAAATTCAATACATTTGTTACATCAGCAGAACAGGTTCAGTTGTTCTGAGTAGTGATGAGCGAATTTTTTCGGCAGGCATGGATTCGCAGCGAATTTCCGCATTTTACCATTGGCAAATTAATTTGCAAAAATGTCGGCTCAATGTGGGCGCAGTCGCAGAAAATTGGGCATGATCGGCCGCATAAAAAAAAGACACCCATGACAACAACAACAAAAACCGACGTAGGCGACAAAAAAGTCAGGTGACAAATGTGTTTCATGGATTTTTCGGCATTTCACAAATTTTTTGACAAAGCAAAATGGGACAGATTCACTTATCACTAGTTTTAAGTAGTCAAAATCATTCTGCCATAAATTTGAATCCTGGCTCTCCTATGTGTAACACGTGGGGCCAAATACAGAAAATAATTTTCTGTTCTGGAATGAATGGTTCCAAGTCAGAAAATGATCTGTTAAATATCACATTGATAACACTTTATATACATTGACTTTGAATGCACTTTATAAAAACAATAAAAATGAAACATACTCGTATCAGTAATAATGATGGATATATTCATTAATAGTAGTGATGCTATACATCTTTATATTTTGAAAGGGTAAAAAGATATGCAAATAATTTTTTTCTTACCTTTTACAGACAGTATGCGGATTATTTATCAACGTTTATTTGATTATATCTTATTTTTTCCATTATTCCAAAACATTTCCATTTTTTTCTCTAAAATATCATAAATTTGAATCATTATTAAAAACTATTTTTTTTTAGCAAAAAAAATGTGAAAAACCTGAATGTAAAACTTCAGCATCTGAAAGCTTGCAAGGCCAAGTGGATGTCAATAGAATCCATGGCAAAATGTAAACTATTTAGTCAACTCAAGTTTTTGAAATGTTTCACATTTTCTCACACCTGTCAACCTATTAAAAATAATGAGTAAAACACGAATTTGGGATATTAAAAAAAAAAAAGTTTCATTTGATCACTTTTGTAATTCAGATTTTTTTTATTACCGGTAATAAGGTACCATTCATATTTTACATTTTCAGGTTATTTGAAGTGAAAAAACCCCCAAAATTACACAAATACAAATTTTTATAAATATACTCTTAGGAGGTCAGTTAATTAACATTTGAAATTTTGCGCTAAATTCATACATTTCAATGTGGGTTTTTGAAACGGAAATGTTCAAGGTTTATTTAGGGTGGAGAATGCACACATACACACAGCATTTGTGAAGCTTCCTATTAACTGGCACTATTATCTGCAGTAAACCAATCAGCTCTGCAGCTTTTCATTATTGATGTACAAATACATGTATCTGTTCATAGCCTGTAAACCAACAAAATCCTTTGTTACACATTTAGTAACCCAAAACCATTCAAGTGAGTAATATGTTCTGCCTGCAGTGCTCTATTGAATGTAACCTTTTGAGGATCTCAAACATTATAAACCTAATGGAATGTTAAAAGGATGCGGTTTGAAGTTATCTTGCACACTCAAATGATAGTTACTATAGAAACAATTATGTAATCTTTTGATTTTGATTTTTAACTTTATGGTTTAAATCATTGGACTGTATACCCTTGGATATTTCATGCAGCAATAAACAGCTTAGTTATGCTTTTATTACTAATTAAAATGATCAAGTAAAATAGCAACTGCTCATAATTGTTTCCAAAATATTGTATAATTAGGAGTTTTTTTAACTTATCTATAGTATTTAAGGAAGGGTTTTTCAGTTTTTGTAATAATCAGTTTTTAGTTGCTGTTTCAGCGTTTCATAGTTTGAAAAATGTTTCATAAATTGAAAGTTTAAAAGCCATTTACCAGTAATGATGTGCAACTTTTGTGTGCCAGTAGCATTGCAAATGCTCAGTGTGCTCTTGGCTGCTGTTGAGAAACAAAGCTCAGGTGTGGTCAACAATTAGCTTATGGGCAGCTTATCGCCCCCAGTAGGGGAAACAACGTCTGGCCTGCCCGACCGTTATCTGGCCTGAAATCGGGCAGATATCGATCGGGCAAGTTAAAAAATTCAGTCTGATCGGGGACTGCACCGGCTCGTTGATGTGGTCCCCAAACTGACTGTGCCTATTCCAGTCATTATAATTTGATCGTTTGGCCCCATTAGCCTAAATTCCCCCGATATCGCCCACCCATAGGTGGGGATATCTGGAGAAGATCTGCTCGCTTGGCGACCTCGCCAGGTGAGCGGATCTTAACGTGTATGGCCACCTTAAGAGTAGGAGAAGATAGACATCTTGACTCCCTGCAAACACATGTGTTATTGCTTTAGAGGGAAGAAAGGTGGAAACTTGCTGCATTTGACTATTGCTTCATTATTCTTTTTTATATTTTTATGTTTCTCTTCATTTTCGTCAAGATGTGTTAAAGGCTTACAGGTTTTTTAGCAGATGGCACTTTTTATAAACACTGCAAATATTATAAAATGCTTTACATTTTGAAATATGTAAAACAAATCTATTTATACTAAACATGGAATCTTCATTAATGTCTACACGTAACATGAACTTTAATATATTTTTACATATGTTTTGCAGTATAGAACTGACGCCTTACAAAATGGTATAGACAATAAGGTACAAAATGCAATTATACCTCAGACTATTTAAATTCCATTTTCTGTAGACTTCACTTGCTATTTTGTTGAAGCTGAGGACATAGGAAATGTAAATGAAACAGTTTAAAGATAACTTAGCAGTACAGTATGATCTTCCATTATCATATTTTCTATCTCATAGAATGTTTTCTAAGGTATTTTAGTAGGTAAAACACAGGTGTCTATTTATGGGTGTTAAGATGTTTTGATTGTGAAGTAAGTTCATAGGGGTAAGTGAAATATGAAACAGTATAAGGGGATTGAATTATACCAAGAAAAAAATGAAACAGTACTACAATAAAACAACATTTCAAACAAAAATACAAATCAGCTATAAAAAGTAAAAGTTCAGTTTAATCCACTTTGGAATTCTTAGTCGATTGAAGTGTGCAGACAAAGGAATAATATTATACATGTTGCATTTGCACATTGGACTATTTTGATACTACAGGGTGGGCCAGTTATATGGATACACCTTAACATAATGGGAATCCATTCCCATTATGTTAAGGTGTATCCATATAAATGGCCCACCCTGTATTGTTGGTAGACTTTTTTTTTCTAGAAACCAAGGTGTACAGAAAATTACAATGTTCTACATAAAGAAATATCCAAATGCTGAACTTTTCCATTACCTTAACAATAAGGATGTAGTATAGAATAAGGATGTAGTAAGGAAGTAAGACATGGAATATTTTATACTTTAGTTGGAAAAAAATCTTCTATTCATACGGAGACAGAGATTTTGTCAGAGGAAAAGGTTCATAAGAGGTTTGGTGTAAAAAATGTTAAAAGAAAACAGGAGTAGAGGAGAAAAGAAATTATCAGAATCACTAACAGGAAAAACTAGCTATTTTATTGTCTTGACATATCTATGTAGATTTCTTTGCTGCAGCCTCGGTAAAAGAGCTTTTTTAATGTAGAAGCAATGGTAGCTAATGATATAATGTGGAGAACAGTACCCCAATCCGGGCATACTTTTATGTGACCAAAAACAAATTCCATGCGTGTTATAAGAAATATATTGCAACAGCCATACAGCCATGAGACAAAGTAAAATCCTGTACACGTGGGGGTTTCTATTTAAGCAAAATGTAAAAAAAGTAATATCAAACAAACTACAATCTGATTTAAATTCTGCTAACCATAGTTACATAGTTACATAGGGTTGAAAAAAGACCAGAGTCCATCAAGTTCAACCCATCCAAGTAAACCCAGCACACACAACCCACACCTACCAATCTATACACTCGCATACATAAACTATAAATACAACCACTAATACTAACTGTAGATATTAGTATCACAATAGCCTTGAATATTCTGATTGTTCAAGAACTCATCCAGGCCCCTCTTAAAGGCATTAACAGAATCTGCCATTACCACATCACTAGGAAGGGCATTCCACAAACTCACTGCCCTCACCGTGAAAAACCACCTACGCTGCTTCAAATGGAAGCTTC
The DNA here is from genome assembly GCF_000004195.4 of Xenopus tropicalis. Taxonomy (NCBI): domain Eukaryota; kingdom Metazoa; phylum Chordata; class Amphibia; order Anura; family Pipidae; genus Xenopus; species Xenopus tropicalis. The sequence continues at coordinate 60,747,973 of NC_030679.2, read as the reverse complement.
GTTCCTCTAATCTAAAGGGGTGGCCTCTTTTAAAAGATTCACAAATTTTCTGCAAAGCGAAACAGGACAGATTTGCTTATCACTACTCACAATGTGTTCTCACGGAAAAAGTGTGAATTAATTAGAATTATTATGTAACCTTAATATCAGTATTAGATTATATATGTAACAAGTAATGAAATACAATGATATATGCTGTTTTTCCTAAATATATAGAGATGAAATGCTCTTCACAAGAGGAAACTTTAATTCACTAGTGTAAAAAAAAAGGCTACTAATTTATGCTTTCAAGAAATAGAAATGGCACCAGACTAACAATAAAGAACTTTAAAAAATGAAAGGTCTCAAATGCATAAGGGATCATTTACAATGGTTAGCGATGAGCAAAATTTTTTGTTTTGATTAGAAAAATTAGAAGTGAGGCAAAAAATATTAACAGCATAGTTTACAATTAATGGTATACGTCCCACTGATGTCTGGTGTGCCAATAAGGTGGTGATGAGGATCTAATCTAATAGATCTAATTAATCTATTAGCAGGCATTATTTGATAGAGTAAGTGAGTTCAGTTAAAATTTGTTTGTTTGTTTGTTAATCCTTAAATGTTACTTAGCTTTGCTGGCAATTAATCTATGTACAGTAAATAGCTGATGTGTATAATCTGTATATATATGTGCATTAAGGGCTCTGGCACACGGGAAAAGACTCGCGAGTCTTTTTCGGTGATTTCGGGAAATCGCGCCACCACGTGTGCCATCCCGCCGGCGACTTACATGTTCGCCGGTGGGATGGCGGGTCATGGCAACTCGGGGAGATTAGTCGCCCGCGAACATGGAGTTTTGTCGCGGGCGACTAATTTCCCCGTGTGCCAGAGCCCTAAAAGTGGAAACTGCAATGGTATTAGTTTCGGTTAACAAACTGAGACCCTACTTTGTTTAAAGCATGTGCCTCAGCTGTGCTAGGAGTGTGTTTAGAGTGTGTTTGCCTATTAAAAGCAATGTTTGCCACATGTGCAAACAAAAGTGTGTACAAAGAGCACTTGTACAATTGTGTAAGTACTTACTTAGAGCTCCCAGAGAAGCCACTTCCTAAAGAGGTGGGCAGCCTTTCTGAATGAGTATTTCTAAGGTCGACGTTAGTGGCATCATAGAGCAGTCTGAAATCTATAAAATGCTGCAGACTGGGTTCTTTTGGAATTAAGTGTTTATAAGAGGCAGTTTTAGAGCTCCAGAATTATGTTTATAGGGTTACTCTTGACCCCACCCCTGCTGATGAAAGAATGAACTGCACTCTTGCAAATGCATTGTAAAGCCCTCGATCCATAGAGCATACAGTCTAAGTCACATAAATGTGAATTTATTTATAACTTTTATATATATATGCATGTTTTAGGCAGTGGTGAAAATGAGTGTAAAATATAAATGTATAGCACAAAAGACACTTGTATTTCAAAGAGAAATATAAAAAAAAAAGTCATTATTAAACACTCCAAACTGTCATGAAGCAGATGGCAGGGGCATATGAAAAATAAGAATGATTTTGTGCTGTCCTATGTGACAAAGCAATATGACCCCATTTTTACAGTAGAGAGAAAAAAAATGTCTGTTCCATCTTGCTTTGTTCTAATATGACTTAAGCAGATGCAATTTGATGGCTCACAAGGCATGATTTGAATGATGGCACTAGAATTTAACACCTGACCTTCACAGTATTTGCCTTTAGCCTACAAAACAGTGAAATATAGTGTGTAGCATCCTATTTTCTGGTCAGGTAATCTATTATACTGACATTAGTTTGAATTGTTAGAAGAATAACCTTACACTTGCAAACAAAACCAATTATTTTTGTTTATCAATACATATTGTGCAATTGAAAGAGATATCTTCATTACATCATGCCATCATATCATTTCCATAAAATAATTAAAGATATGCATTTTTAATAAAATTAAATATTTTGAAACTACAGTGACTTTGGGTTTCTCTTACTATTTATCTAACATACTTAGGGGCTGATTCATTAAAACACGAGTTTGAATCCCGAATGGGAAAAATTCGGATTGGATACGATAATTTTCTGAAGATCACAAATATCACGAAAATGCTTACGAAAAAATCGTATTAGTCCCGATAATATCATATTGGCGATCCGAAAGTCACGAAATTTTCGTACCGAATGATTGTAAACAGTGGCAGAACCTTTCTGAATTTTTCGCGCAAGTGTACGAAAAAGTCTCGCTGGCGTACAAAAAAGTTGCGCAAGCATGAAAAAATCGGCGGAAATAAGCTTAGAGCGTTCGAATGTCTTAATAAATCTCCCCCTAAGTGATGTAGAGGCTGTAGTGGGGGGGAGAAATACTTTTTAAAATAGAAGGCACATGAAACATGAGGGTCTGTTAATAGATAATATATACTTTCATAGCAGCTTCCAATTCCAGAAAAAAATACATCTACAGGCCAAAGATAAATGTTCTTTATATTACTGATCCATCTAAGGACTGAGTTGTGAGCAATACCTGATATCTGTGCTGAATGAAATATCCAAATATTAATACTTTTTAAAGAAAAACTTGTGTTACACACAGAAGTTATGCTCAAAACAAAACATATTGGGAACAGTCATTTTTTTTTATCTAATAAATTCCTGGTGATTTTTCCCCAAAAATTCAGTGTTTATAATGGGATGTTACAGGGTGTTTAATAATACCTATGTCATTTTATGATCTGATTGTGGTGCAGTAGGGGGAAAGATTATACTACTTTGGTTCTTTTAAGGGTTTTGTAGAGCAATTAGTATCATGGCATTGGCAATTAGAGATTTTTTTGTTTTGCTAAAAAAAAAAAAAAAAAGCTAAAAACTAAATAATAATAAAACAGTACCTTGTATTTGATCCCAACTAAGTTACCATTATTCTTTACTGGAAGCAAATCAGTCCTATTGGGTTTAATTTATGGTTAAAAGATTTTGCAGTAAACTTAAGGTATGGTGATACAAATTACGGAAGGATCCCTTATCTGAAAGAAACCCTGTCCCAAGCATTGTGGATAACAGAAGACTTATATTGATCAGGTTCCTTAGTAAATCATCATGAATACTAAACTGGTATATAAGCAGTTCCATTTTGTGCTGCAAAAAATGAAGGCTCAGAGCACAAAAAAATGGGTGCGAAGCACCATGTTTTTTGATGTTTATACCATGCCCCATGCTTAGCACCCACAGTTGCAGGTGCTTGCACCCCAGAATGGAGCTATATTACATGAGCCCTTTTTTTGTGTAATTTACTAATAGAACTACATCTGTAATAAGAAACAATTCTAAAAGTAGCTCTACTATGCCAAAACAAATGGCATATATCTATATATAGGATGCAGGTGCAGTCATTAACATATTATATGATGAAGAATTACAAAGTTCTTCATTAATGTCTCAGGATTCAGTGGCTCTTAAAGGAGATATTCACTCAAAAACGGTTTTTTTTTTTTGCAGAATGAAACACCTTTCCAGTGTACAGTATATATTTTAAAACATTTCAATGTTCATTCCTCTCTCTCTAAAACAATACAGAGACCACTGAAAGTTTTTAAAAGCTGCTTAGAATTTTATTGCCAAATACTAACATAATGGAAGACAGCTTCACAGATTTAAATGATGATTTCCATCAACGGCCTGGCTCATTCAAATTTCTACCTTATAGGGTTAAGCGTAGTTTTCCACCTAGTAGTGTCTCAATGAAATTCACGGTTTCACTAGCTCTTAAATTTCGATTTCATTAACCCATGCTAGATTGGTGTCGTGGTGTTTTTTCTCACCCCCCAAAAAATAACCCAATAGGCTGGGCTGAAAAAATAGGCTGATGTCATTATTATTTGATACTTGCCTTCCAACCTAAGTGATCAGAGCCTGATTTACTGGCCTGAACAACTGGGAGAAAGGATACAAAAGGTACAATATTAATGTTGAAGTTGCCAGCATGTTTGGAAGAAATTTGCAACATTGGAGACTTTTTTTATATGAAGAACAGTTGTACAATAGTGGAGAGGAGCCTCTCTAACAATGTATTGTAATGCATATGCTATTGAAGAGCTCAAGACACCTTAACTGCAATGTAATTTTCTGCAGTGTTACAAACTTTTAAGTGAAGCAAAAATGCTGCAATGATGCAATTTTAACCCTGTGCTGCAATGATATGAGTCTACTGGATTTACTTTGTAGTCACATTGCAAACCACTTCTTCTGGTTATACCATTTATGAAAAAAAAATTATTAACTGTAACTGCAAATTTAATATTGATGGTTCAAATGGGTAAGGACTATTTACTATGCAAAACATGTGCAAACTAGAACATACAGTATATAGTTACATAGTTACATAGTTACATAGGGTTGAAAAAAGACCAGTGTCCATCAAGTTCAACCCATCCAAGTAAACCCAGCACACCCAACCCACACCTACCAATCTATACACTCACATACATAAACTATAAATACAACCACTAGTACTAACTGTAGATATTAGTATCACAATAGCCTTGGATATTCTGATTGATCAAGAACTCATCCAGGCCCCTCTTAAAGGCATTAACAGAATCTGCCATTACCACATCACTAGGAAGGGCATTCCATAACCTCACTGCCCTCACCGTGAAAAACCACCTACGCTGCTTCAAATGGAAGCTCCTTTCCTCTAATCTAAAGGGGTGACCTCTGGTGCGTTGATTGTTTTTATGGGAAAAAAGAACATCCCCCAACTGCCTATAATCCCCTCTAATGTACTTGTACAGAGTAATCATGTCCCCTCGCAAGCGCCTCTTTTCCAGAGAAAACAACCCCAACCTCGACAGTCTCACCTCATAGCTTAAATCTTCCATCCCCTTAACCAGTTTAGTTGCACGTCTCTGCACTTTCTCCAGCTCATTAATATCCTTCTTAAGGACTGGAGCCCAAAACTGCACTGCATACTCAAGGTGAGGCCTTACCAGGGACCTATAAAGGGGCAAAATTATGTTCTCATCCCTTGAGTCAATGCCGTTTTTTATACAAGACAGCACTTTATTTGCTTTAGTAGCCACAGAATGACACTGCCTGGCATTAGACAACCTGTTATCAACAAAAACCCCTAGATCCTTCTCCATTAAGGAAACCCCCAACACACTACCATTCAGTAGATAGTTTGCGTTTATATTATTTCTACCAAAGTGCATAACTTTGCACTTATCAACATTGAACCTCATTTTCCAGTTTGCTGCCCAGTTATCTAATTTTGTCAAATCGCTCTGCAAAGCAGCAGCATCCTGCATGGAACTTATAGTTTTGCACAATTTAGTGTCATCAGCAAAAATAGAAACAGTACTGTCTATGCCCACCTCCAGGTCATTAATAAACAAGTTAAAAAGCAAAGGCCCAAGGACTGACCCCTGCGGTACTCCACTAACCACACTGGTCCAATTAGAAAATGTTCCATTTACAACCACTCTTTGTACTCTATCCTTCAGCCAGTTCTCTATCCAATTACAAATATTATGTTCTAGGCCAATATTCCTTAATTTGATCATTAACCTTCTGTGAGGTACTGTATCAAACGCTTTAGCAAAGTCCAAGTAGATGACATCAACTGCCATTCCAGCATCGAGGTTCCTACTCACCTCCTCATAAAAGGCGACTAAATTAGTCTGGCAAGATCTGTTACGCATAAAACCATGCTGGCACAAACTAATAGTATTGTGAACTGCAATGTATTCAAGTACCCTATCCCTTATTACCCCTTCCAAAAGTTTTCCTACTACTGATAATTATATATAGTATATAACTGATAACTGATATTATATCCAATGCATGTTAGACACAACTGTAAAGCTATAGTTTGGATAATCCCCAACCATTTTGGAGAACCTGTATCCACAGTCTGTTCCCTTTGAAATAGTTTTCTGCTCTACCTCTCTAGATTGCATAAAAAATTACAAGTTTGTTCTATCTGCATAAATTAATTAGGAAGAGAAGTTAACACTCTTTCAATGTGTTTATTCATTGTAGCAGATGTAGTAAAATATAAACATGTGAAGTCTAAACCTGCTTTCAAGCATAAAATCAAATAAAATACAAAATAGGATTAAACGCTTACAAACATATTATGGCTTCTGGAAAAAGCAAATATAAACTATTAAAATTAAGGATGCAGTTTGAAAGTGTATGCTAAAAAAAAAAAAATAATAATAGCCTTTTATCAGACGCGGCTGATTTATTGTATGAACTTTGCCAGTTTGGAATTTCCCAGGTAGATGCAGATGGAAATGAGCTTGAGCTGTCAGAAAGCCAGTTTATTAACATTATTCACTGATATTACTCTTGCTTGCACCAAATACTGCACAACCTACAGTAATTAAATGTACCACACATTTGTTTCATTGGCTCTGTAAAGTCGATTAAAAATTTGAAAGGCATAGAAGGCTGAAAAAGGAAATCAATCAATCTTCATATGATTAAAAAAAGAAAACAATGCTGGGTTATATTTTTATTCCTTTTAAAAAATTATAAAAGGGTGTCAACGTGACATTTTTCTGTGTAAAATGTGATAGGAAACAGCAAATTGTTTATCATACATTTGGCACACACAGGACATACAGCAAATATTCATTTTAGTGGGGAAGGTTCAGCCAAGTTTAAAACATCCAATAACATCTGTTACATCTGTGTCTGATTTCTGTGTGCATATTTTACTTGTCTCGAAGTGTAATGAAAAGTGTTAGGGCTGTGGTACATATATTAGATGCTATGCGCTATCTGCAAATGGAGCACAAGAGTAAAAAATATTGCCTTGGTCCTTTGGAGCCTTTCTTGCAAAACATGCATCAATCATAGCCCATATGAAGGAAAAGGGGTGCAAGGGAGACAATTGATTTTTGTGTATGGGGTCCTAAGTTCTTTGATCTGATGGTTATATAAAGAGCTTTCCTCAAAAACTTTTAGTAGGAGTTTATTCAAATTGTATTGTCATAATGCAGGCAGTAATGGAAGGTCCCAGTCGTGGTTTGTGGCTTGTGCTGCTTCCTTTCTTGTCTGAATGATGTACAAGTTAGGGAAAGTAGGCTAGGGGAGGTTTATTAAATAAAGCTGCCCCTTCTTTGAATTTCATGCAGCACCCTGCTCTGTGATGGAGGCAGTGAGCATTAACCTTTGAAAAATCTTTGGGCTAGTATTCTGGTCCTGCAAGCTCACTAATATAACCGAAGATGATAGATAAAAAATGTTTTTGGGAGGAGGATTCCTTTATCTGTGACATTTTTCTAAAACCCCATTGTAACAGCAACAAAGCAGGTGTATAACAATCAGGGGTAATCTACCAACATGAACTCCCCCACCAAAAATAGCAAATCTGCAAATTGTAGGAGTCAATGATCATCTACTTTTATTATTTCTAGTTCCAAGGCAATGGAGGTTAATATAGCGGTCTCGAGGACCAATTGGATGTTTTTGACAACTTACTTATATAGATATGGGATGTGTTATCCAGAATGCTCAGGACATGGGGTTTACCAGATTAAACAATAGTCAAAAAGCATGTTCAGCACAAGCCCGGTTCATTGAACTAATTTTGATAGAGGGTATACTGCCCCCTTATAATATCAACGCATTTCATTTAAATGCCTGCATAAGGATAATAAAAATACGATTTGTAGTTAAACCATACAGCTATATAGTTTTCTGAAGCTTTTAGCACAACCAAACTAGGTTAGTTAATCAGGGTGTTAGGGCTTTCTGTCTATTAAACTTTATCTGGAAAAGTTCATTTTAGCATCTAGACTGAAGCAATGGCTTAATGCCATGTAACACACCGGTAGACCTTAGCAAAGTCTTGATGGGACCGGTTAGCTTTAATACACTTTAGCTATATGGCTATATGGGAATTTTGGATTGTGCAATAATGTATTCTAGTTGAAATTAAGTTATGATAAAGTTTATGTCTCTGTTACTGAGGAACGTGTAACATCAGGGTCCTTGAGGACCATATTCTTCAGCCATGTGCAGGGGACTTCCTGGAATTTAATCTTCCTGGGATGGATTAAATGGAAGTACTCTACGAACAATAATTTGAGGAATATAAATCAAGTGATTGAGAACCTACATGTTATGCGTCAAACCTAGTTGGTACTCAAAACAATTAGAACTTAACCTCCCCCCATTTGCAGGTTAAAAAAGAACCTTATTACTCTTCCTATTACTGGTGGGAAGGCATACACATAACTTAGTCGCCTAGCAGTTCACATTAGTGCCATTGGGAAGGCATTTCAGGGAGATTAGTCACCTGCAGTAGCAAAGATTTAGCCTAAGCCTGAAGATACAAGTAAGCTGCTGATACAGACTGTAGACCTGTAAGTGGGTCAGGTTTGATAGGTAAATTTTAATGGCCTGCATGAAGAAAACTGTAGTATAGGTATTGGACCTGTTATCCAGAATGCTTGGTACCTGGCGGGGTTTCAGATAAGGGGTCTTTCTATAATTTGAATCTCCATACCTTAAGTTTACTTAAAAGTCATTTAAACATTAAGTTAAACCCAACAGGATTGTTTTGCCTCCAATAAGGATTAATTATATTTTAGTTGGGATCAAGTACAAAGTACTGTTTTATTACTACAGGGAAAAAGGAAATCTTTTTTAAAAATTAGAATTATTTGCTTATAATGGAGTCTATGGGAGATGGCCTTTCTAGATCACAGGTTTCTGGATAATGTATACAATACCTGTAGTATAATGCTGAATTCATTCATATATAGTAGGTGCTGGTTGTAGCCTAACAAGCAATAAAGATTCTTTTAAATTTAGAGGTAGTTTAAGTATAAAGCTCATTAATTAATAAAAAAAAAAAAAAGTCAGTCTATATGATGTGCTGCTCATACTGTATGTGGTGTTGCAAAGCATTCTCCTATTTACTGTTGCCCACAGAGATTTAGACCACATTGTAAGGTGACTGGCTTCTAGGAAAGCAACATAAATCAATGATTTTGTACCTAGTACATTGTTGGGAAGCTACAGGAGATCTCTACAAAGCCACTATTCATATTTGAACATGGACTTTTTGTTTAGTTTACCCGATCAATAGTTATAATATTTTACATTTGTCAGCAGCTTTAGTGAGTAAATCAAAAGGACTGTTTTGTTTTCTGCAGAATACACAGAAATACCTTGAGCTAAATACTTTTGATGCATACTCTTTCATGCAGAGTTTTTTCCTGTTTATTATACTGATAATAAATAATGTTATATGTTTACACTTCATCATCATTTAGTGCAAATGCCACCCTTTGTGTTGTAAATCTAATCACAATTTCAAGGAAAACTGTCAAAGTTCAAGTTCCATTAGCAGTTAGTTCCCATTAAGAACAATGTATTTAGCATAAAAAACACATTAGAACAAAATGAGATACAAATGAATAGATAATTTTGTTTCATAGATTCACACATTACTCACACTTCATCATGGAGAAAGCTCATTAGAAATTATCAGTGACCTATAAAAAATATAAGTAAATGTTAATAGCTTTAAATATTGTGGTTAATACTGGGATTACATTTAGTAATGATGGCTTTAAAATACTTGTTTTTAAATATGTACAATGTTCTGTATTCTAAGAAAAATACAATGCTATTTTTCTCAAGATGGGGGCCTATATATGCTCTATTTTCTCTGGGGACTCAGTTCAATTAATATAAAATGGACATTTTAATGCTCATTAATGGAAGAAAAGTAAAAAAAAGACACAAAGCACTACATTTTTTGTTGCATCTGGCAACACTGCATATAGGAGGGTAACACATGAGTAGTACATTGGAAGTACATTGCCTAAAACACCTTACTTTCATGTATAGGTTTGGGATGCAAGGCACTCTAGAGAAGCCAAGGGGCTCCGATGAGAGCACAGAGGCACATAACTGCCATGGGGCAAAATTTGGTTACCAGGCAATGCGTGTGGTGAAAGCGTAGGGGAGACATTTTGCGCACAGCATGACAGCGGACAACAGAGCAGTAGTCGTCGTGGCAGGAGTTATAAATAATGGGTTTGGGAATTGTTAATAGGGATGTAGGGTTGTCACAGAAGGTTTGGCGGGTCCCTGGCAATTTGGGAGAATTAAATAAGTTTAATAAAGCCCTACAGTTTTAATAAGGAGTAGTGAGCAATGGTGATTTGTTAATATCCCTGGGAGGTTTGACATATTGAAGATTGTAGGCAGGTGACCCAGCATACTGGAGATATGGAGATATTGGGCAGCAGGTGGGGGGATGGAACACGGTACTTCATTATAGTTAATTAATATTGTTATTTAATTAATTATGTGGCACAAGAGCACTTACGCAATGTCAAAGTTCAGTGGTCCCATGTTAAACCTAGTTCACCAAATTAGAACAATTAGGAACAGCACAACATGTTTTAAGTCTCAAAATGGCACAAATATCTTCTGTGATCATAATGGAATAAATGGCTTTGTGATGTCATGATGGCACAAGTGTTGGTGTCATAACAGCATAAATATGTTTTTGCTTTTAAGATGGAACAAATGGATTTGGGATGTCATAAAAGCAGGAATAAATTTGTGCTGTCATAATAACTGCAATTTGATTATCCTAATAATAATATCAGAAAACAGCATACAGTAATGTCATCACGGAGCAAATATATTTAAGATGTAATACTGAAGCAACTAGCTTTGTAGAAATTATAAAGGCTATTATACTTTGGGATGTAATATTTTTCAAATATACATTTTGTAAGTCACATTTTTAACTGTTGTATCAAACATAAAAAGAGGTCACAGGCAAAGAGCTGTTCAATCCAACATAAGAGCCTTTTGATCATTGAATACTGCACATTAGTTTAGGGTTCTGTTAGGAGGTGAAAATGAAATTAAGCTTGTCATTAGCTGCTATGTCTTGTAAGTATCAAGACAGCTGAGCAGTAGCAATCAAGACATCTGGATCTAAATTTAAGAACTTGTGCTTCAGTGTAAGGCCTTATAATCCCCAGAAGGGAATCCTTCTCAGAGGCAAGACAGCTGAGCAGTAGCAATCATGACATCTGGATCTGAACATAAGAGCTAGAGGGTCAATTAGCAAGAAAGGGGAAAAGAGACATAGTGAAAAATGAAAAATCTATTTTAAAATAGCATTGAAGTTAAAAGATTAAATAGCAAAATAGTTATCAATATATTTAAAATCAAATGAAAAAAATGACATAGCTAACATGAGTGAAATGATTCAGTACATTTAGAATCTCTTCTGTCACCTTAATCAATATAGAAACATTTTAAACATACCCCTTCAAAGATAACAAATCTTGTGTGGAATGTCTTTTTCTAGTTTTTTTTTTGCACACACAGTTGATTGTTTCAAGGTCGTTAATAAAAAAATTAATGTAACACAAAGCAGAACCCCATGCTGCAGTAGTTCAATGTCCCTAAAGGAATAGTAAGACCAAAAAATTAAACTGCTTTAAAGTAATTAAAATATAATGTACTGTTGCCCTGCACTGGTAAAACTGGTACGTTTGCTTTAGAAAGTCTACTATAGTTTATATAAATACCCTGCTGTGCTGCCATTCAAGCATAGGTTACATCGCAGATAACAGATAAACTACCACTGTATTCTACAGAGCTTATCTGTTATCTGCTATGTTACCTGCACCTTTTCTCCTTTTTTCCATCTTGAATGTAAAGTGCTTCTTACAAACCCTTTCAGTACTTCATACATAAATACAAGTTATTAGATGTTTAAAATACTGACAAGACTCTTGCCATTAGGTTGTGAGTGGAATAAACATTCTGTTGGTTTTCACTTCTAGATGGCCACAAAGTATAAATGCAGAGGTGTATGAGTAAGTCCTGCTCCTCCCCTTGTCCTCCCTCCAAAACAAAATCATACAGACCTCATAGTGTAGCAGACTTCATATAACCACCCCTGCGTGCTATTAAGCAACTTACTTTGAGTTTGGAAAAATCTCACATTGTGTAAGTTACCAGCAGTAACAGTCTTCTTGCACCAGAGCTTGCTTACATACCTACTATGTGAGTTGCCTCGGGGTGCCTGCGGGGTCCTAATGATCTAGTTTCTCCACTCACAGCACTCTTGAACAACCACTCCAGATAGCACAAAAATCGGAATGCACTGATAAGAATTTTAATTTTAACCCAGCCTAACAGGTTTCTTGTATACATGAAAGATAGAAGGTAGGTATGGTAGAGGGTTGAATAGCAGGAAAAAAAAGGTATACACTGTATTGTAGAAGTAGCAGGGTTAAGGTACTAGTGCACACTAGTGATGAGCGAATCTGTCCCATTTCGCTTTGCCATAAAATTCACGAAACAGCGAAAAATCGGCAAAACGCATTTGTTGCGCAATTTTATTTTGTCGCCCGTGGCTATTTTTTTGTCACCTGCATCTATTTTTTGTCACTGTGGCTTTTTTTTGTCACCTGCATTTTTTTTTACGTGACCGGGCACAATTTTGATGTGACTGCGCCCAATTTGATGCGCAAAAAAAAAAATTCCGCACGATGAATTTTTCCGCTGCGAATTTTCATCGAAGTTTTGCAAAACAATTCGCCAATGCCAAAATACGGAAATTCGCTGCGAATCCATACCTGTGAAAAAATTTGCTCATCACTAATGCACACCAGGAAAATAGGACGTCAAGGAAGTAAAAAGTCAAAGGCATGGCACAGCAGGGGTTAACAAGGCTCAAGGTTGGAAGTCCAGGTAGTAGTTAAAGGCTCAAAACAGGCAAGGATCAATATCAAGATACGATCAATAACAAGGTTATCAGTAGATCCTATAATGGAACAAGTGATCAGTAAAAGGTGAGAAGGACTGATAGGGTAGCACTAGTGATAGTAGGCTTTAACGTTGAATTTAACATGACTGGTGAAGTGTCCAATGTCACATTTGGATGCTCTGCTGCCTAGTATGTGGTGCTGGTCCTTAGTACAATGTTGCTGATGTCACCAAGCTGTGCCAGACTGCAATGCACTTTACAATTAGCCATTATATTTGGTTATCATTTGATCAACATGGTAAAGTTAAAATGCAAAGCTTTTCCCTGACCTTGTAAACAGATGCACACTGAAAAACATTTGCAAACTTTCCTAAAATCTGAATTACAGTAGCTGTTCTAGCATAATTAAAATGTAAATAATGTGCACTACAGGGGATAAGTAGAAAAAGCACTTTGTAGAAATTTACAGCAGAAGATGAAGTACTGAAACACTGATTTGTCACTTTGTGCTGAGATTTTCACATATTCATATATAGTTCCTTCTACTTGATGTGCACTAATGGGAATCAAATGAACAGTGACAGTTGCCTCTTGGGTTCATTTGATTCAGTTGTTTTATCTCACTATGCTACAGAAGCCAAATTAGATTAAACATTACTATTCTTTCTGTGAGTGTCTGTGCTTGCGCCTGTGCTTTCGTTGCCTTTCCATTATCATTCTTATACTGCTGTTCTTGTTATCAGGGCAAATTGGTATTGCATTATTCCTTTTCCAATGATCCTGTTGCCAGTAGCATGGGGTTTGCTTTTTCTTTTCTACAGTTGGGGGGATGGTTGTGATCTTCTTTAGGGAGAACATTCTTTAACATCTATTCTATACGGCATTTGCAGTAACTATACTGCTTTTAAAACTTCATAGTGTGCAAAACTATTGAGAGCATGTAAATCTGTCAAGCATTTTGTGGATTATGATATTTGAGATGTACAACAAAACTGATTATTACCACCTACACCTCCCTACATTAACAAGCAAGTCAGCTAACACAGATAGGCTTAGAGTATTCTACCTATTTTGCCAGATACTGCCTGTTAAAGGGATATTACGCACCCATTTTCACATGAAGCATGTGCTAAAGATCATTTTTGCTCATGGTTTTAACTAAGAAATGTCTATTGTTATTTGTATCTATTGTTATTTCTGGCTCTAAACATGAAATACCAGTTTCCCTTTTGCGCTTCCTGTATCTTCCTGGTCCCAAAGAGCAGATGAAGAGCTGATACAACTCAGTCCACTGGGAAGCCCCTGATAATGATATGCTAATGATAAAGGCTAATCTTAGGCTTTGTTAGATTAAGGTTGGTAAGGGGAAGTTAACAAGGGCTTCTGAACAAATTGACCAGTTTATAATGAAGTTCATTGAGAAAAGCCCAATTTTAAAATAGTGCTTTATAAAGGCAAGAAAATAGTAAAATATAGACTTTAAAAAATAGTCTCTTTCTCTTTCCTCCTTCTAATAGCACATCAGTCTCCAGTGCTAGATCTTACAGTCCATTTTCATTATAAAATATATTTTATTTATTTTTCTGTTGAGAATTATTTACAACCAAATATTTTGTTTTGACCCTGTGAAATCTGTAATTATAATTCCTCTTACTCATGCAATCCATTGCTTTCCCAAATCAGAACACACTGTGATCCTATGGGGTTATAAAATTGATAAGATACATAAAATACAAGATTTTGAACTTTGTGGCAAAAGGTACAGTATGGGATACATTTGGCCAAAAACATAGCTGTACATGCCTTCTCTTATTCATGTTACTGAGCTAAGGATGGGCCTGTGGACAATTGAATATTTTTTTAAAAAATATTTAGATTAAAATTACATGCAACTCTTAATAGTATTGTATTGGGAATTGTGGTGTAAAACTCACTTTTTTACCTTCACATGGGGCAACCTGTGGCCTAGCAGCATATCATTAATCACCGGTATGGGGCATATGCACCTGAATTCGGCATTGATGGTGAGTTTAACCCAAAGCAGCTGGTTGTATTTATATACTGGGACTTAAATAACACAAAACGGAATACAGTTGCTGAGCAAAAAAAAAAAATGTACACCTCTGACTATTACTATTTTCCTCTGCATTATATAATTCATATAAAATATACCTCACTCATGTATTCATAGCACTCAGAGAAGAACACTTGCATCTAGAAATACCAAATAATATGTTCTGCTGTAAGAATTATTTATGTGAAAAGAAATAAACCAGGAGGAATTGTCATATTTATAATGCAATACTGAGCCAATTTCTATTTAAATATTTTAAAAATTCAAAAATTCAAATTCAATATTTTCTGATGGTCCTTGTTTCATTTCTTTTTGTATCTATTAAAGTTTAGTGCAGGTGCAACTGAATCATTCCAGTCTATTGCAGATGTCTTCATTAAAATGATGTACCACAAATCTGGAACAGTAACCTAAGAAGTAATGTTGACAACTGCAATTTGTGTTCTTTTTTTGCAGCACTAATCCCACTATTCATATTACTATTTCATTTACTAGCTTAACATTTTATGGTACCAATATTCTTTTATGACCTGTTAAGTTTATCAACTGACAAGGCTTTATGTACCTATTCCAATGCGCTGCCTTGAAAACTGACAATTATTTGGCGCATATAAACAGGATACTTCTACTGTAATAACTCATTGGCATATACAAGCATCAACACTTATTTCAGGACACTACTGTTCATTCCCTAATGTGCAATATTTTAAATAGCTAGTTGTGAAAAAATACACTGCATATATACTGTATAAATATATTCGTACGTAACAAAACTGTAATGTAAGCTGAAATTTAAAAAAAGGGATCCCCATGATCTAACCGAAACTCCTAATCCATTTGAATAAAACAAGTTTAGTTTTTCATTTTTTCTTACACAACCATGAATATTAAAACATAATTTTTATGATAGTCAACTATAAGCAATAAAGTATAGTGATAAGCAAAATAAAATACAGGGATCATTAACAAGCACAACAGCAGTGTCCAAAGTACAATTTAGGATGCAAGTCGCCATGTTTTCTTTCCACAATTCCAGTGTAATTGTGGCTGCAAAGTGGCTTTACAACCAGCGAAACTGCTAGTGGTGTGATAAAATACAGTTAGAAAAAAGAATGCACGCCAGTATACACTATTGCAAGACAATACTTTGTTTTCCTGAATGTTTACAGAAAAACAAAGTGAATATAATTGCTGCTGAAATAGTAAATAGGTTAAATTTCCATTACAAACATTAATTTTACCTGCTCATACAAAAAACCTGCAGGAATAGCCATAACTGTGCTCTCAAACTAACAAAAACCAACAAATGAATCCATAAATTTGTTTTAAAGTTAATTAGGCCAACTTTCTTTTAAATTCCTCCCCTTAAATTTGTAGATAAATAACTGTTCCATTTGAGGCAGGTAAAAAATATATTAGCCACAGGCAACTAAATGTTCTTGACAGCCAAAGAACTGAGAAATGGAGATCAATATCACACAGAGGCTGTAATCAACATGCAAATTAATGAACACAAACAGATTCACCAGGGAACAGTAGAACAAAGACCAGATGAGTATTATAATTGCTGAGTTACAACTAAATCCCAGCTCCCTATCAATCTCCATCTATTATGACTATTGATGCATAGCAGACATTAGGAAATAAACAATAAAATAATGAGTCAAAACTACTGGATTACAAATGAAATGTCAGCATCATAGGAAAATCATTGTTTTGTTTATGTCACTCCCAGTTTTGAATTTTATCAGCCTATGACCTTGGTCCAATATCTAACCCTGGTCTGTAATTGAGTCTAGGTACAATAGAGAATGCCTTGTGCCAGATGTAGTTATCCCTATTCATCTCATTTCCAAGAACAGACTTAACAAGCTCACTAACAGAGTTAAGTGTTTAGCAATAAAGTGACAGTGGCTTGATAAATTGAAACTGAAGCAACTTTTCTTTTGGCAGAAATGTTACCCTTTGGTCTAATACCACTGACATTGTGGCCATTAAACCTCACATTATATCAAATTAACAAATGAACAGATTGCAAATATTTTTATCTCTCTGATTCAGCAGGGAAGCTTCAACAAGGTCTTGTTCTAAAAATGAATGATAGTACAAATGCACTATAAACCTTCCTGCAAGGTCCTTCAAAAGTTAATGTTCTCAAGTTTAGAATGGGTTCTTAGATATGAACTGGCCTTTAAAAACACCAATGCATCTCTATCGCATTTTAATGCATGTCGTTAACATTTTGTGCGTGTAGTTAATAATACATAAGAAATGTATACATATTTAATAAAGGAGGCTGTGTTAAGTGCTCCATTTTGATAGGTAATAATAACCTGCTTACAGAATTTCTTGAATAATTTATACTCATTTGGAACAACAAACTCAACTGTATCTTCATAAGGTCAGGAAACACATCATTTCTATTAATAATATCATTATACATCAGAAGAATTAAGAAAGCAAATATTTACATTTTATTCAAAAGTGGCAATATCTTGGTTATAAATTATTCATGAAACATCCATTGCATTGTAAAGTTTCTACTGTTGCATTTACATGCTTAACAGAAGCAATTTACTATCATCTAAATGTTTAGTAATTTGTATAGTAAGTTAGATTTTATTAAAATAATCTACAAGGCCATTTTTCTCTTCTGTGAATGTAGCAGTTGTAGAAACTCAGACTGCTGCATGGTAAATATAACTACATTTATATGAATAACTTCAACAACATAGAATTAAAGCAACCGTTATAAAGACGATTAAAAGAAACTAAGCCAGATCTCTTTGTTTTGGTAACTAACCATATTACTGCATACAGTTGTCATACCTTGATGTTTACTTTGACATTATTGATTCTGCTCATATTGAAATACAGTACATGTTCTGTAAAACACAAGAAAGACTTATTGCAAAGCTGCTTGGGAATAAGCAACAATGATGATATTTAAACTCCATTAATATAAATAGTATCACTTGAGAAAATCCTTTCTTAAGAAGGAATTAACATACAAATAAAATATTTAGGGAGGGTGTGGGGGAGGGGTAGTCTTCAAATCGTTTAAGCATCTTCCTTTTTTGGAGGAGGGTTAACTTTCCCTTTTTGTTTATTCTAATGGAGGAGAAGCTTTACTGTATAAATGTGAATATAACCGGTCTTCTGAACACTTTTACTTTGATACCACACATGCATGTAGAGACCCTTAAGTTTAAATAGTGCAGAAAAATCATGTTGTGGCATTTTAAAACCTTCCAGTCAATGCACCCTGACTGGGGCTAATTTAGCAAAATTTTGCAAATTTGTCTGTGGGCAGTTACCCGTAACAACCAATCAGAGACTGTCTTTCCAATCAGCTGCAGGTAGAACAATGTCTGTGACAATTTGATGGGTTGCTATGGGTTACTGCCCATGGGCAAAGTCCCAGTGTTGATAAATGACCCCTACTGTGTTTATGTGTCTCAAAAGCCTCACACAATAAGTTAGCCCCTACAAAAAGCTTGTTGCCTTAGTATAGGGACACAGTAGTGTCAGGGATATCAAGTTAGTCTTTACCCCGCCCACACTTATTCAAGGTGGAATAAACCGGTGAACTTCCTATCTTCCTGCTTGCTGTTGGCCGTCTTTACCCTGCCCATGCTCTATTGAGAGGGATTAAAAGGTGGACAGCATACTCTTATCTATTTTACCATCATTTGGACTGCTGAGAAATTGCTATACCTCCTAGGAGTGTCAGTATTGTTAACCCCTCCTTTCCATCATTTGTCTGGGACAAATAAACAGTTATCCTTTTGTTTGCAAGAGCTTCTGGCGTCACTATATTCATTTATTTCAACTGTGCACCTACACTTGGCAGTGGGAGGTATAGTTACAAAGCACCCTCCATATAGTATCTTCCCCTTAGCAAAGGCCCATCCAGTGGAAGAGGAGTCCAGTGTACCCCAAATTCTATCACTAGCTATAACTATATATATATATATATATATATATATATATATGAGTCTTCTTCCTCTGCTCATTTGTTTAGATTAAAAGTGTTTGTGCTTAATATTTACATAACTGATCTTTAGGAAGTGATTTCTGCCCTTTGGTTTTCAAACCAGTCAATACCTGTGCATTCTAACTATTAGTTTAGTTATAGAGTAACCTCAATAACTCTTCAGAGGCATATTCCTAAGTAAAACAAGGACAGATGTGGAAGGATGTATTAATAAGAAAGAAATTGATAGTAAGAGGAAGTCAATAGGAAAGAAGTATATGAAGAGAAAGTTATCTCATAATTTTATTATATTATTAAAGCCATTTTACCCTTTTCCTCTGTAAATATTGATACATAAAAGCAAAACAATGGCATGTCATTCTTTATGTCCATAGCTCATTGAAGCACAATCAGCTGCACACTGCTATATTTAGTTATGCATCTATTCAATTCATTGAGTCCTAGTATTTTGTAAGCAGTGTATAGCTATTAGCATAACAAAGGACAGTTATGCTATTCCAAAGAACAGATAATATAAATTTACAATGGCTTAGAAGGGGTTAGGGGAGCAGGGAAGTCAAAACAGAAAGAAATTATAAAAAAGAAATATAGGAACTATGGCACCAGGTACTGAGTACTGAGCTGTGGCTACGTTATAGGTATAACTGAACAGGATATTTTACATGCTTTGTACATGTTTTAACAGTGTTTTAACAGTCATCTGTCTAATCAGTCTAATTTTGCACATTACCATTGTTGAGCTACAGTTGCCACTATTCACTATAAGCCCTGTTCTGAATATCCTGTATACATCACACATTTTACGTAAGAGTGAATTTCTAAGTTATGTCTATTCAGTTTTGGTTTTCATTTCTACAGCCCAATTCATGTCATCAGTGTTAGACAGGAGAGATCAGGTAGTTCAAGCCAGATATGAGTGAGTGTGAATACTTAAAAGAAACATTGAATTGGCTGCAGCTGGTTTGTCTAGTTATATAACCCCCAACAAATAAAGAACATAACCCAGAAATATAGTTTATGAATAGTAAAGCATTTCAGTAGCAATTCTGATGTAGATTTGGGTATCCGACTTTAGTACATCTGGTACAAACATGAGATTGTGGTAGTTTTTGCATGGAAAAACAATAGAAAACAATGTACATGGCAAAGTGTTGCAAACTATTGATCAATGATCAGTCAGTCAGACCAAACACATGGATCGATTGTTTGATTGATTTGCTATAGTAATTAAGTTGCTGTTGTAAAAACATCTGTGTAAAAATGTCAAGATTATGCAGACAACAAGGGATAATGACATGCAGTCTTAACAATGTTTTCAAACTCCAACTTTCAGGTATCAGCAACTGGCCCTAATTTGGACTTATCCAAGCTTAAACATAGATATGTCAATCAAAATAATTAAGCCTCAGCGGACACACCACTGGATTGGACTATTGACAGATGAGGAAACATGGTGAAACAGATAAGAGGTTTGTGCTGTAACTATAGAAACAACTATGAGAAATTGGAAAGACAAGTAAAGCCCTATTATGTTAAATGATTCTGTCATTAAGAATACTGAAGTTTACCATCCTCGCAGAAGCTATGATGGACAAGAATTAACCATTAAGGTTTAGCCTTGTGGATAACCTATACAGTATTTACTCCCATGAGATGTATCCACTCATCATCAAATGTCCCTAAAATATCTAAGGGCACTGCCTAAACTTTTAACATGTAATAATATATAACAGTGCCCTTGTAGCTGTACAAACAAGTGTAAACAGAGGTATCTATTATTTATAATATATATTTTTTTCTTACAACTATTGTTTTGAAGCATTTCACTCACAGAACATGGCATTGCATGCCTTTGGCAACACTAAGACACTGAAGAGCAGAATTTCCACATGCATTAGCGTTAAGCCTTTTCAGTTTTTCCATACTCCTAAATTGACAAAGAGAAAGTCCCCTTATTAAATACACTTTGGTGTATCCCATAAGTTTGCAAGAGCATCCATTGAACATTAAAGTCCATCTTTAAGACAAGTTTTGTGGATCTGCCTGTACTGATTAAAAGAGTAGAGTTGGGGTGATTATCTGGTAGGGAAATTAAATGAGTTAATAATAACACCTTCATTTAGCATTACCAATTTGTTGTTAGAATTAACATCTCAGCATTTAAAAAGATGTATTTTTGTTCACTTTGACTTAGTGATAGTGACTAAAGCAAAATAAAATGTAAAATAGTAGAGTGAGATGGAAGAATAATGTAGGCAGTTTCATAAAATACACTTATGTGTAAACAATATTCTGTTACAAAAGTCACCACCAAGACAGAATAATGGCAAAAGCTTGCAGTTTATTATAAACATAATGATACTGCGATCTGGGAAATTCTAATAAATCTGGACAATGAGCCTATATAAAATGTCACACTGTATTTATATTATATAGTAACTTACAGTAACTAACAAATGTGATGCAGAGCTGGAAAGTTAGAATTCCTGTTTTCAATTAAAAAGATTAAGATGGAAATAACTACAAAAAAAAGGTTAAGAAGGAAAATAACTACAAAAAAGTTTGGTAATTAATATGCTAATTTGATACAAAATACTATACAGGTATTCCATATTTAAAAAGCTAGTAGTATTTTTATGTAAGTGTAAGGCATATTGTTTGCCAATTAGAAACACATTAATATAGAGTAGAGTTTCACTGGAAACTGGAAAAATTTTAAAATAATCTGCCAGCCACATAGGACACCTTTGTCTGAAAATTAACAAATTAAAGAAAGTAACCTGAAATAAAGTTTATTATTTGAAAAGCTTTTCACTAGCTATTCTAATGTTAAAATTTGGGGAATCTGACTTTAGTAAATATATGGTAAAAGCATGACATTGTGGAATTATTTGCATGGAAAACAATGTACAAAGCGTTGTAAACTATCAATCAGTGAAGGCCAATCAATCAAGACTATGGGGCAGATTTATCAAAACACGAGTTCAAATCCCAAATGGGAAAAATTCGGATTGGAAACAAAAATTTCGTAGTAGACACGATAATATCGTATTGGTGATCCAAAATTCACGAAATTTACGATTGTAAACAGTGTCAAAACTGATCTGATTTTTTCGCACTAAAATACGAAAAAGTCGTGCAAGCGACGGAAAAGTTGCGAAAGCTGCAAAAAAGTCGCACAAGGTACGAAAAAGTTGTGGAAAATACGATTGGACCGATCAAACGAACTCTTGGAGCGTTCGTGGATAAGTAAATGTGCCCCTATGGGGCTTATTTATGGACGCTCGAGCCTTCTGCACCTAAAGCCTGCCGAGCTTTTTATCTTTTGGTCGGGGAAAAGAAAAACCAGATTTGCACGAATCGGGTTATTCAGATGAAGAAACCACGCAAAAGTTTGGGAAATCCTGCATGGTTTTGGGATACAAATTCTCAAGCCCGAAGTCATTCATAAATGTATCGCCAAATGTATGATAAGCGCATTATGACAAAACCTGAAAAAAGTAAAAAACGTCAAAGCAATCTGCTGCCCGCAAATGTGGAGAGCGCTGAAATATCTAATAAAAACGTGGAGGGACTGTGGAGCCACCTGGGGCTCAATTCCCTCTGGGCTTATAAGGGGTTAAATTACATCCATGCAGGGATGAACAGCCCCCTCACTCGCCCCTCCCCTCCCCCTGTCTGCCTGTCAGCTTCCCGCGCAGCGTCTCACCCCGCCTGCAGTATCACGGAGTGGCATCCCCCTCCCCACCCTCCCTGTTTAAGCACATTTATCTTGTGATCTGTAATTTTGTATTTTCTCTCAGCTATATGATATATTTTTCTTTTAAGGCACTGTTTATTAAAAAAAAAAAAAAAAAAAAAAAAAAAAAATATATATATATATATATATATATGCTCGTATTTTATTTGTCACAGCTAATGGCGGGTGATAGTCCTTGGCCATTTAATCTCTGGTGTTGATTGATGGTTTCCACATGCCCACTGTGTTCGCAGTGGCTGGCATTCATTTTAAAACAGCTTTGAAGTTCAGTAAGATGTTTGGTAAAGTTTGAAATACATGGCAAGGACTATTGTGATGTTTGGATTCGTAATAAAACTGTGGCCGAACTCCACCCACATAACGGTGTCAGTGTGTTTTATTGCGTCAGCAGGGTACATCAGGGTAAGGTTGGAAGGGAGGGAATAAGTCTCCACAGTCACACCTATGAAAATAATTTTGCTGGTAGCCAGTTGAGTGAGATTTACCAGAGTGCTGATGCAAAAATTAAAGGGATAAGGCTTTGGACCAATTGAGGAATAACAAGTAATAAATATACCTTGTGCCCTCCAATGCCCATTGGAAAATATTTTACTATCAGAAACAACGAACGTTAGCTGTAACTATAAAGCACAATAAGAAGTGGCAAGTAAGGTTGCAATGGTAGGGAAAAGGTTTGCCGAAAGTAAAGTAAATAACAATGGAATAAAAGATTAATATAAAAGTAGAAGAGAAAATTAAAAAAAAAAAACATGAAAAATATGTGATTTGGGGTGTTTGATGTGCTATAGTGGATCGTAATTTCGTCTGTTTCAGTGTTAACTGTTTCTCCCTAATAGCATCCTATGTTTCCTGCTTGTTCCTATTTATTTGTGTTATTTATTTAATAGTTTATCTCTTAGCTTGCACTTAATTTTCCTCTTTGCTTTGTCTTAGACACAAAGTAAAACATTTTCCAATTGATTTTTTAAATATAAAATAAAGACTACATTTAAATGTCAAAGACTGTTACAGGTATCGGACCCCTTTTCCAGGAAACCCATTATCCAGAAAGTTCAGAATTACGGAAAGGCCATCTCTCAGACTCAATACCTGCATCGCATTGCAATTTTTAACTGCATATTGTAAGCTTTTAAGGCATGCTTGAAGGTGGCTTAATCTTTTGGAGCAAATTTAACAACTTTTTCATTAAGAATTAAGCTTTATAACATACATTGCGCACTGTCGCAAACAATAAAATTCACAAACTAACGTCCACTGTCGAAAGTAGTCGCTAAACAGTTTCTGCGTTCACAAAGCCCATAAAAGATTTGTGCAAAGTCAAATATAGAGGCAAATTTTTGCATTACGAATCATTTTTCCATTACTGACTTTTGTTACAGTACCCTCATAATGTGTCTTACCTTGGGGTAAAAAACAAACAAGTTTGAATGCATCACAAATCCCTAAACAAGCAGTGGTGCACATAACCATGGAAACTTAGGCTACTACACACAATCCTGGTACACGGTCATCTATTTTGTCATTAAAGTAATAATGTGATATGCTAATGGCAATAACTAAGAGAATTCAGAGATCAATATGTTCATGTCCATTATAAGCCAAGGATTGCACAGCAGTACTACTGTATATAGACATGTATTTACCTTTATAGATGGTGCTTGCAAGGTTCCTTTGCAAGGTTCAATGTGGCTGTTTTTGCTAACAAGCTCACTGCTCACTTAAATAAGAAATTTTACCTGGCATCAGAAGACCTTGGTAATTAACTCAAAAAGTAATGCAAAAAAAAAAGATTTAGAATCTTTGAACTAAAACATACTGTATATGCAGCTGTGGTGTTAGACTTTTCATTTGCAGAATAGCAATAGAACATTTTATTGACTGCTACTTTCTGGAGGCAGCCATTAAGATTTCTAAAATGACCCCTGGGAAAAGTGAAGGTTTGCTTTTTCACATGAGCAATAAATTCTTTAGTCTGTACTGAGATTCGAGTTTCTATTGCATCTTGCATAATCATAGTGCTGTTTTATTTATCATGGGTTTACTTTTTGTTTTATTCAGTGAAAATGAATAACCAAATTATACATTGTGATGGAATCTAAAGAATGGTGTAAAAGGGAAAAAATATGTAACAAGGTTAATGACTGTCATTAAAAACTTAAATCAAGATTCCCAGGTACAGTAAAAAGAAATTTTTGGTCATCATGTAATGATGCATGGTGTACAAGGAAAGTAATGCATTTCACAAAACAATTATAACTGAAACATATTTTGTAGAGATTTTCTATGATTAACAGAATATTCCTCCTATTTTAGAAGATGTTTTTCCATAAGTTACTGTAGCTTGCTTGATCGATGATCTTATTTTATTCCTACTCTTTCTCAAGAGCATGACACACCGTGAAAAATGTGACTAGCATATGACCTGTCATAACATAGTTTGACTATGCTGGTGAGGGAGGCAGGGTGTAGCAGAATGTTAATTGCATATTATGTATTGAGCACAGTGGCTCTCTGAATATTGCATGTTTTACCCAATAGTTTCTTTTTTAATACTTTTATTTTGTGTAGTCCCAACACATCATTTATCATTTTTAGAGGGGATCTTTTACAGTACTCCCAGTACCAATCAATTGTTTTTTAAAAAAGAGAGATACCAGAAAGATAGGTAGAATTATAAAGGAAAGTTCTAAAAGATTAAAGAGATAGGAGGATAAAAAGAAAATGGAAAGACAAAGGAAGAAAGGGAGCAGGTGGGAGGGTGGCAAAAACCACCTCTCTTTTAAACAAAATAATTTTTAATTGTTAATTTGCGCAAATATTATAGAGAAGGTTGAATATACTAGCATTAATGCACTTTAAAACTTGGGTTCCAAAATTCCTATTATCTGAATATTTTGGGGCTCCCCTTGCATGCTTGTATGTTTGTTCAGCAGTAGTGATGAGTGAATTGTTTCGTCTGGCATGGATTCACTGCAAATTTCCAATTTCGCTATTGGTGAATTGTTTTGTGAAACTTCTGCAAAAATTTGCAGTGAAAAAAGTAGTGGTTGCATCAAAATAGCCAAAAAAAAGATGCGCGTGACAAAAAATTAGTGCAACAAATGCGTTTCACAAATTTTCCTGTCATTTCGCTCATCTCTATTCATTGGCTGGTAAAGATTGTTCCTCTGAATCTAGCCAAAAGATTTGTAATCAAATTCTGTATTGTTAGATACCAAAGTACTTAGGCCTGTGAATTGAAGTAAGTGCGGTGGCCTTTTCTTTAAAAATAGACGTATAGAAAAAGAGTACTGCATGCTCAGGGACAAAAGAAAAAAGTTTATTGAATAAACTCTACCAGATACTTAGACATCCATGGAAATGCATCCACTTTTTCCTAAAAAAACTAAAATGGTAGTTAACAGGTCACACACAGTAGCTTTATGTAAATACAGGATTTTTTATTAATAATGATATTATATTGATCAATTAAGTTTAACGCATACATTTCAACACAATTAAACAGGCAAATGAAAGCTATTATGAAATTTGTCTTATATTTAGTCCCCAGACAATGGTCCGGGGACTTTAACTACAAATTGAATAGCTAAGGAAGCATTGTCCTTGTTTTATTTTTTGCAGTGCTTGTTTCCTGAGATAAGCAGGAATACATTTCCTTAGGTTGATTGTATCTACTTTTTAACCGGATATATATTAAGATTCATTAGAACATCATCTATCAAAAATAAATTAAAGCAATTTATCTGCAGTGCGTAAAATGTACACTGTCAACATCTTTCCGATTATGGTGATCTTTGACTGCACAGAAAAGAAACAAAGTACATCATTCCCTCACTGAAGGCTGGATGCTGTTAGTGTGATGCTATAAAACAATTAAGAATGATAGTTTCAAAAGAAAATAATCTATGCAGAATATTCTGCTGGATCAGTGCTATCATAGAAAACAAGAGCCAATTTAAGAGATGCTGACAACATAACAGACATTTAATGAATAAATTAGCGCATTGCAGGTTACAGCAAAAAAGTCATTCTAGAAGTTTTTTTTTTTTTTTTTTAAAAGCTTTAAGTCCCTCAAGATATTCAAGCCATGTACAGCGGTGCCATGCACTATTGCCTATAGTGGCATCCTTCCAGAACCTATTTCCCCACAATAAACATTTGGATGTTCATACAAAACTTCTTCTAGGCTGAAGAGGCTATAACCAAACTGATACTATAAAGATGAAATGTTTGTTAACTGTGAACATTAAAACCCTGCACTTCTAGAAAACTGGGCTATTTCCTTACCTGTTCTCCAGTGCAAGGCACGCTAAGTAATCATAAATCTAGAACACAAAATGTATTATTTTTAACTAGATGAAACACATTTTCTTACCTCAGTTTAAAGCATACATCAAATGTTCCCATTCCTGAATACAAAGGGTCATAGAAAGCAACTGCATACGCATGAATTAACAGACAGGACAGAAGAGGTAGGGAGCTAGAAATCTTAGAAATGATGTGTAATGGATTGCATATTGGACAGATGTGAATTTTCTGCATCACTGGATGATTCATTTAATCTTTTCCTTATTTTCTAATTTCTAAATGCATTCAGTATGTGTGTGCTGACACACAGTGTCTAACGGGTAAGGCACTGGCATTTAGTTAATTGGTAAAATTTTTGAAAAAGTAATTTCATTTTAAAGGGATACTGTCATGATTTTTATGGTGTACATTTTTCAGTTGTAATATTGGTGTGTAGGCAGCCATCTCAGTGCATTGTGCCTGAGTCTGGGCTTTCAGAAGGAGCAACAGCCATACACATTAGAATTGCTTTCAGATAACCTATTGTTTCTGAGGAGCACTGAAAGCTTGTGGCTACCCAGACTGGGCCTTTGTCAAAACAGCAACTTAGCCCAACAGGAACACCAAAAGGAATAACCGTCCTGAGACACATTGTAGGCACAATATAGTCATCCCATATGTATCAAGAGTGTCTGAGAAACTCAGGAGAATTTTCAACAAACACCACATCCCTGTGTTTTTCAAACCTAGCAACACACTGAGACAAAAACTTGTACACCCAAAGGATCCAACACCAAAGGAAAAAAAAAGCAATGTTGTGTACCCAGTCCAGTGTAGCGAGGAGTGCACTGACCTTTACATTGGTGAGACAAAGCAACTGCTTTCCAAGCGAATGGCTCAACATAGGAGGGCGAACACTACAGGCCAGGATTCTGCTGTATTTCTAAAGACAAGGGACACTCTAAAAATAGCAACGTCTAAATTTTGGACAAAGAAGACGGCTGGTTTGAAAGAGGTGTAAAAGAGGCCATTCATGTTAAAGTGTAAAAAACATTCCTAAAAAGAGGCGTTTGACACCATCTGTCTGCTACATTCATTGCTGTTCTAATATCTGTACCCCGGGAGTTTCAGAACTTTTCACACATCCATTCATGCAACTCTAACAAGTAACACCTGTCTCAATGAGTTGTATGATACTTTGGTAATCCTTTCAAAGTAACTCCACAGCATTCACACCTCTGTGAGTTTCAGACGTCACCTGGATATCTTCAACAACTCCCATGTAACTGGAGGATTCCCAAGCCAGACTTGGATTTCTTACTATTGAGTGCTATTCTGGTATCTACTGGGAGCTGCTATCTAGCTCCCTTCCCAGTGTTCTGCTGATCGGCTGCTGGGAAAGGGTGATATCTCTCCAACTTGCAGCCGAAGAATATGGCTAGCCCCCTGTGAAATTTTAAAATTGTTTAATGCAGGATTCTGCTAGAGAAGCTCTATTAAGTAATGTGTTTTTCCCATGACAGTATTCCTATAACAGTAAATTTAGTTTTAAAGGCCAACAAAAAATTACATTTGTGTAAGAGCAAACTGTACATATGGGGATAATGTGTGGTATCCATAAAGGAAATACAATGTACATACACAGGTGAAAAATATTCAGACAATGTTAATTTGGGGTTCACATTGCTCCCTTTCTAACTGTAGTCTTCCTTTCCATTTACCAAAGTCTTTTAGCTGGGTATTTATTACAAGGATGTTGTTTTGCACATTTACAAAATTATATGAAATGTTGCCCAGATAACACCTCTCCATGTATGCTCTAATCAGACTGCAAAAATGACTACTAATGATGATATTTGTAAGCTGTCTCACTGCATTCTTTTATACTGTGTATAAAACTCAACGTGTTGCTATATCATGTTTTATGAATATATTCGCCCACAGATAATTCAGTTGTATTAATTCTGTCATTGTAGTTCTTTATTGATATTTAAATGCTTCAACAATAATTGTATTTTCACTGGAAATATTTCTAAAAAATGAGTATTCATCCATGATATCTTTATTGATATTAGAGTTGTTTTGGTGTATAAACTTGCCACTGTCGAATTTGCAGAGATCTGTGAATTTGCCTGTGGCAAAGGTTCACAAATATTCACTTAGGAAGCGCCAGCAGGAGATGCGATCAGGATTGCAGGCAAGGGCAAGCAAGAGATACAATCGGATTGCAGCTCGTGGTGCCATTCTATTCACCCTGAGCTCACAGGTGAAGCAAATGTGATGAGATTTGCTTATCCCTAATGTAAAGTGTTTTAATAGAACAATTCACATAATTTTAGAGCATGAGGCCTTGGTGAATTGAACTAAAATAACTAGCAGTTAAGGTAAATGTGAATGAGTTAGTTATAACTTGCCTTAGATATATAGCAAGTTAGATAGATAGATAGATAGATACACTAAGCAATTATTTGTAAAAGCCAAACAGTTCTAACAACTAAATCTATAGTGCTGCCATATTAGCTTGTTAACAAATAGTTGTACATTATGCAATCTGACATATTAACAGTTGGGAAATTTATAAAATTTTAACTCTGGCTATTTATACAACTTTGATCATTGAAAAGTTTAATTCTTATATAACTTTAAAGCAACATTTGTATTCCAGCAAAAACCTATTTCTGGGCCACTATATGTCACATAATTCCCTGCCCCTGGGCATAGACCAGAGAAGACCTTCTTTTTTTCTATGTTTAGGGTGCTTTCAGAGAATTTTTTTTTTGGACTTACCTATTAAAACTTTTGGCTGATAGAATCTGTATCTGCTTCTTGCATGCAGCAGAGCTTTTCCCCCTAAAGCAGGAGCTAAGGAGCAGGTGTCTTCTTTGTTGCATCTTAGGGAAGGCTAGAACTGCTGCTCAATTCATTTTCTGTATAGCTGGATATTGCCTATAATTGCCCTTCCATAGGGTATTAAAAAACAATACTAAGGGGCACATTTACTAACCCACGAACGGGCCGAATGCGTCCGATTGCGTTTTTTTCGTAATGATCGGTATTTTGCGATTTTTTCGGAAAATGTTCGCGACTTTTTCGTTACCAATACGATTTGTGCGAAAAAACGCGAGTTTATCGTAGCCATTCCGAAAGTTGCGCAAAATCTTGCGATTTTTCGTAGCGTTAAAACTTGCGTGAAAAGTCGCGATTTTTTCGTAGTGTTAAAACCTGCGCGCCTTTTAAGTTTTAACGCTACGGAAAAGGCGCGTCTTTTCACGCATGTTTTACCGCTATGAAAAAATCGCAAGATTTTGCTCAACTTTCGGAATGGCTATGAAAAACTCACGTTTTTTCGCGCAAATCGTATTGGTAACGAAAAAGTCGCGATGATTTCCGAAAAGTCGTAAAGTCGCCGAAAAAATCGCAAAAAATACGAAAAAGTCGCAAAATGTTCGTTTTCCAATTGGAATTTATCCAATTTGGATTCGAATCCGTGTCTTAGTAAATCAGCCCCTAAGGATGTATATGTTACTTGAAAAGAAAATCATGCAAGAAAAAAAGGGATTGTGAAAAACAAGCCCATGAAAAGGTACATGCATAAATTACAATGGGTAGGATACAACTGCTGTTCTTCTAACAAAGAGACAGAATAATTCACTGAGACTTTTCCTTTATTAGTCTGTCAGCTACAAGCAAGAATATAAACGTTTTTTCAAATTTGAGGAAAAATACATTTCTTCTTTTCATTACACTACATTTCACATTGCTTAACAATAGCCCAGTGAAGCCATTCAGCTGCATATTTGACAATGAAATAACATCCAAAGCAGAGCCTAATGTTTGTGCTAAGGGATTCTGGAGCTAATTAAAATCATAGAATACTGACATTATTCCTAACAAATTAAATGTACAATGTGTGCAAGATACCCAATGAATAAATGCAGTGTACATATCTGTGAAATGCTGTAGGAGGGATGTGTACAGTGCAAGGAGTGACATATCTAAATGTTTTTATTCCATTGTTACTGTCAGTCTAACATTAGTGTCGGGTGCCTCTCTTTTCCCTCGGTACCAAGCCATAATAAGTATTCCTTTATGATACAAGGCACTCATCTGTCATGTAAGGTGAGTTCTTTGAACCATGAATACATTCCCATCCACTCTTGCCTTTTACAAGAAAGAAATAAATAGCAGTGCTTGCTTTAAGGAAAAGATGAGTATATAGATTTCTAAAAAGAAATGCTTTGATTTTTTGCTTCAGTTTCTGTCTGATTTACCAAAATATTGTATTTAATATTTCCTCTCTCAGTCAGCTAATTTAGTGGCAGCTGCTTGTGTAAGTAAAAGGGGCGTGCTCCCACTTCCTGGGATTTTAGAAGAGACAGGTCTGTCCTGTATGTTTGAAGGAGAGACACTGTCCTGCTTGTTTCTGGTGTGTGAGAGGAAACTGGAGGGTCTGTTTTGAGTGAATAATTAAAGGCAATCATTTTCCTGCATTTTTGGTGTCATTGTCTCATTCTCATTTGCCTACCATTATAAAAGCTAATCTCTCTGCAACTTTTTTGTTGTGCACGTCTTTTTTTTTAACCTGACTGCGCCTATTTTTCTGCAACTGTGCCCATTTTGACGCAACCGTACCCATTTTGACATGAGGTGCCAAACTCAATAGCACCCAATTTGACACAACCGCAAGTTTTTTTGACACACAACAAATTTTTTCGCAGCAAATTTTTGCGGAAGTTTCATGAAACAATTAGTTAATGGCAAAATGCGGGAATTCGCTGCAAATCCATACCTGGCGAAAACATTCGCTCATCACTAATTATAATTCAAGTGTAGTCATATAAATAAAGTGAAATATGTTTAGCACTACCATAGTTCCAAGGTAAACTATATAAAAAGAAAGCCACATACTGAGCTCTTGTAAAAGAATATTTCTTTGCATTAACAAATTATTTTCTTTTGAAGTTTCATTTTACTTTAAGGCTCTAAATGAAATGGATTTTATTATATTTATTTTTTTAACTGGAACTTTTCATAATTAAAAAGGGAAAAGATTTTCAAAGAAAAAAGTAAATAAAGCCCCTTTTATAAAATATGCTTTTAAAATCCCTAAACTAAGCATTAAACATAGGGGAAAATGTAATAAAAGACAATCTTTCACTGGAGGAAGTGGTCACAAAATAATTTCCGGGTTTGCCAAAGGTTCAAGGTTTGTAGTTAAAAATACCTGATACAAGTAATATATCGGGGGGGGCTCATTTATCAACATTCTGATTTTTGTGGTTTTAGTAGTTTTTTAAACCAAGAAAAAAACAAATTTTCACTAAAACTATGAATGTCTAGCCATTTATTAATAGATCTGAATTGCAAAAGCATGAACGTTATATCCCATAAAAAATCCAACTATACAAAAACCTCTAAATACTTGTTTTTGTAAGAATTTTTTTGCACGTGTAAGAAAAACACAAAAACCTCTAAAGCCACAAATAAAATAAAGATTGGTATAATTTGCCTAGGACAGCTCCTATTGGCTTCTACATGACCTTGACAGCTATTAGATGTTGAAGCTTTTTATTTATTTTTTTAAAGGTTTTTACACTTAATAAATTATGATTTTTTTCGTGCTTTGAGTTAACAGTAAAATCCAAGAATTTTTGCAGTACAAAATATGATTATGAAAACAAACATAAAAAAAGAACTTTAGTAAATGGGCCCCTTAATCTGCAACTTCTCCTGAATAGAACAATATGCCAATAATACAATGCTCCTTTTCATAAGGGAACTTTCAACAATTTCTTATTCCCTAGGATCTCTTGCATAGGTTTGAAATGTGCAGTATACTAAAACTAAAAAATGTTGTGCCTAACATTCTGATAACTCACTGTGAATGAGCCTCCTCTTGTCCATTTTATATATAGAAATATGGATATGTGCTCAGTACTTATATTAGTACTAATACTAGTATAATCAGTGGTTAGAATGCTAACTCTACCAAACATAGGACCAGATTAAATCTATAAGAAAATAGTTTTTATGGTCAATTAGCTGAAATCATATGGGTGAGCAGGGCCGGATTTCTGTTTTGGGCGCCCCGAGGCCGCCCCTGTCGGTCGCCCCCTCCCCACCCATGCGCATGCGCGAAAGCGCCCCCAGTGCGCATGCGCGAAAGCGCGGCCCCCAGTGCGCATGCGCAAAAGCGCGGGCCCCCCCCAGTGCGCATGCGCAAAAGCGCGCCCCCCCCCCCGTGCGCATGCGCGAAAGCGACCCCCTCAGTGTGCATGCGTTCCTTAAAACGCCCATACGGAGCAGTGGGGAGAGGTCCCGACTGCTCCGTATGGGAGCCAAATTTAAATTTTTTTTTGCGGCGTGGCGGCATGCCGCCACTAAACTTCTGCCGCCCTAGGCCCGGGCCTTTGTGGCCTCTCCACAAATCCGGGCCTGTGGGTGAGATTCACCCATATTTGAGTTCTATTTTTTTCCCCATAGACTTCAATGGGTTTCATGTGACAAACAGTGGCACAAGTTTTTCTCATTTAATTCCATCTGGCTCTATGAGAAAATCTGGAATCGAATTACTAGGTACGTAATCTGTGCCTTATAGTGATGAGCGAATCTGTTCCGTTTCGCTTTGCGAAACGGGAAAATTATTGAAGCACATTTTTCGCACATTTTTTTTGTCGCCCGTGTCTTTTTTCTTGTCGTCCATACTTTTTTTGACGCAACTGCTAATTTTCACTGAAGTTTCGAGAAACAATTTGCCAATGGCGAAATGCGGAAATTCGCTGTGAATCCATGCCTGCCGAAAAGATTTGCACATCACTATGCATTCTAAATTTTTAGGGAAACACAATTAGAGTATTTGCATGTGTATGAAAATGTGTGATGTGAGTATACAAGAACAAAAGATTGCACAAACTATTTTGGAAAGTGATGGTCAAAAAAAATATCCAGGCATGGATTTGCGGCGAATTTCTGCGTTTGGGCATTGGCTGATTATTTTGAGAAAAGGGCAGAAAAAATTGCTGTGTTAAAATTCAGCAAGTGGCAAAAAATTGTTGTCTGCGGGTAAAAAAAAAATTGAATTGTTGTACATGTCAAAAAAATTGACGCGTGTAAAAAATTTTTTGTGTATGTAACTTTTTTGACATGAACGTCAATTGTTTACTCATGTGTCAAAAAAACTGTGCATGCAACAATTTTTTGCCACACGTCATTTTCGCCGTTTCGTGGATTCTTCGCTGTAAAGATTTGCGAATTTTTCAGTGAAGCGAAAGGGGACAGATTCGCTCATCACTAATGATGATCTAAATGTATGTATTTGTCTACATTTGTGTATTGTATTATTCGTCAGAATAGGCAGGCAACCCGCAACAGATGCAAACAGCACATGAATGAAAAAAATTATTTTTAGAATCAATGCCAAGGAAGTTATGACCTGTCTAGATACTCTCCATCAGCAGGGAATTGATGGTGAAGCACAAGTCCAGAAATATTGCATATTTTAGAATTCATAGTGCTGGCACTTAAATATATTTTTAGCCACACTTGAAATGTTATGGTGTATGCAACTTTGTAGTGGGATGAAGTGTGTAGCTTTAGCCCAAAAGATTGTATTCTTTAGTAAGAGAAGAGGAGCTCTATTAGTTTATCAGACCAATTGACAAACCAAATTATCGCTGCCTTCATTCTCTTCTATGCTAATTATTTTTTGTTTACAATTGTTAAAACTACCGAAAATGTTGCGCAATACTATAAAAAACATTAACATTAAAAATGCATTTAAGGACTTCATGTGAACAATGATTA
Source organism: Xenopus tropicalis (assembly GCF_000004195.4). Lineage (NCBI taxonomy): Eukaryota > Metazoa > Chordata > Amphibia > Anura > Pipidae > Xenopus > Xenopus tropicalis. The sequence goes on along the minus strand of NC_030679.2, from coordinate 60,713,296 downwards.
TACACATTTCATGCTGTTATTGAATATTGCTTCAGAAACAAGGGAGTATAAGCTATTGAATGCATGAAACCCATTAAAAAGTAATTTGAATTGTACTTCAGCTGAAAGGATTTTTACCAAAGAGCAACTTATTGCATTTATTCCAAATAGCTACATTATGAAAACAAAAGCATGTCCATTTTAACTTCAAAATAAATATATGAAAGTATTCTATCATTATACATTAAACATGAACTGTAATTTATTTGTAAATGTATTTTCTTTACTTGAAGCCAAAATACATTCCTTAAATAAGAAACCTATACTACTGCAAATCCAAATACAGATACCTTTTATTGGAAAATGCAATTAAATTGAAAGTTATTGTGATGAACGCATAGTGATGAACACTTTTGCTGACTCAAAAATTTGTGAAACCCATAAAATGAGTAAAAAAATACATTCAATAAGTTATTCTGTGCCAAAATAAATTGACGCACACATCGAAAAACTGTTTTTGACACACGCAACTTTTTTTGGTTGCACTGCAAATTTTTAAGCGCCAATTTTTTTTGCCCGTTTAACGAAACAATCCGCAATAGCGAAATGTGGAAGTTCGCTGCAAATCCATGCCTATACTCATCACTATTACAGCATAAACAGGGGGCAAATTTACCAACATTCATATTCAACATTCAGATTCAGATTTTTGCCACAATTTGTGTCTAGCCTGTGCCTTTTCTCCTTTTTTCCCCACTTGAATGGCTGCCCCCATGGCTACACAGCAATTTGTTTATATAAACTATAGAAGTCTTTCTGAAACAAACACAAAACCTTTACCAGTGATGGGCAATAGTACATTATATTTTAAATACTTTAAAACATTTTCATTTTTTGGTGTTACTGTTCCTTTAAACATAAAAAAAACTTGAAAACTCAAAGATAAAAATGTGCATCTGATAAATGGCAAATTCATGTAGAAGTCAATGGGAGTTTGGCAAAATCGAGCCGTTACGCAAAAAAATCCGCCAATGGTGAAACGCGGAACTTCGTTGCGGATCCATGCCTGGCAAATTATTTCGCCCAAATTTTTTAATTTGAGTTTTTAAGAATTCAAATTTTTAAAATGAGGCACTAAGTCTGGTTATTTTGTTACTTTGTGAAAAAAAGTCATGGTTACTTCTATTCATCTGGACAAAATCAAATATTAATATAAAATAACAAATATATATGTAAAATATAGTATAGTGCCTCATTAACCCTGGAGAATAATTAATTTTTTCAAATATCACGTTCTGAGCATGTGATTCAAAAGAAAGAGATATATAGATGCCTATATAGCAGCACATTTCTTCTATATTTAGATAAGTACAATTCATCTGCACAATATTTTTTTTCACAAAATATGTCCCCTTTAACATGTTAACGGGGACATATTGCGTGAAAAACAATATTGTGCCAATGAATTGTACTTATCTAACTATAGAAGAAATGTGCTCCAAAAAGCAGTTTTTCAGACTGATTTAGTGAAAATTTCTGCAAAAACCCCACTTGTCTCACCTATGTGTTCAACTTCCCACTGCCTCCTTTCCTAGGCTGTGCAGGGGGGGCAGCGGCACTCAGCACACTGCACTGTAGGATAGGAACCAATCAGCAGCTAGGCTGACCTGATAGGGAACTGAAGCCTGTCTTTGCTTGTGTGACTGCTGGGCTGTGATTGTCTACTCCCCTCCTACTGTGCTTCTGGCAGGAACCATTAGAACAAGCCCACTCCTCTTTTGAAATATGAACCTGAGAGGCTGTATAGGGAGCTCCAATAAAGGGGCCACTTTTACAGATTGTATTAATTTTCAGACAAAAGTGAAACCAGCACCATATATTATTCATAATTGCCTACAAGGTTAGTGTTTTTTTCCTGTATCCTATATGTCTCCTTTAATAATTATCATGCTTGCAATAGGTGAATACAAATACTTTTTTTATTGAAATTCCAAAGTGAACTTATATTAAAACTTCAACAGAAGACAGAAATAACATTGCTTCATGTTAGTTGAGTAATGACAATTCTAAAATATTATGTTATGTTATGATCCTAAAATGGCAAAGAAACCTTCATGAAAAATGTATTACGGTCTGCCTTTAAAGTATCTGAAGTCTCTAAAAATGAAACGAGACTAACAAGCACTGGAAAGACTTTGATGCTCTTAGTGCTTATCCTCAATGGGCTCCATTTAAATATGTGAAAATCCAAATTATTGCAAGGTGTAAGTCACCTTTATGTGATTTAAAATGCAAACAGTACTATTGGTGCTGATGGTGGTGGTGATGATGGTATGTGCATAGGTGTGTGTGTGAAATAAATGCAATTAATTTATAATATAAAAATAATATTAATCAACACCACAGATACTGTAGATACTGTTATATATTCTGGACTCTTTTGCTTCATGTAAACTGATTTGCTTACGGTGAGGCCTACAGCAACTGATTTCTCATTATGGATGTAGACAGTGCTAAATCCAAACAGTCTGAAATTCCAGCTCATCCATCAGTTTTACTGCCATCAAGAATTACTGATTCAATTGAGTCATGTTTAATAGAATAAGGGGGCACTCGGCTTCTTTCATATTATTGCAGTCCCCACTTCTCACGGCCAACAAAATGGCACAGAATAACTTATTGAATGTATTTTAGCTAACACTTGATGCTAAAATATGAAGTAAAATATAGGCCGTACTTAGAAAGCCATTTACTAAATTGCAAGTTTTTTTTTCCGATTCAGATTTTTTAAGCGTTAAGTCGCAGAAAATAAGTTGTGAATTTTTCGAGATTTACTATGCAACAAAACTAGTGATTAGCAAATCTGTCCAGTTTCGCTTCACCAAAATCTTTTAAAACATTCGCAAAACGGTGAAAACTGACATACGTCAAAAAAAATTTGCTGCTCGTGTAATTTTTTGACCGGTGCAACTTTTTCTTTTTTTTTTTACACACGTAATTTTTTGTACGCACATGACAATTTTTTTTTTTTGCCACGGACAACATCTGCCAATTGGTGAAACCCAGAACTTCACTGTGACTCCATATCTGGCAAATTATTTCGCCCATCACTAGAAAAAACAGTCCAACAATTTGCCAGCTAAAACTTGCCAAGATCATGTAGAAGTCAATAGTAGATGTCCCTTAATTCTTTCATGTCTCCGATGCAATGCATTCCTAATTTTTCATTTAATGTTTATGTATGTTAAGCAGAAATGTAGTTAGATTTCTGTAAGAAGAACTGCAGGATTTTTTAAGATCTTCATAAAAGATTCTCTGGTGCCCACACAAGTCACAGCGCCTAATCAACCAAGAAAGACCTGCAGTGTCAGATATTTTGATATTGTGACTTTACTCTGGTCTTTCTTGTTTATTGTTCAAGTGTATGTATACCTATTATATTAATGGCAGTGTTACAGTTTCTCAGTGAATGCAGATGCTTCCGAAACCTAATTTCCATACAGATTATTTCTCTGTCACCTTCATATTTTTATAATCACCTGCTGAGTGAGGCTTATTAGAAACAGAGAAAGATGAAAATTTGGATCCATAAACAAAAACATGAAATTTGCTTATGTTTTCAGACATCATATTAATGACAGCACATTTAGAAGAATTGTACCCATAGCAATCATAATATTTGGGAATTAGGGGAAATATGGCAAATAAAACAACAACTGTTTGTTATAAACAAACTCAAATTGTTTGGCTCTATTCATTAAGAAGGAAGCAATGTTTGCAAAGAAAATGATATTTACTTCCAGAATGCTATATTCTGGATCTCACATCCAGAATTCTCCCATCCTGATGTTTTCTGAATATGTGTTTGTTGTAATGTAATTAAGAGCAGCATTCCATACCTAAAGCTTACCTAAATAAGAATGAAAATGAAAAACAGGATGTGTCATTGTTTTATAGTTAATGCTAACTTATTTATCATCAAGTACAAGGTACTGCCTAATTATTACAGAGAATACCTATATAAAAACGAAACATTTGTTATTTTATTAGGACTAGGAAAATGGCAACGCTGTATTTCAGATATTTCTGGATAACAATTTTTAAACTGTAAACAGCAAAAATATTTCAATGATAGAGTTAGATAGTAAATTAACTTAATTACCATGAGGTTTTTTTGAAGGTAATAAATAGCATGTGTAAATTTAGGTTTGCTCCATTCCTGAATGGGATTGGGGGGAAGGGGGTGCCAAACGTTGAGCCAGTTAATTATAACTGATTTCATATGAGCTGGAAGAAGAACATGGCAGTATGGTGCTCCTACTGATGTACCCTTGGCCAGTGCAGTTTTCAGCAAACAGGAACACTCGGCAAGGAAAGGGAGGGGTTGTATATGGGTAATCTAATTATCTCTTTATGCAAGGATTAAAGATTAAGGGCCCGATTCACTAAAGTCCGAAATAAGGAGTGCTATTTATAGCATGCATTAAAAATCTTATCACTTCTTATTTTTCGCTCGATTCACTAAAAGGACACTTGTCATAATTAAGAAGCGATGTTCTTGGCGTTATTTATCTTACGATGACATATTTTATTGAAAAAAACTATGCGATAAGCGTTATAGGGGCCGATTCACTAAAGGTCAATAACGCTTATCGCATAGTTTTTTTCATTAAAATATGTCATCGTAAGATAAATAACGCCAAGAACATCGCTTCTTAATTATGACAAGTGTCCTTTTAGTGAATCGAGCGAAAAATAAGAAGTGATAAGATTTTTAATGCATGCTATAAATAGCACTCCTTATTTCGGACTTTAGTGAATCGGGCCCTAAATATCTTTAATTCCCCTGGTTGCCCTGTTTTAAGCAAGAGCAAGATTATTTGTGATTAAAACAACAGGCAAAAAGTATGTTCAGCATATATCCTATTAACTGATATTTGTTAAACAATTTGCACCCTTTATTTCTTTCCCACTTTGGGTGTATACGTCTAGGCAAATTCTGGTTCCGCCTCTTCTTTGTTAAAAATAATGGTATACTGGGTGATTCTGTGTGTTTTATCACCTGAACATTTTCCAGCTTGCCAGGCAACAAGACTAATTCCTATGGAAGCTGCCTCCACATGGGCACTTGCCAGTGAGGCAATTATTGCTCAAATGTTGCTTAATGCATTTTTGAGCCCCTGTGGATGGAGGCCATTCCCATAGGAATGAAGAGTGGATATTTCAAGCATTTTGTTGCCTATCAAGCTGATAGTGTGCCACATTCAGTTCTGGACTTTGACAATGACTTCTAATTCATTACAGTATAGGGAAGTAATCCGTTAAAGAAACCAAAACCCTTTTTTAAAGAAGAAAAAGTTGAATTGATGGGGCAGTAATGTATACTAGTACTGGTATATAGGATCTATTATCCAGAATGCATGGGAACTGCAGTTTTCTGGATGAGGGATCCCTCTGTAATTTGGATCACCATGCCTTAAACCTGCTTTTGCCAGTCAGCTAAAACCCCTCAATATTTCAAAGTCAGTGCTGCCTTTTGATTTGTTTTGCATGAATTTTCCTCCTGCAGGCAATTTCATAGAACCAAAGCAATGTAAACTCCTATTGTTGCTGGTGAAAAGCCATTTCGGAATGGTTAGTCATCCCTGATAGCAAAGTTCTGTTTCGGGCAACTGAACCACTCCGTGGGTCCTTAGCCTTAGGGTATTAACTTTTGTGCAAAATGTGCACTGGTTCTGCAGGTAAACCTGTATGGCTGCTGTAGCGCACTGCAGGCAGTATGTGCTGGAGACAGTTTAATACTAGTTTGCAATGGCATATACAGTATACAAGTTTTCAATAACATTAGGATAAGGATTACTACCTGGAAGACAGGAATAGTCACTTAGTCCTGCACATAGGAACCAGTGCATCAGGTAAACGTTCCTACCTCAGTTGTGCACTCTGGTTCCCTCTGCAGTAGCAAAGCAGGAAGAGTTCCTGGAAAATTTAGTCTTAAGGGAAACAAAATTTAAGTGCCGAACTTATTTAAAAGCATAAATTTTATTAGGTGGGTGCATAATAGCCTTATAGTCTCATAGAAGTTTTAAAAGAGACAATTTAAAGACATTTAAAAAAAAGATGCAAACTATAGGCCTTTCATCAATAATACAGTTTTATGTGGAATTTTACTAAACCCGCTGTCACGGTCGGCACCCTAAACCAGAACAGATGCCAAGTTCCTTGGTCTCGGCTCGGCTTCACCGGGTTGAGGCAGAAAGATAATGTGATCGTCAGACAGGCAAGGGTCAAACCGGGTAATCAATCAGAAAGATGAGGCAGAAACGAAGTCGAAGTACAAGCTGGGGTCAGGTTACGGATATCAGAATAGTCAGAAAGCACAAGCAGAATACAAACGCACAAAGGCTCAGGAAGGCACCAGGAAACAAATCCTATCACGGGCAATGAACGGTAGGGAATGTCCCTTTAAATACCCTTAACTTTCGCGCCATTGCGCGCTGGCGTAATCACGCAGGTGCGAATGCGCCTATAAAACGCGAAAGTGTGCGCGTGACGCGCACTAGGAAGATGCCGGCACAGGAAGAGGTAATTAATATTTTATTACACCCGCTTTTAAGAAATAACAACAAAAATGATGATACAAGTTATATTTTTGTGTGGCACTGACATTTTAGATGTATGCACCAGGTTTGCAAAAGCAATTTTCAGGATGACAAATGTAAATAGAAAAAATGATGTTGGTTGCCTCTTAATTTTACCAGTCACAAGGTTTATTTTAAAATATATGAGGGTTTTATACATGTATTTGCTGAGATGGAAACAATATGAAATCGAAATAAATCAGAAGAGAGCAGAGTTAAAGAGCAGCTAGAAAAATGGTATATCTCTTGAAAATAAAGGCTATTTTGGAAGCTATAATAGTCAATTCATTTAGGAGGTGTAGAAGGTTAAAAGGTCTACACGGGAACAGCCTAAAGAAAATGCAGGAAGTAGTGAAATGTTTACTATGCAGTTTTATCTCTGTGCCATTGCAGAACCATTTATGTACTCAATTTTGATTCACTGGCATATGTCAAGGACTGCCTCTGGTCGACGATTTAGAAACAATGCTGAAGTGTAGAAATATGATGACAAATGGCAAATTTATTGTTAAAATACCAAGACATTTTAAGCATGGTTAAAGAGGACTCAGAAGAGAAATAAAAATGTGCAGACTTTACAGCGTTACAGAAATAATTAGACTTAAGAAATATAATTTGGTTAGCATTTACCAATATCTGTTTAAAAATTTAAAGTTCCTTTATTAATAGTAACAGAAAAACTTGTGGTAGTGCAAGAACAACCAGTGAAGATATTTTTGACATTTTTAGAGGGGAGGCATTGTAAGTACTGTATATTTTCTGACATTTTCATTGTTACTTCACTAGTTATTTTATTTCAAACATCCATTTAAAGACCAATTCATAGGCTTTGCCTTTGTTCCAGCCTATGAAAAAGCTCATCAACAAGTTGTCAACAATTTTTTAAACTAGAATAACCTTTGAAATAAAAAATTACATGCGTACACCTCATCGTTAAGTCAGTTCATAAGACTTTGCAGCATTTTTTTCGGAAAATATATTATGAGCTTATTCTTAACTTCTATTATTCATAGTTTTAAAGCAGCAATACCTTAAAGGAGAAGGAAATGTAAAAACTTCATCAGAAAGGTCTATGAAAATACAGTCATAAGCACTCACAGAAACGCTGCACTGAGTCCTCTATCAAAAGAAACACAGGAGATTTCTTTTTTCCTTTTTTTGTACACATGTTCTTAGGGTACCTGACTTCCTCGCTAAAGGTCCCTATACACAGGCCAATTCTAGCTGCAAATATCAGTCCCTTAGACCAATTTGGCAGCTAAACAGCCCATGTATGGGGAATACTGACAGGCCTGCCCGACCGATATCTGGCCTGAAATCGGCCGGATCTCGATTGGGCAGGTTAGAAAATCTAGTGGGATCAGGGACCGCATCGGCTCGTTGATGTGGTCCCCGAACCGACTGCCCCATTGCCGCCAATATAATTCGATCGTTTGGCCCCAGGGCCAGGGGCGATTCTGGACATATCGCCGCCTGAGGCTCCTGGATGCCGCCCCCCCCCCCGCTCCCCAGCGCTTACCTTCTGAGCGCAGGAGCGGGTCCGGGGGCGGTGAGATCACTAGTGCAGAGAGCGCAATTGCACTCTCTGCACTAGAAGAGCCGAATTTCCGGTTTAAAAACCGGAAATTCGGCTCTTAAAGTTACCAGGAGCGGCTTTTTGCTGCCCCTGGTAACTGGGGCACCCCTGCCCAGGGCCAAATGATCGAATTAGCCTACACGCTCCCCGATATCGCCCACCCATAGGTGGGGATATCGGGTGAAGATCCGCTCACATATCCTTAATGTATGGGCACCTTTAGAAAAGTCCTTCATTCCCGGGGCCAGAGACTGCCCACTTCTCTTGTCTCTCCTGCTCCCCCCAACCATAAGAATTCATAAAACTCACTACCCCCACCCTTAGGAATGTGTGATCTGGGCTGTAACGGCTAGAGTTGCAGCAGAAAGCAATAAAGACCAAGCTAAAATAGCAGCTGCAATCTTACACAAACAGAGAAAGATTCTAAGGCTGTTTACTCAATTATGGTAAAGCTTTGTGCAAAATAAATATAGTGTTCTAGGTGGCACTAATGTGTCGAATCTGTTGGCAGTAAAATGCCAAAATGACTTTCCTTCTCCTTTAAAAAAATAAACTCATATATCCTATTAAGATAATGTTATACAGAAGTGCCTTCATATGCATGAATGCACTGATTTGTCATTGTGTTTTAATGCACAAAATAATTGTCCAAATCCTGTCTCCAATGTGTTATGATGAGCATCAAAACCAAGGATTCAGACAGGTGATTATTCAGCACATCTGCACTGTGACTTGGGGAACTGACACAGGTATTACATTATGTGTTAAATTATACAAAAAATTCTTGACTGTCAGGAAAGTTTTCAAAAATGCAGAAAATATTAAATTGCGGAGAATCCTTCAGGATTCACCAGTTCCAAATGTTATAGATCAAACACACACATATATATATATTGGAAAAATATCTGTGGTTCACAAATACCCTTACCAACAAGATATATAATAAAATCATACTATTTTTATACTTTAATATAATCTTTCACCTCAGTCCAGTTGGAGCCTGTTGGCCTACAACTGGTTTATGTACTAGGGAAAATTTCCTTTAAGTCTAGTAACCTACTGACTAAGGGAAAAAACACCATCAGCCAGAGGAAACCTACAAATTTAGAGTACAAACATATAAGCTCTGCGCTGTCCCTTTGTTTTTAAACACCACAGATAACATTGATCAAATTGTACAGGACAGCAGCCAAACTTTCAATAAAAATTTTAGAACATTCCTTTATTCTTTCTTTATTAGTATGAAACAGTTCTTTCCAGACGAAAAAGCAAAATAAGAAGAACTGGAGTTTACAGAGAGTCTGTCTCTTGCCAGATGATGATGAATAGATCTGGAGCTGCAGTTTACTGAAGATATTTAAGTATGTACAGGGAATGGTAAGTGACAATTGGCAGAAATCTAACCATTTTCCTTATCTTTGCAGGCCACAGAAGCATACCTGAAAGCTGGAGCACAGGAATTTTAAGATAAGTTGCCACATGGAGGATCAGACAAGATCTTGATCTAGACAAGAATTGATGGACAGACAAAGTCACAACATTTTAAACAAGTAGAAACTGAAATGTTAAGAAAAATATTGTGGTTGAACACAGGCTGAATAGGAGTAGGAACCACGATAAACACAAACTAGAAGGTTTAATATCAGAGCAAAGGGGGCAAGTCTAGAAAGAGATTGTAGGGTAAGAAAGAGATGCAGGCATTTTATTGAATACATATATGTACTGTATGCAGATGCATACTATTAGATTAATTATATTTTTCCAGTATTTTGTACTAAGTACACATTTTCTGTTATCTAAATTAGAGCAAATCAGAAACTTTATTTTCATTTATTATGTTTGCAACTGGTGGAAATGGAAAACAGCACATAAGGTCTTAGTCAATGCTCTCAATTGGCATAGAATATGCTTGATATTGTTTATGCCCTTTGAAAGTGATCTCATGAATAATGCATTATTTTTCTGATAAAGACATATCATTCTACATAGGTATTCTTATTGCATTGTAAACCAAATAAATTATAACTACGCTTGTAATGTTTCCCAAGGAGAAATATATATTTTATATAGATGAGATTTGGCTTTCTGTTTTAAGAGGGTAAACCCAGATTCAGTTAATACATTTCTGTACTGGCAACCAATTATACCTTTCTTGTTTAAATCATGAAAAGGTACTTTGCTGAAATAAAATACTTTACATTCCGACATTAAACATTTAGGGTTATAGACCACTGCAGCTTTACAGCACAGGCAAACATATGAGAACAGTTTTTTTTTATATAGAAATAGAAAAACCAGAGGTGTTGTAAAACCATTCCTAATTTTTTTTTTTTTTATCAGCTTTGTAAATAAGTTTGGAATTGTACTCACCATTTTCAAGTCTACAAAGTCAAACTTAAAAAAAATCACTTAAATTTTGGTAGGACTAGTAATGGCCAAAATTGATCAGCAGGCATGGATTGTTTCGCAAAATAATTTGCCATGGGAAAATTTGCCGCAATGCAATTTTTTTTTCCCCTTGCGACAATTTATTTTGATGTGCGTCATTTTGCCATTTCCAAAATTTTTAACCTTTTTGCAAATCTTTTCAAAGACAAATTTTTCAGTGAAGCAAATGGGACAGATTGGCTCTACCTATTGATTTCCACATAAACTTGCAAGCCTTTAGAACCTTTTACATTCAAGTTTTTCAAATTTTTGCCCTCAATGAATATTAAACATGGTTTAATGGTTTTGGTAAATATATTTTAAATTTGTGAGTTTGTGCAAAAAAAAAAAATCAAGTTGTCTCAATTATGAATGGTCTATTATGCAGTTAAACCATTGCTCTTCTTGGTAAGGTGAACATGCCAAACTGTTCAGCCACATAAACAATGCCCTTTTGCCTACTCTTTAGCCAATATGATACACATTTATTGTAGACAGCGAAATCTATTTTTGATTCTGCCTTTTAGCTGCAAAAGAGCAGTGCCTCTTTGATAGCATCTGTGACTTCTGAACATTTCTCTGCATCTTCACTTGGTTGCACGATGTAAAATCTTTTGCATATTACAATTTGAAATTAGAGATGTAGCGAACTGTTCGCCGGAGAACTAATTCGCACGAAAATCGGGTGTTCACAAGTTCGCAAGTTCGCGAACTTTTAGCGAAGTTCGCAATTTTGGGTTCGCCTTAGCTGGAGCCAAATTTTGACCTCTCACCCCAGAGCCAGCAGATACATGGCAGCCAATCAGGCAGCTCTCCCTCCTGGACCACCCCCGGACCACTCCCTTCCATATATAAACCGAAGCCCAGCAGCCATTTTACATTCTGCCTGTGTGTGCTTGATGAGTTAGCATAGGGAGAGAGCTGTGCAGGGGTTTGAGGGACAGTTTAGGTAGCTTTGCTGACTAGTGATCTACTTTCTACTGCTCTGTATGTAGCTGCTGTGCACAGCTGTCCTACTGATCTCATCTGCTGTAACCCAATAGTCCTTGTAAGGACTGCTTTTATTTTCTGATTACTGTTACTCTTCTTTCCATTGTGTACTGCAGCTCCGTCTGTGTGTGTTGGAGACAGGTGTGCTGCTTATAGTAGTGCACTAAGCACCAACCACACATTCACATCATTTTTTTTATTTGTGTTTTTTTACTTTGCTACTGTAATTTATAGAGCCCAGTGCTATTAGTCTAGCTGTGGGGGACTGGTGTGCTGTTCCTAGTAGTTCACCACCAGCACCAACCAGAGATCACTTTTTTTTTTATTAAATTTTTTTTAATTTAACTTACTGTTCTTTAATGTGTCCAGTGCTGTTTGCTGTTATTCATAGTAGTACACCAAACACGTTACACGTAGTGGCATTGCATTGCAATAAAATCACCTGAGCGATGTTTTTCCACCAGCAATAATATATTCCGTATCCACTACTGCGGCGTTTTGTCTTTGTGTGTGAACCGGCTGTAACCTTTACACGACTTGATTGGCATGTAGACGCTGGACGTTTTAAAGCAGTTTATTACACAAGTTTAGAAATGTAGTGTGATTTCTGCCCTTTACAGCACAAAAGGCAACGCTGTGTCAACAACGTATTTTTCAGAGAAATTTTTGCCCTTGATCCCCCTCCTGCATGCCACTGTCCAGGTCGTGGCACCCTTTAAACAACTTTAAAATCAGTTTTCTGGCCAGAAATGGCTTTTCTAGGTTTTAAAGTTCGCCTTCCCATTGAAGTCTATGGGCTTTGCAAAGTTCGCAAAAGTTCGCACTTTTTGGCAGAAGTTCGCGAACGGGTTCACAAACTTTTTTTGTGAGGTTCGCTACATCTCTACTTGAAATGTCTTTTATTATTGCTGGGATAACAGAAGGTTTACGTGGAGTTGAGATGATGGATACAGTATGCTCGGCGTATTTATCATTTAATAATATTTAATAAGGAAGCCTATGAGGACAGCAACAAAGCTCTGATAATAAACCTCCATTCCAGCAATAAACCTGCCCTGGTTTTATACCCTTTTATACCCAATTGAACTAAACCATGATGAGTATTCTACCCATCATTTTCAATGGGTCTACAAACTCTGAAAAAAACTGAATTGAAAAACTGCATACATTTAGGCTAGAATTCCTATTGACTTCAACTTTAACTCACATGCCTTTAAGATGCTGAACTTTTACATTCAAGTTTTTTTGAATTCTTTTCCCTCAATAAATATTAAGCATTCAAGTTTTTGAAACCATAGTTCACATTCATGGGATTTAGCATGAAAAAATTTGAATTGTGGTGAAAATGAAAGTTGAAACTATTTCTGTAATATTCTGAAAGTATTTCTGTAATATTCCCATTATATACGCAAGCCATTTAAAACAGAATGGTTTAACAATCATTTTGAATTTAGATTTTGTTCCTGCTTTATTTTTTTTGTTTATAGCAGTTCAGTTTTAATATTCAATGTAATGCATAAAAGCTGCCCTAAGCACATTAGAAAACCCTGTGCAGTTGTGTATGACTTTGTATCCATTAAATTCATAATTACAAGTAAGATTGCCTCTGACTTAGATAAATAATTTGCCGGATCCATTAATCTGCAATTTGATCCAGCTACATTTATGTTACAGGGATAGTAGTTACAAGGTTTTCTCTAATAAAACTGATCATGTTGATAACAATAAAATTTGTGATGCTTTCATTAGCAATATAACTTTCACCCATGTGAGCAATGGTTTGGAGAACACTTGGTGTTCATCTAACTCTGAAAAGAAATAATACAATTAGAATACTTTGCTTTTTCTTATTCAAAGAGTTTAAGAGGTGCATTATTCTTTTAAACTTCTTTGTACTTTATTTTGCATGAAAGACATTTTGACTTGTTTCAGTAAATTTAACAGCTTTCACCTTAGGCTACATTGCCTTTTGGATGCGGAGTGGCTCAAATTAGTTGCATCAGTATAGCTGTTCATTATGCTAAATTGATAAAGAGCATATCTGGCTTATAAATGCTATGCACATTTTAATAAAAGCAATCACCAAACCAGCCTACAAGGTGTAAGGCTTGTAGTTTACGGTTGCAAAGATCTGTGAAAAGAAGGGAGTTTGTTAAGTGAAAAGTCACAGGAACGAGTCAAAAGGAGCACTTGGGGAGAGTACAGTGCACCTATAACATCTATCCTGGAGAAGATCTATCCTGGCCCCTCCCACCCCACCATGTCCATACACCTTTCTCTCCAACCCAATTTTCTCCTTTAGCCAGGGCTTGTCTCATATCCTCCCAGTCATGGTTTCTTCATGGTTAACAAGCGCAACCACTCTCTTAGGGTAGGGTATATGTGTGTGTGTATATATATATACAGTATATATATATATATATATATAAACAAATATATATATCTATATGTATAAACAAACTCAAAAAAGTACTTAGCTTTCTGAGTTTGATTCTCATTGAAGCTGCTTGGGGCTAGACAAATGTCATTGCAGTTCCTGTCGCAAAGATATGTGGGAGGTTGTTGAGCTGAAATGTGTCCCCTAAGGAAACAAATCTCAAGCAAAAGGAAAATGAGGTGCATAAGACAGTACAGTGCAGCTATAGCAGCTGTTAGAAAGTTCTAAAACAGGTTTGGAATACAGGTTGACTTGCATAAGTAATGAGGCAGATGAGAAAGCAATGGAAGTCTTGCCCACCATTGCCTGACCAGCTACCTAGCACCCCCTTAACCTACCCAAAGCCTTTCTACCACTCTTCATATCTCTTCATTCCATTTTGCCCAGCTAGCTTCTCCTCCACTTACCATGTCAGGCTTCTCCCATCTCTATAGCTCCTCCTCCAAGGCCAGCACTTTACCTTATCCTATTTCTCCCATGTCCTTATTTGTGCTCTGCCCATCTCCTTAGTGCCCAACCTCAGGGCATTTGGGTACAAGCCAAGGCACCCACTTAACATCTATTTTTGCCCCTCCTCTCAGCCACACTCACACTGGGCATCTCAACAAGCCAGTGGCCTCCTCTGACCATGTATCCTTACCCCACCCTCCCCATGTTCCTGACACCTTTCTCCAAATTTCTATTGTTTAGCTAAGGCTTACCTTATACACTTTCTAGTCAAGGACCGCTCATGGTAAACTTACTATGTTTTTCTAATTGGTCATCACTCCAAAACCAACCACTGGGGCAGGTGCTTAATCATGATATTTATTTTATACCAAGTTTTTGGCAAGCTCCAATTCAGGAGGAATGGGGGATTTAACTCTAAAGCTTTTGGCCTCAGGTGCTTAATATAAATATATAAAAATGAATGCACTTAGCATTTGTACCTATCTGAAATGCTCTGCACCTAATTCTGAAGGTGCCATTGTTTTTGCACTCAGCATCTTACCCCACTTTATTAAGTGAGCACTACAAAATAAGGTTCTGTTCTCTTCATAAAAGCAAACAGGGAACTGTTTTTTTTCTATTATTTGGGGGGAACGCATGTTTGCAAAAATTTTATACAATTTTATTGTATTATTAAGAACTATTGCTCTCCATGTGCCAAGCAGTTAAGTGATCCTATCACAGATAACAACTGTTATGTGTTTCATTCTTTTTTTTTTTTTTTCAAAGGTGTTTATTTATGCATTTGTAACATAAAACATTAACATAGGTTCTACAAGCGTGTTCTTTTCATGCCAGGATATAAACGGTACATTGGGTTAGATAATCAATAATGTCCTACTCGAGATTGTTTTCAGATTCCTGTTAAAGAAAGGGAGGATTTGGGATTACCGGTGGAGGTTCAAATTCCCAGGGAGGACCATCTGGCGTTATTCCATTGCTTCAACCCATGTTCCCCATACCTTGTCATACTTTTGAGGGCATCCTCTTGCTATGTAGGTGTGTTGTATCAGTGACAAAAGGGCTTTAAGTAAATTGAGCCAGCTGGCAATTGTTGGGGGAGAGTGTGCCATCCATTGAAAGAGGATAGTTTTCCTGGCATAAAACAGTAATGTTCTATAGAGGATGTGCGATGCTGATTTGGGAGTAATGTCATCCACAATGCCAAGTAGGCAAACCTTTGGATTGAGTATTTTAGGTAGGGATGTTGTGTTTTCGATGTGGTCTAGGACCTGGTTCCAAAAGTGATGTACTTGTGGGCAAGACCACATTAAGTGAAAGTAGTTGGCCTCTGGGGCACCACATTTAGGGCACTGAGATGAGTTGCGGATTCCCATACGATATAGTCGTAACGGGGTCAGAAGGAGTCTATGTATGATTTTGAACTAGATTAACCTGTCTCTTGTAGAGATCAGATAGTCATAGGCCCTGTCTGTCGCTTCCTCCCAATCTTCACTGTCCAGCTCCGGTATGTCTTGGCACCAGGTTTTTTGAGCTGTGAGAAAGGGAGATTGGAGGGTGGAGAGGAGCAGGGAGTATAGTGTGGTGATCAGCTTTTTGGAGGAGGGGCTTTGGAGGGTAGTTTCAAGCTTAGTGAGCACAAAGGGAACTATGGTTCTTTGGAATTGGTGTTGGAGGGCCTGTTGGAGTTGTAAGTATGAGAACCAGGGTAACAGCTCTCCTGTGTCTGTATGTTTGATCTGGTTTCTAGGTAACAGGGCCCCAGCATTGGTCACATCTCCCAGTGTACATATCCCCCAGTGAGGTCACACTCGGTATGGGGCAATTTGTTGGAAATTGGGTAAGTAGGAGTTTCCCCACAATGGCAGGCCCGGGGATAGGATTGGAGACTTCAGTTTGTATAAGTTTAGTGTCTTTTGCCATGCTTTGTAGGGTGTCATGATGACTGGGTGATTGGTTTGGATATCTCATAATTTACGAAATGGGATATATTTTAATGATTCCATTGAGCTAGCTAGGGTTGCCGGTAATGGGACATTGGGGTTGGTAAGATCAGGAGAAAACCACCATTGTACGTAGTAAACCTGTGTGGCTAGGAAGTAAAATTGCCAGTGTGGAAGGCCTAGGCTGCCTTCTGTAATTGGTGCTCTAAGCTTGGCTCTGGAGAATCTGGGAAGTTTATTGCCCACAGGAAGGCAGTCTGTGTTTTGTCTAGAGAGGTGAAAAATTTGGGTGAAATGAAAATAGGTGAGTTATGGAAAATATAGAGAAATTTAGGAAGGAATATAATCTGTAGCAGGTTGATCCTGCCCCAGATAGATAGCGGGAGGTTGGCCCATATCTGCAGTTTCTCTTTCATGGCTTTAAGAATAGGATCTAGGGTATTGGGAATAAAG
Source organism: Xenopus tropicalis (assembly GCF_000004195.4). NCBI lineage: Eukaryota > Metazoa > Chordata > Amphibia > Anura > Pipidae > Xenopus > Xenopus tropicalis. Next base: position 60,696,400 of record NC_030679.2, on the reverse strand, counting down.
TTGCTCAGTTCCTTTCGTACTTGGATGCCCAGGTATGTAAATGCATCAACCCATTGCAGGGGGGTAGGAGGGAACATATTGGGATTCATATTTGGGTCTATAGGGAATAGACTAGATTTGTCCCAATTGATTCTCAAACCGGAGAAGTACCCAAAATGTTTCACTATGTGTAGAACTGTCTGTAGTGAGGCACCAGGGGAGTCCAAATACAGTAAGACGTCATCAGCATATAAGGATTTACATTCCTCCACAGCCCCCAATTTGAGACCTGTTATGGCTGGAGAGTGTCGGATCAGAATGGCAAGGGACTCTATTGCTAAGGCAAATAGGAGAGGTGACAGTGGGCAACCTTGTCGTGTACCTCTGGATAGAGAGACTTCTGTGGATAAATGTCTGTTTACGTTGACTCTTGCTGTTGGTGCCTCGTACAACATTCCCACCCATTTAATAAACTGTGCACCGAGGCCAAACTTCTCGAGAAGTTTCAGGAGATAAGGCCATTCGACAGAGTCAAGGGCTTTAGCTGCATCAAGTGAGACTATTACACGTGAACCTTTATTAATATGGTTGGCATGGATATTAGTAAATAACCTGCGGATGTTTATATTGATAGATCTGTTTGGCATAAAGCCTGTTTGGTCGGGCTCAATTAGCTCCTCGATTATTAGTTTCAATCTGTTAGAGAGGATTTTTGCAAGCATTTTTGCATCCACATTAAGGAGGGAGATGGGTCTATAAGAGCTGCACTCCAGTGGATCCTTGCTCTCTTTAGGGAAGACCACAATGAGGGCAGTGTTAAAGGAGTGAGGAAGTTTATTCTTCTTCATCGCGTCAAGCAAGGTTTTGTGTAGCCAGGGGGAGATGAGTTCTGTAGATGCCTTATACCAGTCAGCGGGGAATCCGTCTGGGCCTGGTGTTTTGTTGGGTTGGAGTGAAGTTATTGCCTCTTGTACCTCCTCTAGTGTGATGGGACTGTTGAGTTGGGCCCTGAGTAGGGGGGATAATCGGGGGGTGGGAATAGCGTCCAGATAATTTGATAATTGTAGTGGGGTATAGTTGGTTATGTGGGCTGTCTCAGTAACTATGTCCCCATTCATGGAGGTGATCTTAGTGATGGTGTTGGAGGGGGCTTGTGCTTTTGAGAGATAGGCAAGGATCTTGCTGTTTTTTTCCCCTTGATCAAATGTTCTTTGTGTAGGATAAAACAGCTTTTTCTGTGTTCGCTTAATCCTGGTTTCTTCTAGTGCGGTTTGTGCCACCCTAAAAGTGTGTAGGGTATCTGGGCCTGTGTGAGTAATGTATTGTTCCTCTGCTTCCCTTAATTTATTTTGTCTCTCCTGTAACTCCTTTTTTGCTTGATTGATCCCTTAACCGAACTTATGTGAGTTGTGCTTGTGGGGAGCGAATAGCTCACGTTTAGTATAAAGCAAAGAGGTGGCGCATGGTTCCACTGTGCCATTGTTCTCAAGTCCAGGACAGTTCCTTGCATGACTTGCACCATTGGGTTTTGGGCATTCTGGTGTCTGTGGCGCAGAAGGAGTGTTCAGACAGTTGCCAAGAGAGGAGGGGGGGGGACACTCCCCCGGTTATGGAGGTCATAGCCCCGGAGGATAAAGTTCTGTGTGTCTGCCCCTAGTGAAGCGCAGTGGGAGTTGTTATGGCTATGTGTTTCATTCTTAGTCGTCTCCTGCTGACCAGGAGGTATGAGTTCTGTGAAACATTATCCTCAGACTGAATGCTTTATTTCAAATGGGCTATGATAAATACCCACAGATACAGGTGTTCTCAGCATAGTTTCCAGAATTAAAATGATCCGTTAAAGGAATACTGTCATGCACCATTTATTAGAGCTTCTCCAGCAGAATTCTGCATTGAAAAACACAAACAGATTTTTTTTATATTTAATTTTGAAATTTCACATAGGACTAGCCATATTCTTCATTTCCCAGGGTGCCACAGCCATGTGACCTGTGCTCTGATTAATCTCAGTCACACTTTACCACTGAGCTGCAAGTTGGAGCGATATCACCCCCCCCCCTCCCAGCAGCCAATCAGCAGAACAGTGGGAAGGTAGCAAGTTCGGTTGTGGACTCCTTTAGTTACATGGGAGTAGGAGAAACAATAGGTTACCTGAAAGTAGTTCTAATGTGTAGCTCTGGCTCCTTGTTAAAGCTCAGAATCAGGCACAATGCACTGAGATGGCTGCCTACACAGCAATATTACAACTAAAAAGTTGTACACCACAAAAATCATGACGGAATCCCTTCAATCTTCTTTAATGGAAAACGTAGCACTTTATCACCTACTGTGCTTTACTGAATATGTTACTGTGTGTATAACTCTTGAGTTGCCCATCTCATTATTTACCCCAAACAGAGACAATGCGATTGTAAAAAAGCAATATAAATCAGTTTAATATGCATATATATAATACATTGTTTACCTTTCAAAATATTTGTTGTTTTAATAGAAATTTTAGTCACTTATGGACAAACCATATGGTAGAAGTACATATACAATAAAGATAATGCTTTATAAGAGTTTATACTTGACTTGGCCTCTTGGGTGTTTCTCCTTTGTTAACTTCCAATACTGCACTGATTGTCATATATAGTCATTGTGCTTTTGCATAATGCCCACTCTTGATGAAACATCAGCTCAAATACAAAATTTGGACATTAAAAGAAAGCATGCTGGACACACAGGCAGACTAAACAACCATGCAAAAATATACATAAACATTGACATGCAACATTAATGTAGTTTGATTTTTAAACCAGGAATATATTTCAGTCATTTGAAAAAGGATTTTCTGATTTGAAAAAGAGCCAAGTGCAAAAATAGAGAAAGGCACACTGTGCCCTATCTTTGCTGTTGCTGAAGAATTTACAGCATGCATTCTGGTCTTTTCCATAAAACATGGCGTCACTGAAAATTAGTCACGTTTTTATGCTTTATATATCAGTGTTTCACTGTTTTTCTCAGCCACTGAAAGAGTTCATCTCTGTATAGATGTTGCCAACGTACATTTGCATCGACAGTCTCCGTAGCACGAGACAGAGAAGCCACAGCCGATCCTCCTTTGTGCTGTTGTATGAAATCTTTAAGCTGCAAAAATAAAAAAGATGAAGGTGTTATATCTACTAGCAATGTATAGAAAACTATCAGTGAATCTAAAATGTGTTAACTGTGAATGTGAAAACAAAGTACATTAATAACAGCACAGTACCATTTGACAATTATTAAAATGTAAGTGGGTTACACACAGTTTAGCTAATTTGTTTTTTAAAAAAAAGTTGTACTCATCTCAAATCACTTTTTTCATCATTAAAGAAGTAAACCTTTGTTTTTCTATCTTTAAAACTACTCTAAACAACCCCCAGAATAACCTTAGTCCCTGCATTCAGTCTGATCTGGTTTCTGGCTTAAAATCTCCAGCTCCTTTCCTCTACTTCCTGGTACAGTGTGAAGCCCAGTCCCCTCTTCCTGTTCAGCTCTCCTCATCTCTTTGACTACCAGTCGAAGAGGAGAGCTTTCTGTGCATGCCTGACAGAGAAGAAGCTTTCTGGGAATGCAGTCAGTCAGGCAGTTATGTATGGGCACAGAAAAAAAGCTGCTGTTGCTGCACACTGGCTCCTGCTTCTCTGTGCATTCCTAGAAAGCTTCTTCTCTGTCAGGCATGCACAGAAGGCTCTCCTCTTTGACCCTGTAGTGGAAGAGATGAGGCCAGCTGAACAAAAAGAGGGGACGGGGCTTCACGCTGTACCAGGAAGTAGAGGAAAGGAGCTGGAGATTTCAACTTATAAATCAGAAACCAGATCATACTGAATGCAGGGACTAAGATATGTTATTCTGGGGGAGTAATTTTAAAGATAGAAAAAAAGGTTGTTCTTCTTTAAAAAAAAATCATCAATGTATCTGATCAACTCCAAACAATAATGTACCATATTGAAGATGTTATATACATAGTCTTTATAATTTATATTAGGAATTTACAAACAAAAATTTAGGGAAGCTACAGTGTTCATCTGAACTAATTGCTTGGAAGCCACGTAGCATGTGGATTTTATATGAATATGGTTTTACAGGGGAGATCTACACCCTATAGTATACATGCATGTTAAGTAGCTACCTTCATAAAAAAAAAATGTATAAAAATCAGGTCAGATACACCCTGGGCATTTTCTGACATTTTCAGCATCAAAAATGAATCCACTCTTTACCCAGTTCAGATATCTAAAGCCTACAGTTTTTAAATCTGTCTCCTTTTCAGCTTGTGCTGGCTGTTGTTAGCTGGAATACATCTTGCATTGGCGTATGGCATTGGCATTGGGTCATGTTATTTGGATGGAAGCAAGGCATGGACTTTTTACAGCATGTCCAAATAATGCTATATTTACTCCTGCTATTGTGCCAGTATCTGTATTCATCATTGCTAAAATAAACTGATAACAGAATTTTATGAACATTGTACAGTTGTGTCAGACCCTTGTAAATGTAACGGTATGAACGTGTGAGAATTTGTTGAGCTGCACATGAATGGGTTTTTTAAAACTGTGTACCTGTGTAATGTGTGAGATGTCGTGAAGAGCTTTATGTGAGTCAGTTAGTAGACATTTCTCTGAGCATGTGATTACACTAGAAAAAAGCACTGATGTGCTTTATTCACAATGAAATACTATGAGTTAGTGATCCCTAAAGGAATCACTGGAAAAACCCTTGAGATCTACAGTATCTGTCTCCTAAATCCAAACTTCTAGCCAGATTTAAATTGACTCATTCTCCCAGATGAAGTCCAATGTAGCTTTGACACTTCATATATTCTCTTACCTTCTGAAGATTTTACTCTTACTCTGGCATAATCATTAACAATTCATATTTAAGAAATAATGTAGACTATGCAGCGACCACACCCAGTTATGCCCCAGCACAGACTGAACCCATGTGAGCCTTCATCCAGTTTCTGGAAAACCCCCACTTTTTTTTTTAAAGATCTTTGATTTGGTCCTCTCGGAAAATCTAGATTCTCATGTTCCTGCTTTAAGGCAATTTCTTTGCTATTGCTTTAGAAAGAGCAATTGATGTAATTTTGTTCTGAATAACCTGTCCTAATTGTACATTTGAACTACACTATATTTACATAACTTTGTGGATTTTATCTTACTAGAATGTAAAGGTTAATGACATATGTGAGACTCTGCATTGCATGCATCCATTACATTTGGAAATAATGACATAATGACATAGAGAACCACCTTATTCATAGGTAATTTGCATTTATATATTTTATTTTTTCAAGTCAGGTTTTATTTTTTAACACAAGCCTTTACAAGGCATCTGATTTCCTTTAATCAATGTGTTATCTGTGTATCCATGTGCTTTTGAGCCAAACAACACACTTCACAGATCCCTAAAGCTTACATTATTTTAGTTTTTTACAAAAACCTACAGGTCTGTAAAAGAATCTCAACTTTATAAAACTGCATCTTTGAGTTGAATATTAGAAATGTTGCACCTACTGAAAAATGTTCTACCTGTTATTTTGTGTGTATATCAGTTTATATCAGCATTAACTAATTTGTCAGCTTGACAGAAAGCATTGTAAAGCAGGTTAAGGATATAGTAATTTATTAGCAAAGACCACATATTACAATATTTTTTGGTTTATTGAAAGACAACATTTATAAAAAGAGCCTTCTTGTTTTGTCTACCTCAGCCTTTATATTAATAATGTTTACACTTACAAAACAATTTCTGAAAAGGATATAAATTGCATAAGCAGTGATAAGGAACCAATTCAACAATAACATTCTCTATGGCACATAACCATCCTGTAGTTCAGGATTCTCTCAGGCTATAAATATAGAAAGACCAATGTATCACATCAGCAATAAAACATGGATAATGTATGACATGTATAGTGTTGTTGTAAATCACAACTGTCTACTTAATGCGCCCTGGTCCCTATGTAAAGCATAAGTATGGTTTACGATGAATGAAGGTACCTGTTCTAGTCTGCAGCCTTTGCAAAATGTGAAGAACTTTGCAAGAGTTTGCATGTTAAACAACAACCTGTAGGGGGCTGAAACTTTCTGCAGCAATAAATACAGTGATAGTAATTTAGGTTGAAAAAGGGCACATGTCCATCAAGTTCAACCTTTTATGTCTATGAAAAAAAACTGCCTAACTGCTAGTTGATCCAGAGGAAGGCAAATAAACTCATTCTGAAGCCTTTCCAATTTGCTGCAGAGAAGGAGAAATTAATTTCTAAATTTAGTTAGACTGGTTCCTGAATCACCAACTTTTTTTTTTAATAACCCTGTATTCCCTCACTTGTTAAAAAGCTACCCAACTCCTTCTTGAAGTTGTAATGGGTGTCCTAGTGTCTGCTGGAGGGACATACTAGTAAATTAAGCATTAGAGAGATTATGATATGATCCCCTTATATATTTATACATAATTATCATATCCACCATTAAGCACCTCTTCTCCAGTGAAAACAATCCCAGCTTGGCCAGTCTTTCTTCTTAATATAGACTAGTGCTGTCCAACTGGCGGCCCACGACCCCCCTCTGTGTGGCCCCCCACCTGTATGGCTGCTTTGATGGCTTACCTTTGAGTAAGCTTTAAATTGTATCAGTACTGAGATTAACTGGCCCCCTGCATGGTTCTCACTACAGATTCAGGCTGTAATCCCCCTGTATTGTTTAAAAATGTAATCCCCTGTGTTGTGCACACACAGGCAGCATAGGGCAGGTAGAGTATAGCACACACAGGCAGGGTAGGGAAGGCAGAGTATGGCACACACAGACTGCATAGGGCAGGCAGAGTGCTGACTATGTGTGCCATACTCTGCCTGCCCTATGCTGCCTGAGTGTGCCATACTCTGCCTGCCCTATGCTGGGAGGTGAACCTGACAGGGGTTTATTCTGGGAGTTTATTAGCAGTTGGAAATAGCTATTAAATGGTCCCTAAGATGTGTTATGTGCTGGGGGTTGCTGTGCTATCCACAGGGAAGGTGGAGGAGGCATATGGATTTAAGGCATATGTCTTAATATGACATAATATAATTCTTTCACATATCAATGATGGTTAATATCCCCGCAGTGAGGATCAAGCATTTGGGTTTTTGCTGCACTACCATCATTGTGATAAAATGGGTGTGGTTTGAAGTGGGTGTGGTTAAAAGGGGGAGTGGTCAAAACTGTCTTCCCTTGGCAGCCCTCCATCATATATGCTAGAGAAATTTCTGCCCTCGGCGCCGCAGAAGTTGGACAGCACTGACATAGACTATCTGTACCCTTTAACGTCTTAGATTCCCTGCTAATTCGTACTATCCCATTTAAGCAGTGGAGACCAAAACTGCACAGCATATTCCAGATGGGGCCTTACCATTTCTCTGTAAATCGGCAGAATGACCCTCTCACCCTCTCCTCCCGTGAATCTATGCCCTTTTAATACAACACAAAACCAATACACAATAGCGCTTTCTGCACTAGAGGAGCAAAAATTCTGCATTAAAAATCTAAATTTTCTCTCTTTAAGGCTTTTTTCCTCTCCCGGTAACTCGCTGGGCTCTGTTGGCTAAGGCGAGTTTCTCAACTCGCCTAATGGCAGCTGCACTGCCCCTGGTAGTATCATGTAATATTATAGGAGAATCAGCCTGGCTATGGGGGTAGCTATCATTATTGCTTATATAAAAAATAACTGGGCACTCAGTCTACATTACAAAGATATATACATATAGACATTGCTTTTAAACTATTAACTATTTAACACTGAATTAAGTTTAGTGTCACACGGTTAGCCTGCCTTTTTTAATTTAAGTTATACATAATGCTAAAATGGCTCTGGGAACAGTCAAATATATGTAGCTTGAAAGATAGCTATAGAATGTAACATCCAAGTACATTAGAAGGTAAATCCCACAAGTTCATCTTTAGACATGTCTCCAGCATAGCCATGCCCGTTAGGTGTAATCTAAAGCTGTTAGTGTCACATTGTGTTAGGTCACCTCCAATGTGACACTAGCTTTAAAGATATGCTATTTTAATGCAATTTTAAAGCACTGAGAGAAAACAGCAATGCAAATAGGTAAATAAATATGTTTTGATGTCGAGTCTTACTCTTCTCTAAATTCTGTTTCAATAATTTTATTCATTTATTCAGATGTTTGCTGTATATATGAAAATTGCATCTGTTGCTGTGACAGCCATGTCTATTCCCTAATTCACAGACACATTAATTATTCTTAGCACAAAAACAAAGATGACACAAGTAATACTGCAGTGCATTATCGTAATATTGAAGGGCAGTTTTTACAAGATTTTATGAAGGTTAATAAATGTATATTTTTCGCCCTTAACATAACCACAGTCAGTATACTTTTATCATACACTAGCCAATGGAATAAACTAGGTACACTGTGATACAAGTTTGGCCACAACTACCGTACTCCCGATCATCTTATGGCTTGTTCTTAGATTCTTCAGTGAGTAGTGTCATGGGAGGTACCATGAATGAATTAATGATGGGTTACCAGCAACCACAACTGCAAGAGGTTAAATCCTTTATTTTTAATCCTTCTTTTTATAAGCTCCTCTGATTGGTCAGTGAATACAGGCCTCCATTGGCTGCTGAAATTCACAGACCCCTTTACTAGGATAGGCCCTGTGATACAATGCCAGAACTATTTGTAAATAACCTTGTGTCAACTGCAAACAAAGTATAACAATATACATAAATAATCAGTCCCTAGCTAGTGGCACAGGGGCTACTGTCACAATTAGCTATAAAACTCTGTTATGACATTACAAAATCAAGCCTTTCATGTATATTTATGTGAGGATAGAATTGCCCACGAGTTTTGTTTTTATTTTAACAAACATACTCTATACTGAGAAAAAACCCATTGGTATTCAATTAAACACAGTGTTGCTTCAATAAAATAAACAAAGCTGTAATTATGTTTATGCAGATTCTTTTTTTTGCTTACAGATGCCTTTTCCTTTATTTCTTTATATTTACCACATTTTTATATTTCCTCAGATTTTACTGTAAACTAAGTATTTTTCTAGTTCAGTAAGCCACGGATAGCAGCCCAGCTTGGAGGAGGGGCAGCATGACCCAGGCCCATCCCATGCCAGAGCCCAATAGGTGGGTTTAAGTGAGTGGGAAGGGTTAGGTGGGGGGAGGAGTAGGTGGCCATCTTTAGCGTGAGGCAGGGTGAACTTGCAACCATTTTGTGGATGCAAGTAGGAAAGTAAAGTTCCCCACCCGCCCTCCCTAGAAAGGGGGTGGTAATCTTGTTCAGGTTTGTTGTTTTTCTTAGTTGTCACAAGTGTGGCCAACGAGGGCCGGGGTACACGAGTAATAGTCAGTTAGCAGGGAAAATAGGCAAATTGGGGGCTAAGAAAATTTTAGAAGGATATTTGTCACAGCAGTGGGCGGGCCCTTGTCAGTCTGCCAGGTAAATATTTGGGCCAGTAAGAGAGGCTTACCTTGGTGAGATGGTGTAACCCCTAAGGTGGGGGGCCATTGTTGCAGATGTATTACAGGGGAAATACTAAAAGGTGATGGTGGGGGGCTCCCGGTAAGGTGGAGTCTCTTTTGTAAGTACGGTTTGGCGGCCTATCCTCTGGGCTAGGAGGCTTTACGGCTGCAGGTCGGATGCTTCAGGTAAGGAGGGGCAGACTGACAGGGGCTCAAGTTATCATGATGTTGTATGTTATGTAATATTTACAATGTTTAATATGTTTTGTTATAAATGATGCAAATGATGATTTGTATATTATTAAATTGTGATGCTTGGAATTGTATTACTAAAATTAATAAAGCTGTGGCCGGTATCATTCCAAGATGCTATTGTGTCACGCATTTTATTGGTTAGAAAGTTTTAGCCTGAGGTTGCTGTGGATGATGCCTGGGTAATGTGTTGTATGTTGCTTACACATACATTTTTATACAGTTGCAAGAATTTTAGCCTCCTTTTTTATATTTATTCTTTCTTTTGATTGTGAATGAATTTTAGTAATCTTGAAAATAAAATGTAATTCATGAAATAAAATGTAAGGATTTAGGCAAAATATATGAATATGTACAGGTATGGGACCTGTTATCTAGAATGCTCGGGACCAGGGGTTTTCCGGATAAGGGATCTTTCCGTAGTTTGAATCTCCATAACTTAAGTCTGCCATAAATCATTTAAATATTAAATAAATCCATTAGACTTGTTTTGTAATTGTATCTTAGTTGGGACCAAGTACAAGGTACTGTTTTATTATTACAGAGAAAAACGAAATCCTTTTTAAAAATTAGAATTATTAACTTATAATGGAGTCTATGGGAGATGACCTTTCTGTAATTCGGAACTTTCTGGATAATGGGTTTCCATATAAGGGATCCCATACCTGTACAGTACATTTAAAAACATCAGTCTACCTTTTCTTAGAGATCACGTTGCATATTGGAAGGCCTTGTCTGGATCTCAACAGGATACAGTGACTTTAACACCACACTGTGCCTCACCTTTATCACACTTCACAGGTTGGTATTTTACAACCATACTAAGGTGATAATACAATTTGTTGTTATCACTGCATAAAATCTTGCAGCTGTGACTTAGAGAAGCATGGCAAAATTCTGGTTTAAGGATGCAAAGATTGTGAAAGAAATAATTCTGAGGCTTTACTACATTTTTATTTGTGTTGTGAAAAATTAAAGGTCTAGTAAAACAGAAATATCATTGCAGCTAACTGCGGTTGGCTAATAGTCACAAACATATTTTACACCTTGGCAAGTGACAGAGGGTAGTTTAATGGTACATTCTCTACTTGCAGTAAGGTTCTCAGTGGGGTCCCCTCAAGGTTCTGTACTGGGTCCAATTTCATTTAACTTGTTCATTAATGACTTAGGGGAGGGTATTATAAGTAATGTATCCAGGGCCGGATTTCTCTCTGAGGCGCCCCGAGGCCGCCCCTGTGGGTGCCCCCCTCTGCACACGTGCGAACTCGCCCCCCAGTGCGCACGCGCGAACGCGACCCCCATGCGCACGCGCGAACGCGACCCCCATGCGCACGCGCAAACGCGACCCCGTGCGCACGCGCAAACGCGACCCCCGTGCGCACGCGCAAACGCGACCCCCGTGCGCACGCGCGCCCCAGAGCGCATGCGCAAACGCTCCTTTAAACTCCCATACGGAGCAGTGGGGAGAGGTCCCGACTGCTCCGTATGGGAGCCAAATTTAAAAACTTCTGCCGCCCTAGGCCCGGGCCTTTGTGGCCTCTCCACAAATCCGGGCCTGAATGTATCAGTGTTTGCAGATGAGACAAAACTCTGCAGCCCAGTCAATTCTATCCAGGATGTGGCATCCTTGCAGCAGGATCTTGGCCAACTGGCAATCTGGGCGGCTAAGTGGCAGATGAGATTTAATGTGGATAAATGTAAGGTCATGCACCTGGGATGTAAAAATATGCAAGCCACTTATACCCTTAATGGGACTGCACTAAGCAAATCCATAATGGAGAAGGACCTTGGAGTCCTTGTAAATAATAAACTTGGCTGTAGCAAGCAATGCCAGGCAGCAGCTGCAAGGGCAAACAAGGTTTTGAGCTGTAAAAAGGGGTATAAATTCACGGGAGGAGGGGGTTATTCTTCCATTTTAAAGAGTGCTTTTAAGGCCCCATCTAGAATATGCTGTTCAGTTTTGGTCTCCAGTGCTCAAATGGGACATTATTGAGTTAGAGAGGGTCCAGAGAAGGGCAACTAAGCTGGTAAAGGGTATGGAAAGTCTCAGTTATGAAAGACTGGCCAAGTTGGGTCTGTTTACACAGGAGAAGAGGCGCTTAAGAGGTGACATGATAACTATGTATAAATATATAAGAGGATCATATAATCTCTCTAATGCTTTATTTACCAGTAGATACTTCCAACTGACACTAGGACACCCATTCCAATTAGAAGAAAGGAGGTTCCCTTTAAATATTCGGAAAGGATTTTTTACTGTGAGAGCTGTGAAGTTATGGATGCCATGCCATCCCTGAATCAGTCGTACTGGCTGATACATTAGATAGCTTGAAGAAGGGGTTGGTTTTTAGCAAGTGAGGGAATACAGGGTTATGGGAGATAGCTCTTACTACATGTTGATCCAGGGACTGGTCCGATTGCCATATTGGAGTCAGGAAAGATTTTTTAGAGAGGCATCAGATGGGGTGTTTTGCCTGCCTCTGGATCAACAATTAGTTAGGCAAGTTACATATATAGGCATTATGGTTGAACTTGATGGACTTATGTCTTTTTTTCGACCTAACTTACTATGTTACTATGTTTACAATATACTTAGCAAACAGAAGACTCCACACCAAAGCATCCTTCTTACTTGGATGCAGTTCACAATAGGACAATAGGACCGGTATTTCAGGGAAATAAGCAACATCACAGGAACAGCACTTTAACATTTCTTGTATAATGCTTAATTTAAGGGAACAAATGTGCAAAAACATAAATCTTACTCTAGGCAATCTTACAACGCAATCACTGCCACATAGGAATCCATAGGTCAGATTAGATTATCTGAAGGAAAATATATCACTGCTATTAATTTGTTCATGGTTATTCCTCTGTGAATAGTCACATTTTCTACTGAACACATGTGAAAGGTGATTATAAACTCTCTACTGGGAGATGGGCAACAAAACAAATGATTATTGCACAAAGAAGGTAAATGGATTCATTCATTTTCATGTGCCACACATAAAATCAGAAAGTATTGCTAGGTTTTTATCTGATTTCTTTGTAGTTTTGACTGTCCTTATTCAGGCTGCATTCATACACTCATAAAGCTTAAACCTCACATCAGATGAGATTTACACTGGGACATTTATGTAGTAAATAGCCCTAACAGCAGAATATGTAAGGCCACAGTAGCAAGCAATTGAAAGAAAGCAACTGCCACCACAAAGTCATGAAATGAGAAGTTACCCGAGATATTGTTGTCTAAATATAGATCATATATACCTAAATATATGATGACAGATCTTGCATTTTTTAGTTTAATAAAAAGATTAAAAAAAAAAAAAGATCCAAAACATTTTTTCAGTTAAATTCAGATTTTCTCCAAGTGTAAACTAATTAACATGTTAATGATCCAGAGGAAGATGCCTTGTCAGTTTTCTTCGGGGGGGGGTCACTGATCTTAAAGGTCCAAAGAATGTGGGGTATGGTGTCTACCTCTGAGCAGCCTCTCCAGCATATTGGGGAGGCCCGTGGTAAAAAGTTTGGCTATCCTGTCAGGGGTTAGATACCATTTCATCATGCCTTTGTATACACTCTCCTTTTGCTGAGTGCATACTACTATCCTCCTAGCATTTCCTCAGAATTTGTCCCATTTTGGAAGTGGCAGTTCTTCCTCCAAATCTGTTCCCAATACTTGGGGAAGCTTGTGAGACTACTACAAGTCCATAAGGAACTCTGGGTTGGCTAAAACAGGCATAAGGGGAGATGAAAGACCCATAGATATTATACATTTATTTGCATCTTTTCCAGATATTCACAGTGAACTGCATTAGTGGGTAGGGGGAGAGCAAGATAGTGGCATCTTAATCTCATGTGTGATAAGTTACTAAAGTGGTAAGGTTACATACAAAAGGTTTTAATTTGGGTCCATTTTAAAGGCGGAGAGGGTTGCAACCATGCTAATATTTGCCGCTGGTGGGTTGCCTTAAAATATTTACAGATGTCTGGAACTGCCAGATAACAGAACCATTGTTGGCATCCTACTTCTGGTGTCTTTCCATATAAATTGAAAAATCTCCCTTTGTATATCTTTAAGCCTCTGTATAAGGACAGGAATCGGTAGGGTCTCGAATAAGTATAAAAATTTAGGAAGTGCATTTATTTTCACTGCTACAATGTAGCCAATCCAGGACAGAGGATTTTATTCTAATCTCTCATATCTTGTATAATTTGTTTAATTAGGGGAGCGTTATTGGCTGTGAAAAGGTCTTGGTATTTAGGGGTTACATTAACGCCTAAATATCTGAGGTGAGTAGTTTTTCAGTTACAGCCAAAAAACAATGCCAATGTCCTATTTGTCTATGTGTCTATATTATGAGTTAATGCCTCCATTTTCAACCAATTGATTGTATGACTAGATCTAATACCATATTGTTGTCCAATACCATATTGGATGGAATTTACATTAGGCAGGGAGATGATCAGGTTACTAAGTATCAGAAAGACAATCTGCAAACAGGGAGACTTTGTAGGTGTCTGTGCCAAGATTCCAGCGATATCTGAGTGTGCTCTTATTTTAGCTGCTAGCAGTTCTATACTAATTGTGTAAAGAACAGAGAGTGGACATCCCTGACATTAATGGACATCCCTGGTGTTAACGAACTTCATCATGTAATTCCAGTTAAAGCAAAAATGCATATTATTAACATACAAACTTAGGGCTACTGCAGGTATATTTTAGCTTTGTATTACATCCAAGATGTCGATCACCCTCCTAGTTTTATCCCCCGCTTGGAGGCCCATAATGAATCCAACTTGATCTAGATGTATCAAGCATGGCAATATCCAGGCAAGCCTATTAGCTAGTATTTTTGTGAAGATTTAAAATGCAATTGAGAATCATATCCTCTATTAAGTACTTCTTCTCTAGTGTAAACAATCCTAATTTGGAAAGCCTTATAAAAAAAAAAACAAATTTCAGATGCTGATTTGGGTCCTTCAGACCGATTCAGTAGCTTATCTGCCTGTGTATGGGCACCCCCAATGGGCCTACTGCCAGACAGTCTTTTGCTCTATGAGCAAAAGTCTTAGGGGCCTATTTATTATGCTGTGTAAAACAAAATTTGCTGAAAAAAAACTGTAAAAAGCTGTGTGAAATAAATGGCAAAATTTGATCGGCAGATTTTACTCCATTATTTTGCGTACGTTCTGGTGGAAGAAAAAAAACTAAACCTGCCGATGTGTGGCAATAGACAATTTTTGTCTCTGTCTTTTACACAGCATAATAAATAATGAGTGCACTTCTAAGCAATGCAAAAAATGTTTTGGTGTTTTTTGGGTTTACTCCTTTAACTGCAGTCACTTTGTTAATGTCAAATTAGTGCTTTCTCCTTTTAGTTCTTTATATACACACTTCTCTGATCTGATGCTGGTGTACAATATGTATGTGCTTTATTCAGAAAAAAAAATGATTACCTCATTTAGTTCTTCTTCTGTATTAAGAAATTCAGTTACTCCACTAATGAGCTTTGAATTCATAAACAATGCTTCTCCATACCTTAAAAATAAATATATATATTTTATGACATGTATACATTACTAGTATATATGTAAAATACCAAAAAGCATGCATAGTTCAAATCCTTTTCTTTATATTTGTTGTGTTTTATCTGTAATCATTCTAGCTTTGATGCATTCAATGGCACTCAAGAGTTGGGCTTCTAGCAATGCTAACATGGTAACAGATCATTTAAAAGAGTTTCTGAAGTTTCCTAAGTACATGAACTGGATGTAAAATATCAAACACATTTTTTTTCAGTCTGCCAGGAGAATTTACTACAAATGTTACTTACCATTATCGCTTACCTTTTACCCCCAGGCTGGTGCTCCTGTTAACAGAAAACCACACCAGACCAGTGTAACTGTAAGCCAGCAATCTTTTTCCTTCTCTCTTTGGGATCCCGGGACCTGCTCATGTGCAGTAGAGTGAAAAGCCAGCTTTGTGTCACAAAGAAAGAAGGAAGAGGATTGCTGGCTCACAGCTACCCTGGGCTGGTGCAGGTTTTCTCCTAACAGGAGCACCAGCAGAGGGTAAAAGGTAAGCAATTACAATAACTGGGGGCGCCAAACATTTAGTAGAACCTGCCATAGTGCCATTAACAGCAATTTCCATAGAAAGCATTAGAACAGAACCTATAGATAGTGGCCATCAAAAGATTGCATTGTTTGTAAAGTGGAGGAAGCAACATGGCAGTTATAAGTGATACATATGAATGTGAAATGTTATTTTGGCCATAATTAATTAGGCTTCATACCTAACTGAGAATTTAAGGGTTTAGCAATTTATGATAAACCCAATGGGTGTAGCTTTGTTTAATGTCTTGTGTTTTTTATTGTCACATGTTTAGTGTGCCCTTTACCAGTACAGGTATGGGGCCTGTTATCCAGAATGCTCGGGACCTGGGGTTGCCAGATAATGGGTTTTTCTGTATCTCCATACCTTAGTCTACTAGAAAAATCATGTAAACATTAAGTAAACCATAACCATTAAATAAACCATACCTGTATTATTATTTAAGTTTAAAGGTAAATAATTCATGCATTCAGTTTAAATATGGCCTATATTTACTCAGATATTTACATTACTTCCCATACACTTAGAAAGCTAAACAAGTATTTATTGTTTTCTATTTTATTACAATTCTAGATGCATCATTCCTTCTTACCTAGCATTTAAAATCTTCCATTTGTCTCTGAAGAATTTCCAAGCTAAATCTCTTCCATGTGGGTTTCTTGCCACATGAATAATGACATCAATGGCATCTTGATCCAGTACTACTTCTGAATTCAAGGAGAGATTCAGAAGCCTTAAATGAAATAAGTCAAAAAGGCAGCAATTAAGATTTTGGGCTAAATGCATGTCAAATAGTAATATTTTCTTTTATACATCACACTCCTTTACCTATTCAGGAGGTTTCTATTATCACTGCAGGTCAGAGCTTCTAATAGAATTTTCTTTTCTGATACAGCTGTGGAAGAATGAAATTTCATCCAAATGAATTCCCATACATCTTCATCCATCAAGGATACTCCGGTGCAATAGACTATGTCACGGACATTTGGAGGAATTCTACAAAATCAAACACAAATTAAATAAAGGTTATCCCTCTTGAATCCCATATAAAGCATTATGTTTTGTGCTGTGACATTCTGCAAGGCTTCTATTTTTCATTATTTACATCATAAAGCTCAGTTGTTAGCAGGGAACTCTGAAGAACCGACATGTTCATTGTAAAAAAAAAAAAAAAGACCAGAAAACATTTCACAGACATTCAAAATGTATTAAATTGTTCATAATTGGCTACCAATGTTCTGTACTTTATTTCTTTTTGACAGGACTATGCACTTACTAGATATGTTAAGAGTTTCAAAAAAGTACATAAAGCAAAATTATTTTCACAAAGAAAGAAATACAAGAATGTGTATGTAGTGCTAAGGGAGAAATATTATAATTTGGAGAAAAATGACAGAAAGATAACTCTATTAATGTTATACTTTTTATATATATATGTGTTATATATTAGTCCTAAGTAATCAGTTTTCAAGAATGAGCTTCAGAAAGTTGCAAAAGCAAAGCGTATAATTATATACTCTTTGCAGTGCACAGGGGATAGGCTTAAGCTCCTGAAGTAGTTGCCAAAATCCTCTACCAGCAAGGTCCTTAAGCAAATACGTGTACAGAGTAGGGATGTAACAGAGATCGCTGGTTAATTGCATTTAATATATTAGTCATTTGCATAATCATCACTATGGGGCACATTTACTAACCCACGAATCCGAATTGGAAAAATTCCGATTGGAAAACGAACATTTTGCGACTTTTTCGTATTTTTTGCGATTTTTTCGGCGCCTTTACGACTTTTTGGAAATTGTCGCGACTTTTTCGTTACCAATACGATTTGCGCGAAAAAACGCGAGTTTTTCGTAGCCATTACGATGCGCTCGTATCTTGTCGCGACTTTTTTGTATTGAGCGCTCATAAGCGGCGGGCGAAACTTTCAGACTTAGCATGATTTTGGAAGCCTCCCATAGGACTCAATGGCACCCTGCAGCTCCAACCTGGCCCAAGAAAAGTCACCATACTGAAGCTTGAATGAATCAGAATCTTTCGTACTCGGCGCGAAGGCTACGAAAAAGTCGCGACTTTTCGCGCAAGTAGTAACGCTACGAAAAAATCGCCAGATTTTGCGCAACATTTGGAATGGCAACGAAAAAGTCGCGACAATTTTCCGAAAAATCGTCAAATACCGCTCATTACCAAAAAAACGCAATCGGACGCATTCGGCCCGTTTGTGAGTAAGTAAATGTGCCCCTATCAGTGCACATTGCATCAACAATTACTCCTCATACAAGTGTGCAAAAGCAAAGAATTAGCGAATGCTCAGTGCCACCCACTGAAGATAAATAAATGTAATATTGTTGAAGAACAAATGCACAAATAAGAATCCTTTGGAGAGGGCATAATAGAATTATCATAAGGACTCCCTTACCTACACATACAGCTTTTTATTATGACATAAATTGCTTCTACATTCACCTTATCAAACAGGTGGACCCAATTTGAATTAGATGTACCAATTGGGGATACAAATTTTTCTCCACTTTGGTAAATAGTGCACAAATTTTTATCCAACAGTTGGGGCTTATGCCCACAAAAAGACTACAGGAAAATAGAGCTGTTTTGTGGATGCATAACATGGCATATGTTATTTTGCAGTAAATTTCAGTTATGTAAATATTTTCATTGCCTTCTCTATGTTATATGTACATATTTTTATTCTATATAATCCTTAATATTTTTTGATACTTGCTGTAAAACAGACTGTAATATTATGCAAATGATGTACCTTCTCAACCTTCTAAATATCCCAAACAACCAAAGCCCATTCTATAAACTGATGGAAAAAGCAAAAGAATTGAAAAACATGTCAACTTTTAAGATTTTAAAATTAATTAATAGAAATGGCTTTTTTAAACAATATTTTTTAGCAAAAAAAAAAAGCACATTTGTATCTTTTTAGGCAACCGATGAATGTGAAGGGAAAATTGGAATAACAAAGGAATGCAGATTTCATGAAAGATGTATTCAGGCTCTTCAAAAGCTTACTTTGTTATCATTTACATTGATAATGTGCCTTTATTAAACATTAGCCTCAGAACTTGCTTTATGACATTTTGGCTGTCTGTGCTTGTACAATCTATATGTATTCTACAGAATTTTTGGTGAAGCAATTACTGTATTTAATTGAAGCTGTATGGAAGTATATTTTATGTATCAACAGTCTGAGATGTTAAACTGTGCATAGGCACATCTGTCAGTCACACTGGGTTGGAGGTGATGTGATTCTCCTTTTAGCTGTAGTATCATTTATATCTGTATTCCTCTTGACAGGAGGGTCATGCTACCCTCAGACCAGCCTGGCAGATATCACTTTTAACTATTGTTATGGGTAGGGAAATATCAGCATGACTGACATTACAAATATAGTAACAGGTAGAAAGGGACCTTGAATGATTTTTCCTAAAAAAACAGCTACTGGACAGTATAACATATTACAATGCAATGCAGGAAAGGTTTTGTTGCGGGACAGTGTGGAATTTGCCATATCAAGGCCCTTCTGCGGTACTATGTTTTCTAAAATATATAGAAACGTTATCTTGGGAACACCATAGTTTAAAGATCAAATCCTAGAAAATCAAAGACAAATATAGACAATATAGACACAAACACGCACATTCATGTGTGGCTGATTTAATGTGCATTTGTGTATCAAATTCTCCTTTAATGCAAATGTTTCTGCATGATAGCGCCGTGGTGGTGCTCTTACACATATGCATAAACAATGTCTACTTTGCTTCCAGCAAGAAGCAAGAGGCATAAATGAATATGATACATTTATTAACATTTTTACATTGAGCAACAGACCACTTTTCAGGACGATTGTACTGATAATATCAGCCAGAATCCAAGACCATTTTCAGCTGCAATGTGCTAGTGTATGTCGTTGGTGGGACTACTTACTACAAAAACAAGCAGAATTAACATCTCTGTATTTAGTGGAAGAAGACTGAGTAGGACAGATAAAATACTGCCAAAGTGGAAAGGTGGAAACGCTTCTAAATCCCCAGACACAGATGTTTCATAAGCACAGTCCATTACCGCAGCCCACATTTCAGCTTTATTTTTAGCTCACAGAGTAAAGGTAAAACAGCAGGACCCTGCACTTCGATCCCTAGATTTCACATTATTAAGCTTATCATATTCCTTCTAAAAATGTGTGCTTTGGAAAGAATTCGGGCAACCAGTTCACCAGTGTATTTAGGAAAGGTTACACACTAATTTATGTTCATATATATCTATTCTGAAACAGAACTTTTCTGAACTATTCTTGGACTTTTGCATCATCTGTAATTGTAGTAGTACAGTAATGTTGCAACTGCATGGAATATTGCAGGCTGTTTTATGTAATGTTCACTTTCAGGCAAAATTTAATGTACAAATATGCTTACTGTTATAATTACCTGCTTCTACTTGCAAATATGGCCAGAGAAATAGCTATAGTAGCATATATATATATATATATATATATATATATATATATATATATAAAAGACATTTTTAGTGACATGCCTGGCAAGAATAATTTTAACTATCAATCAGCAAGCCATGGCATGGAGTAAAAAATTGAGACTTTGAACAACTCATTGTTACATTTCTATCCACTTTTCAGCATCTGCAAAATGTATTCTCACATCTCAATCCCTTTACATTATTTGAATAGTACCTCCGTCTGAAATTCCAATAATAGGTCATCTGAACAGCTGCCTGAACAAGCCTGCAGCAAGCCTGTCATTAGCAGCCTTACTTGTCCATCTCTTTTCATCTGCCCCAGATTACATAAAATTCTGTGCTTTATGTCAGACGTACACTGTGTTCACAGCATTAACATCTAGCATACTGGCTGATTCCTGACATTTGCATAAGTGAATATGCATTACAGGATAAAGATGATTATATGTCACTTGCTACTCAGGCAACAAATTTATCAGAGCATTAGCTTCTAACTTTTGCTAGAACCTATCCTGCTTTGCTTTTAAATCAGTATTGTGGGAGGATTCTTAGCCTCTTTTAAACCACTGGCCATGGGCGTCCACAGAAGGGGGCAAGAGGGGGCACTTGCCCCCCCCTGGAAAAGTAGCAAAAAAAACCTTACTTTCTGCACTGTCTCCTCAAGCCCGTTTTTGCTGTGCTCCGATTGGATCTTTCTTCTTGTGGATTCTCCAATCAGAGCACAGCTTCCTTGGCAGACAGTAAAATTGACCAATCAGAGCACAGATGCACACAGGGATCGGGAGATTTTGCAAACTGGAAACAAATGAAGACTGAAAAGAAGAATCTGCAGCTGTAACTTTACCTGAGAACCAACTCTCAACTTTTGCTGCAGATTTCATCCCACAGGCACTATACACAGGCACTATACACAGGCACTATACACAGGTACTATACCCAGGCACTATACACAGGTACTATACCCAGGCACTATACACAGGCACTATACCCAGGTACTATACCCAGGTACTATACACAGGCACTATACACAGGCACTATACCCAGGCACTATACCCAGGCACTATACCCAGGTACTATACCCAGGCACTATACCCAGGTACTATACACAGGCACTATACCCAGGCACTATACCCAGGCACTATACCCAGGCACTATACCCAGGCACTATACCCAGGTACTATACCCAGGCACTATACCCAGGTACTATACACAGGCACTATACCCAGGTACTATACCCAGGCACTATACCCAGGTACTATACCCAGGCACTATACACAGGCACTATACACAGGCACTATACCCAGGCACTATACACAGGCACTATACCCAGGCACTATACCCAGGCACTATACCCAGGCACTATACACAGGTACTATACACAGGCACTATACCCAGGCACTATACACAGGCACTATACACAGGTACTATACACAGGTACTATACCCAGGTACTATACCCAGGCACTATACCCAGGCACTATACCCAGGTACTATACCCAGGTACTATACCCAGGTACTATACCCAGGCACTATACGCAGGCACTATAAACAGGTACTATACCCAGGTACTTTACACAGGCACTATACACAGGTACTATACCCAGGTACTATACACAGGTACTATACCCAGGTACTATACACAGGCACTATAAACAGGTACTATACCCAGGTACTATACACAGGCACTATACACAGGTACTATACCCAGGTACTATACCCAGGTACTATACACAGGCACTATACACAGGTACTATACCCAGGTACTATACACAGGCCTCTGTTCTGCCTCTATACAGATTTCAAATGGGGGCCAAAAATATTGCTCTGTGAGGCTACAATTTTATTATTATTATAATTTTGTATTACTTATTTTTCCAAGTAGGCCCCTTAACTATTCATATTCCCATCTCTTGTTTAAACCACTACCTGGTTGCTAGGGTAAATAAGACCCTAGCAACCAGATAGCTGCTGAAATACCAAATGGAGAGCTGCTGAACAAAAAGCTAAATAACTGAAAAACCATTAAAAATAAAAGTGAATTTGAATGCGAACTAGCCCTGATCACAAACACAAATGTTTGCAGATCCCCTCACAGAAATGCGCGTATAAATACTTTAACATACTAAACATTTTAGGGTAAAAACAAAAAAGCCCCCCCCCGCACTTTTGTACAGTATCCCTGGGAGTCAGTGGGAACGGCAAGAGGTAGTTGGGAGGTTAACTTTTTACGCCAGCAGCGAATCCACTAAGTGTCACATTAGCTGTAGGTCAGTCTGTGTATGGGCCATCTTTAGCCTCCCCTAGTATCATCCTGCAAAAAAAATATATATATTTATATATATATATATATATATATATATATATATATTTATATATATATATATATATATATATATATATATATATATATATATATATATATATATATATATATTTGTCTGTTGCAGGATGATACTAGCTTACTTGCCCCCCCTTGGAAAATTTTCTGCGGACGCCCATGCCACTGGCATCAGCTTTTAAATGTAGTTTGCTTTGTGTGCGGTCTATGCACTAGGCTAAGATAGCATTAGACAGATGGTGATCATTGTATTTATGATTAAACACAATCATTAGGAGATATAGGCAATGCTCCTGGGCCACTTACTGCCTAAGGCATATGGTTAATTCTAATATACTGTATATTTGAATAATGTCCCCTACAATGATCCTCTGTTAATGAACCATGACAGTAAGGGTCAGTGTATACTGTAATACTATCACCCAAAATATTTTAATAAATAAAATATTGGCATCTCAGACCATCTTAGGTGCCATATAAGTCAATAAGAAGTGTATATTCAGAATTTTGGCAAGTGAATAATGGCTCCTTTTTAAATAAAAATACAACAGTTGCCATAGCTGAGATGGCTCGAAAATGCATTATAAATGGAAAGTGTCAGCCCGAATAGTGAGGTCCAGGATAGGGGAGCAGAACAAATGAGCACAGACAGGAATACCAGAACAACTGGGTCAAATTCATGAACCATTTCACAATATGAAGACAAATCCCAATCATGTTTTTTCCACAATTTTCACATATTTATGAAAAAGTCACAAATGGGTTATTCACAAATAACCCCTTTAAATGTTTTAAAGTTTCAGAAAAAACTTGGTGATTGTTGCAAATCTCTGATCTTTTTTGGGAATTTTGTCCATTATGAGCTTTAACTCATATGCAGAAGTCAAGACAACAATAAATAATAAGTGATCTGTAATGAACCATTCTAGAGTACATACCATATATTGTTTTTCAGTTTAAGGTTTTATTATTAACTTTTGTTCCTTGACGTAATAGATTATTGAGTAAAAAATACCAATTCTGCCCAATCAAAATAATTCTAAATCAATGACCGTTCAAAGCTATAGTTTTCACATACAATTAAAAGTAGCATAGATTTACACTTTTCTGTTAATTTGCATTAGAAACATCTGTTTATAAAAGTAAGATCTTTGTACTTGTTGAGGCAGTCATGCAGGACTGTAAGGCTTTCTATACCTCAAGTGTGAATTTGTCAAAAATGTCTGTGGGCCCCTAAATTTAAGGTTAATCCAAGAGGTTGCTTGCAAGCTAAGATGAACAAGATGATCGTCAGCCTCAGTCAAGCTTTTGTTATGTCTTGTTTGCTTCTGCCAAAATATATGCACCTTGGAAATGATATGGAAAACTTCCCTATGGCTTTTTATGTAGGGGACCCCAAAAAATGAATCCATATACAATGTAAGATATATTTCCTTATGTATTGCTTAGGGGTTGCTTATTCTTTCACATTTACATTTTTTTGTTAGTAATTGTTCTTTCCTAGATTTATATTTAGTTCCTTTGAAATTTGATTTCTGGAATAGGTTTATGTATAATGTCAACAAACTGTATGTTGACTGCAAATCTGTAATGCTTGCCTTGTTATAATAAAGGCATTCTTCCTTGTGCATACAGACACAGTGCTGATGGGCATTTAAAGGAGAAGAAAAGGCTAAGTCACTTGGGGGTGCCAAAGTGCTAGGCACCCCCAAGTGACTTTAATTGCTTACCAGCCGGGGGTACCTGTAGCGAGCGCTTCCTCTTCCTTGTTCACGCTTGAGCATGCGCAGTAGAGTGAAAAACCGAACTTAAACAAAAAATCGTCTTTTCACTCTAATGCACATGCGTCGGCCCAGGGATTTTGCCGGCAGAGCGAACACGGAAGAAGGAAGCATTCGCTACAGGTGCCCCGGGCTGGTGCGGTTTTCTCCTAACAGGGGCACCAGCCCAGGGTACAAGGTAAGTGATTAAAGTCACTTGCAAGTGCCTAACATTTTGGCACCCCCAAGTGACTTAGCATTTCCTTCTCCTTTAATGTTCATACACTCTGTTTTACTAACATTTCATAGGGCAGTAAGGGTGTGGAGAGCTAAAAGACATCTATAGTATATATAGTGGCTATATGCACATAGCCTGGCTATATTAAGGCTATGGCATTAATAATAGTGATCACAATAATTAATTTGTAAATATAGCTCTGCCTAATTTAGTGGCAAAGACATATTACCTAAAAAGCCTACAACTTTATTAAACAGATCACCTTCACTGGGAATTTAGCAAATCACCTATATAATGAAGCCACATATATGCATTTTCTATCAGTTGAAAACTTTATATAAAACTAATGTAGCTTTGACAGAGGAATGTTTTGTAGAACGAACTCATTATTATTATTTAGGGATTCACCAAATGACTGCCCTTTTCAACTGGTACTCCCTTTCTTATGCAATACTACCAATAATATTTGATTCACGTATAAAGTACAACAACCAATATTTACAAAATACTTGTATAAAACTGATACTGATTTTTTTTTTTGCAATTTTTCAACATCCTATGCACCATACTGAGCCGTTGTTAAGCCATGATATCTGCTTATAAAAATCTTGTTTATTCCTCAGGGTTAGATCCAATATTTTCCAATTGTTGTTTTTTCAGCTCTTTACTTATACACATCATGAAACATGAATTACTTTCATATAACTTGTGCCTTATATTAATAGAATTTGCCCATTTGAGTGGAGCTTCATGACCTCAATTGACACATCTTTAGCCTTGTGCTTTTATATGGCTATGAAATTGCTTTGGGGCTTCTAACATCTTGATAATGTCTAGTAAAGGATGCATCAACATGTCCCGACAAGTGAATGAGACAATTATTATAATATTATTTGGAGGACACCTTAATCAATCAAACTCTACCTGTCACACAAAGCAGCATGCACAGAGTGAATATGTTGAGAGCACAGAGCAGTATCTCAGAGCTGTGACAGAGATGAAACCAGCTGACAGTGATATGTAGTCATAAACCTTTTATTTTCTGCCACTAATAATCACTTGCTTGAGTTGAGATAAAGAGAATGTCTAAAAAAAAGTCTGTTACCAGAAGTCACACACTGAAGCACTATTTAAACATATAAATAGAATGATTTCTATAGTGCGTCTCTATGTACAATTCTTGAACAATTGCAGATCTCTTTATTATGGTATTATACTCTACTGCACTTATCTGTTTATGCTACAGGTATTAAATATTACTTTGGGACTGACTGGATTAGTTATTTTTCTGTATTATTCAGGTTGTGAAACGGTCTAAATTTCTTTTCAAATTCTGTTGCTTAGAGTATTCTTTGTAATCATAAATAGTTCTAAATATAATGTTTGTCATTTTATTCTGAACAGAATGTTCTTTTAACAGGGTATGACTTATGTTTTCATAAAAGACTTTAGGCTGTCCAGGGGTGCAGGTTCACTGCCAAGCAAATGGGTCAGGTAATACTACTGAACTACATACAAGTAGTAATACGCGAATCGCTTTTGCGAAACAGTGAAAATTTTGCGCATAAAAAAAAATTGTTGCACGCCGAATTTTGTGAATCCATGCCTGCCAAATAATGTCGCCCATCACTACATACAAGATCTTTGTGGTTGTGCTCCTAATGATTTATTCTAGCTTATGATACAGCATATGAATGAGCCTGAATAGAAACTCTGCACAAAGCAGGTTTTACTGCAATTATAGGGAAGGGTGTAGTGCAAGAAAATGCAGACTATATCAGCTACAGTGTGGTCTGGGCAAATGTTAAGAAGCTAAGCCTAGGGTTCATCAAATTGCAAAATGAGGTTTGTCTGTCATAAAAGTTGATACTACAGGGCTAATTAATAAATTCTGATGCAAACTGAAATTTGTTTATAACTGCATGTAATCAGAATTTGAATTAGTTACTAATCAGCCTTGTTTTGCAAATTTTATAATCTAACTACAACAGCACAGAGCATATTATATATGTATATATATATATATATATATATATATATATATAGAAAATAATCATCTGTGGCCAGCACACCCTTCAATGTTTTATCAAAAATTTTTTATTATAGATATATTGTTGGTGGTTTTAACAATATATCTATAATACATTTTTTTTTTGATAAAACATTGAAGGGTGTGCTGGCCACAGATGATTATTTTCTATACATACATAATTTTGGCTAAGCACCCCACAGAATATTGAGCCTTGGAGTGCGGACACCATTTGGATATATATATATATTCAGAAAATCCAAAGATTATTAAAAGAAACTTGTTGCTGTTATATGCACTTAACTGCAGTGGATGCCTCTTTTACAACTGGAAGCTCTTTCTTTGCTTCATGGTTTTAGAGTCTGAGTTTTTTACATTGTCATTTTTGCGACACTAAGGAAAAAGTAGCATTTTTTTCCACATATTTTTTCGTTTGTGCTTCTTAAATTTGTTTCTTTTGATAAAGGACTGACCTTCATTGAAATGAGGTTAGTCGTGGTTTCAAAAACCTCTAAAAATCTAAATGCTGATAAATGGGCCTCTAAGACTTGATATTTCCTTAGCATTCCTTGTGATTTTAATCATTCCTTTTGTGTTACATGTTCTATACAAATGTATTTGAATTGTATGCATATATGATTCTATATGACTGTTTCCTTTTTCTTCAAAGGACTGAATGCTTAGTTTCAGACCCAATGCAGGCTGGAATTGGAGCAAATTTGTTCCCCTATAAACACCATTCAAGAAAGACTTGGGCCATGCCTATATAGTATTTAGTGGCGATGTTGTCTTGCCTAGATTTCCTTTGGTTCTTGTTGGTTAATTATACCATACCATTGACCAGATATTGCACCTAGAGCTTGCAAGCAAGTGGTGAATTCCATAAAATGCAAATGAGCAATACCTTTGTAAAAAGCTTTCAAGCTCAAATATTGCAATGAGTTTAGAGAATTTTAGCTATGTTTGCAAAGAAAAATTAAAGTTTTTAAAAGCTGCTAATATAAGAAACAAAAGAAAAAGGTCTGTAAGAAGAAAGTCATAGTTGCATATTTTTTATATAATGGCTCTCTAGTTACATCTGTAATACACTGGGATGACAGGTTATGACCTTAATCTGGTACCATAATGCTGGAGGCTACATAATACATTTCATTTCCTACAGTTCAATCTGGAATACTGAAACAGACATCATAGGCCTATGTGAAGCTGTATATTACAATAAAATAGAATGTTATATATGTGAGGGTTTTAGACCCTACATATATATATATATTATTATTTTCTAAAAGTTTAAAACAGAATTTATTTAAACTTTGCATTTATTCTATGACAGGATAATTTCCCAATGCTTAAAGCAATTCCTCACTGTAATCAATTTAACTGAGTGAGATAATTTTATAAACTGTGCCTTATGCTTACTGGTTTGACTAAAGTGAAGAATACTGGGATTTGGATACACTTTAAGCTTACATTTGACCCTGTTCCCTTTCTTCATAAGAACAATTACCAAAGAAGAAGTGTATGGTTAATCCTGCTCATTACATTTGGAATGCATTCTCTGAATTCCCTTAGTCTCTTCAAAAAAACAAAACACAACTTAAATGCTGCATTGTAACCTGCAGTACTTATTATTCCCCCTATTGGTGTCAGTAAGATATTCACCTACTTAGATTGTAAACACTATGGGGCAGGTGGCCACCTTCCACTTGTTACTTATTGAAAAAAAATAAAAATATACATACCCCTCCCATTTATAATCCTAGTATAATGGTCTTTTTCTTATCTATAAGCCCGAGACAGAGACAGGAAAATGAAAGGATTCTTTTTATTTATATATACATTTCATAAGTCACTGGTGATGTTGGGTTTCAGTTCTTTTCTATTCATATGAAACCCCAGGAATCCAGTATTAAATCATTTGCTTATTCCTAAGGGGGCATTTACTAGCATTTGTATTATTTTTTTGCACAAAAATAATTTTTTTGTGGAAAAAACTATTTTTTTACCATTTATTATGT
The DNA here is from genome assembly GCF_000004195.4 of Xenopus tropicalis. Taxonomy (NCBI): domain Eukaryota; kingdom Metazoa; phylum Chordata; class Amphibia; order Anura; family Pipidae; genus Xenopus; species Xenopus tropicalis. The sequence continues at coordinate 60,667,656 of NC_030679.2, read as the reverse complement.
GTAAAAAAGAAATGCTGTTGAGGTCATGTAGAAGACAATGGCAGGTGTTCTTTTTACAACTAGAAGATATTTTTTTGCTCTGTGGATAAAGAGGTTTACAGGGTTTTTTGATGCAGCAATACTTAGGTATTTGCATTTGTCGTTTTTTTGGGTCGTGCTTTTTTAAGAGGCCGTTTTAGAGAAAATTAGTTTTTTTGTCGTTTCAAAAACTTCTAAAATCACAAAAATGAGAATGCTGATAACTGGGCCTCTAAATGTTTTGCATGTCACTATTGTTTTGCCCCAAATTATTACAAAATGTAAAAAAAAATACACACACAATGTGCCAAACAATGCCTGACATTATTACTTAGCATACAGAATAAACTGGAACATTTCAAAGTAAAAAAAGTGAAAAAAGTATTTTATATTCACTTTTAGACTCACTATATTCTAGACTTTTTAGACTCGTAGTATTTTTGTCAAATCACATTAAATGTGATTGATGTTTAGAAGCATATGCAAAATGTATTCTATGCCCCACAATAAAAAACAAACACCATATACATAAGTATACCAGCCAGTTTGATATGACAGTATCAAAGCAGATGAGCAAAGCATTGATCTTCTGAAGGCAAACATTTTAAACAAGCCATTTGAACTAGATGTTATGTTTTTGCTTTGACAAATTTCACATAAAAGAAAATTGATTATAGCAAGGATGAATTTAATAAGATTTGTGTGAATGCCCATTATTGCTGCAAAGACACTTTTTATCATGAAAATCTAGAATCCATATGGCATCAAACTCTTTAAAGAAAAATGATGAGTTACAGAGTCTGGACAATGAGAAAAACATGACAAAATCAATTCTTTGTTAATTCCAATAAATGTCATGATCATTTTTATATTTTATTCCAAGTTTAGCTGGTTACCTAGTCTTTTGAATAGCAGCAGCAACATCAATCACTATAAACTGGCTGGTAAATTAAAGACAGGAGTTAACAACACAGGTGAATTTGACATTTTTATATCATTGTTGTTTTGCTAAAACACATCTGTTGTTTTCGTGCATTATTTAAATGCCGTTTGCTTGCCATTGCATATTTTATGATTTCACACAAGGGTGGGGGGTAGAACTGAGAAAGTCTTGAGGTAAAAGTGTAGAGTATGCAGCGTAAGATGGGTGTTAAGAGATTAACACTGGTAGTAAAAGCACTCTGAAGAAAGCACACTGAAGAATTAAAGGAGTAATAAAAAAGGAAATATTGTGAGCTGCAGTGGACTTGAGCAAAATGAACAATTAGAGGTGACTGTTATAGCTATAAAAAAGGCTTTGAATAACCATTTTGAGATTATATTTGGATAAAGGGGTAAATACATACCACTAAATTTTTTATGGTAATAAATTAACACAGCATGCGTAGAATATATGTTGTATCATATATAAAATATACTAACAGATGATGGTTTTGTTCTTATTTATACCTCCCATTCCGTCAATTTTAGAGAGTTAAAAAAAGATCAATTCCCTTTCCCTTAGCTCCACCTCTGTCTCATGCTAAGAAGTAAAAAGAAGTTTATTATAGGGTGACTATGAATATGAAGGGCAAACTAATTACATAGCAGCAAAGAAATAAGACATGAGTGGGCCATGCCCATCTGGAATTAAAAAGGCAGAACTGCATAGGTATTAGCTTAGGTTTATGCCACACATACTTGATCTGAAAATAAACTAATCGTGATGGGAGAAATGTTTTGCCAGGCATGGTTTCACGGCGAATTTCCACGTTTCGCCATTGGCGGATTGTTTCGTGAAACAGATGAAAAAATTCCCTGCCGAAAAATTCTCAGTGTGTCCAAAAATAATTAGTTGCGGACATCAAAAGAATAGTCTCACGTCAAAATAAATAGTTGTGGCATCAAAATAAATAAAGTCATGGGCGACAAATTTTTTTATGCGCAACATTTTCCGTTTCACAATCTTTTAAAAGATTTGCAAATTTTTCAGCGAAACGTGACAGATTCGCTCATCACTATAAACTAACCAAAATCCACTGTGTATGCTTGCACCAAGGCCATCAGAGTGTCTCTGTGTGCAGACACAGAAGAGAACTGATTCAAGTGTAGGGGTGAGTTCTTGACTTATGTTTATCCACGTGTGGTATAGGCTCATAGGCAGAGGGTAACTTTTTGTTTGGGGAGGCTAAAGATGGGCCATACATAGACTGATCTAAAGCTAATATGAGACTTAGTGGATTTGTTGCTTGTCTAAAAATTAACCTCCCTACTCCCCCTTTCGACTCCCACTGACTTCCAGGGATACTGTGCAAAAGTGCAGGTGGGGTGTTCTTTTCACCCTAAAATGCTCAGGATATAAAAGTATGCATACATGCACTTCTGTGAGGGGTTCACCATCCATTTGAGTTTGTAAACAGTAAGCTTAAATGTGTTTTAGTTAGTTTTATAGCAAGAAAGGCAGTGGGTACTGACATCCCAGGCACATAATATACAGTCAAATGCAGTCTATATTTACAAAACCAGCACATTATATGCAGTGAGATGCAGTGGGCACTGATGCGAGATATTCAGGCATGCCCTGGCACTATAACATTGGCACTGAGATACAACATTGGTTGGTTTCCCAGCTATGCAGTCTCATGAGGGCTCCAGTGTAACTGACTAGAATTGAACAAAACAATGACAAAAGAAAAAGAGTAAATGCAAAAAGAACATCACCAAATATATAAAAGCATAAATAGTTACTGATGGGTGAAATAATTAGCTAGGCATGGATTTGCTGCAAATTTCTGTGTTTTGCTATAGGCTGATTGTTTCGCAAAACGGGCAACAAAATTTGCAATGGAAAAATTTGCCGCACGTCAGCAAAATTGTCAACCGCGTAAATAATATTGCTGTCAAAAAATATGTAGTCACGTCAAAAAAAGTTGCAAGCATTTCACAAATTTTTTACCGTTTTTCCACCAAGCGAAACGGGACAGATTCGCTTACCACTAGCAACAAGATAATACATAGAATGTTATCCACTTGGTTATTACGGTTTTCTCATTTTAATGCTACACCTATAACGCATGATGCATTTGCTTGTTTGTTATCCAGTAGTTGTTTTTTCCATATAAATCAGCACTCAGAGGTTTAATGGTGAAGAAACAAACTAGGTAATAAATAGAGTCACATCATGGTTACTTGGTACATTGTCCTACATTATCTCTCATTGACTGTTCAATTAGGGGAAATGTATGTTGTTTTTTTTAAGTGATTTGGTTACAGGAATAACTCAATAGCGCACATTTTCACTTTGATTTATAAATTCCCATACCCCCTTTGGGAATAATAGACTTTGCATAACCAGCGGATCAATTAATAATTTAAAAGTTTATCAGTTTTTCACGTGTAAAAAATCCCTGCAAAATCTTACATCTCAGTCAGCTTAAACATTATATTTGTATGTTTAAAAATGATCTGTTATCCAGAAACCTATAATCCAGAAAGTTCAGAATTACAGGAAGGCCATCTCCCATAGAATGCATTTTAATCAAATAACAAAATTTTCAAAAGTGAAAAACAGTAATTGTAAAACAGTACCTTGTACAATCCAATGAGACTTCTTACAAATTTAACTGATTTTTTAGTAGACTTAAAGAGAAGGAAAGGCTAAGTCACTTGGGGGTGCTAAAATGTTAGGCACCCCCAAGTGACTTTAATCACTTACCTTTACCCCGGGCTGGTGCCCCTGTTAGGAGAAAACAGCGCCAGCCCGGAGTACCTGGAGTGATGCGCTTCCTCCTTCCGGCTTCGTTTCGCTGCAGCTAACACAATAGGCGCATGCGCATTAGAGTGAAAAGTCGACTTCTCTGTTAAAGTTCGGCTTTTCACTCTACTACGATCAGTGATACAGGAAGGAGGAAGAGCTGCAGCTACCCCGGGCTCTCCGAACAGGGGCACCAGCCCGAGGTAAAAGGTATGTGATTCAAGTCACTTGGGGGTGCCTAACATTTTGGCACCCCCAAGTGACTTTGTCTTTCCTTGTGCTTTAAGGTGTGGAGATACAAATTAAGGAAAGATTCCTTATCTGGAAAAACCCTAGGTCCCAAGCATTCTGGATAATAGATCCCATACCTGTACTCAACATGAACAACAGGTGCATTAAAGGGACAGTCTTGGGGGGAGATTTATTAAAACACGAAGGCTCCGAGCGTGTTTTCGCAGATTTTTTCGCGCTTGCAAGACTTTTTCATACACCCGCGCAACTTTTTCGGACGCTTGCATGAAAAATTCGGAAAGGTTCTGTCGCTTCAGTAAGTTCAGTACGAAAATTTCATAGCTTTCGGATCGCCAATACAATATTATCGTGACTAATATGATTTTTTTGTAAGCATTTTTGTGATATTTGCAATCTTCAGAAATTATCGTATCCAATCCAAATTTTTCCCATTCGGGATTCGAACTCGTGTTTTAATGAATCAACCCCATAGCCTAAGTAATGGACATCATCCAAATAATTTGCATTTCTTTCACTGGCAATGTGTCAATTAGTGATGAGTCAATCTGTCCCATTTCGCTTTGCCATAAAATTAGTGAAACGGCAAAAAAATTCATGAAACAGCGAAAAATTTGCAAAACGCATTTGTCGCATGATTTTTTCTGTCGCCCCCGTCTATTTTTAGTCGCCCTCCTTTTTTTACGCGACCCCGCCCTATTTTTGACGCGACCGCGCCCAATTTGACACTCGACAAATTTTTTTTCGCACAACGAATTTTTCCGCAGCAAATTTTCATGGAATTATCGCAAAACAATTCGCCAATGGCGAACTGCGGAAATTCGCCGCGAATCCATGCCTGGCGAAAAAAATTCACTCAAAATATCTGAAATATAGGTATATTAGTACTATAATTGTGAGTAAGTCACTACACTTTAATTACACCCAATCCAAACTAGAGTATCATAAATTTACTACCCTTTAAAGGCTAACTATATAGAAGCTATATGAGTGTGAATACATTTCAAAATGCAAAACAAGGCTGATAAATTCTACATCAGTACAAAGTGGAGGATCAAAGAAGATATTTTTGCATGTTTTATAGATAGGAGGTATGAAAGGTAGAGATGTAGCGAACTGTTCGCCGGCAAACTAATTCGCGCGAACATCGGGTGTTCGAAGTTCGCGAACTTTTAGCGATGTTCGCAATATTGGGTTCGCCTTAGCTGGAGCCAAATTTTGACCTCTCACCCCAGAGCCAGCAGATACATGGCAGCCAATCAGGCAGCTCTCCCTCCTGGACCACCCCCGGACCACTCCTTTCCATATATAAACCGAAGCCCAGCAGCCATTTTACATTCTGCCTGTGTGTGCTTGATGAGTTAGCATAGGGAGAGAGCTGTGCAGGGGTTTGAGGGACAGTTTAGGTAGCTTTGCTGACTAGTGATCTACTTTCTACTGCTCTGTATGTAGCTGCTGTGGGCAGCTGTCCTGCTGATCTCATCTGCTGTAACCCAATAGTCCTTGTAAAAGCAGTTTATTACACAAGTTTAGGAATGTAGTGTGATTTCTGCCCTTTACAGCACAAAACGCAACGCTGTGTCAACAACGTATTTTTCAGAGAAATTTTTGTCCTTGATCCCCCTCCTGCATGCCACTGTCCAGGTCAGTTTTTGGCAGAAGTTCTCGAACTTTTTTTGTGAGGTTCGCTACATCTCTAATGAAAGGGTATTTCTGTTTTAATTAGCATTAGCAGGGAAATGTCCAAGAAGAACTGTATTTTTCTTCTCCCTTTATATATACAGTGAATAACATTATTTAGCATGTCATATGAATGTTATGTGTCAAACATCTTTATACATATGTCTGTATTCATTTGTCTTTTAACGTGTTTTTAACAGCAGCCATACTGACATCTTCATACTTTTCACACATTACATTTATTAAGGGTACTTTCCATAATACTCTTTTAAACATTCAGTGATAACAAATTCATAAAATGAGTATAAAAGAATTACAGAACTGTGATGAATTATGCAGAAAATTATGGATTTTCATTGGAGCCATTCCCATGGTTCTTTTTACAATGCTTTCTCTTGTAAAAAAAAAATCTCAATGGAAACCAAAAAGCATTCAAGCTTTTACTTTGTTACATATCATTTTTACAGATTTAGCTATGACAGTTAGAAGTTAACTTTGATACCAAGCGGGAATTAAAAGCAAATTTGAAAAAGACTATGTAGCTTGGCTTTAGTGCTTACCATAATAAGCAGAGTAAAGTAGAATTCTGGGAATATGACTTAAAGAGTTTGATGCACATTGTCTATGAAACCATTTATCTGCTCAGAAACAGTATAGCAGCATTTACTAGTTTTAAATAAGCATGCAATAGTTTACAGTAATTGTTAGTCGGTATAGATTTTATTTCCCATAATGTATTAGCTACCTTGTACTTTTCAATTATCCACTCAACCCATCTCTATAATGTTGTCTCATCTTATAATTCTGCTTCTACATAAAAATAAATTAATGATTATTATAGTTAGTCAGATAGTCTTATAAAACTCTATACATACAGTGCACTACACAATTTTTACATGTGTGTTAAAGATTATTTTCAATTTATTTTGTGGTGGAGGAAAAAAAAGAACCCTCTTAGGTCTTCTTGGCTCAATTCAAATATTTACTCGATGCAGTTATATTATGGCCCCTGGATCTACCCTCATTAATGTCTTATTTCTGGTAGCCCACCTCCAACTCAACTTCCCAGTTAAGCACTTAGGCAGATGGGCAAAGGTTGCTGATGTGTATGCACAAGCAATTATCCAGGTAGTGGCATAACAATAAAAGAAGCAGACCCCGTTGTTATGGGGGGACTACGGAGTCTGGACTACTGAGTCTGCATCCTCTATTATTGCATATAAGGTAGGAGAGCACAGCACTGAATAGTTATGCCATAGGCATGCATTTGATAGCCTTTTGTTCTGAACATAACTTGTGATGTGCACATATGTTGCAACTAGTGCCCACCACAACGCTCACATCTTCTCTCTATGCCACTTCAGTACGATGTGAATTGTGTATAATGTCTGCCAATCATTGTAGAATATTTCACTGATATATAAAGGATAATAATACTGATTAATTTAGCACACGTGGTTCACTCAAAACATACGTTTGTAGTCATTACACATCTTAAAAGGGTATGTCAGGTTAAGCACTGGACCACTTAATAAATTCCTCTAATTGTATCCATTACTGATATTAGAAGTAGAAAAAGGGCCAAGCATATAAACTGCTTCAGTTTTTATTGTTGCTGTGCAAACAATAATGGCAGGTATCTTCTAAACAGTGCTGTCTAAGAATTTCCATTTAATTATCATATATTTTAATTATGGAGTCTAGAAAAGACAAGTTGTTAAATGTATAACAGTATGATGATGTATTTGCTTTTTTTATGTTTTATTACAGGTATTGGATCTGTTATCCAGAATGCTCAGGACCTGGGGTTTTCCGGATAAGGGATCTTTCCATAATTTGGATCTCCATAACTTAAGTCTCTTAAAAATCATTTAAATATTGAATAACCCCAATAGGCTTGTTTTGCCTCTAATAAGGATTAATTATATCTTAGTTGGGATCAAGTACAAGGTACTGTTTTATTATTACAGAGAAAAAGGAAATCATTTTTAAAAATTAGAATTATTTGCTTATAATGGAGTCTATGGGAGATGGCCTTTCCGTAATTCGGAACTTTCTGGATAACGGGTTTCCGGATAAGGGATCCCATACATGTATTATTTTTTTTATCTGTTGGATTTTGGTGGTCAGATGTGTCAAGTCATTCTCAAAACATTTTTATTAAAATAAGAATACAGTCACTGCCAACATTGTTATACATTTTAGATATCTGGTGGAATGTGAACGCTACATTTCTTTGAGTTTCTGGGTTTGAAGAAGGTTTAACATACATTTGGAAAACAGGCCAACTGATAGCAGAATTGTGTGTCTACATCAAGTTGGTGCCTCTCACTGGATTCTGGCAGTTAAATCATGGCACCTAAAACATCATAGTCATCTTCAAATAAATGGCAGTATGCATAACTTGTACCCTTTGATTAGACAACTGTGTTTAACTTAGGCAGTGGATACAGTAATAATATGTGGAAGCCTGTATGAGATAATTTCATATAAGAAGTTAAAGTTTAACTTGTAAACAATGGGCTAAATGTCAGGCAGAAGAAGATAATGTAATGATATTGACCTTGTGTAAAAACTGTCCAGACCAAGGTAATATTAAAATGCAAATAAATGCCTTTGCAGCCCATTGACTTTAAGGCATTTGGAGTGAGAAAAAACGCCCATTGACTTTAATGCATCTGGAGTAAGAAAAAAAAGTTGTGCACAAAAAATGTTGCACAGAAATAGTTGCCTATTGACTTTTCACAAAGTTTATACTTTAGGTAGGGGATCCGAATTACAAAAAGACCCCTTATCTGGAATACCCCAGGTCCCGATCATTCTGGATAATGGGTCCCATACCTGTATAATATTTTGAGCGAGATCATCTACAATATCCCAGCCAGCAATGTACCTTTTAGAATAACTATCTAAATTTTAGTCTGAATATTGCAGGCTCACCGGTTTCTGTTGCTGGAGATCCAGTCAGATATCATAGTTGCTGCTTTCTGGTGACACTGTTTATTCCCAAAACTACAGGCTAACATAATGACTTCTCGTCTAAGCTCCCTGCAGGAAACACAAAGAAGAAAAAAAAATTAAAGATCAGTTAGTATCAATTTTAAATCATTTTGGTTTATAGTTTTTTACCATAAGCAATAAATATTTATACACCAATATTGAACATACAGCTAACTTATGCTGAAGAACATGAAAACATAACAAAAATGTATCCACATATATACTTCTATATATATTTATGAGTGGATTGCATGAGGATTTTTTTGTGCCTACTTTGTATTAAAAATGATAGTTTTTGTTATGCACTGTTATAAACAGTTCCTGATCTCCTTTACCTTTTTTAGAAAATAATAACACACACATATGCATGTTATCTTCCAAAAAATGTAATTTCAATTAAATAATTTAAATTAAAAAAAATTATTTCTTTTATATCTGTAATATTAAAATGGAGGCAAAACAATCCTATTAGGTTAAATTAATACATTCATTTTTATATTTTTTAGCAGATGTAAAATATGTTGATCCAAATTACAGAAAGTCCCCTTATCTGGAAAAACCTCAGCATTGAGGTCCCATACCTGTATATTATATATGCAACACTACATAGACTCAGAAGGAACTGCCAAAGTGGTTTATTTGAAAAGAAAAAAAAAATTCCAGTGTTTTAATTATAAACTGTAATATAACTGTGATAGATGATAGATAGATAGATAGATAGATAGATGATATATCGATAGATAGATAGATAGATAGAAATGTTTTCACCCCCCAACTGGTGCATTATGAATAATAACTTGGGGTTATGCTACTATTACCAAAGAAGGCTCCAATAGAGAGTCAAAATGTTGATTTTCAATTACATTTTCTTATATAGGCACAAGTTTTATGGAGTGTTGGATGTTTTGCATTATGAATAAATAAAGCTCAGCACCATTCAGTATGATGCTCCCTTCTTTCCATTGCTGTTAATAGTGGTCATTTGCACAAAATAGCACTATGAATGATATAACGTACTATATTTGTGATTAATTCTGTATAGCATTTAAGTTAATTAAAATATGAACTAAGAATATGCATGCGTATAATGCTTTAAACAAGCATGCTTTTTTTGGTCTTATATTGGGTTATGATATTTACTATCATTTAAAAGTCTGTGAGTGTAAGAACCCTTACACACAGGTGTTTATTCCTCTGTCCCCCTGCAGTTGGATCCTTATGTGTTCCCCTTGCATTTGTGACTTGCATACGCCTCGATGAGAATCACCCACAGAAGGATGCAGGACCAAACACCACTGTGTAAGGGCCCTTAAAGTAGTAGGGGTAATCTACCAGTATCACCCAGTTATTCTATTGTTTTGGTTTTATTTGCTTTAAATATTAAGAAAAACAAAAAAGGCTCATATGTTTTACATCAGTGTTCCATGCATTTGTATTCTATTTCTTAATTTCTCTTCTTGTATTACTGCTTTTTATTGACTGGAAATCATGAAACTGTGCTTTTAAGCTGCTCTGTGTCCATCTATCTATAGCAAACAGTTTATATCAAGCTACAATATTCAGTAAATTATACATCTCTTGATATTCTGCTGCATTTTATGAACCTGCCAGGTAGTGCATTTGTGGCTTTTGTAGCTTAATAAGGTTATAATTCTAGCTTTTAGAATGTTATTTTAGTATCTAAGTGCACTATTCACCAGAAAAAAAACTTCAAAATTATATTTGCATTTGTAATCTTTTAAAGCAGTTCTTTAGGAGGCAGATCTTTTGTTTATTGTATCATTTGGAACTAATCTTATTTAACTCTTCAAGCAAAAAAAATTGTTATGTATTGTTACAATCCATAAATCAGGCATTGTGAGATCCACACAGGAAATTCAAACAGGTTTGTACAGTCTGAAATGACTGATTCCACACTTATTAAATGGCCTTTACTTTCAGATATTCTAGTAAATTTACCCTAGAAGGAACCTAACAGTAATTTTGCAAGCAAGGGGAAAGCAATCAGAAGATGTAAAAAATGTGTTAGTGCAATTTATTTTTGATCTACACATTTCTAACTCATATCTCAGATTCTGTTATTGAAAGCAGTAGCAGCGTGAAAGAAGTATACTGCATGGAAGAAATGTAACCATAGCTGCACATAGAGGCTTTGAGAAGTAGAACACGGGTAAATGCACATTAATTAGAAAGAAAGGCTCATATAAGCAAGGGATGCTCATTGCTACCCAGAAATCTATTAAGCATTTACAGGCCTTGGGTTTGCAAAATTATTATAATTAACATGGAACAAACATATCACTAAAGAAAGGCAGTACTCCATGCATGAGGGTGAAAAAATAAATCCGTCTGAGTTAGGTATGTTAAAGGAAATTACCTTTTCTTCATACACAGGCATTCTGGTATACAGTGATAAGCATAAGTTCAAATCTCAACATCACTTTGAGGTCATAACTCGAGAGATAAGCAGAACATTGTTTGCTTTAAAAATGTCATGCAGGGAATATAAATCTCAAAGATGCTGGGCCTTAGAGAGATGGAATATCAAACAGGGAAGACAGGAGCAAGGTGCATCATGCTGCTACAGTCACACTGTGTAACACTAATAGAGCTTTTTTCTTTTGAAGCTGCATTGTATGCCTTAGCAGAAAGATAAACTCTCTTAGGATTCACGAGAGTAACTACAGCAGAAAATGTGCAAGGATGAGTAAAAACAAACGAAAAGACAAACAGCAGATAGGTGTAGACTAATCCCTACAAACGTCTTCAGAATTTGAGCAACTGAATTAAACAAACAGCATAAGATAAATCTACTGTTCTTTTAGCATTAGATGTATGAGTAAAAAAAGTAGCAAGAAAGTTACTGCAATTAATAAAAGTATGTATAAAAGGCCAATAAATTGAGATTCCATTTTCATACAGTATATATTCACATGGGGGGCAGGCATACTAATGATAGAGTTTTTCCTTGGAACAGTAACAATGCTTAATGCTGAGAAAAAAGAACAATAGCTTGAAATGTAAGAATATATTCTATTATTCAGCAACCAAAATATCATGGAAAAGGGTTTGCGAATTTGTAATGCTGTGCCATAGACTTGCATTTAAATGACTGCAGTATTCCTTTTTTCAGTGACTAAAATCAGTTTTTCCTGGGGAATAATGGTATTTCACTACTTTATCCTAGTAGACACATTCTAATGAAAAATTATAAATTCAAATTTTAATCTTAATTATTCAAGTTCTGATAAATAAGATAAAATTCAAACTGCCTGAGAACATTCTGCAGCCCCCAGTTTGACATTTTACATACATTTATTGTCAATCTATAATATGTATTAAAAAAAAATCTAAAAAAAACCCCAAAAAAACATAGTAGGAGTATCTAGTAGAATTTAGTCTAAAACAACTGGACTTTGAGTTTTTTTCTTGAAAACATTTCACCATTCATCCGAGTGAGGGTAGTACAGTCACAGGTATCCAATCATAATGGTTCCAATAAACGTATTCATTTAGGTGTTGGCTGAAACTGACAGGTGTAATAAGGTATGATCCAGTCACAATGGTACCATGATTCTCATTGATGCAGGTGTTAATCCTTCAAAGTACATGACTGGAAGTGTGAACTGTTGTGAAACCACCGGGGTCAAGATGTCAAAGCGGCATTGTATGTTGAAGACAAGCTGTGTCGCAGGTCCCCTCCTCTGTTCAGGAATGGTTTTTCCAGGCTGGCATAAATGGCCTCTTTCACACCTTTTTCAAACCATCTGTCCTCTTGGTCCAAAATATGCACATTACTGTCCTCAAAAGAGTGTCGTTTGTCCTTGAGGTGTAGATAGACTGCTGAGTCTTGTCCTGAGGAGTTAGCCCTCCTATGTTGGGCCATTTTCTTACAGAGATGTTGTTTTGCCTGCCCAATGTATAAGGCTGAGCACTCTTAAATACCCTGGACAGTATAGACCACATTACTTTTCATGTGCTTTGGTATAGGGTCTTTAGGGTGCACTAACCTTTGTCTCAGAGTGTTGCTGGGTTTGAAAAACACAGGAATGCAATGTGTAAAATAGGAGTCATGTGAAATATGGAAGTGGCTCTTGGAAGTAGTACATTTACTTTGATTTGAAAGAGGAGAAATATGCTAAAAGATAACTATAACCTTTTTACTGTTGAGCTTCAGTGCATGTTGTCTGGTAAATTATATAATACCCAGAAATACACAGTATATGTTGCTGACAATGTAGACTCTGCATTGTTAAAAGTATTCCATGGCGCATATTCATCACAGCATTACTTGCTGTGCCCAGTCACCATTTTTCTGATGTTTTAGGTATGTCCAACTTAGCTACAAACTGATGCCAAATGCAACAAGTTTGCAGATTGCCATTTCTCTAGAGGTATGGCTATTTTTTATAAATTTATTTATTTAATGTTATTTATTAATTTATTTTTGTCATGCCAGCAGAATTGCCCTGACATTGTGAAGGGTTAAACCTGGCAAAATTTTGCTTTTTGTCCACAAAAGATCCTTAATTAATTAAATACACAACAAGGGACTGTGCAAGGTGACAAATTCCTCTGGGTTCAAGGAGAAAGAAACTAAGTAAGCTTTATCAGAAACAGAGACATGCAGCTTTCTGTTCTCTGCTCTTTCCTGCTCCCCCCTCCCTCAAGAATGCTAAGAACTCACCCCCCCCCTTAGGAATGTGGATCTGAGCCAATCAGCAGGAAGCTGACTCATAGGGGCTGATTTACTTACCCACGAACGGGTCGAATGGAGTCCGATTGCGTTTTTTTCGTAATGATCGGTACTTTGCGATTTTTTCGTATGTTTTGCGATTTTTTCGGATTCTTTACGAATTTTTCGTTACCAATACGATTTTTGCGTAAAAACGCGAGTTTTCCTATCCATTACGAAAGTTGCGTAAAAAGTTGCGCATTTTGCGTAGCGTTAAAACTTACGCGAAAAGTTGCGCATTTTTCGTGTAAGTTTTAACGCTACAAAAATGCGCAACTTTTTACGCAACTTTCGTAATGGATACGAAAAACTCGCGTTTTTACGCAAAAATCGTATTGGTAACGAAAAATTCGTACAGAATCCAAAAAAATCGCAAAATGTTCGTTTTCAAGTCGGAGCTTTTCCAATTCGGGTCGGATTCGTGGGTTAGTAAATCAGCCCCATAGTCTTACTAACTGAGCATGTTCACTTGGTCTGCATTTCTGTGCAGGAGTGAGGCATTATGGGAACTTTCTTTACACAGCTCAGTTTTTTTTCTTCCTGTTTGGCTTCAGATCTTCTGAACAGGTGAAATATGGGGAGACTTAAGGGCACTATTGAGACAACTGAAGGTATGCCTGCAGTTTGAGATTAACTCTTTACTAGCCTTTCCTTCTCCTTTAATCAGATAATGCGGAGCCCGGCCATTTTGGGCAGGAAGCCGAGTCCACTGGTTTCTTTGATCTGTTGATCAAAGAAAGGCAATTGTGGACCTAAGAACAGCAGGAGGGAAGAGCCATGAGAAAATATGGATTATAGAAAGGGGTCCATATCTCCTTTGCTTTAGGGTTCACATCCTCATAAATCACATATTGGTTATGAGGAGGTCACATGCTTCCCAATGATACCAAACAGGGACTGCCTATACCCACCAGTTAGGAGGGATAGTTTCTTGGGGACTGGAACAAGAGACCCCCTTATGTTTGGTATCATTCTGATCACCCACATATTATCCAATAATATTGGATACTGGCAAGTCCCAATATTATATGACTAGTGATAAGCGAATCTGTTCCGTTTCGCTTCACCAAAAAATGTGCAAATCTTTCAAAAGATTCACGAAACGGCAAAAATGTTGGGCGTGAAAAAAAAATTGTCGCCTGTGACTATTCTTTTGTCGCACGGCTATTCTTTTGTCACCCGCAGCTATTCTTTTGACGCCCACAACAATTTTTGGACGCGCAGCAAATTTTCTGCGGCATAATTTTTCATCCACTTCGCAAAGCAATTTTATTTACTGTTTTGCATGTAAATGTCTCTTTTTGTAAAATCTTTTTAAATGCACTGTTTACCCTTGTAATATTAAATATAAAATTCAATAAGTTATGTCCTTTGGCTCTAGCACTCACATACCTTGTTTGAATATATTAACTGCTTGGCTGTATGATTATTGAGTAGGGGGAAGGGCAAGTTTTCTGTGTAAATGCTAATTAACTAGTGGACTGCTAGCAGGAGAGTGTGTTTGACTGTAACTTAACCCTTTGGCTTCTAGAGTGCCTGTTGAATTAGTGAAAGCTAACCCTAACTACAGTGAGAGAGATTGTGTGATACATTTGTGTATTAGGTTTCTATCGCCTGTTAATGATAGATGCTGGCAGCAGCGAATTGTTATTTGGGGTGGTGGTGTGTTTGGGGGTACCTGATGTTAGTTTAACCTGTGTGAAAGGTGACTGAGTGTAACCCCGTCCTGGTGTCATGTGCGTCTGAGAATGGCACATTCTTGACAATTTTATACGTGTTTTGTTTGCTAGAAGAACAATACTATGCATTGGTTATCTGTATGTTTTAAGAAGAAGAAGTTTTGCATTTATTTTAAGAGCACGTTATATTGCCAACATCTGCATAAGAACATCTAGGTGATTATGAAGGTAGAAAGCCCCATATTTTCCTAATCGCGATTTACATTACTGCCATTAGGAAAGCAGTCAGATTAGATTAACCTGCCAAAGCTAGAGAAGTCTAATCACGGGGTGACTAATTGCTGCATGTGTCAGTGCAATAAATCAAATTATGTACCTTAGGCACAGGGACTAGTGATGAGCGAACTTTTTCACCAGGCATTGATTCAAAGAGAATCTCGCCATTTCGCCATTGGCAAATTGTTTTGCAAAACTTCAGCAAAAATTTGGTGCGAAAACATTTGTAGCGCATCCAAAAAATATCACAGTCACATCAAAATAGGTGCTGTTTCGTGAATTTTTCTGTAGTTTTGCAAATTTTTCCGTGAAGCGAAATGGGACAGATTCGCTCATCACTAACAGAGAAATAACAAAACAAGATATTACTTAATTAGAACTAATGCAAAAGTGATAAGGTGGATAAATGAATGAATGAATGCGCAACCAAATAATTAATTGTATTACTCTGTCTGGTAGGATGTTGGAACTGCTGATCCATTCTGTCCATTTGTTGGCCATCCTAGACGAAAGTACATTGTAGATACTTGTTTCAGTATATATTCCTGGGGAGAGAAAGAGTATGCATTACTATTTCTAGCAGAAAAGAAAGTAAGATTGTTACCCTAGAAAATATACTGTATAACAATTAGAAAAGTAAGAAAAGAACTTGCAGCTGGGCAGCTCAAAAACTCAATGTTACAAAATACAGGCAGAACGTAATGAATGTAAAATACTTTCCTGCAACAGCAAAAATGACTGTATATTCACTAGTTTACATGGGCCTACACCCTAAAGGACTACAAAGTAATTTTTGTGAAATTCAACCATCTTGTAAGCTTTATATAACTACACCCCTTCTCTTACCATAGAAGTCTGTTCCAAACTTGTACTTGCTCTTTCCAAAAACCCAATCCTACCATTACGCTGCCTTTTCAGAAAATTCTGCTGCTTAGTATTTTTGGTAAGCATCATTACTGTACTGTAATATCCATCTGTCATAAATCAGCCCTTTAGATTAGAAATTATACTAAACTTTGACTGACCTTCTTGATTTTTTTTTCATCCTTACTATTTATCTAAATAAACATTAAATAAAATATATGTATATAGGTTATCCTACATATTTACATTCATTATAAGAGCTACAATAATGCTTTTTCTTTTGAGGTGAAACAGAAATAATATCTATTTGGTCTTGGGAATTATATCCCTTAGTTGCCAAATTATCATTAAAAAGAAAAATGTGAAAAACAGATGTGGGGGTCATTTTGTAGAAATGAAAATATCCATGTACTGTATGTTTTTATTTTTTTTGGTATTTCATAATTGGGTGGTTTATAATAAAATCAAGTTTAGTTCCCATTTCCTATAGGTACTGTTTTTCCTCATATTTAATAAAAATAAGTTTATGGAATTAATTACATGCAAAGTGGTACAGGCAATGGATCCAGTATCCATTGGGAGAAACCAATTAAATGAAAACTGTTTTCCAGAAAGCTCTTAATTACAGGCAGGCCATCAACCGTTGACTTAAATTTTTAGAAACAATTTTCTTTTTCTCTGTAATAATAAACAGTACCTTATACTCAATCCCAACCAAGATATAATTAATGCTATTTTTAATGTTTAAATGATTTTTGAGTACAGTTAAGGTGTGGAGATCCAAATTACAGCACAACCCATAATCTGGAAATCCCCAGGTCCCAGGCATTCTGCATAACAGGTCCTATACTTGTTGTAAAATATGTACCAATCAAATCTATATTATGCACAAAGTCCCTCAGGATACTGCATGGTATTCACCACTGCTCAAGGGCTCCACCAGTACAAGGTTTCCCCCCAGTTATGACAGAAAGGAGATACCATAAATATATTTTTGTATTGCTGCTAGATTGAGGTAGCAAGGTGGAAAAGCTATGTGCTGTAAGCGATGTTTGTGCTGGCAGTGTGTATATTCTACAATACATAGTTTAAGTACACCAATTTGAAAATGCTTGTAGAAGCACATTTATTTATATTAATTTAAGATATATTCATTTTCTTTTAAGGTGTCATAAAGTTTAAACATGTTTGCCTAAAGACTAAGAATCATTTCTGATTTTGTAAATGTATTCTTGCAAAGCACATACTGTATTTAATTTTTACATACTGTGGCAATTTAGTTCAATTTAAACTTCTAAATAGAGAACCATGCCACAATGTTTTTGTCATTGAACAAATTGAAAAGCAATGATTCGTTTGAAAAAAATACATCTAAATAGCAGAAATCCTGCAGAACTAGCCTTTCCAGAAAATAACTTTGTAGAAAATTAAACAAGGGAAGTTTCTCAAACAGTGAAGCTGAGGTCATTGCTTTAGAGTAGAAAATAGTTTATCTTTTACACTGAATATACTGTAGTCCTCCGTTCGGTCCAGCAATTTATCTAGAGGATAAAGAGCTCGGCTTGCTGCATGCCAGGGAAGAAAATCCTTCTCTTCAGAAAGGTATCTGATGATCTCCAGAGGAATATTCTGAGTCAGATATCCAGCTCTGTAAAATTAAAAAAGTGAATGTTAAGTATCACTTGCAGAAAAGTCATATTTAAGAGGAATTCTCAAAAGTTTCATATAGCAGTATTAATAAAAATGACTGCGTTGAGAAAGATCCAATGAACAACCCTGAGATTTATTTATGTATTTTGCTTGGAAAATCTATCATGGACGAGGTATTGATTTATTTTTTTCAGAGTAAGAAAATGAATTGTAGCTGATGATAATACTGCACATTAAAATAAACTACTCAGCTACTGTAGGTATTAGAGAGATCTGTTTCCATCTGCTTTTAGATGCAAAGGATAATCAAGACTTTTCTCAGTGTATACTGTATGTGTATGAGAGATAGATGGAGACAGTAGAATGTGTGAGGCGGAGAATGTGGTAGATTGCATTTTAGAAACTGTGTGTGTGTTAGAATGTTTGTGTGATGAATATAATGTAAATATCAGAAAAATGTAGGGACCCCAATTTATTATGCTGCGTAAAATAAAATTTGCCAAAAAAAAAAAAAAAATGTAAAAAGCTGGTTAAAATAAATGGAGAAGTTCACCATCCCAATGTCAGATTTTACGCCATTATTTTACATAAGTTCTGGTAGAAGAAAAAACATGTATAAAAAGGATGCAGATTTTACGCTATTTTTTACATATCCGAAACCTGCTGATGTGTGCCGAATTTTGTCACAGCATAACAAATCTGCCCCATAGTGTGCATTTAAGGGAAACTTTACCCCCTGACCATTGCAGGTCTCTACAAAAATACTTTGCATAAAACAGCCCACATGAAACTCTGCTTCATCTACATGAAACATTTTCATGTGCCATTGGATACTCCTGTATAGATAATCCTGGATAGAAAATTCCAGTTTTAACTACAAATAGCCACCTCCTGACTTTGATTTACTGTGCACACACACAAACCAAGGGCACACATGTTAGAGCACTTCAATGAATGGACAGAGTTCTGTCTTTTACTCCCACACTTCCTAGTACAGTTAGAGCTGCATTATTTCCTGTCAGGTTAGGGAGCACGCAGACCATCACAAAATGGTGGTTCAAGGTAAAATATGTAGAAGGTCAATTCATATGAATATGCCAATAAAGGTCACTTGTCCCGATATAAATAATCTATTGGTTAAGTATTCATTCTGAAGGTATAGTTTTCCTTTAAAGAGTATGTATGAGAGAAGGTTTGTATGTGTGGGAAAAAAAGAAAGTATACGTAATTTAAATCCTACAGTATAATCCCACCAGATTAATGCTTTACTTTTTTAATTTTATATTTCTTGGATTTTGTAAAAAAAAATCTACATATCCAAACCCTACGTTAAAAATTAAGGTTTTAGAAAGTTGTTCACTTGTCCAAAGCTTTAGAGGCATATTTATCAAAAATCGAATGTGCAATCATTTATTAAACAATACTCAAATCTCGAGAACTCAATTGAAAATGTGAAAAAAACCTCTAACATAACAAAATTGCATTATAATCATCATCATCATCTTTGATGTGTGTTCCAATGTATTTCAAATTTAAAAGCGCCAACTTAAAAAAATGCTTACATTTTGCCAAGGACAATTCCCTTTGACTACTTGAACAGATTTTAGATGCTGAATTTTTCCATTCAAGTTTTTACATTATTTAGCACTTAATTAATCTCAAACATATGAGTTTCTGAAACTTTAATTTGAGTTTGTGAGATTTAGCACAAAAAACTTGATTGGCAGTAAAAACCTTTCTTTGAAAGTTGAGAATTTTGTTGCTTTAAAGGTTCTGATTCAGCTGAATTCTGAAAATCTTAAAACTACCCTGGAAACAGGAAACAAAAAAGTGACACCATCAAAGTCATAGGGCTGAAGACACAAGAAAAAGAATACAAACTTCTTGTATTGAGACCCACAACCTGCCAAGCCACACACATAGCTTGATCCAGGACTTAAGCCCAACTAAATCTTCCTGTCATCACTCAAATCTCATTTATATTTTTAACATAATAAGTAAGAGAGTGACTTAATTTTATTATCCGTTCTTTATCTCACACTGGAACTGTACTGTAGGTCGCTCTCTATAAGCATACATTGCCTGACAATTAGTATTGATACAATGTAATACAGTCCTAACTCCTTGGATCTAAAACTATATAGATAATAACTCTTTTGCAGAACTGTACATAATGGGTTCCTACACTTTATTATATAAAAAATGGACATATTTTATCACTTTAAGAGCATAAAAGTAATATATTATGTTATTAAATTCCCATAGATGTTTGAAGGTATAGAAGAGAAAATTCACCCTATGAATAAAAGAATGATATAAATACAATTTTATCTGAGGTGCTCTCTCTAGAAATACTTGACCTCTTTGCAATATATTTTCAAACTGCATGAGCTGTTAATGAGAGAGACAGAGACAGAATTAAGCCTCACTATATTCCACAGCATTTCTGACCTTCCATTGTTCTTTAAAACAAGCTGCTGAACTCATGGATATATTTTAGTTTGTTCATTTTCCCTCTGGGGACAAAGTACCAAATTGTAAGGGCAAAATTATCACTCAGATGAGAATTATCTCTTGAATAAATCTGCAAATGTGCAACAAACCCTTTCATTAGACTGTGGATTTTCAAAGAAAGGGTACACATGCATTGTGATAAACAAATCCTACATCTCAATTTTATAGATATATGTTTGTGCTGAGGCAAAAAATGAAAATCATTTTTGAAGTAAAACCCTCAACAATGATTTTGTTATTTGTTACAGGTAAATTCTATATATGAAAGTAAGAGAATAATGTTCAAGATTTGCCAAGTGTGTTGGCGAAACAAAATGGGTGTGATAGAAAAAATGTGTATATGCTTGTATAAATAGAAATGTTTTTATATTCATTACACCCTGCTGTTCTATACAGGTTAGAAGACAGCTGATTTGTTAACACAGTGTCGCTGCTATGGAAATATTTCAGTTTGTCTTAGTCAGGTCTTAAGTCAATGTCATCGGGAATTCAGCGATAATATGTTGTGGGACACGGAAATCTATTTGCAAACATTTAGTGACTTTATCAGGTCAAAATTATATTGTGAATGCTGCTTTATAAACATCCACTGTCTGTACAATACCGAACGTTTAATTAGTTTTAATTAAAAAATGATAAGGGTACCAGAACTCCCCACAAGGGGAATGCAGCTGATAAAAGACATAAAACAGTAAAAGTTTTAAAGCACAAAATGTCCTATCATATTAGAAGCTAATATTTGAAGGGAAATTCATAACAGCAAAAGTCATCAAATTTGTTTTATACAGAATTAATATTTGAGAAGGTTCTAGGGGTCAGAATCATAGCTCCTTAGATCTAGTGTATACTATGAATTGGGAGTACCTGAAGTTGTCATTCATAGTATATTAAAGACCGTAGCCCAATTTCTAATAGATTTATCCAGGCTGGATTAAAGTGTCCATACATGATAAGAACTGGTCAGCAAATTTGCCTGTTTATGACTATTCTACCTAAATACCTAGCCATATATGTACAGGTAAGAGACCCCTTATCTGGTAACCTGTTATCCAGAAAGCTCTAAATTAAGAAAAGGCCAACATTCTCTGTCAAAGAACTGTGCATCATTAGTCAAATCATGACAGCACCCTTTAAAATTTTGAATGTAAAGGGTATTATGAATATGGCTGACTTCCTATCATTTTCAGCAGAACACACATTCTACCAACAGAACTTTCAATTAAACAATTACAATAAATGGTAGATAAACCTAACAATTTATGACAAATCTTGTCAAATTTTATGAAATGCTCTGATCTTTATGAATCTCATGTTTTACTTAAACAGCTCACTCATTTCAAGTTACAAGCTCTTATGTTATGTATCAGTATTTTAATGAAAGCCTATTGTCATTACACTTTTGCTATAAACATTAAAACATATTTTTCTGTAAATCCATAGAGAGAGAGAGAGAGAGAGAGAGAGAGAGAGAGAGAGAGAGAGAAGAGAAGAGAAGAGAAGAGAAGAGAAGAGAAGAGAAGAGAAGAGAAGAGAAGAGGAGAGAGAGAGAGAGAGAGAGAGAGAGAGAGAGAGAGAGAGAGAGAGAGAGAGAGAGAGAAAATGCAATTCATCTATATCTTCATAATGCCAAATCTTGCCATTGCTAAATCACTCATTATAGCCAAGACAAAAAAGTAAAAAGGCAGTTTGTGTAATTACAATATGCACCCTATATTCACTGATTCACTGTTATATGGCCACATGTGTAATCCTTAACCATTTTTACCGTGCCGGGTAGGGTAGTCTTTTTCTAGGACCAACTTTTGCTAACAGTAATATGGTATCTTTCTGGTTATGAGCAAACATTGCTTCTATAAAAGCTAAAACAAATCCATTTCCAACTCTTGCTTTTTTGGTTACTTAAATAATATTGAAATAGTGCATGTATATCAATATTTTGATAGACCATATAGACATAGACCATTTGTCTTGTTAAACAGATGCATACTGCAATAAATTTTCTAACAGGCGACCAAGTGGATGTAACATTGACTGTAACATGGTATGCATAAAATTTCTGAATATACGGGGATTTCAAAGTTCCAGCTTCAGTCTGCCACAGGAAGTGGTAACAGCACTGATTGACAGGCTTTACTCAACAGTAGCAGGGTGTGTCTCTCTGCTTGTACTGCTGCCAGGGGGGGAGAGGAGCAAGCAGAGCAGGAAGGGACTGCCTGTGACATTGCAAAGCCCCGCCCACCCTATTCACTGCACTTAAAGTAGCTGAGGCTACCTTACTGAAGTCTATCAGGGCCAGCAGCCCCAGCCACATACTGAAGAGTCTAAACCAGAAGCTGGCATAAGGTCTAGGTAGAGCACAGTTTTCAAGCAGTTATGGACATATTTGAACCCAAAGTCACTAAAATTAAAGCACTTACTTCTATTTTACATTATTTTACATGGTTTAGTGCATTGTAAAAATTTATGGTATATATCCCCTTTAAAACACGAAAATATTGCAATTGTGTTCCGAAAGTCACGATATTTTCGTGCCAAAAAAGTTTGGTATGCCACGAAAACATTTCTGGCTTTCATGCCTTCCATGTCTGGCTTCGGAAGCCTTCCATAGGACTCAATGGTACTCCACAGATCTTGAAAAAAGATAGTGTAACCAAAGCATTAACGAATTCTGAAATATTTGTATTCTTTGGCTTTTCTTGCCTTTTTTGGGTGAGCTCACTCTCTCTCTCTCTCTATATATATAAAATAGTTTTTCTTCTGTTTGACAGGGTAGAAGTTGCAATGTTAGGTATACTGCTTAAAATTTTATTATTAATAGTCTTACACAGAACACAACAGAAAGATTTGTGATGACACTGCAGCTTCCTTGTTGGCTTAGATAACCAAGGGAAAAGACCCAGTACATTCAGTTTTACAGTTAGCTTTGTTTTTGTGTCACGCAATAAAAGTATTGTAACTATAACTGTAGCACAGCAAATTAATTTCTGTAAACTTTTGATTATTAATGTTACCAATAAGACAAATTATTGTCTTAATTGATTGACTAATCAGTTTGTTGCTTATTTAAGATCGACCCATAATTATATGCACCCAAATTGTGTGTTAATTGCAAAAAATTACATTATTACTGAACTAGTCTATGATCTGGCATATACAGTGCATAAACAAACAGAGGAGACTTTACAAGTGCATTGTACTATACAAAGCAAAAA
This sequence comes from Xenopus tropicalis, assembly GCF_000004195.4. Classification (NCBI taxonomy): domain Eukaryota; kingdom Metazoa; phylum Chordata; class Amphibia; order Anura; family Pipidae; genus Xenopus; species Xenopus tropicalis. The sequence goes on along the minus strand of NC_030679.2, from coordinate 60,644,046 downwards.
AGAAAACATTCATCTAATTTTCTACCAAAAAAAACATGGAATATTGCGCCTTTTTTGATGGAACCACATATTTTTTGTGCCAACATTTTTCTGAAACCAATGGCAACATGTGGAATTTCGCTGCTAATTTATGCCTGGCAGAAAAATTCACTCATCAATAAGTGTCACCTACCGTAACCTGCAGCACTTAATATCGTCCTCTTGTGTCTGTGCCTGTAAGTTACCCACACACTCAGATAGTAAGCTCCATAAGTCGGGGACCACCTTTCTCTCATCTTTTTGTCACTTAGCTCTTAATTTTTAACGCAACTGTACTTTGTACTTATTTGTATTTATTATTGTAATGATCCTAGTTTATTGTATTATTTACTGCTCTGCTATGCAGTGCTGCATACATAGGTAGTGCTATATGAATAAAAGAATACATTAGTGATTAGCGAACTTGTCGGATTTGTTGCGCAATTTTTTTTTGTCGCTCGTGTCTATTTTTATCGATCATGTTTTTTTGACACCACCGCGTCCGAATTTTCACTGAAGTTTCGCAAAACAATTCGCCAATGGCGAAATGTGGAAATTTGCTGCGAATCCATGCCTGGCAAAAAAATTCACTCATCACTAGTATACGTACATATTCTGTACATAGTCATCACAAGGAGGGCTATTTTCAATTTTGCAATTGAGAAAACTAAAATGTTATAACTGCCAAGTGTGATTTCAGAGAAAATAAAAATGTACTAATCAACTAGGAGCTGCTGTTCAAGAAAAATGGTTTATGGCAACTTGGCTATTTTTAATGGGTTGATTTACAAAAATAAAGGGAGCAAATTATTTTTCAGTAAAAGCCTGCTGTGAAATTGATTAAGCCTTTGACACCATAGAAATACCCTAAAGCTGTTATTGATCAGTTGTGCAAAGCATATTTCAAAGTGTGGAGACAGGGTGAAAAGAGCAATAAAGGAACTGTTCTGCACGGGCAACATTAAAAAATGAAACTATGATTTGTGAACCTTGAAAACAATTTACATAACTTCAAAGCATTAAAGAAACAAAACACTTCTTCGACTGGAAGTTTCAAACAATGCACATTAAGTTGGACATCTGCAAGAGAACATACCTTGCTAAATTAAAAGCATCATCGATCAGTGCAGCTCGATTGCTGACAGAAATAACCTATGAGAAAAATGGAGACATTTAGGATTATAATGCCAAATGGGTGCTTTGAATCAAAGCAAATTATTGCAAAAACAGACTAAACATGAACTTACAGTACCTCAGAGTTCCTCATTAACTGGTCAGTTAGTAATCTCCAGTTCCGGACATCATAGTTAACCCTGAAGTAGCCAATTTGATCAAGGTTTCCCAGTACCCAATTACTTTCATCCAAAGAGGGAATTCGGTGGTATTCTAAAGAAATAGCAAACACAAAATTATTAAAATGGGTCTTGAAGAGTAAAGAGTGATATTAAATATACAATGTATAAAATAAAAGGGGCAAAAAATAGATGATAATCAATATGCTTTACACTATGCCAAGACTGCATTTTTTTGCAGTCCTTGGTTGCTGTAACTAAAAGTTGATAGGCCAGATTTGCTGGTTGTAATGCAGACCAAAAGTTAGGTGTTTTACTGCTTCTTGTCATTTTAAATATATCCCATAATACTGTAGGCCATAAAGGGTTTTTTTTAAACCTGTTCCAACATATTCCTCAGCTCTGTACAATAAAAGGGTGCATACGTTAAAAACACAAGTTGCACACAAAAACGTGGTCAATACAGGAGGTAACGTAATTATAATATAAAATGAGGGCCATATGGTGAACTAGTATGGAAAGTATAATCCATGTGCATTCATGAAGGTAAAATTCCCTGACGAGATGGCAGCTCCAGGGTTTCCTTGCGCCCAAAGCCAATAGGAACAGCACCTAAAGAACTGGGTGTAGACCCCACTCACACCAGATGGACCTCTGTGCAATTGTACTTTTTTTAGGTTTTCTAAAATGCCCGGCACAGCATTAGAACACATTGAAGATCATTTCTGTCCCTCCAGTGTCAGACTGAGATGGCAGGAGCCCACCAGAAAACCCTGGACCATGGGCCCACTCTCAAAACTTTAATTCCTCCTGTCCTCCCTCAAACTCTTTATTCTCCTAGTCTATTTTATCTACATACTATACTGTATTCCTCTATCTATCAAGCTTCCTTGTTCCCATACAGAAATAGCGAGTGACCACTGAATAGGCTACATAAATTATTAGCAAGAGGGTCCACTGACACCTGGGCCCACCAGGAGTTTTCCTGGTATCCTGGTCAGCCAGTCCAACACTAGAGATGTAGTGAACCTCACAAAAAAAGTTCGCAAACCCGTTCGCGAACTTCTGCCAAAAAGTGCGAACTTTTGCGAACTTTGCGAACCCCATAGACTTCAATGGGAAGGCGAACTTTAAAACTTAGAAAAGCCATTTCTGGCCAGAAAACTGATTTTAAAGTTTTTTAAAGGGTGCCACGACCTGGACAGTGGCATGCAGGAAGGGGATCATGGGCAAAAATTTATCTGAAAAATACGTTGTTGACACAGCATTGCGTTTTGTGCTGTAAAGGGCAGAAATCACACTACATTTCTAAACTTGTGTAATAAACTGCTTTAAAACGTCCGGCGTCTACATGCCAATCAAGTCGTGTAAAGGTTACAGCCGGTTCACACGCAAAGACAAAACGCCGCAGTAGTGGATACGGAATATATTATTGCTGGTGGAAAAACGTTGCTCAGGTGATTTTATTGCAATGCAATGTCACTACTATGTGTAACGTGTTTGGTGCACTACTATGAATAACAGTAAACAGCACTGGACACATTAAAGAACAGTAAGTTAAATTTAAAAAAAAAAAAAAAAAAATAATAATAAAAAAAAAAGTGATCTCTGGTTGGTGCTGGGGGTGAACTACTAGGAGCAGCACACCAGTCCCCAACACAGCTAGACTAATAGCACTCGGCTCTATAAATTACAGTAGCAAAGTAAAAAAACACAAATAAAAAAAAATGATGTGAATGTGTGGTTGGTGCTTAGTGCACTACTATGAGCAGCACACCTGTCTTCAACACACACAGATGGAGCTGCAGTACACAATGAAAAGAAGAGTAACAGTAATCAGAAAATAAAAGCAGTCCTTACAAGGACTATTGGGTTACAGCAGATGATCAGAAGGACAGCTGCCCACATCAGCTACATACAGAGCAGTAGAAAGTAGATTACTAGTCAGCAAAGCTACCTAAACTGTCCCTCAAACCCCTGCACTGCTCTCTCCCTATGCTAACTCAACAAGCACACACAGGCAGAATGTAAAATGGCTGCTGGGCTTCGGTTTATATATGGAAGGGAGTGGTCCGGGGATGGTCCAGGAGGGAGAGCTGCCTGATTGGCTGCCATGTATCTGCTGGCTCTGGGGTGAGAGGTCAAAATTTGGCTCCAGCTAAGGCGAACCCAAAATTGCGAACATCGCTAAAAGTTCGCGAACTTGCGAACTTGCGAACACCCGATTTTCGTGCGAATTAGTTCTCCGGCGAACAGTTCGCTACATCTCTATCCAACACTGTGTCCCTCCCTCTAAATTAGAGCATGTAGAATGGAGGGGTACTTCTCTTTGGTCAATGTATCTTGTACAAGTTACCATCTCCAGAAGAAGTAAAACACTCTAAATGACAAAAAGGGTAACTTGAACTAGCCAACAGGAGCTAATGTTCTGAGTAATAATTTACAAAATACAAGAACATTACAAGAACTGTGTTTAACAAAAGATTTAATAAACAGAACAAGAAAACAAGAACCCAGCATAAATGTATAAAAATACAGATAGAAAACAATTCTGAAAAACAGGCAATTGGTACAGGAAGGCAGCAAGTAAACAGAGTTTGAGAACAGATACAGGATCAGGGTAGGTGGCAAACAATTGAAGTCCAAGTAACAAGCCAAGGTCAAAACTGGGATATCAGAATATGGGAAACAAGGGCAAAGCAGGAACTAACTTACAGAATTCAGGAGCAAGGACTTCAGGATACTAGACAGGACAGTAACTTAGTGCAGGACAGGAACTTGGTCTTAACAAGAGAGCTGAATGATCCCACACAATGGTATGGGAGGTGGCAGGCTTCAATGGCCCCATAATTAATCTACTGCCTGCAGCTGGATTAGCTGTAATTGAAGTAATTGAAACGGTCTGGCAGGCCACAACCACACTGCCTCCTGTGGCTCAATCTGAAAGAGCAGCAGTTAGTATACACCAAGACCCTGCTTCTAGACTAGGGAGTTCCTGACACAAAATTAATATTTTCACCAATATATGTGACTAAAGGTTACTAGGTACATGGTTGCTTTAAAGGAGAAGGAAAGGGTTAAAATCTCAACCCCCTAAATCCAAAGTCCTTATGTCCCTGTAGCTGATCACTACATTTTTTACCTTGATGTCCTGTATATTCGCAGCAGTGCGTGTTTTAACTTAACACTATATTTAGCTTATTGTGCATGCGCGAACTTCATTCTTCCCTTTAGGGGGGAGCACTTGGAGGGTGAACGCTCCTGCTTTAGAAACTGCAAGCGCCCTCACACAACATGGAAAATGCACATGTGCTTCCTCATAGCCTGTCTAACTGCGCATGGGACTGGTCTTGGTGCAGGAGCATGTAATTATGGGAATTTGGAATACACAGCTCAGTGGGTTTTTTTTTTCCTATGTGGCCTCGGATCTTCTAAACAGTCGAAATATGGGGAGACTTAAGGGCACTATTGAGAGAACTGAAGGTATGCCTGCAGCTTGAGATTAACTCTTTACTAGCCTTTCCTTCTCCTTTAACCTATTGAGCAGCAACAGTTTATCAAAAAAATCTGCATTTTACTATCAAGAAAGTTTTTTAGAAACCATGCCAAAAAGTTTTGCCGCATGAGAAAAAACTGAGAAAAAATAATGCAGCAAATAAATCCAATTGTCTTCGATGAATTTTGCATGAAAAAAAGTGCAGCAAAAAAAATGCCCATTGACTTCAATGCAGTTTATGCAAAATAAAACATCTGCATTAAACCATTCAACCGACTTCAACGCATTTTGCACAAAATAAAGACATTTCACAAATTTTCACTATTTTGTGAACTTTTCAGCAGTTGCACAAACTATTTCCTCAAAGCGAAAGGAGACAGATTTGCTCATCACTAATTTTAATAATTAAAAAAACCCAATTCATCCAAGGATCACAAAATAAATAAATGTAACAGTTTTAATTTTCCATCTGGTGACAGGATGGGTACAGCCAGAGAGAGAGTCCAAATAATCACAGTAGCAAGAGGCAAGCCAAAGTCCAGAGCAGAGGCAAAACACAGGACAGATAAAGGCCAGGCAGGCAGAAAAACAGAGCAACTAATTATGGCTAAATAAAAAGGATGAACTTGAGAAAAGTCCAGGACAGGATCATGTTCTGCACTAACCATACCAATAGTATATACACATTACATTTTAATTATTTAATTATTTGATATCTAGATTTCTAGATATCACATTTGATATCTAGATCTTTGGTCCAAAGATAAAAATATAATTTTGTGCTATTGCAAAGTTTAATATTATATAGTTCAATAGAAATGCATATACAGAGGTATCATGTCATGTTTGTTAATCAAATTATTGTGAATATTAAAATTAATTATTATTATTTTATTTGATTATTTCACATTTATTAGGCCTTTCCTTAATATCCTGAACAGTTTTCCAGACATTTAATAAAAAAAAAAATTACCACTTTTTTTTAAAGTCACAAACATCCATTAAATTTATCAAAGCACTGCCCCCTTCTCCAAAAAGTGCTATCATCCTTTTACAACAACTAAGTTAACATTAAATTACATCTTTTCACTGCTAATAGAATATTTTAAAAAATCTGTAATAAATTTGCTCATAAACATGGAGATTTTCTAAAACCATAATTTTTTAATAGAATGTGAAAACAAAGGAATGTATCCCTAAATATTTCATAAATGAGTCCAAAGTGTTTTGTTTTCATAGTTCACACTCATTTATTTAGCATCACTCAAATCAAATCAGCAGGAACTCATTTTTGGTATGAATGACATTTTTGTCAATGTAACTGGGTTTAAAAACAAAAACACATGCAATCTTCTCATTATGCCAAAGAAAGGAAAACACTTCTAAATTACAGAAAAAAGTAGTAGTATGAGAGAGTGAATCCAGTCTATCTTCAGGCTGCCCAGCAGGACATGTTTTCTCAAAATACACACAAGCCCAGGTGGTTGTGTGTGAATTACTTGCATATCTACTTATTGAACTGCTTGTTCCCCTGCCAGGTTATCCTGAGACATGCACTGCAGGTAGGCCTATCAAGCTTGAAAACCTTTAAAATAGTGGAAATATAAAGATCTTTTGAAAGCATTACATATATCGGTGCTAGGCTAAAAATAAAAGGTGGAAAAGGAAAACTACAATGTGGAAAATGAAACACAGCCATGTAAAATGGTGTGCCAACACATACATGAAACTGAAATTAAATCAACCCAATTGTTACTAATTAAAAAGGGAGCTACATTAAAAATGAGAACAAAGCCACACTCTAGCTGCCACTTATAACCTGAAACCCAGATTTTACTGTAAGAACAAAAAATGAGACCTTTCTCATAAAGCCTTGCAAATAAAACGTTTTAAATGGTATCTACACAAATACTGCAACTAAAATTTATAATACAAAGAGTTCTATATATTTTCTTTATAGAATAAGGGGCAACTCTGGGCTTGGTCCAAGAAACTTGAAATATTGCATGTCAGGGGAAAATAACCAGTTAGTACATTTCTGAAATGAACATCTTTTCCCATTTTATAAAGGAGTCTATTTCTTTCCTTAGATCGTCATAGTTATAAGTGATGTGGAATAAGCCTATTTTATAGAGTCTACAAATACTAATGTATTGAGGCTCATTGTTACCTTAATACTATGAACTGAAGAAGAGAACAATACCCTAGTAAAAACAGCAAATGGAAATGCCCATGGAATTACTGCTACTGGCCTATTTCAATACAGTATATGAAAATACAATTTGTTGAAATCAATAGTTTATAAGATATCCAGGTGATGTTCTTACAAAGGTCTTGGAAAATCAGGAGAAACAAGTTATATAATTTATGGGGGGAGTAGTTTCCTGACATAAATGACAAACACAATAGCACGGTCTCTATGGCTTACATAACAGACTAATTAGAATCTTAGCAAAAACCTTGCAAGACTGAAGGCAAGTTTTTGCTCTGTAATGTTCATATTTCTTAGTAGTTACAATTTCTATTATAAAACATATAATATAATCATAAAAAAGCAATTTTGTCCTGTATAATATAATACAGTATCTTGTGTCGGTTTTTATTGGAATTCATAGGAAAACTATTGAATAGCGATGAGCAAATTTTTTCACCAGGCATGGATTCACAGCAAATTTCTGCATTTCGCCATTGGTGAATTGTTTTGTGAAACTTCTGAGCAAATTTGCTGCTAACAAATTACAAAGTAGTTGTGCATCAAAAAAGGTGCAGTCGTGGAAAAATAGGCGGGGTTGCATCAAATTGGGTGTGGTTGCATCATAGTCACGGCAAAAAAGACGTGCGAAAAAAGAAATCGCACAACAAACACGTTTTGTGAATTATTCACCGTTCCACAAATTTTTTGGCGAATTGAAACAGAGCAGATTCGCTCATCACTACTATTGAATTGTGGGTAATAGCAACTCTAGCAACTTTGCTTCTTTTAGTAAATAAGTCTTTTTTAATAACTATATCTTTTGTACTGTAGGCTTACATGCTATATTGTGCCTTTCCTGGGACTAATAAGCATTTTTTAATTAAAGTGAAGGAATATATATAGCTGGCTAAGAGGACGGTGACAGAAAAGCAAAGAGAAGATGGTAGTTTGTGGGTTATAAATATATAAAGAAGGATGTATAACATATTTACAGCAAAGAAAAATATACTCATAGTCATCAATAAAATACATTTAATAAAAAAAGGCAAATTGCACCTGACCCTCTGCTATGGTGCACCAGTCCCCTAAACAGCCAAAGAACATGCTCCGGTAAAACAAAGTAAATAATAAACAGTGCATTATTTAATTAGTATAATTTTAATGCAGGGGTATAGGGTAGTCATATGCCAATACCCTCATTCAAACAATCATTTAAATACATTTATTCTAATTCAGGTATTCTTCACAACCAACCCTAATTAATCTAAAAAATATGTGCTTTTTCAATTTAAATAAGGGGCATAGGAACAAACTTAGTTTATTACATTTTCATAACCTAAAATTAATGAGCAGATTATTTCTTAAAATGAATCAAATGAATGCAAATGTTGATTACTTTGAATTATAGCTTAGTATAGAATGTGAGTAAATAATTTAATTATAATAGCTTATTTTCTTACTAATTTATTTCCACTGAAAATATTGTGGAACTAATTAGGTGAAAAAATAGCTATTATTTTTCTATATCAATGTTTAAAGGGGTTGGTGTCAAGGGGATATGGTTTATGATCATAATCAACAAATGTCAATCTTTAAATGTGTTGGATTACAGGGTTCTATGACTACAAAAACAATGCATTTGCCAGAGAAAATAGGTAAACAATTACTGCATTTCAGAGGGAAAAGCCTATTTTAAAATGGACAGTAATGGGCTTATTTAGCAATTTTCGAGTGAATTTGAGTATTTTTCTCTAAACTGAATAAAGTGGCATATCAAATGCTTGCTTATTTATTAATGTGGTAATTGTCGGATTAAAAAATCTTCAATACCTTGACTTTTTAAGTTTACTCAAATAAAACTCAAATATCTCAAATTAAAAATATGGCTTCACTTTGCCTAGCACAACTCCCTTTGGCTGCTATAGAAACTCACAAGCTTTTAGATGGCAAAGTTTTTCATTCAGGTTTTTGGTTTTTTTGCACTTAATAACTCTCATATCATAAGCTTAGTAAACCTTTGTCTTTAATAGGTAGTCTTAACTATAATAATAAAGGCTGAATTTAAAGCTGTCTTATAAGAGGTTAAACAATGCAGTTTGATATTTAATAGTACATTTTAAATAAACTTGTGATTTCAGAAAACTCAAGTACTGGCTACATCATAAAATATGTTGAAACAAGCTAAGTCAAACAAAAATAAAAATGTTTGAGATGATTTCAAAGATGGAACTCTATATTAATGCAGGGAATTATTTTGATTTGGTTCTGTTCCATCAAATATTTTACTTAGACACTTTTTTATATTTAAAAATTTGGATAATCTATGATGCTGCTGCCTACTACACATTTCACATGAGACTTGGGGCTTATGTAAACAGTTGCAACTGATATTTACTACTTTAAAGGAGAAGAAAAGGGTAGTAAAGAGTTACTCTCAAGCTGCAGGCATACCTTCAGTTGTCTCAATAGTGCCCTTAACCCTTTTACTGCCAGCCATTTTGGTCAAAACGGAACTTGTATTGCCAGACAGTTTTTGAACATTTTGCACTGTTTCACTTTAGGGGCCTTTCCTCAGGGGGACTTTTAGTTTACCCAGAAAAACAATATATCATTTTTTCAGAACAACCTAAGCTTTCAAAATATGGTAGAATTTTTGTGTAATTCCAATTCTGTAACAAGATATAGGCTTCTAAATGTCTAAAAATGAAAAAAAAAATCAAATTTTCCATAATATAAACACACATACTAGAAACAAAAATTATTTTATGCATGAAAATACAACTGATTTGGAAAGTCCCATGTCTCCTGAACGTGCCAATACCAAATATATGGTATGGAGATTTAACTTGTATAGGAGATTTCTCACTTGTATAGGTCAAAAACTCCCAGCAGTACATTACCAAATTTCCAAAGCACTGCTCCAGAAAGCTGCATACTTTAGATTTCAAGGACAAAAATTCCACTAACAGAAGGTTTATCCCAGAAAATTTTACATTTTTGGAAAGAACAGATTCTGGGGAATACAGAATAGGCACAACTGTCTGTCAACTCCAAACTATCAAGTTTGCTTTCCTAAAGTTATTGGTTTTTATCAAAATTTGTGATTTTTTTAAAAAATTGCTTCAAAGCTTCCAGTCTATAGTATCTTATCTCCTACAGGTCATAAAGTAACCAAATAAAACACCCTAAATATGAACGCCAGGGGTCCACTGAACAGTTTGATGCCCAATATGTATAGGTTTACCTAAATATGTGGCATGTAGGGGCCCCAATGTGAACATACCCCAATATGATCTATCATTTCTGTCATTTCAGCTCCAGCAAAATCAACACATTTACATCATTATATGTGGGATAAAGCTAGTAAAACGTACGCTCACCCCAAGTCATATATTTTTGGAAAGTGCACATTCCCCCGAATCTAAAATGGGTACCCGTGTCTTTCTACTCCAAAGTACCAAGCCGCAAAGCTTTTCTAAAGTTAGCAATTTTGATGACATTTCCTAAAATACCCTCGAAGCTTCCACTTTGCAGCATCTTATCTCCCACATTGCATTAGGTACCAAGATAAAACACCCTAAATTTGAATGCCAGGGGTCCACTGAACAGTTTGATGCCCAATATGTATAGGTTTACCTAAATATTTGGCATGTAGGGGCCCCAATGGGAAAATACCCCCATATGATCTTTCATTTCAGCTCCTGCAAAATCAACACATTTACATCCTTTATGTGGAATAAAGCTACAAAAAAGTACATTCACCCCAGAAAGCCATATATTTTTGGAAAGTACACATCCCCCGAATCTATAATGGGTAAACATTTCTTTTTGCTCCAAAGTACCAAGCTGTAAAGCTTTCCTAAGTTTGCAGATTTTTATGACATTTCAGAAAATCGCATAAAAATGTTGCAATTTGCCGCATTTATCTCACACACACGCACATGCCGCTTCTGCAGAGAGTTACTTTGTCTGCCAAACAATGTACGGCGCACGCCGTTGGCAGATAAAGCCTTTTACTGTAATGACGTATGTCATTGGCAGTTAAAGGGTTGAAAGATAACTCAAGTGATTGGTGGTTTATTGAACTTTTTTTGTAAAATGAAAATTTGACAGGTTTGACCTGTTGAGTACCATCGAGTCCTACAAACTTGTCCTCCCAATAAAAATGACGAAACCATTAATTCGAAATATGAGTTTTTTCATGATTTTATGCAATAGCATTTTTTAATTTGGATTTTCAATAGATAAGGTATCATTCGTATTTTTTCAACTTCAAGGTTATTTAAAGTATAAAAAAAATATAAAAATTACACAAATACAGCCTCCACGAGTCAGAAAATCTTGCTGAAAAAAACAAAATAAGGGTCTCAGTTATTCAGTTATGCATAGGAAAATACAAATGGAAAACTCTTATAAAGTTGTAAATACAGATGTATATGACATATTTTATATACTGTGCTTACTGCACCAGCCTAAAGTTATTGCATCTCAATAGCAGTAATGATCCAGGACTTCAGCTTGTCACATGAGCTCCTCATCTTGGAAAGTGTCAGTGACACTCACATGCTCAGTGTGTTCTGAACAGCTGTTAAGAAGCTAAGCTTAGGGGTTGTTGCAAATTATCCAGCAGAAAATAAGGTTTGTCATACTAGCTGATGCTAATTGCACTGATTGCTGGGGTGCCATGCATTAATAAACTGACATTTATATTATTTATATACAGTATATTGTAAGTCGGCCCCTAAGCTCAGTAAGTGACAGCAGCACAGAGCATGAGCAAGGAATCAGCAGAAAAGAGGATGGGGAGCTATTGGGTTCATCTATGGAGGCACAGATCTTCCCTGCTAAAGGGCTGTTGGTTGCCTTGGGCTGGTACAGTAGCCCAAAACTTAATGTACAACATTTCTGCCCTAATTCTCTAGATAGGCATTAGTTCTCCTTTATTGAATTGTACAAATTTGGAAACATTGAAATGCATTCAGACCTCCTAAATATAATATGAATACAAAAGGATAGCCAAAGAGAAAATTAAAAATTAAAAACTATACTGTATGTAATTAACATTTGACATTAAAGTATCTTAATCAATCGATTATTTTTATGGACCACAATTTAAGCACAGGTATGGGATCCAAATCCAGAAATTGGTTATCCAGAAAGCCCCAAATTAAGGGAAGGTCATTTTCCACAGAGTCCATTTTAAACAAACAATATAAAATACCTTGTACTTGATTCCAATTATGATATAATTATCCCTAATTTTAGAAAAAAACAATCCTATTGGGTTTATTTAATGTTTAAATAATTTTTAGCAAAGTATGAAGATCTAAATTACAAAAATACCCCTTATAAAGAGCAACCTGGATAACAGGTACCATACCAGTACATTATATTTAGGAAATGGTTATAATACATTTATTACAGTCATATCACTGGTAGGTGTATTTTCTTTGTACACATATATACATTTTGGTTCCATTTGTTTATATTAGTGATGATGTGTGTGTTGCTTATTAGGATGTACATGAAATCACTCACATCAAAAAAAATGTATTTAATAAGACAACAAGGGTTCAGTCTACAATATTTGAATGTATATTGTTTCACACAAACAGACATTATGCAATGCTGAAGCAAAGTATATTGATTTGGCCATTGCTTTGGTCATGGGTCATATAAGCTCCCATATCCTTTGGATAATTCTTTAATTTGTGAAAATTATCTTATGATTTTTGTGCAAACATTTTGCAAATGCAGTTGAAGGATCATTCTAATTAATATCAGGAGGGACTTCAAGTCCTAGAATCTATCACACACAATGGAATAAGGTGAGGAAGAGGTTGTATTACACTGTGAGAGGTGACTGGTGGAAATAGTTCTTACCAATATCATGGCTTCTAATAATGCCAGATGGGACAGACAGATTAAGCAAAGAGCCACAAATGCCATAGACTAACCAGGAGCTTGTAGACTGGAAGCACAGCAGTGAAGAGAGGCCAGAGGGCTAAAACGCATTACTGAGGGTCAGGCAGGAGAATCATTTTGAGTTGAGAGTCAGGGCGATGGTTGCAACAGGAAGTATTAATTATAAACTTGTATTGTAGCTATTTGTTAATATAATTGCTATTACAAAACAATATTATCTGGCTGTTTTTATTACTTTTAGTCCTGGCTCTGACTTGAAACTATGTAACAGGGGTCATTTATTTTTTTCATTTATTATAAAATCTTTCTAAATTTTCAATGAATGTATTTAAGTGGGGCCCCTTTAAGTTACATTTTATGGGCATTTGGGAAGAGATTTCTGGGACTTTCTAATACTGAAAAGCTTGAAAAAAACTCAAATATATGTGATCTCTTTTTCTTTCTCTTCTTCTAAACTTAAGAATGATGATTTGATGCTTTGATTATCTGCATCAAGACTGTCTTGGACAAAGAGATTTGATATCATTCATAGATCTTTGTTCCATCAGAAAATTGTCATCCTGAGATGGGAACTAGAAGTATAAAAGAGTATAAGGCGATTCTGTTTTAATAATGATGCAGTACAAATCTTTTAAGTATTGCTTTTATGTAGGACACAAGGTATAGATTTTATTTGAATACTGTCAAGAGACTCTGTCAGACCTTTTAACATTTTCTTTGTAACCAGTTATCTTGAACAGAACAGTGCTGGAACTATGTTTTAACTTCTGCAAAATATTCTACATTGCACTAAACACCTCCAGATTATTAACTATTAAATTTTCTTTCCCCTATGTTCTTTGCCCAAGTTGTTTAATAACATGGGAATAATAATAACAAATCTGTAAGTAGCTTTGCCTTGTCTAGTGCAGTCAGAATGATTAAATAAAATGTCTGATTGCTATGGGTTATAGAATGGGACAAAGGTGATCCATTGTAAGAGTGAACAGACAAATATTTTTTTATTTCTGTTTGTTTTTTACACAAGATCTAAAAGTAAAGAGATGCTATATGACCATTTATTAACATAAGGCAAGTGCTAATAATATAAATAACTACCTTCTTCCCTTAGAGAAAATTAGAGTATACTTTGTTGTTTTCTTCAGATTGCACAGAAATTATGATGTTTTCATTTTATATTAGAATAAGAAAATGTATATTGAGTGTTATAAATATTCATATGCCTGGAAGAGTCAGAATTTCCAAGTAATGCATTTTAATGCTAAAGTAGACTGTCCTTTAGCTGATGTGTAGTAATGTAGAATAAAGCAATTCTCTCTCTAGATACAAACATTTCTTACAATGCCAAAATAATTTGAATTATATTAGTATGTAGTGGCAAATTATTATATGATTACCCTAACATTGTAATAGAAATATAGTAAAATATAATTAATGTATTTAGGAATGATGGACTAATGAATTACTCATTATTCTGTACTTATAATAAGATGTACCCATGAATTGCTTATATGTATTCTTTGTTTTATAATATATAAATGTTGTGAAAAATGTGTAGTATTTGATTCTTGGAAGTAATATGTTACCCAAACTTTGTATAGCCTGAAGAGGTAGCTTTGGTTTGTCCCTTTTTGTAGAAAGCCACTCAATGTCCTCAACTTGAAAAACAGGACCAAGACAACAGTGTTTATCAGCAGCAATTTTCTGAAGATCTAGACAGAGCCTGATGGACACAAAACTAGATACCCTTACAATTTTGGACTATTGAAACATAAACCTTAATAAGAGCAGATGGAAAGGCCAGGACTTTGAGACTATAAACACAATAAAACGAGAAGAGATCCGATAGATTAATTCCTGATGTTGTTTTTTTGAGTAAACTTATCATGCAGAATCAAATCAACCCAATCATTTTGAGTCTGAGAGATAAAACAGAAAAAATATTGCTCCAAAGACTAACTAGTTATTTTGGTTAAACTATTACTATGTGTGGTGGGTAGAGGTAAAGTTCAATTTAACCCCCAAAAGCTTGAAAATAAGCTTCCAAAAATGTGGACACAATCTGTACTCCCCGGTCAGAAACAATGGTATGGGGAAATTGTAGATAAAAAAAAATCTAAAATCCAGGCAGGGTTAGGAAAAGAGGGTATTTTTTTTCAGGGGATCAAAACTAACCATTGTGGCAAATCTGTCAACAATTAGAATTAACACTGGTAAATTAACAATAATATCTATAGAAATATGAGACCAAAAAATATTAGGTATAGGTTATGGCTGAAGACCACATGGGTGTATAGGAGGACTTATGCCGATAACAAACTGTATATGATGAGATACTGTAAGCCAAAGTTGACCACCAAAAATAAGAAGTTCTCATAAAATCCAGTGCAAGGTGCAAAGCGCAGAGTTGGTGGGTTCAAGCCATCCCTATTCTTACTGCCTGCCATAGGGTAGGTGGCAAGGACAGGACCTGTTGCAACCTGCATCCACCATTGCTCACTTATGCATTTGAAGGATGTACAAGTTAAGGGAACAGTAGAGGCGGTGGTGGGGTGATTGTAGTCTCTGTGATGCCTGTGGCAATAGCAGCAAGTCAGTATGCTAAGTGCAAAAAACAAAAACAGCAACTTTTTTTGAAGTAAAGGAGAACATGACTGGGCTTGTAAACTGTTCCTAAAGCTCTGGTAACTAGCAAATGCCTCAAACATGTGAAGATGGGAAGCTTGGGATGGGAAGATGGGCATCAGAGGTACAGATATTCACTGATAAAAAGCTGTGGTGGCCTTGGGCTGGTACCAAAGCCCAAAAGATGTAGCATTTATAACTTAACTTTAGCTTTAATTCTCCTTTAATAGAGGGATTATATTTATTTATTAATTACAACTGCATCATAAACAGAGAAGGTTAAACTTTTAATGAAAGAACATACACAATATAATCAACATGATACAAATATTCTTATATACATTACAGGGTGTGTGGAAACTGCCTCAGGTGATTACTTTCAATAGTATTTTAACCACTCCATCCCATCTGAGCCTTTTGATTTATATTTTTGCTGCTGATTGACTACCAGGGGAGCTATACTGTGGGAATTTAAGAAATAAAAAGGCACACAAAGGCTTATTTTTTGCTAGCCCAAGCCTTTGTCAAGCTCCAATTTTAAAAGGTGACGTGAGAGCCTATCAAATGAATGGATTTGACCTGTTATTCAGTCAAAGAAATATTAACTTTTACTCTGCCAGTTCATCCCAGACAAATGTCAGTATCTGAAAATACATTGGTACTGGTACAGAGTTAACCCACCACTGTAAATTCTGTAGTCTAATTTTTGAATATATTAAAAGAACAGATATAAAAGCAGCAACAATAAGTTTAGTTTAATAGAAAAACTACAAAGGCATTAGAGAGAAATAATGCAACTTGAACTTGCCAGAAGTTGTGAAAAATCAATCTTTGGCAACAGGTTCTCAAGTGAACTAAAATATTAACAAGACTATTTAAGAAATTCATGTTAACCTTTCTGATACTTTATTTCATATTCAGCAATATGATTTTTGAATTTCAAGACCTGCCAGTACATTCTCACCTGATTTGTTAGACACCCATATAATTGCCTGGGGAGAAATGTGACTTGTATTTCCTACTGCAATCGTTAATGGAATCTGCCAAAGCGAGCTGCAATACAAAGAAAATTGAGTAAAAACATGGGAATTGAAGTGATTACTCTCACTGAGCAAGGAAGAAAGATAAACAAGCCAGAAATCCTGTTTTGTGACAAGACGTTTAAATGTAGCTACTCATGGCTTTAAAATGAGCAAGCCACAACCTGCAAAAGGCAAAGAGAAATAATAGATTTCAAAATTGAAATAATTCAAAAGATGCCATTTTAATACCGAGGTTCCTTATAAAGCCTTCAGAAATTATGTGGTAACTGAAGAATTGTCAAGAAATAGAAGTACTGCTTGAATTAATTTAAAAGAAAGGAAATTAAACATTAGTACAATGCCTGAGGCAGAACATGATCGCATATTGCACTTTAATGCCAAGGAGTAGTAAATGGCACAAAGGCAGTATAATTTCCCTTAGCTTAGCTTTGATTGATAAATGATCATTTTCAGAATGTCTAAGGTATTTGTCTTTATGAGTAGATTTCAATATTGAAAAAGTCATTCCTTTATTATTTAAAGAACTATAATAACATGCATTTATGTGTGTGTGTGCTTGTATGTGTTTGTATGTGTTTGTGCGTGCACTATATCCCTTCAGAAACAATCCTGTGTGAGTATACACATTTCAACAGTGTATTAATAGTGTCACCTACCATAGAAATGTAACAAAGTACAATTTGTTGAAAAATCTGGCAATCTGTTTTTTACAAATAATGTGCTGTCTTTTGTTTTTCTTGTATTAACTTAACACAATACATGCACGATTGATAGAGATTGTTAATAAAGCAGTGTACCAATATGGAGGGGTGATCATGCCAGTACAAGCACTGTGGCATGATTGCCTTTTCAAAATACTTTTGCCTTTTCTGAGATTAAATTGTGACAATTTGAGATGGTCTTTTTTGCTTCTACTGGATTTGGTTAGAAGCTAGGAGGGAATTCTGTAAGCAAAGGGCTACAAGTGTAGTGTTCGTGTCTTCTTTCTAACTTAGCTCTTTAGGTATTATATATATTATATAAGCAACATATTTTGAACAGTGGTGGTAACCAAAGCACTTTTTGGAACCATTTCTTACTACTGAGCATATATAGGCTTTGGCGGATATGCAGTAATAGATTTTAGTCCCTGAGGACTATTTTGTGACCATAATGATGGCTATTACAAGCAAAGATGTTTCTTTTATTAAGACCTGAGAATACAGTAATTAAATGCTTACATTTTTACTTAGCATGCAAGCATGTGTTGGTCTTAAAAGTAGTGCTATCCTTGTGAACAGAATGGTAAAAGGTCTCGGGGATTGGTTAACTATAGACATTTTGCTATTGTCATGATCTTGCATAAGCCCTCAGGCTAGAAAGAAGAAAAAAGTCAATGCAGCTGGCTCAAAGAAATTGTATTTTTGGGCTGAAATCCCCCTGATGTGCACACGGAACAAGTGGCAAAACAGCAAAAGGGAAACTCACGACTGAAAGTAAAAGTAAGGTACCTTTTATTTCTGAACTCCTTGTCTCTAGTCCGTTTATCTATATTGTATAGGAAGTGCTCCTGAGTAATTGTTATGATGTCATCTGTTGTATCATTTCTTAGGATTGTTATTACAGGATAGCCCATCTGAAGTGTCCACTGATCCATTACCTCCCGGATATTCAGTAATTTACCTTCATTCTTTAGAACCTTAAAATAAGCAGCAACACTCTGTTTTTTAAAGTTAAGAATAACATTTCAGCAGGACATTTACTCTTTTGAATAGGAGATGCCATATTGTTTAACTCGTTTAAGACATTTTGCATACACACTACCGGTATAGCAGCATATGTGACTACTAATGACTACTGTGACTAATACTAAATGGCAGTGACAAAATCTACAAAGAATGCAATACCCGAGGCAATATGCCATCTTATGTTAGTAAGTATACCGTTTCTTCATTAAACATGATCTGTGTATACACAAAGATATGCCATTATTCTTCATTGGCTATTAAAGGCAAAGTCCATTGCAATGTTGTATAATTTGGTCTAAATGTTTGTGATATTAATTGCAAACTTTAGATGGAGATCTTTAAGTTATGCCAGTAACTCTGCAGCTGTGGTGCAACTCTGCAACTGTCGTTATCAGGGCCCATTAACAAAGATACAATGTCATTTACATCTTGTCAATAAGCATGTGCAACTGTTGTTATACAGTCTGCACCATTTCCGAAAAACAAGTGTACAGTGAATGACTGATCTGTATGCTTTTAACATAACAGTTAATAATGGTTTAAAATGCTATATAAATACCTTGGTGAGTGTGTTCCAGAGATCATTTCGTGCAGCATTGCCATATTTATGAGTTGTTAAATAATCCTAGGAAAGAGATACATTTTAAATGTAGATACTTAGCAGCAAATGTTTATTTTTGCACAATGTTTAGGCCAGTTCTAGCTGTTCCATTATGCACAGTATGCATCTGTACACACAAACATGCACATATTATAATATACTTGTTTTATCACTCAACTTGGGACTGCGCTCAGCAAGACTCAACATGTATTCCATTGGGTAAGACGCTGAATAGTGTTTGGCAAATGTACTTTTATAAAAGTTAAATGTTGCAGAAGCTGAAAATATATATTCATACCTATATATGTGTCAGCTGTGACGCTCACTCCTGAACCAAGTCATTCAGACAAATCTAGTAATTCACTCTGCTTAGCCATCTAGCAACTACTAGAGGTAATCACAGCGTTAACTAACTGCTGGTGAGCAGATGAACTGCAGTAACCGTGACCCGCACATGAGCTCTTGTCCTTTGGGTTTAGCTACATCTCTGTCCTGCTATAGTATACCTTATACACATACACATATATATTGCAAGAAGGGTAGAAACAGGACTTGTATTATATGAACCCAAATCTGTAGTAATAAATAAAAACTGAAGACCTATAATAAAAATGGCACAGGTTCGAGTGAGAAGTACATCTGAGGCAAATTCTTTTAAGACATATTTCTTAAGCTTCAGAAGCATATGACAAAACACTAGTTAATAAACATACAGCTGGGGACATTTATTAAGGGGATTCTGTCGTGATTTTTATGGTATACTTTTTATTTCTAAATTACACTGTTTACATAGCAAATAATTCACTCTACCATTTAAAATGTTATTCATAAAACAAACAAATGTATTTTGTAGCTGTACAATTGTTGTGTAGGCAGCCATTTCAGTGCATTGTGCCAGAGTCTGAACTTCCAGAAGGAGCCAGTGCTACACATTAGAACTGCTTTCAGGTAACCTATTGTTTTTCCTACTCCCATGTAACTGGAGGAGTCCCAAGCCGGACTTGGGTTTCTTACTATTGGGTGCTATCGTGCTCCCTTCCCATTGTCCTGCTGATCAGCTGCTGGGGGGGTGATATCACTCCAACTTGCAGCACAGCAGTAAAGTGTAACTGACATTTATTAGACCACAAATCACATGGCTGTGGCCCCCTGGGAAATGAAGAATATGTCTAGCCCCATGTGAAATATCAAAATTAAATGTAAAAAAATCTGTTCGCGTTTTTGAGAAACGAATTTCAATGCAGGATTCTGCTGGAGAATCTCTATTAACTGATGTATTTTGAAAAAAAATATGTTTTTCAATGACAGTATTCCTTTAAATAGCAACATGTGTCTGTGTCATTTTATGGGCAATTTACCAAACACAACAGCAATTGGTCACAGTTGCCCTTCCTATATCTGCTATTTTTCTTTCCTGTTAATAACTCTGACATGAAGTATACAGGTGGCATCCCTAGGTAAGCACCATGCCTTCAATTTGCCCTAATGCAAGTTTTTAATAAAGGGAACCCCTATGTTATCTTTGATCCATTAGATCTGAAGCCTCATTTATGATTGCAAACAAATGTGCAAACTGCAAAATGGATGCAAAATTGAGTGTGCAATGACACAATTCACAAAGGTCAATAGGGCTCATTTATCAACATTGGGCAAATTTGCCCATGGGCAGTAATCCATCACAACCAATAAATGATTGCCATGTCCCTACATGCACCCGGCCTGTGCATTCATTGTAGTGATCTTAAAATAACTGCCAGCTTGGACATGGCAGTAATTCCCAGGATTCATTAACAGGAGTTGCATGAATAGTTGTAAATGAGTTTAAGCAAATCATTAGTGATGAGCTATGGATTCACTGCAAATTCTGCATTTCGGCATTGGTGAATTTTTTGCAAAAAACTGCAGCAAATATTCTGTGGGACAAATATTCACCAAATGAGGAAAAAAAAATCAACAAAGTGAATAAGGACAGATTTGCTCATCACTATGAATCAAATGCTCATTTTTAACAGTGCGCCAAAGTATAAAAATGACTTCATCCCCACTCAGAAAACATTTGTTGCATTGCGACAGACACAACTTAGCATACAGCTTAGTTTATACTGGAATTCTGGTGGGGGGGGGAATGCAGCATTGTGTGTAAAAAACATTGCAACTTTGTAGTACTATCTTTAACATGTCGGAAAGTAGCTACAGAGAACAGCGAATGCATGGTATGTTTACTATATCCAGACTAAATTTGCTATTATGTACATAGGATTTATGAGAAATGAGCATTTCCATATAATTAAGACTCATTTCTCATATACTGATATCCCCACATGCTTTCTGTAATTAAAATATCTTGCAGGTGAGACATCAATACTGTCATTAGCGGGATGTCTCACTCAGTAATTACTTTGGAATGTATGTGAGGAAATTATCAGCACTTTGCTCCGCTGATGTCGTTTTAGAGCACCCAGTGAGACAATAGCTTTGTGAACATAGCAATAATCTCTTATTGCCAGCCACTTTTCTCCTACAATATCAGCTTTTAAAAATAATATTTTCCTCCTCTTGTCAGCTCTTACAGATACTCTCACTCACACATGCTCCCTCTCCTGATTAGAGAGCAGCGCTGGCATATGAGATGCAGCAGGCTTTGTCGGAACAGTTTTGTGGAAAGCAGCTTTTATTTGCATAGTTAAAGGCAAATGATTCATGTCTCTGGTATTTGTTAAACGTTGAGATGGTTTGGAGTAGCGTAATGTTGACTTTCTGTTTTTCTGTTTGTGTCTATATTTCTGAAATTGCTCAGCCGAATGTCTTTTTGCTGAGCGTTAATGTAAACAAAAGATTGCCTGTGCCATCCAAAAAGAGATCTATTGTGCAATGAAGGAATATCTGAACGTGTCACTAGGTGATACTCTGCCTTATAGCAGCCATATGATTATAAAAAAGTAAGCAGAAAAATACATAACTTGAGAGAAAATAGACACAACCTCATTATAAAGAATGAGGGCTTATTTTTAATGCCAGTCTGGGCCTGCGACAGTGACAGCTTAGAAAACTTGCAATACTCACTTCAGATATGAATATACTAGAGGTTCACACCCAATACTGTTGAACTCAAGAACAGTTTATTTACAGTTTCCAGCACAGTTGTGAAGAAACATTTTTCACCCTTCATAACAGTTAAGGGTCCCCAGGCCACTGGCTCCCAGCCTGACACCTACGTTCCTGCTACTTCTCTCTCTTCAGGGACACTGTGCCTTCATACAAACTTCCAGCATATCGGTCAGCCCTGCGTTCCAGGTATACTAGTCCCCACGTACCCTAGTTCCTCTCCTTCTGGGTCCCTTACTGGATGCTGAGTACCACTGGGACACTCTCTATCTTCTCATTGGAGCCTTAGCTACTTGTCTCTCTAACCTGCCCTCACACCACCTGCAGGGATCTCCAACAAATCTCTATCTCTCATATTATCTCCTGCCAGTAACCTTACTGAGGCAAAATTTGAGAATAAATGTTTGTATTTTATTTTGCATCTTCTCAGTCTGCAGTTAAAAATGCTGTCTGGCTGACTTGGGCAACCAAAAACACATGGTTGCCCGTTTAGTAACACTGCCCATTTGTGCCATTATTCCCAACAAGCATTTAGCTTTGCCTTTGCCCAATTTACTGCAGGTAGAATACTGAAATCAAATCTTTCAGTGGTTGGTAACAGGTACTACTCTAGGGGGCCTATTTATTAAAGTACAACAGGTACGAAATACAAAAAATTCGTATTTTTGTACTGTGCGTATTTTCTGCGACTTTTTCATATATTTGTGGGACTTTTTCATACTTTGTGACAAAATCGTATTGTCCCGCCGAGTACAAAAGTTTCAGATTCATTCAAGCTTTAGTTTTGTGACTTTCTTTGGGCCAGGTTGAAGCTGCAGAGTGCCATTGAGTCCTATGGGAGGCTTCCAAAATCATGCACAGAAGGATCAAAGCCAGAAAGGTTTTCCTGCCATTTACGATCGTTTGGATACAAAAATTGTGTGACTTTTGGATCGCCAATACGATATCGTGAGATTTTTTCGTAAGCATTTTCATGATATTTGCGATCATCAGAAATTATCTTATTTAATCCAAATTTTTCCCATTTCGGGATTCAAACTCGTACTTTTATGAATCAGCCACTGTGCCACTTGTCCAGTGTTAGCAAATAAACTCCACTAATGGTGAGGCCTCAGTTTTATTGGTCTTATTTTTTATTGCTTATCTTTTTTCAGACTCTTTCTCTTGTCCATATTCCCTTAATTGCTGTCTGGTTGTTAGGGTAAATAAAATTGGAGTCAGACAACATAATCAACATAATACACTCACTTCATTAATCACAAAGACACATTTGTTTGGAATGCCCAGTTACTACTAATTTCACTTTAATTATCCCTAACTGTAAGGGGCAGATTTATCAAAACAAGAGTTCGAATCCCAAATGGGAAAAATTCGGATTGGAAACAAAAATTTCTGAAGATCGCAAATATCATGAAAATGCTTACGAAAAAATCGTATTAGTCACGATAATATCGTATTGGCGATCCGAAAGTCACGAAATTTTCGTACCGAACTATTGTAAATAGCGGCAAAACCGATCTGATTTTTTGCCCTAAAAATACGAAAAAGTCGCGCAAGCATCAGAAAAGTCACAAAAGAGCTGAAAAAGTCATGCAAGCGGCGAAAAAGTTGCGCAAGGTACGAAAAAGTCGCGGAAAATAGGATTGGACCGATCGAATAAGTAAATGTGCCTCTAAGTGTGAATAGTAAAAATGTACAACAGCATCAACCATATCTTATCTTTAATAAACATAATTAGTAAACAAACTGGATTAGTCTCCAGACTGGTGTATTCGGCTGCTGTGACACTTTTTTGTAAGCATTTGTAGTCTCAAAAGAATACAGTGACAACACAGGCTTTGTAGGTACTCTACACTGGATGGTACTGAATACGCTTTGCAGTGGATCCAAAGGAAATTACGTTTGTTGAAGATGCACCAATTGTAAATTGTTCATATTCTATTTCTATATTCATATTTTGGCGTTTCACAAATTTTTCACTGTTTTGCGAATATACACTTCTATTTTTATGGTTGCAAAAGTATAATCGTTTGACACTTGCAGTAGGGGCGTAATTCCACTCTTGAAAATCTCGGCCCATATTGGTTTTGTAAAAAGATACAATATATTTTTAAAGAAAGGCTCCATTAATAATCATGAATAGGAAATATGGTTTAAAAAATTTGAAATTTTGATATATATATTAAAGGAGAAGTAAAGGTAAAAACTAAGTAAGCTTTATCAGAAAGGTCTATGTAAATACAGCCATAAGCACTCACAAAAAAAGCTGCACTGAGTCCTCTATCAAAAGAAACACAGGATTTTTTTTGTAAATATGTTTTCAGTATCTGACTTTCTCTCTCAAAAAAATCCTTCATTCCGAGGACTAGAGTCTGCACAGCTCTCTTCTCTCTCCTGCTCCCCCCTCCCATAAGAATTTATAAAATTCCCTCCCCCTGCCTTAGGAATGTGTAATCTGAGCTACCAACAGCTACAGCATGGAAGCTACAAAGACCACACTTAGGGCTCTGGCACAGTCAAATATCCTGTGTCTCGGGCGACTAATCTCCCGGATTGCCATCCCACCGGCGAAAATGTAAATCGCCGGTGGGTTGGCATACACGACGGCGTGATTTCAGTGAAATTGCGCCGCCGCGTATGCCATCCCACCAGCGATTTACATTTTTGCCGGTGGGATGGCAATCCGGGGAGATTCGTCACCTGCGAACAGGGAGTTTTGTCGCGGGCGACTAATCTCCCCGTTGCCAGAGCCCTAAAATGGCAGCTACTATCTTAAACAAACAGAGAAAGCTTCTAGGGCTCTTTACTCAGGTATGGTAATGCATTCTGTAAAATAAATATAGTGTGCTAGGTGGCACCAATGTGGTAAATCTATTGGCAGTAAAATGCCAAAATGACTTTACTTTTCCTTCAAGCTAAAAAAAAAAAAACACAAAAAAACTTTAATGTAAAACTTTGGCATCTGGAAGCTTGTGAGGTCATGTGGAGATTAAAGGGAGCTGTCCTAGGCAAATTTTAACCATTTAGACAATTCAAATTTTTTTGAGCTTTGTGAACCATTTACAATGGTGTGAAAATTCTGAATTTGAGGTGTTAGATTTTTTTTTTCAGTTTTATTCGCATTTTTTATTCAGATTTTTTGAATAAGCTAACATTTGCATTTTTGAAATTTCAAGGTTATTCAAAGTAAAAAAAATACAATAACTACACTAATATGAATTTATAAGGACAAATAAGTCTACACGTTTATTAATGCTGCACATCTGTTATATCATAACTTAGGAACAAGTAGCAGCCCAGCCCAGAGTGCAACTGCCTTACATAAAAAATAAAAAGTATTATCCAAGCACATGTGAGAAAGTAAGCCACTAAACAGAACCAGTTCTTATTATCACATCCCTCCCCCAGACATTTTAGGGCTTTGTGGCAAAGAAAGAGTGTATCATATTTAATTAAGACACCTTCTTCCAGCAAACTACAATTTTTATAGCTATATATGACATACTATGTTTAATACTCTAGAAAAACCTTGACCCCTAAATACAATATCTGACCAACTTCAGACCCGAAGCAATCATTTACTAGACTTGCTAGCCTTTGTAGTAAGCAAGTTATACTAGGAAGAAACAATAAGTTGACAGAAATGACTTTCCCAGATCATACTCTAACAGATACAGTATTTCACACTAGAGGATAATCTCATGTGATGTACACAACATCATCTACTGTGTGACTTAACCGAAAATGATACACAACTTTGAATTATTATATTCCCAAAAGCCTTTTTTTTACTGTTTTATGCATTGGTGTTCTACGCAATAAAAGACAATATTTATACAATGTCGAAAGCACAGGCTAAGTTTAGCCATTTCTAATCAATATGTTCATCAATCTGTGTGGTACCCCAACTTGTACCTTAGTTACCATCAGGTACAAGGTACTGTGTTATTATTACTGAGAAAAAGGAAATCATCTTTAAAACATAGAACTATTAGCTTAATAATGGGTTCTAAAAGGGATGGTCTTCCTGTCGTTTAAAGCTTTTTTGATAACAGGTTTCTGGATAAGGGATCTCATACACTGTTCCATCTATTCTTTGTGATTCTAAAGTAATTTTGTACTTAATCTAATATGCACACCAGTTTTCTTTCTTAGAACAACCCAGAGTTGACCTAAGATTTTGTTCCATTGACATTTTTACACCATTTTCCTTGCATTAATAAAGTCAAATTCTAAAGTTAAATTGTTATACACAGTTACTTTTATAATTAACAACAAGCTTTACAAATTCTGAAACTATAGTTAAAATAATTGTGAATTTATTGTTAGGCAATTTTTCAGCTTGACAAATATATTCTAGTTTATTGGATTTGTGTTTTCTTCACACTACACATTATTTCTCTTTAGGAGGGTGATGTTCTTTTCTGCATTTTATGACCATTTTTTATTTTTTATGACCAGTTTTATTGAGTAACCCTTTGGTTTACTGTATTTTTGTAACTTATATTTATCATTGATTTTGCAATAAAGTACTAGCATACCAGCATATGTTTCTTTGCATTGTTTGTACAATATCATCATTTATGATAGACATATATAGAACAAAGGAAAAAAAGTACTAGGACAAATAATTAACACAGTAAGAAATAACATAATATGAACTTATCAATGGTATTGTCAGGCCTGCCCAGAGGGTGTCCGTTTCCCATCGGAGGTGTAAAAGTGAGGAGGTTCCCTACTTGAACATATTGGGTAGCCATCCGGAGTGGTCCACCCTTCAAATGGTTGGAGCATCGTTGGCCTCGGTAATTAGAAAGTAATCCCAGCTATCCTAGATATTTGTATGTTGTTGTAATGCATTGGATATTCATACTGTATTTTTAATAACACTTGTAATTGCTCAAATGTTTTTTTATACATATAGCTTAATTTTTTGATAAGCAAATTTTTCAGCCTTGGCATTTAAGTTTAGACTAAAAGAGCAGCACAAAGTGACTCCCACCTAATCACAAGCAAGAGAAATAAAATAAGAACAGTGACTCAGTTAACTGTCATTGTCATTGGCTCTGTTCAAATAATAAGAATACATGTGAATTTCAAGTGTCGTTTATATATTTTATGAATTCATGCTTCAGGTTGGGAACTTACAGGCTCATGCATTTTTGATGAAAGACTGCTAGGAGCTATTCAGTAATCCAGAGCTGGCTCAGCACAGCCATACAAAGTGTAAAAGACATAGCATATGCTTGGCTAGAGATCAACGTTATCTTGTGTATACAACTAGAAATAGATTTTCTAAGCTTTTATTGAGTGTTATGCATGATGGACCTTGCATAATTATGTGTATCAAGTTATGTAACAAGAAAAATAAAAACATAATTTTAAAATCATTAGGGCTCATTTACATACACAAGTGCAGTGAGCAAAAAGAAAATGTAAGCACAATTGCTGTATTTTTCTCCACAGAGAACTGTTTTCCTAATACAATTGTATCTGATTCCCGAAAATGGATGAAACTGTGCATTAGCATTGTCACAAATTGGTCACAATTGCGAAAGTTTTCTAAGTCTGTCTGGTGTCATTTCCAGTGTTCACGTCATATCCAGTATTCTGTTGGCTCAACAGTGCAGCTAGAATTGATGTATGGCACAAAGGGAACCCTGGAACTACAATTTGCCTAGGAAAGCTCCCATTGACTTCAACAGCTGTAAGTGGCAAAGTTTTGTATTGGTGTTTTTTGTGGTTTTGGTATAGTATAAATGGTGAAAAATTCACACATTTTTTACACTACAAGATCAAGTTTAAGTGCAAAAAAACACGAATCGTGAAAACAAATGAACATTAGTAAATGGTGTTTACAAGTAAATGTCCCATTACTCTTTACTGTAGTAGCAGCAGTAGTAGTAAAGTATAGAAACTTTTCCTTGGAGCAACTATTAGCTGCACTAGGTTCAATGAGTGTACAGTATTCCTTCCATCAGCTCTGTCCTGTTGGTATGTTCATTTGGCCAATGTTTATTTTTTGTAAGATTTTTGTTTTTCTTTACATATGTATTTTTCGCAAAACTTTTTGCCTTGAAAAAGTTGCCTTGAAAATGTCTCCAATGTATTCTGCACACAAAAGATCACGGCAGAAAAAGTTACAACCTGGATAATAATCTCAATGATACTTGAAGGAGCATCAAACTGCTGTTTTAAATAACCCTCACTTTCTGTCACACCTGCAACCTATAACACAAATACCGCAATACTATTCTATACCACATTCCCAGGGTTCCACATCTCTCTCCAAAATGGCTCCTTCCACATGGCTGCTGAGCTTTTCAAATTATAACACAGTGCCACCTTATGGCTAAACATGCTATGACCCAGGAAAAGGGACTCACTTCCCATTATATAGAGGACCCCCAATAGCCGTCTAATAAACTAGGGGACTGCCAGTGAAAAGGGGCATAATTTACCTGCCCTACACTAATAAATATTACCCTACAAAGAGATGTGTAAGATGTTAGCACTATATAAATATATTATAAAGGGTCATAATAACAACAATAGCAAGTACAGTAAAAATAAATAATTTCGTGTTTCAAAAAACAATAATAAATAAGACATTTAGTAAACAATAATTCCTAGAATACCTAGGAATAAACTGTGATAGCACAGAGCGTAGGCATAATGCTTAGTTCTTAATATACAATCTATCACACTACCCATTGCACAGCAGTATTCATGATACTGACTGATTTCATCTGAGCAAAATCTGGAACTGCTGCTATTGTTAAAGAGTTGAAGAGAATTTGTGAGGCCTTAAGGCTATTCACAGGAAAATGCAGTATATATAATAAAGACAACCCCCTGGGTTTTTAGTCCCAGTCTTTTATAAATTGTTTGCACAAGTTCATTTGTCAATTAAAGTATGCTTTTGTCTATCCTAAAATTATGCTTTGCTTTAAGTAGACACACAAAGCCTTATATAAAGAAGAATAATGTCAGCTGGACTGTGAGGTAACTTGAATGTACAGTACTGTATGTTGGTTGAGATATGTTTGCAAAACACATATATAAGTTTAAAAAGAAAATTCTAAGCTTTACAGAACTAATACTTATTTTATTGGGACGTTGATTCATACTTTTTTAATCTTAGGGGGTAATTTATCAATATTTAAGACTGAATTTTTCCCACTATTGAAGTAAATCGGGGGGAAAAACAGCAGCAACTATTCTAGAGACTATTATCGCAATTATCATTATTTTCCTATTATTCAAGATTTAGGAGTATTAAAAAATGCTATTTGAGAAAAACGTGCCACGTAAAACCTGCTGAGACTTTATAGATGTCAACAGGAAGTATTCAAGGAATATGACATTTGAGGTTTTTATTTGAGTTTATTGAGAATTCGAGATTTTCCAGCCTCATTAAAAATGAATGGGACAATGTTCTTTTTTCACAGTATCTTTTTGTGATTTTTTTTTTTTGTGGATGTAGGAAAAAAAAATTACAGATATTGCTTAATATCAGCTTTAAAAATGCTTCAAATGCTTCTTTTAGCAAAATCAGTGCCGGATATTAAGATATCAAATTTAATTTGAAGTTCCCATTCTCTAACTTGATGCTTAATTTCACTGGCCAATATGGTGTGCAATATAGTGTGCTGTGTACCATGAGAAGATGACAATTGCCTCTCTGTACTGTAGCTGCTTTTTCATTGTATTGTTGCTAAAAGGATATGTACACTAATATGGCCATCTTTCATTTCTATTGATGCCTGGGTTTCTGAAAGCTAAGTCTAGTTAATCTTGCATTGTAGGTACATGTATGCACATAACAAAGAAGCCTGGCTTGATGCTTTGTAGAAAGAAAGTTTTACTAGGTAAAACTCTTGAGAATATTTTAGTCACAGCACAACATCACAGTTAAGTAGTTTGTGGGGTATTACTTGAGGTTTTTTAGCCGCACTTCCCTTATCTCTATGTTCTTGATTCTGAAATTGTATCTGATACAGATTTTTTATTATTTATTATTGCCCACAAGGTAAGACACTTATGGAGTTTTGTAATGAAAGGTACTAAGTTTACCCAGGTGCAGTAACCCATAGCAACCAATCAGCTGGTGGCATTTAATGGTCACCAGTTAAAAGTAAACATCTGATTGCTGTGGGTTATTACTTCTGTGATCTTTACTTCTAAGGTGAAGCCCCAATGCAACCAGCCAGGCTGCCCTTATCAAATACATCAACGTTTCCCAAGAGGGTTGCAACAACACATTCAAATGACTTGCAACCAGTGAATAACTTGCTTATGTTGTTATTGACAAGTGCATTGGAAGTGATGCCATTCACATGTGATTTACCATAGCAGGCTCAAACTTGCTGTGGCATTGGTGAATTACATACAAACTGTGATGCCCTTAATATCACTAAAATTCTGTGGGATAGCTGTATTACGGTTAAAAATACATGGCTTTCGTGTTTGACTATTGCACTTTCCACAGAGTGCTGCTCCTCTTATCTTAAATGTATGTACAGTGTGTGGCTAAATCAGGTCTGGACTGGGATTCAAACTAGTCCCTGACATTTCAAGTACACAGAGGCCCAAACAGCCCCCTAACAGCCCACTAAATAGTGAATGTCTATGGCATCTTACAGCAGCCCCTCTGGCATTTGCCAGAATCCACAGATTGCCAAGTCCGGGCCTTGGCCAAATCCACTTTTTTCTACATTCTTACTACTTAAAATATGCTTGCTATAAGTGTTTTGATTCCATACCCAAACAATTTAGTCATGTCGCAGCTCACTCTGACTATAATTGATGCAGTGGATTTTGATTACAGGCCAGAATATTATTATGCCACTTTTATCAGTTCAGTCTTTTTGAATTGTCTAAATCATTTGCCAAAGTAATTACAGCTGTGCAGCAGTCATGGATTAAAATTAAGAACAAAAAAGCCCATTCTCTACAAATACAGGAGAAGAAAAATAATATGCACTTAAAACAATAAAATAAACTTTTCAGCAGAAATACATTATCATTCATCAAGCTGAACTACTCATTAGTTTAATTTAAAAAATAGCATGCTTGTAATAATATTATAATAGTAATTGCCAAAAATGTGCTGCCAAAAAGATTCTACTTTAATTATGGATATAACAAATATAAAACCAGCGTGTGCAAGTTAAACAATGGTGTACAAATGGCAACTAACAACTTGATTAAATAGAGAATAGAAAAACCAGTCTGGAGTCACTCTGACCGTGCAAGCTGTAGTACAAAAGAGAATTTTGCCACTAGGCAACAATAAACTGCTCCTCTTTTCATCAGTGAAAAAAAAATCATAGGCAATCAAGCCAATTCATCTATATTTGTAATGACAGCCTCACAAAACGTGCTTTGCACTTTTAAGGCAATGTGACTTGCTGCATAAAGCGTATATAGTTTGCTGTAAAGTGGAAGTTATCATCTCTACATAGCATTAAAACAAAAGTAAATTCATTTCTGAGAGCAGGTCACCAATATAAATTTGAAATCATTAAGCACCCAAGATATTAATTGAAGACTATTAAAAGCTAGATAGAGAATGTGTTTGTTAAACAGACATTTAATGTTAAAATGTTCTACCAGATTCCATTTATTACAAAATGTGTCACTTTAACGTATCTAAATATGGGATTATACAAATTATGACGGAGAATGTTCCAATAAAAATCGTACTTTATATAGTGCTTGTAAAAACCTAGAAGACATCTGTTAGGGGAATATTTATCAAAGAGTGAAATTAGAGCTTGCGACAGTGGAATTCCACCATTCTCAATTCATTTTTATGGGGTTTTCAGAGGCATATTAATCAAACAGTGAAGTCTCACTTACACCCATTGATAAATTGGTCTTTAAAAATCCCATAGAAACAAACAGAGAGTGGCAGGATCTAATTTAATAAATTTGCTAAATATGATAAATATGGCCTAGTGTTGATTATTTATGCTGGAGCCTTGTGGCTCGACCAGTCAGTTACTGTTACTACACATGAATTTCCTGAGCTAAAAGCTTGGCAGGTTTTAGGTATCAAACTTTTTATTTTTTTGAAAAACCAGCTCAGGGAAAAAAACGAATCAGTAGCAAGCTAAGGTAATTGGATACAGAAGTCATGCATGAGTTCAAGAACTAATAAATCAGCGCCAAAGAGTTTAAACTTGAAAATTCTAATAGCTCTTGGACTAAATATTGATTTTCATTTAAATAAATGTATATTTAAGAAAAGTTAAAGTTACATATTTATAAATGTGTAAAAACTTTTTTGTCTAACAATAAATAGTTTAGCAAAACTGTTCAGCATCCATGAGGTTAGAATAAGATCTCCTTTGTGTGGGCATCCACGTTAAACACATTAATGCACATTTACTATGGAACAAGTAAAAGCACTGGCGTAAAAATGTAATGATATGCATGTTAGTGCCTTTAGGCTAGTGGCACAGGTGGTATTTTGTCATGTGTTTTCTCTGCAGCATTTCTTTGCGCCTAAAAATTTGACATCAATATGGGATTAAAACCCCCAAAACTGCAACCGATATCTCCCATTGAATTTAATGGTAATTCACCTAAAAACACTATAGATATATATAGTGGTTCCAGGTGTACACAAATGAAAAGTCCCAGCACTGGAACTTCAAGCCATCCCATCCCACCTGAACACAATGGGAGATGGCAAAAGATGATATAAAGCATATTGAGCCTGTGTTTTAGGGGGCAATGTGCCACAGCCCTTTGTTATAAGAGGCATCTATCCTTCCCATATTTATTATACAGTTTTAAAGTTTCGGAACTACAGATAATAAGCGTGATAAGTAAGTAGTAAGGTAAATGTTGCTCTTGATATTGACAATTGAATATCGCCCATTGTTTTGCTGTGCTTTACAAATAGTGATGGGCAAAATAATTTGGCAGGCATGAATTCGCGGTGAATTTCTGCGTTTCAACATTGGTGTAAATAGACGGTGTGCGTCAAAAAAAATTGCCGCTTGCGTATTTTTTTGATGAACGCGACAATTTTTTTTGACATGCAACATTTTTGTTGTTTCGCAAATCTGAAGTGAAATGGGAGATCGCTCATCCCTATTTACAATTAATCAGTCGCTTGAATAACCTACAACATTACACTTTATTCTAAGAAACTATGAATTGCAGCATTTGCGCCTACTGCTGTCTTAACAACTGCTAGATTGCCAGCGAAGAAATACAATTTTACATTTTACTACCAGGAAAATTCTGGCAACCTTAATGTGTAGGCTAAATAATAGTTTTCAAAGGGCTTTTATAGAAAAAGTAGCACATCTGGGGCATTACAAGCAGAAACAGTACTGTGCCTGTGTGGTTTAAAAATGTTTACTTGACATTCAGTTCAGAATAGATCATAGATATAATAAACTAATATTGACAAAGCCGGGGCAGAATATGGAGAGTGGAGACATGATCGTTGATACTGTTTTTAATGGTAAGTTCTACCAGACTATACAAAAGAAGGAGAAATTCAAGCTCAAATTAAACTTAGATACCAAGCCCTGAGATTATGGCAGCTATATTTTGGTATTATATAGTCTTAAGATATATTATATATAAGATATTTTTTTTAGTTTTGTAGCTGTTAACACTGCCGTACAAAAATCTTTTTTTTACTTCTTTGGTTTGTAATATACAGGTATAGGACCAGAATGCTCGGAACCAAGGGTATTCCGGATAAAGGGTCTTTCCGTAATTTGGATCTCCATACCTTAAGTCTAATAAAAAATCAATAAAACATTAATTAAACCCAATAGGATGGTTTTGCATTCAATAAGGATTATTTACATCTTACTTGGGATCAATTGCAAGGTACTGTTTTATTACTACAAAGAAAAAGGAAATCAGTTTTAAAATTCTAAATTACTTGATTAAAATGGAGTCTATGGGAGACAGGCTTTCCGTAATTTGGAGCTCTGGATAACGGGTTTCCAGATAAGGGATCCCATACCTGTACCAATCTTGCATTATTACTTATTCTCTTATAACAACTGGGGTACAGTAAAATGAATGCATTTATGTGACTTATTCTTACAGTTATACTGCTTAGTACAATCATCATTCCAGCTACTGTTCTGTGTTTGTGACTAGGGGATATTGAATTCTGTGTATGCACTAGTCTGTGTCTCCCATTCCATTGTTAAGAGCAGTTGAATCTGCACATGCTGAGAATTTTAGCGCAGAAACAGGACAAATGGGCATTTCTATTTACCCACAGCTGGAGTGCAAAAGGTTGCAAATTACCAATACCACTAGTAAGCTTCAATCTGTTTTGTTCCCATTCCAAAACAATTATAGTAGGATACAGACCAATCCAAGAAAAATCACCAGGAGGTGTGTACATAACAGTAGGTACTCATATCTGCTATGTCACCTACAAAAGGTATATGTACATCTAAGATCTCAATAGGAAACATGGCACAGCTTTGTTGCTAGCTGAAGCAGTAACTCTCTGTAACCAGCTTCCTACTCTATGGGCATACAAAAGAAAATATAAAGTGTGATATGAACAGGTGTTTACAACACCCCCTGTAAACAAGAGATACATGCAACTGACTAATCCTTTCTCCCTTATACAAGACATTAAAAAAAATAAATGAGCTGGGCTTATTAGTTATAAAATACATTTTTTGAGATTCAGAAAAAATGAGTCGCATGGCAGATTCTTCTATGTGCTTTTAGTGCTCTGTATATATTAGTACACTCTCAGCAAATTCAAGGGAACTTTATAGAAATATTAGAATGGGTACTATGACTATGTGACATTTTGTCTTGACTTGGTTTGTGCAGTTACCAACATAAGTATTACACCAGCACTAGTCAGTCGTCAGTGTCTACAATTCCATGTTTAAGAGCAGTTGAATATCCTTCAAGCTGGAAATGTACATACTGAGAATTTTAGTGCACAAACAGGACCAATGGGGATTTCAGTTTGCCTGCAGCTAGAGTGCAGGAGGTTACAAATCACTAATACAGCTAGAAAGTGTCAGTCTGTTCTGTTCCCATCTAAAACAATTATGGTAAGATAAAAAACAAAATCTAGCCAGATATAAAGAGCTATTAAACATTGTTTATAGTAATGAGCAAATTTTTCCACCAGGCATGGATTCACAGCGAATTTGTGCATTTTGCCATTGGTGAATTGTTAAGTGAAACCAATTAGCCTATTTTTCGGCTAAGTGAAATGGGACAGATTCGCTCATCACTAATTGTTTACAGTCTAGCAAGTATTAAATATATGAGAGCAACTAATCAGTTTCTCTAAAGTTGCCCATACACAGAGCAATAACAGCTGCCAACTCGATCCATCCATACTAAGTTTGCAATTTATCAGCCCATGTATAGAATTCTGCCTTGTTTTAGAGTAAAAAAAAATGGTACTGATGTATTTAGTAGACTACATAAGAGGGGTTCCCACAATTCACAAGACTGGTGTATGCCTTATGGTTCTTATACACGTTGTTCAGCTCTCTGATTTTAACAATATTACATAAGATGCTAAAAATGGATCATGTACTTTGCTGGGTGAATGATTTAACTTTTAAGTTTTGTCACTGATGTCAGTATTGTATTCAGGCAATTAAGCTTTAACAGTGTAATAGTAGCATAGGAGACCATGTGTGCTTGGCTGGATGCAAGAGTAGATGTTTCTGCCACAGCTGCCTTCTTCCACGTAAACTTAAAGCAGCATGCCCCATCAGGCAGGGGTACTCTGTGCCTGCAGATTGGATATGTTAGAAGTAAAGAAACAACACTGTGACAATGTATGCTCTCTAATCATTAGATTAAGTGCATCTGTTTCTTCTATTTTAAATCCTAATACGTTTCCTTAGTAAACAACGAGATTGTGTGGTTAAAATCATTATTATGCTATAATTTAAGAAAGTTAGAGCACAAAAAGTAAAGAAAAAAAGGATCAGTAGGTGACGTCCAAAGGCACCCTATACTGAGAATAAAGCAAATAAACAAAAAATAAATCCATTGTTCCTTTGTGTTTTAAACTGCCAGATAGCTAATGAAACCATAAAGTATGGAGGGATACTATATTGGAATCCCAACAGTATGCAGCACAGTGTAAATCTGCTCTGAAAATTCAGTGGCTAGTCACTTAGTAACAATGGTATAACAGTTGAGAAACAAAGCAACGATGTAAAAATATTCCAGCACTTGGAAACAAGGTGATATTGTAATAAATATGCCATTGCTTTTCTCCTTTACATTAAGCTCGGAGTTGGTTCAGAAAACTAATTGCAATGCATAATACAAAATTAAATATGGCAATTTTTTAATCAGTTTACCTAATACGTATTGTTATTTACTTAAAATCAGATTAGAAGAGCAGACATTGTTTAATGCAAAAAAATAATTTACAACTAAATATCCTTAAAATTGCATGTGAATGTTTTAAAACTAATTGCTGATAACTAGTTTCAACTATTTAAAAAAAAAAAAAAAAAAAAAATGATACTAAATGATAAGTGGTTGGTCATGAGAAGCAAAGTTAGCAAACCTATAGACTGCTTATGCATATGTATTGCTTAATGCATACAGTTCTGGCTTAGAAATGGTATCACCTTTAATTACACAGATCTGACTTTGCTTCATGGTGAGGACTCCTGCGGGAAAGTAAATGTATTCTTCTCCATGTACTTAGCAGGATTAAAGTAGAATATATATAATATTTAAAAAATGTATATTAAAAAAAAATACAACTATGGATACTATTTCCAATTTTATTCTCATTCTTAATTCTCTCCAGCAGGCAATGCAAAATTTTCTATGAAAGTGATGGATTGGCATTGTTGAAAGCAATCACACTTCTTTAATACACCAGAAGAAACTAACAAGTGCCAACCTCTAGGCCTAGTGGGGCAGAGAGCATTGTCTAACTGAAGTTGCACTTACAATTTCACGGACCCATGGAGGCAGTGCTTTCCACTCACTAAGGCATACCCTTGCTATTCAGTCTCACACCATTTAGCCTCCTTGCCTCCATTCAGTCTCACAACATTTCTGCTTCCATGCAAACTAAACCAGCACAGCACTAAACCAGAAACATTTACTTGGTAAAAAAATGCTCCCCTTTCACTAACCTTTAGACCCCAACATAAATGAAATACATCCAACTGACACCTCAGTACTAAATGGCTTTAAATATCTGAAGTCCGGGATGCTGTGAAAAGGAATAATGAGGATTTCTGGTCATATACTGTAATACTGCTTTGATTTGTTTGAAAATACTGTATGCCCACATAGCCTGGGAGAGGTTTGCAAGTGAAAATTCCCCTGTAGCATAGAATTTGCCAAACAAACAGATAATACTGGAATGGTGGCCCTTGATATTAAAAATGTATTTGATTCCCTGGAATGAAAGACACTGGGACTTCTTATAGACTATTATATGACCAATGGTGATATAATAAGTTACTTGGCTTGCAAGAGTTTCAGCAAAAATCAGAATTTCCTCTCCTTTTCACTAAGTAAGGGCATAATGTAAGGCTGTCCCTCTTCCCCATACTTGTTTGTCATGCACCAGAACATCTAGCTAACATGACCCAGACATACAATCACAACAATACTTCCTTTTCAAGGGAGGACTGGTGTGGACCTTCCTTTCAACTGCCCAACCTATAATGGTAGCTAGCTACACCGATTCCTACACTAAATGGGCCCCCAACTGCCCATCTTTAACCCTTCCTTAGTTAGCCAACTGCACTGTGCCCTGTGCTTGGATTGGTCAATGGTCAGGCAGCCCCTCATCCAATCCTGCTGCTATCCCATGGCTCACATAATCTGCAATGAGCCAACTATCTGTAGTTTCAAAGTAGGAGATCTAGAAAACAAAAATCTCTGTTGATACTTGAGTGATGCAAACCAGTCTTTACATAGGTTACTGGAAAGGGTAACTTTGCACTTTCACACTGCCACGGTTTGACAGTTATATGGGCTGTAGTCTTTCACTTTAACAGTGCTCTTTTCCTTCCTTTCTATATACCTCAAATCCAAGGATAAGATAACTAGATTTGAATCATCATCATGTGAACATTTAAAACAGCTTCAAGGAAAGATGATAATTTGGAAAACTAATAAATTAGTTTTTAATTTGGTTTGTCTTATTATGGCACCACAGTATAAACACTTGACATTTGTATGCTACAGTAGTAGTATAAACAGAGGGGCAAATAAAAACAACTAAACAATAACATAAATAATATACACAATAAAAAATGTGACACATTTTAAGAGACAAAGGGCCACATGGCAGAAGGGCTGGTCAAGACTGGCCAAAGTACCAGGCTTGTGCTCCAGAGATTGTAACTGTGCATAAGATCAATCGTATAGGATAGAAATAAGTTAAAGGTTTTGCCTAGCCAATAAGGATCAAATGAAGATTTGAGTCAGGAAAGACTGAAGCAAATAGGTCAATAGTGTGAGTATTCTGAATCAGGACTCTTGACGAAGATTAAAGAGGAGAGCATAAGACAGAAACCATAACAAGGTAATGATAACAAAAAAGAAATGGATCACCAGATTTCTGGTGAAAGCCACATCAAGGAGGTGACCATCTTCATGGGTGTCTATTTATGGCCAACGCAGGAAGTTTGGAAGTTGAAGGCAGGGCCAGAACTAGGGGTAGGGAGAAGAATCACATGCCTAGGGCACAAAAGGGAGTGCTAAGCATGTGCCTCTTTTGTTGTCTACCCATAGTCCAATTCCATGTTCGCCTGTTTACCTACACCTTATAAATAATGCATGGTTGTACGCTTTTTGCTTTCTGTGCATTTGTGTTTGTTCATGCATGAAAGCAGGAGAGGTGAAGCAACATAACTGGCCGGGTTGTTTAGGGAGCCCATCTGGCTTGGGCCGGCACTGGTTAAGGGAAAAGATTACATTGAGAAAATAAGAACAAAAATGGGAGGAGTCACCCAAAATATTTGAAGGCTGGAGAGGAAAAGGAGAGAAGAGCCAAAGAAAGAAGGTGGTTTGCAAATAACAGCCACTAGGTGGAAGAGTTAGAAGAGAGGAAAATGCCAACACCCCTTTCGAACAGACTGTAGGAGAAACAAAGCAGGAAGACGGCAGGATCCTTTGTTGTGAATGCATGCAGAATTCCTTATTAAACTCCTTCCAAATCACTTGTAAATCAACTCCAAAGAAATCTAAACATATAGGTAAACAGAGCAGCCGTACTCTTGGACATGGGACGAAATAATTAGAAGTGATAACAACTATTTTATTAACAAAGCAATTGCCCAATTAAGTCATAAGATGTGAGAATCGTACTTACTAAATACTGGGCTTTCTGAAAATGGATTTTTAGATATTAGATGCCAAACTTATGTATAATTTACCTTATCAACTAAACATACAGAAAATCATTAGATATTTTACTGTCCACTTTGGAAAAGCTGTAGATGTTATGCTGCTTACTGAATAATTTGTGTGACTATCGTGTTTATAGTATAATGCTGTACCTCTAATCCTCTTAAGAAACTAGCTTTGCAAACAATAGGATTTCACTCTTGTTATTTTCCTTATTGTAATCAGCAAGTACATAAAATTGGATTTCTAAATTGCTCAAAAACCAGCTTTAGGATCAAACATGAAACCAATAACAGTAGTCAGCTCTTAGATGTAGCACTTGAAGCAAAGAGGGAGATACAATTAAAATCCAAGGCAAGCCTGTACCACAATCTAAAATTATGAAATTCAAAAACATCCTGACAAGCTGTCTACATTTCATTATTAGAAAGCCATATAATATAAAAACAGCTGAAAAAATGCTAATAAATGTGTCAGATGCTTTTAAATATAAAGAAGAATAAATTATTTTCAACATGAAAACTTCCATGGCATTTCTTGCTGTTCTAATTAATAATTAATCAAATTTCTCAAGATAATATTGTGAGCAGAATCCGGAACAAGAGCATCATGGATCTGATAATACTTGCAGCATGTAGCACAAACAAAAATCTATTTAATAATGTCTTCTGGCACATTAAATGAATATTACAAAAACAACAACTTTGTTTATCGTTTTTTTTTATTGTTCAATGAATTCATAAATACTGCAATTTTTTACCTTAGCACAAATGTACTTGGTTCTGCACTTTAGGGGGTATTCTTCTTCTATCCACTGTTAACTTTGTTGTGCATTTTAAAGGGGAACTATAACGGAACTATAATTGATTACAGCACAAATAAAATCTAACAAAATCTTTTACAAAATTGCATGTTAATTACTACAATGGGAAAGCCACTCATGTTTGGTATCATGTTGCAGTAATTATATTCTGGTCAATTTTGTGGGGGGGGAGGCATGTGACATAATTCTAAGGAAGCTCTATAGTATTACTACTAGGGGCCCCAGATACATGCTCCATGGATGTCTATCTTACACAATAAGCTGGTGTGGCTGGGACTGCACATAACTGCATATACTGTAATTGTGACGTGCAACTGCACCAACATATTGAAAAGTTAGCAAATCTCCCAAGACTGACTGGGTTGAAAAAGGATAGGGCCACATTTCATCATTATTAGACACTGAGAGGCTGTACATGCATTTTTCAT
Source organism: Xenopus tropicalis (assembly GCF_000004195.4). Classification (NCBI taxonomy): domain Eukaryota; kingdom Metazoa; phylum Chordata; class Amphibia; order Anura; family Pipidae; genus Xenopus; species Xenopus tropicalis. The sequence continues at coordinate 60,603,396 of NC_030679.2, read as the reverse complement.
AAATGCTGATACACTAAACAATCATGCAAATCTACATTTGATTACATTTTCTAGTAGACTCACTTGAATGCCTGAATGCACTGTACTGTATAGCGTGATAGGCAGAAACAAAACAGATACCTTAAGCCCCTAATAAACAGCATACATACATTCTTATAATTGGAACCAAGATTAAATCAAATAAATGTTACTTATAATAACAAGAGGCCATCCCTTTAGACAACAAGGAATTATTTTTCCTTTATAAACCACAAGTGATTCTTCACCTTGAGGGCAGTGAAGCTGCGGAATGCTCTGGACTGTCATTGTGATTGCTGATTCTCTTGATGTCTTTAAAGGGTCTTGCCTAAGCTTTCAATACATTTTCAGTAAAGTCAGATATTAAAGGATTCCGCCGTAGTTAGATAATACACTGATAGGCACCAACACATTCTTATTGCATAAAAATGATATTATGATATTATCAGAGAACAGAAAAATGTTGATGCTTCAGGACTCCTGTAACTTTAAAAGCACTTGAGTCTTGCTGCTATTATATTTATATATATATTTATATTTCTATGTTTGTGTATGCATTTTTGTTCTCAGGTCCATAATATTGGGGGTAAACAGTTTGAACTTGATGCACATTCCCTCTTTTGACCCAATATGTACATTTACATAAAGACTAAAGTGTGCAGACACCTTATACACAGTAGAACCATGTTTAATAAACTGCAGGCTAATATGTCAATTGTGTTGTCAATACCTGCAACTAAACAATGGTAAATAGCACAGTTGTGCATGATTCTCATTTCCACATTAATAGAAATAATTGGAAGATTATGGAGATTTCTCATTAGGTTTGTTCTGGACTTTACTAGCAAGAAGAAAATCCATAGATATTGACTAGAACTAATGTACTTAAGTTTCTGTGTTTAGGTGTCAACAACATTTTAATCTCAGTTATTTACATCATTTCCCAGTGAAAGTGTAATATATTGCAGCTTTTTGGAAAAATTGCCCACTGTTTTAGGCATTTTTTCCACAGTGGTTTTTTTTTTTTTTAAATTTACCTTACAATAGAATAGATTTTTTTTGGGAATACTCTTTTCACGATTATCTTGAATGTGTATCGCCATAAATATAACGCCCAGGTTGCTCCGTTAATACAGGACACATATAGAAACTACATATGCCAAGGTAAAATGCTGTTTATGTATCTATATGACCCATTTGCAACATATAGGGGCACATTTACTAAGACACGAATTCGAATCCGAATTGGGAAAATTCCGATTGGAAAACGAACATTTTGCGACTTTTTCGTATTTTTTGCGAATTTTCGGCGCCTTTACGACTTTGCGGAAATTGTCGCGACTTTTTCGTTACCAATACGATTTGCGCGAAAAAACGCGTGTTTTTCGCAGCCATTACGATGCGCTCGTATCTTGTCGCAACTTTTTCGTATTGAGCGCTCGTAAGCGGCGGGCGAAACTTTCAGACTTAGCATGATTTTGGAAGCCTCCCATAGGACTCAATGGCACCCTGCAGCTCCAACCTGGCCCAAGGAAAGTCACCATACTGAAGCTTGAATGAATCCGAATCTTTCGTACTCGGCGCGAAAGCTGCGAAAAAGTCGCGACTTTTCGCACAAGTATTAACGCTACGAAAAAATCGCCAGATTTTGCGCAACATTCGGAATGGCAACGAAAAAGTCGCGACAATTATCCGAAAAATCGCAAAATACCGATCATTACGAAAAAAACGCAATCGGACGCATTCGGCCAGTTCGTGAGTAAGTAAATGGGCCCCATAGTGTAAATATGATGTATCCCGTTTTTAAGGGATAAGATGGTAATCCTAATTAAGCTGTGTCTAAATACTTAGTAGATATGAGCAAATTTTGTCGCCAGGCATGCACTCGCTATGAAATTCTGCATTGGCAAATTTTTTTGCGAAACTGCCAAAAAAATGTGGTGCAACAAAAACTTGCCAAGTGAGGAAAAATACGCAGTCATGTAAAAAAAAAAAAAAAAAGTTGCATGCATCAAAAAAGTCCAGTGTGTTAGAAAAAAAATGGTGCAGTATCCGCATTTTGCACATTTTGTGTTTGAACACCAGTGTTTCCAATTTAGTTGCACAAAGAACATGCAGCCGCATTTATACAGATCAGGTGGGATTCTCATTGGAGGATTCTTGTGCATTTTAATTGTGTTGTTGACCCTGGAGAGCTGTGCCTAGGCCTGATATAGCTTTCAATTTTAAGCTTGCATTTGGCATTTCTGGAATCCTCTTTATTAAGTATATGTATATCCTTGGATCCTCAGAATGAGATCTTTGCCATTCTTAGTACAGGTATCGGACCCCTTATCCGGAAACCCATTATCCAGAAAGTTCAGAATTACGGAAAGGCCATCTCCCATAGACTCCATTGTAATAAAAAAATTCACATTTTTAAAAATAAATAATAAAACAGTACCTTGTACTTGATCCCAAATAAGATATAATTAATCCTTATTGGAGGCAAAACAATCCTATTGTGTTTAATTACTATTTATACAATTTTTTAGTAGACTTAAGGTAGGAAATCCAAATTACGGAAAGACCCCTTATCCTGAAAACCCCAGGTCCCGAGCATTCTGGATAATGGGTCTCATACCTGTATTTTCTGAATGGTCTCAGTTGGGCAATCTTCTCCATATTTAGTTTTTAGAAAGAGTCCAGGTCACTTAGTATAATGATTTACTGGAGGTATCCATTGTTCTATATATGTTAGTGAGAACAGATATCCCCACTGATTTTCTCAAAGCATTGGTGGAATGTTCTAGGGAAAAGCCTTTTGCAAGTATATACACCATGTTCCTCTTGTAAACATTTTATTGAAGTTTTGCAATAAACATGTAGGATGAATAATGACAAATTATTTAAATATAGGTTGTACAACAATAGTCACATTCGATACACCATGTTCCTGACGAGTCCTCATATGTAACATTATATATGATCTTACAGTTAAATTGTATAAGTAACAAAACATATTTCCTCTTCTTTAGCTTTGCAAGTCTTAAAAAAGTAGGCTATAGCTATCCTTAAACTATTTCTGTGGTCTATCCAGGGCCCAAATTTATATTGCTGGAGTCATTTCTTGAAATGCTATTTACTGAAAGATCCTCCTCACACCCACATGTTTTTGTTCCTTATATATTTAAAATTCTTTTCCATTTTTCTCTTCCATAGCTTTGCAAGTCCTAAAACAAAATAGGCTATCTATCCTTGAAATATTTCTGTATTCAGGTCCAAATTTCTATTTGCTGGAGTAGTTTCTTGAGAGGCTATTTATTGAAGAATATCTCCTCACACCCACATGTTTCTGATCCCTAGATATTTAATATTCTTTTCCATTTTCTATAGCCGTCTCTTGTGACACCAAGGTCGGTATTTGGTGTTCAGCATACTTAATAAAAATTTCTGTTTGTCCCCTTAATGTCTCATTTCTGCTCAACCAAGGAGAAATCTTTAGTCACACACATCTTCCTGGAATGCAAAGGTGACTCTTTCTTCGTAAGTGCTTAATGTATGTCTACAGGTAACATGTTTTTATCTTACTCTATGCTCGTAGAGGCTCTAATTCTCCGTCTTCCTCGTGAGCATTTTTGTTATTTTGTAATGAATCTCACAGATATTTTTAATGAAAACTTTAGCTATAAAGTGATAATGTGAAGGGTTAGGGCTTGTGAAGGTGACATCATCCACAAATGTATTTTAATCCACAAATGGCTGATTGCATTTTGTTTTACAAGGTACGAAACTAACTTCAATGCATTCAGAGTGAGAAAATTATTGAGAAAAAAATACCCACTGACTTCAATGCATCTGGAGCTGGAAAAAACTCAAGCAACTATGAGGTAACAGTGGAAGATATCAATTCCATGAAGCGTTCTACTCCAGTGTGGCAGACGGGATTATGGAATTATCATTTCCCTATAAATAATGTATTTTCCAATTACTAGCATTGCAAAACTACAAAATTATGCTATTTTAAAAAATAATGTATCTTTTTGAGAATGCTTTTGTGTATAAGCAGAGTTATGTTCTACTGTGAAACTATAGAAATCTACTAATAGGACAAAAAAAGGTAAAATTAAGCCTAGAGAATGCAAGGGCACAGGAACAGTATAGGATTGCAACGCTAAGAAGAACAACCCTGGGTGGGGTGTCAGGACAGGGTATATTTTCTCTCAGCGCTACACTGCCAGACTCTTTCAGTGCCCCAGCATCCTCTTCAGTGCAGTACAGACATGTTCAAGCAACATTTTCCCATGAATACCTTATTTAAGACAAAATTCTAAAAGAATATTAGCGTTCACATTTTTAATAGGAAAAAAAACTGGCACGAGAATGACACCATTCCATGCATTTTCAAAGAGGCCAAAAATCCTAAATATTTTAATAAACTGGGAAAATAAATTCCCCCTTCTATAAAAGTTCACTTTTAATTGCTCGGACTACAGAAGGTTTTCAAAAATACTTGCTTTTTGATAACTGCCCTATAGTGTTGACTAAATAGATAAGCACAGAGTCCCAGACTCTGAGAAATGTGTTCATGCGCATCTGGGAAATTTTCTTAGCTTTTAGGATTAATTATTTTACATTGTACTTCCTAATTAAAATAATTTAAGAGGAACAATATTTTAGCAAAATCATTTTTTTTAAATAATACTCATGAGAAATGAACAGTCAAATAGGTCACTGAGGACCTAGAAGTTTACGGACATATTTGGATCTGGTCATTTATTTTACATAATAATAATTGTTGGAACTGGTAATGCCAACATGTACTTAGTCTTGGAATTATTGATTCAGATGGGTGTTAGTGAACAGTGCTGCTGCTAAGATGAGCTGAGCACTAAAACTTATAAGAATACCCATAGGAATTAAATGCGTGGCTGCTTAAAGGGGTGGTTCACCTTTAAGGTAACTTTCAGTATGTTATAAAGTATCCTATTAACTTGTCTTCATTATTTTGTTTTATAGTTTTGTATTTGTTAGTTATGTATATGCCTTCCTCTTCTACATTTTTTAGCTTTCAAATGAGGGTCACTGACCCCAGCAGCCACAAACTATTGCTCTGTGTCAATTTTTCTTCCTTATTTTTCTATTCAGTCCTTCTCCTATTTTCATTCAAACCACTGCCTGATTGCTAAGATAAACAAGACCATAGATGCAGAAATTCCAAACTGGAAAGCTCTGAACAAAATGCTAAATAACTGAAAAAACATAAAAATTATACATTGTAAGCTCTTTTATAGACTGTAAGCTCTTTTGGGCAGGGCCTTTTTCCCCTCTTGTATTGCTTATTGGTTGCTTTGTATGTAATTCTAAATGTACAATGTATGTATGTATGTATAACTTTATTTATTTATTTACAATGTATAAACCTACTTATTTTACAATGCTGCAGAATATGTTGGTGCTTTATAAATACATATTTTTATTGGTGGTGGTGGCGGCAGTAGTAGTAGTAGTAATAATAGTAATAATAATAATAAACAAAAACCTGCTTTGATATATTCATTAGCTGATTTAAACCAGCCCCTTATTTACATTGGAGCCCATTCATTAAAGCACAAATTTTCGCCAATTAAAAGCACGATTGGAAAAAAATCGGAGTAACCACGATAATTTCTGATGTGCTAAAATGGCGCGAAAATTATTTTCTTGGTCGTACGAAAATATTTTGTATCCAAACTATCTTAAACAGCGTGAGAAACCTTCCATAGGACTCAATGGCATGCTAAAGCTCCAACTTGGCCAAAAGAAAGTCACAATACCAAAGCTTGAATGAATTCCGAAATGGTCGTAGTCTTTGCGAAAAATACGCCTTTTTATGTGGAATTTAACGAAAACCACAAAAAAAGTTGTACTATTTTACGAATTTTTCTCATATCAGTTATTAATGTTTTCTATTGCTTAACACAGGTCAGTCATAAACTAGAATAATATGTCTCTTATTTTCTAATTTAGCTCTACTGTAGTCTGCAGTGTTAACCTATTTTGCTTGAGCAATACCTTTTCTCTGTAGGATTTAGGATGAAATGATATTAACTTAACTGTGATGTTATGTGAGTATAAAATTTTTAATTAGGCTTAGCTTATCAGTGGCACTTATTGCTGCTGCCCCATTTAGGAAGTTCTAATAAGCAGATTTATTCTGCAATTACTAATGTGTTTCAGGAGATTATCTTTAGTAATTCAATAAACCCTGAGAAATTATATTTTCTCCAGAATCTTTTTCTCTTTCATATTGTTTGCTTGACATTAGGTTGTAATTCTTTTTACATGCCTGTTTTTATTTAGCATCTCAGTGGATTTTAAGGACTAAAATGATAGTGCTCAAATGTGACATGATCCCACATGTAGTTTATTTAAATTTCAAAATGAAAAGCTTACTAAGAGCAGAGAAGATTGATTGTTCTCTCCATCTTAGCATAATTGTATTTCAGGTGAACATCAATTTACTTTAAGGGACATTTCTAAGTAGCGTGTCATGTTATAAATAATTCATCTTCCACTGCTCTCTGTGATATGATTTCCTAAAACAGATTTTAAGAGAATAAATCATTTTCTTTTGCTGTTTATTGTACAAGTTGTAGGTGTGTTCTCAGGGTCGGAATGGTGGGGCTCGGCCCTAGCATCCCCAACCTGACACTTGCCAGCACTCCCCCTGCCCGACCATCCCTCCCTGATGCATTAATGTTACGCACGCTCAGGGGAGGACGTCGGGTGGGGGACTCTGCGGGGGGTGGTTAGGGGACGTAGCCGATGGGGGCACCTGCAGGGCCCCTGGGGCGGGAGCCCCGGTGGGCCCTGCACCCCCCAGTCTGACCCTATGGGGCACATTTACTAACCCACGAACGGGTCAAAATGAGTCCGATTGCGTTTTTTTCGTAATGATCGGTATTTTGCGATTTTTTCGTATTTTTTGCGATTTTTTCGGCGTCTTTATGAATTTTTCGTTACCAATACGATTTTTGCGTAAAAACGCGAGTTTTTCGTAGCCATTACGAAAGTTGCGTAAAATCGCCCGATTTTTTCGTAGCGTTAAAACTTACGCGAAAGTTTCGCGTAAGTTTTAACGCTACGAAAAAAGCGCAACTTTTTGCGCAAGTTTTAACGCTACGAAAAAATCGCCAGATTTTACGCAACTTTCGTAATGGCTACGAAAAACTCGCGTTTTTACGCAAAAATCGTATTGGTAACGAAAAAATCGTAAAGACGCCGAAAAAATCGCAAAAAATACGAAAAAGTCGCAAAATGTTCGTTTTCAAGTCGGAACTTTTCCAATTTGGGTCGGATTCGTGGGTTAGTAAATCAGTCCCTATGTGTTCTAAATACTGTACAACACAGAGTATAAGAGGCAAAACAATCCCAAAACAATGGCTGGATATGCAACTAGTATGCAGAATTTCAAGCTATTTATATATAAAATACAAGAAGAAATCCCTATTTAATATTTCTAGAATAACTTAGTGTAGATGAAGTTGTATTAATCCTTGGTCCTCCAAACAGCATTGGCTTCTATACTTTGCATTTAGAGAAGCTCAGCAGGACTTGTTATAAACATATGTGGATAAATAAGAATAACTAATTTGAATGATTGATCCATATGAGCTCAAGTGAAGATCCATGCAATTTGCTCAGCTGGGGGTAGTTAAGAACAAGCTTTGAAGAAACCTTATACAATTAATTAGTGGCAACAGAAAGGAATGATATTGAGTTGAAAATTTGAATTATGAAAGTCTACTAAATATCATTTAAATATTGAATAAACCCAGTAGGATTGTTTTGCCTCCAATAATGATTTATTACATCTTAGTTGGGATCAAGTACAAGTTACTGTTTTATTATTACAGAGAAAAAGAAAAATCAATTTAAGAAATTAGAATCATTTGCTTATAATGTAGTCTATGGGAGATGGCCTTTTCGTAACTTGGAACTTTCTGGATAATGGGTTTACGATAATATATCCCATACCTGTATTAAATACTGGAAGTAGGGCTTAGACTATTAAATCTCAAGTTCAAACTGCTTAATCATAGTTCTCACAGAATAAAGCCAGCTTCATTGTGGATATAAATGCAAGAGCTTTTTTCATCTTTAGAACACAACGAAGCCCAAAAGTAAGCATCATAAAGCTGGAAACTACCCAAAAACAAAAAGAGCACATAAACTTCATGGTTACAATTCAACTACCCCAGGGTTACATGGAAACAATGACCACTTGGCACTTAATGTTACTGAGGTACAAATGCCCCCAGTGCTGAGCAATAACATCTGTAAAGTAAAAGCAGAGGTGTACCATAAATGTAAAAACACAACCCCATGTATGACTTTGAGCAATGGAATAAGAACTATTGAAAATTTGTGTCTATTATATATATATATATATATTTTTTTTTTTTTTTTTTTTTTTTTCTTTTTAAATACCAGCGTATAAGTCATAGACAAATAGCATTTTATACACTGAATGATGATCTATGGCTGATAACTACCAGACACTGTATTCTATGCTTTTTTTTATATACACTACTAAAGATACAAAGAGTTGCAAGAGATGCAAAAAGAAATATACACAAATAGCACAACAAAATGGAAATATGGATTGTATTGCAGTGATAATATGCTTAAATATGTTCTAATATTTCTCTTGCCTCTAATTAAACTAGATTGTCATCCACTGCATCTTTTGTCCTAAGTATTTAGTTTGTACCTTTTTCATTATAACTGGCGACATAAATAACCTCCAGCAATAATATCATGTTTGAAAACAGGGAATTGATGACCATATTCTGGTTCAAGCTCACTCTAGGACATCTGTAAACTGAAAAATAATTACTATTATCAAACTTTATGCAATTATCTGCTACTGTTACATTTGCTATTGCCTACTCTTTCCAGTTTGTGTGTTAGATTTTCTGTTTGAGTGGGGAGGATAAACAATCACTTGTACGGCTTGTAAAAAAGAAATACCTGTATTTAATCTCACCAATAATTTCAAGTAGACCTGAAATGCCCACCCTATTACTGTGATACCTGTCTAAAGTGCTCTCCTCTACAACTTATTCATTACATAAAAGATGCAACCAACATAAAATAATGAAACAGGGAATTTCAGATGAGAAAAATATGAAGCTTGTCTACATATCTTTACAGTAAAATACCCCCATAAAGGAGCTAAACATGAAGTCGTTTAACTGCAAACACTTAAAGGAGCATATTTATCAGAGTGAAATTAGAGCTCACCACAGTGAAATTCCTCCACTCTCTATTCATTCCTATGAGGTTTTCAGAGGCAAATTTATCAAAAGGCGAATTCTCAATTTCACCCATTGATAAACCAGTCTTTAAAATTCAAAAACAAACAGAGAGTGGAAGAATTCCACTGTTGCAAGCTCTAATTTCACTCTTTGATAAATCTGCCCCTTAATTCATAAGGACTTCAAGAGAATTAAAACTCATAGTTTACCTACAGTATCTGGCCCAATTTCCTACCCACCACAGGATATTGATTTCCTGTTTAAGATATTCTGACCTTGATATAATTCATAAATCTTATTGAAACAACTGAATAATGATAAGGTCTATCTCCTAAACCATATTTTAGCTTCTGCATTTTTCTCAAAATCAGATTAAGGTGCATATGCTGCTTTAAAAGGGTACACAAATGAGCAATTATTTTTATGGTAAAGGTATAATAATGTTACTGCTTTCTTGATACAAGAATCAGAAACTAAATACTCTAGTTAATTGTTAGTATATTTTTATGAAGCATATTTTATTGGTCACTATCTCCCAGTAATGCAGTCATCTTGAGGATATAGTCATCCATAAAATATGCTTGTTTGCCGGAACACCAGATTTCTCATAGACTGCCTGGGGACTCTTCTATGCATAAAGTGATTGCAAGAAGGCAAATCACAATGACAAATCATTATGTTTGACATTATGCATGTATGAAAAGAGAAAATTGTTTTAAACACAAAAGATTTAAATGTATCTTAAAATAGCCGTGTGCTTAACTTGTCAAATTATTTGTTGTAATTTTACTAAAAAACTGGCATTGCTGTTAATATATTGCAAAACAAAATGCTACAATGCAAATGTTAAATTCAATAGGTATTTTATTTAGTATTTCCATTATTTGATATTAGAAAATAACTATAGATATTTGTGGTGTCTTTAAACTGCACTTCAGTACATGCTATCTTTGCCATGGCATAGCCCTTATTTGCTTTTAGAACCTACTGAACATTCTACAATCATCCGATTTATTTCAGTCATGGAAGACCAACCAAAGCTGGAACACATGAATTACACTAGCCAATATGTTTACCACCAACAAGAATTCATATTAAATCCTGTGTACAACTGTCTTACACACTTACAAGATGGCAGTGTTGAAAAGCCATGACTTTAAAGGAACAGTAACACCAAAAAATGAAAGTGTATAAAAATAATTACGATATTATGTACTGTTGCCCTGTGCTGGTACAGCTGGTGTGTTTGCCTCAGAAAGACTACTATAGTTTATATAAACAAAGCTGCTGTGTAGCCATGGGGGCAGCCATTCAAAGGAGAAAAGGCACAGGCACATAGCAGATAACAGATAAAGCCCCATTATATTCTACAGAGCTTATCTGTTATCTGCTATGTAACCTGTGCCTTTTCTCCTTTTTTCCAGGTTGAATGGCTGCCCCCATGGCTATACAGCAGCTTATTTATATAAGCTATAGTACTGTTACTTTAGCAAATACACAACTTTACTTGTGCAGGGTAACAGTACAGTAACAATACTTTAATACACTTTAATTTTTGGCATTACTGTTCCTTTAACTCTGTTTCTCTGTAGCAACTAGCAACAACTGAAGTGGTGAGTTCTACCTGGATCTTAAAGAATTACATTGGGTCTGGGTTGGGTATCATACATAAAAGCCCAACAGAATGCAAGAATCTTAAAGGGGTTGTAAATCCAATCATAACGCTCTCACACTGTACCCCTTGGTTTTGTTACAAAAACTTCATTATAAATGCAAAAGAATCAACCAATGAGAATGGTGATGCCCAGCACTGTGTCAGGCATCTTGCTGTTATCTTTCATATAAAGATAATTATGCCATTTTCCCCCCTTCATTATATGGAAGGGGAAATCATGGAGATAAAGGACAGATTTGTTTAGTGATAGGAAACTGTGCTTAATGCTTCCAACTCCAATTCCAGGAACAAAGAGGATTTTGCTGGATTTCTTCTCCTCCTTTAACCCACTCACCCCCTTACCGTTTGAATTTATTTTTGCTGTGTCATGCGCAGTATCCCAAACCCAGAACAAAAGCCAAGATCCCAGTCGGAGCTCACTCTTCTGCTTATAACAGCCACCTTTCACTTTAGGAGGAGCCCTACACTACTCAGGTGCTGCCAGGACTTAATGTGAGAGAATCAGGGCAAGTGTTGTGGGCAGGCAAGGGAACCTAGCGTTTAAGCAAAGTTAGAGAGAGGAGACAAAGGTGGAACAGGCCGAGGTCAAATCCGGTCAGGCAATGAGGTACAAAGTTGAGATCCAAAAGGCTTAATCAGGCGAAAGGTCAGTACAGGTGGCAAACAGTGAAGTCAAGGTTAGACAAGGGTCAAAACACGAAGGAATAATCAGAATAAACACTGGAAGGAACTAGGAAGCAGAACCGAAGTTGGGCGACGAAATTATGCACAGGTGCCTTTAAATATCTGAATTTTGCACCATGAGTTGCACCAAGTTTAAAAAGAAGTGCTCTATTAACAGATGTGTTTTGAAAAAAAACATGTTTTCCCATGATGGTATTCCTTTAAGGAAAAGCAGCTTACAGCAATAAAAGTGACATAAGTACAATATGTGCAGGTCAGTAACAATTTTAGGGATTAAAATGTTTTTGGAGAACTAAACCCTACCCCCCCAAGCTTTTATACTTTATATAAAAAGTTTAAAAGTTATCGCCAAGACTTTTGCTTTGGAAAGTGTATTTTCTATGAATATTTACTGAAAATATTTATTAAAATACCAGTGAGCTGTAATGTCTATTGACTGATTTTATGTTTTTCCACTTCATATTCATTGCATTATCTAACAATCATGAGAGTGGTGTAAATCAATAAAACCCTAGTGATATTTATTTCTTTTGGCTGAAAACTGAACAGGTCCTTTATATTCAATTTCCTGTACAGAAAATAGGAATCATTCAAAATGATTTTCCCTGACTGAAAAGATATACATAACGCTAGTAAGTAAAAGTGCCAGCAATTAATTCAGACTAGTGCACAGGTATAGACAACAGTATGAATTAAAAAAAAACCTTTCTATTCTGTGACAGTAAAGGAAAAGTTGTTACTTTCAGGTTCACCAACAAGTAAAAGTATGTGTGTCTGAATGAAATGTGTAATACTTAATAAATTTGGAAAAAAGTTAGTTACTTTTGTGCTGCTAAAGGAAAGTTCAATAAAACGGTTACTCTCCCTCATTTCTGTCACTAATCAGTACTTTTGTCATCCTTCATGCTTGAGATTGCAAGGGTCATTTACAACTGCAAGTTGGGGGCCCAAACAGTTCCTTGCAGACAGTCAAAACCCCATTCATTTAAGGTACTTGCATCAACTTGCACACTCCATGCATTTCTGTATAGTTTTATTCGGCACCTCCTGCCTCATGTTCTCAATAGTGATGCGCGAATCTGTCCTGTTTTGCTTTGCCGAAAAATTTGCAAATCTTTCAAAAGATCCGCGAAAACGGCAAAATTGTCGTATGCGACTATTCTTTTGACACCCACGACTATTCTTGCGACAATTTTTGGACGCACGACTATTCTTGCAACAATTTTTGGACCTGTGGCAAATTTTTCTGCAGCAAATTTTTTCATCCGTTTCATCTGCCAATGGCAAAACGCGGAAATTCACAGCGAATCCATGCCTGGCAAACATTTCTCCCATCACTAAAGTGCTGCTGTGCATTTTGATGCATGGGAACCCTACAACTACTGGCACCTCCAAACTAGACGGCAGCTCCTGGGTTCCCTATTGTCCTACTTCAACTGTTGCAGTACATTTTTGTCTAAAGAATTGTCATTTTGCCAGGGAGCATTAACTGCAACTGTGTCAGGCACAACTCACCCTAGCGACTGCAACAATGCTGGCAATCTTGTGAAAAACACTGCATTGTGGGGAAAAAAACAATTATTGCACTTGCAATTGCACCTTGCTCAATGCAATTGTGGTTGTAAATTATCCCTTATATTTATTTTATTTTTATAAGTGAACTTGGGGTTATATTTATTTTAGTTTGCGCTTTGGGTCCCACGGGAGAAAAGCGCTTTACAAATGTTGTTGTAGTTTAAATTACTGTTTAATCCCCCTGCCCCCCAAAAGGTCACAATAACTTTATATTTTAGTACAAAATCAGCTAACTGTCTTTAATTTATGGAAATAAATAGAGATATGGGATGTGGTAACTCGAATTATGAGACGGCCATCTTCCATAGACTCCATTTACACATTTTAAAAAATTATTTCCTTTTCCTCTGTAATAATAAAACAGTACCTTGTACTTAATCCCGACTAAGGTTTAATCAATGTTAATTGGAGGCAAAACAATCCTATTGGGTTTATTTAATATTTACATTCATTTTTAGTAGACTTAAAGTATAGTGATCCAAATTACAGAAAGACCCCTTATCCAGAAAACCCCAGGTCCAGAGCATTCTTGATAACAGGTCTCATACCTGTATAACAATTAGCTGCATCATGTCAAAGGATCAAACGATTCAAACTTGGTTAATTGTTATACGTATATTTAATACTGATGGATGAAATATGTTTGAATTAGTTATGTAGGACTTAACATGCACTCATTTATACTGATCTGGGGCAGAAGTGGAAGATCACTAAGAGGCTAAGGGGCATAAAAGCAACAGAGGGCAGACAAAAAGGGTGGACCCCCCACTGGTAGCGGTGGTTACCGCTGCTTCCTAGCTTGTGTGTCTCAATGACACTGTTAGGCTTTGTTGGGGTTTGATCCCAGGACCTCCTTGTTGTTGGCTGTTCTCCCTAACCATTGAGCCAGGAGAGCAGCCAGCAAGAGGTGATTGCTTGGTGTTTCCATTCACCTGTATCCTGGGATTCGTGACATCACCACAGCAGCCTTATTGGCTAGGTGGGGTCAGCCAATCATGACTGACTCTGCCCTATTTACGCCCAGCCCTCTTCACACACTTTGCCTGAACATTGGTTAACGTTAAGCACTGTGGCTTGTCCCTAGTTTGTGTTTCCTGTTCTGTCTCCTTGTCTTGCTTTTTTTGCTTCCTTGCTCCTTGGTTCCTTTGTCTTGCTTCCTTGCTATTTTGTTTTGCTTCCTTGCTCCTTGGTTCCTTTGTCTTGCTTCCTTGCTTCTTTGCTCCTTTGTTTTGCTTCCTTGTTCCTTTGCTCCTTTGTTTTGCTTCCTTGCTTCTTTGCTCCTTTGTTTTGCTTCCTTGCTCTTTTGCTCCCTGGCTACTTTGTCTTGCTCCTTGCTCCTGATCTTTGCCTTTGCTCCTGATCTTGCTCCTTTGTCTTGCCTTCCCTCCTGATCTTTACATTTGCTCCTGGCTTCACCGCCCTTGTCCTGTCTTGTCAAGTCTACACCCGCTCCATCCCGTCCTGTCTGCTCCTGTCCAGTCTACGCCTGCTCCGTCCCATCCTGTCTAGTCTTCGCCCTCTCCGTCCCGTCCCATTCCATCCTGTCTAGTCTACACCCGCTCCTTCCCGTCCCATCCTGTCTGCTCCTGTCTAGTCTACACCCGCTCCGTCCCTTCCTGACCTGTCTAGTTTACTCCCACCCATCCCGTCCTGTCCTGTCCAGTCTACACCCACTCTGTCCCGTTCTGTCCTGTCTGGTCCTGTCCGGTCTGCACCCGCTCTGTCCTGTAACAGCCCCTGCCTCAAGGACTCACCTTCCCATCTCCCACTCGTAACAGACACACAAGTTATATGGTGGGTAGAGGGCTGGAATAGGGACACCTCCAAATACAGGCAGTATTGTATTCATGAGGGTGATTGCATGTTTCTTTGCTATGCAGAGCTCAGAAAACAATTGTAATTCTTTAAAGCAGATATACACTCTGTCTTCCTGTTCATAAATGACCCTAATGTGCAGAAATCAGTATTTTTTAAAAATGGCTGCAAGTAAATCTATTATCAATTTTCATGTAATAAAATATAGAACTATATAATATAGAAATACACATATTTATACCGATGCTATATAATTTGGCCATGTTCCTTTATTTTCATGTAGGCTGGCTTAAGTCATGATCAATATATTTTGAAAAAGCTGATCTCTGCTCGTGCCTACTACACAAGTGAATTCTTGCATTCCTTAGTGACTTCAAACTAAGTGATCAGTCTAATATAGAGTTGAAAACAGGGTGGTGGTAAAATATCAGATGTTGGCATTAACCCTTTAAGTGCCAGCCGAATTCGTCATTTCAGTTCCCCCCAGTGCCAGACGTTTTGTGAACATTCTGTGCTCTCTCAATGTAGGGGCTTTTACTGGGGGCAGGGTTAAGTTTAGGTAGGCAAACTATATATTGTTTTTTTCAGGAGAACCTGAGCTTTCCAAATCTACCTGAGTTTTTGTGTATTTCCACTTCTGGAACAAGATTTAGAGCTTGAAATACAAAAAAAAAAAGAAAAAATGCTATTTTTCATGATATAAGGATTTCTACCAGAAACACATTTTATTTTATGGACAAAAATTCAACTGATTTGGAAAGCCTCATGTCTCCCGAACGTGCCAATACCTGATATGTATAGTTTTATTGAGATTTCTGACTTCTATAGATCAAAAACTCCCAGCAGTAAATTACTAAATTTTCAAAGCATTACAGCAGAATACGGCATACTTTACATTCCAAAGCCAAAAATCCTGGAACATTAGGTTTACCCCAGGAAACCATACATTTTTGAAAACTACACATTCTGACGAATCCGAAATGGGTAACTATGTCTTCCAACTCCTAAGTACCAAACGGCAATGCTTTACTGAATTTAGCATTTTCTATAAAAAATTATGAAAATTCTAAAAAATCACCTCAAATCTTCCATTTTCAAGCACCTTATCTCCCACATAACATTAGGTACGAAGAAAAAACACCCTAAATATGAAAGCCAGGGGTCCACTGAACAGTTTGATGCCCATTGTGCATAGGATCACCGATGTATCTGGAATTTAGAGACCCCAAAAGGAAGTTAGTACATACAAATTGCCCAGGAGATCTCTTTAGCTACTGAAAATTCAACACATTTACTGCATTTTCTGTAGGGTAAAAACACAAAAAAATACATTGACCCCCCAAAATCATATATTTTTGGAAAGTACACATTCGGACGAATTCAAAATTGGTACCCATGTCTTTCTACTCCAAACTACTGAGTCGCAATTCTTTCCCAAAATTGCCAGTTTTGATGAAATACCTAAAAATCACATCAAATCTTCCACTTTCAAGCACCTTATCTCCCACATAACATTAGGTACCAAAAGAACACACCCTAAATATGAAAGCCAAGGGTCCGCTGAACAGTTTGATGCCCATTGTGCATAGGAACACCAATGTATCTGGCATTTAGAGACCCCATAAGGAAGTTAGTGCATACAAATTGCCCAGGAGATCTCTTTAGCTACTGAAAATTCAATACGTTTACTGCATTTTCTGTGGGGTAAAAACCCAAAAAAATACATTGACCCCCCAAAACCATATATTTTTGGAAAGTACACATTCGGGCGAATTCAAAATTGGTACCCATGTCATTCTACTCCAAACTACAGAGTCGCAGTGCTTTCCCAAAATTGCTAGTTTTGGTGAAATACCTGAAAATCACATCAAATCTTCCAGTTTCAAGCACCATATCTCCCACATAACATTAGGTACCAAGAAAACACACCCAAAATATGAAAGCCTAGGGTCCGCTGAACAGTTTGATGCCCATTGTGCATAGGATCAGCACTGTATCTGGCATTTAGAGACCCCATAAGGACGTCCGTGCATAGAGATTGCCCCAGAGGTCTCTTTAGCTACTGAAAATTCAACACGTTTACTGCATTTTCTGTGGGGTAAAAACACAAAAAAAATACATTGACCCCCCAAAACCATATATTTTTGGAAAGTACACATTCGGGCAAATTCAAAATTGGTACCCATGTCATTCTACTCCAAACTACAGAGTCGCAGTGCTTTCCCAAAATTGCTAGTTTTGGTGAAATACCTGAAAATCACATCAAATCTTCCACTTTCAAGCACCTTATCTTCCACATAACATTAGCTACCAAGAAAACACACCCGAAATATGAAAGCCTAGGGTCCGCTGAACAGTTTGATGCCCATTGTGCATAGGATCAGCACTGTATCTGGCATTTAGAGACCCCATAAGGACGTCAGTGCATAGAGATTGCCCCAGAGGTCTCTTTAGCTACTGAAAATTCAACACGTTTACTGCATTTTCTGTGGGGTAAAAACACAAAAAAATACATTGACCCCCCAAAACCATATATTTTTGGAAAGTACACATTCGGGCGAATTCAAAATTGGTACCCATGTCTTTCTACTCCAAACTACAGAGTCGCAGTGCTTTCCCAAAATTGCTAGTTGTGGTGAAATACCTGAAAATCACATCAAATCTTCCACTTTCAAGCACCATATCTCCCACATAACATTAGGTACCAAGAAAACACACCCTAAATATGAAAGCCAAGGGTCCGCTGAACAGTTTGATGCCCATTGTGCATAGGATCAGCACTGTATCTGGCATTTAGAGACCCCATAAGGATGTCAGTGCATAGAGATTGCCCGAGAGGTCTCTTTAGCTACTGAAAATTCAACACGTTTACTGCATTTTCTGTGGGGTAAAAACACAAAAAAATACATTGACCCCCCAAAACCATATATTTTTGGAAAGTACACATTCGGGCGAATTCAAAATTGGTACCCATGTCTTTCTACTCCAAACTACAGAGTCGCAGTGCTTTCCCAAAATTGCTAGTTTTGGTGAAATACCTGAAAAACACATCAAATCTTCCACTTTCAAGCACCTTATCTCCCACATAACATTAGGTACCAAGAAAACACACCCGAAATATGAAAGCCTAGGGTCCGCTGAACAGTTTGATGCCCATTGTGCATAGGATCAGCACTGTATCTGGCATTTAGAGACCCCATAAGGACGTCAGTGCATAGAGATTGCCCCAGAGGTCTCTTTAGCTACTGAAAATTCAACACGTTTACTGCATTTTCTGTGGGGTAAAAACACAAAAAAATACATTGACCCCCTAAAACCATATATTTTTGGAAAGTACACATTCGGGCGAATTCAAAATTGGTACCCATGTCTTTCTACTCCAAACTACAGAGTCGCAGTGCTTTCCCAAAATTGCTAGTTTTGGTGAAATACCTGAAAATCACATCAAATCTTCCACTTTCAAGCACCATATCTCCCACATAACATTAGGTACCAAGAAAACACACCCTAAATATGAAAGCCAAGGGTCCGCTGAACAGTTTGATGCCCATTGTGCATAGGATCAGCACTGTATCTGGCATTTAGAGACCCCATAAGGATGTCAGTGCATAGAGATTGCCCCAGAGGTCTCTTTAGCTACTGAAAATTCAACACGATTACTGCATTTTCTGTGGGGTAAAAACACACAAAAATACATTGACCCCCCAAAACCATATATTTTTGGAAAGTACACATTCGGGCGAATTCAAAATTGGTACCCATGTCTTTCTACTCCAAACTACAGAGTCGCAGTGCTTTCCCAAAATTGCTAGTTTTGGTGAAATACCTGAAAATCACATCAAATCTTCCAGTTTCAAGCACCATATCTCCCACATAACATTAGGTACCAAGAAAACACACCCTCAAATATGAAAGCCAAGGGTCCGCTGAACAGTTTGATGCCCATTGTGCATAGGATCAGCACTGTATCTGGCATTTAGAGACCCCATAAGGACGTCAGTGCATAGAGATTGCCCCAGAGGTCTCTTTAGCTACTGAAAATTCAACACGATTACTGCATTTTCTGTGGGGTAAAAACACACAAAAATACATTGACCCCCCAAAACCATATATTTTTGGAAAGTACACATTCGGGCGAATTCAAAATTGGTACCCATGTCTTTCTACTCCAAACTACAGAGTCGCAGTACTTTCCCAAAATTGCTAGTTTTGGTGAAATACCTGAAAATCACATCAAATCTTCCACTTTCAAGCACCATATCTCCCACATAACATTAGGTACGAAGAAAACACACCCTAAATATGAAAACCAAGGGTCCGCTGAACAGTTTGATGCCCATTGTGCATAGGATCACTGATGTATCTGGCATTTAGAGACCCCAAAAGGAAGTTAGTGCATACAAAGTGTATACACTGCAATATAAGCTACCGGCATGTGCATTATGCGGCATAAGACCCCCTAACAGTAAGGAGACCCTAGAAAATTATACATTTTCCGAAAGTACACAATCTGACAAAACAAAAATGGGTAAATACATCTTTCTACTGCAAACTACCAAACTACAAAGCTATGCTAAACAGAACGATTTTTTTGACATTTCTGAAAATTGTCACAAAGCTTGCATTTTACCCCATTATGTACCCCACATTTTGTACCGTATCAACATAAAACATTCTAAATATGAACGCCAGGGGTCTACTGAACAGTTTGATGCCCTATATGCATAGATTTACCAAACTATGTGGGGTACAGGGGCACCCAAGTAAAAATAGTGCATATGAATTTTCACATAAGATGCTTCGGCTCATGCAGTTTTTGCACCCGGTATGTGTATTATGTGCCATACGACCACCTAACAGTAAGGAGACCCTAGAAAACCATATATTTTCTGAAAGTACACATTCTGACAAAACAAAAATGGGTAAATACATCTTTCTACTACAAACTACCAAACTACAAAGCTATGCTAAACAGAACGGTTTTTATGACATTTCTGAAAATTGTCACAAAGCTTGCATTTTACCCCATTATTTACCCCCACATTTTGTACCGTATCAACATAAAACATTCTAAATATGAACGCCAGGGGTCTACTGAACAGTTTGATGCCCTATATGCATAGATTTACCAAACTATGTGGGGTACAGGGGCACCCAAGTAAAAATAGTGCATATGAATTTTCACATAAGATGCTTCGGCTCATGCAGTTTTTGCACCCGGTATGTGTATTATGTGCCATACGACCACCTAACAGTAAGGAGACCCTAGAAAACCATATATTTTCTGAAAGTACACATTCTGACAAAACAAAAATGGGTAAATACATCTTTCTACTACAAACTACCAAACTACAAAGCTATGCTAAACAGAACGGTTTTTATGACATTTCTGAAAATTGTCACAAAGCTTGCATTTTACCCCATTATGTACCCCCACATTTTGTACCGTATCAACATAAAACATTCTAAATATGAACGCCAGGGGTCTACTGAATAGTTTGATGCCCTATATGCATAGATTTACCAAACTATGTGGGGTACAGGGGCACCCAAGTAAAAATAGTGCATATGAATTTTCACATAAGATGCTTCGGCTCATGCAGTTTTTGCACCCGGTATGTGTATTATGTGCCATACGACCACCTAACAGTAAGGAGACCCTAGAAAACCATATATTTTCCGAAAGTACACATTCTGACAAAACAAAAATGGGTAAATACATCTTTCTACTACAAACTACCAAACTACAAAGCTATGCTAAACAGAACGGTTTTTATGACATTTCTGAAAATTGTCACAAAGCTTGCATTTTACCCCATTATGTACCCCCACATTTTGTACCGTATCAACATAAAACATTCTAAATATGAACGCCAGGGGTCTACTGAACAGTTTGATGCCCTATATGCATAGATTTACCAAACTATGTGGGGTACAGGGGCACCCAAGTAAAAATAGTGCATATGAATTTTCACATAAGATGCTTCGGCTCATGCAGTTTTTGCACCCGGTATGTGTATTATGTGCCATACGACCACCTAACAGTAAGGAGACCCTAGAAAACCATATATTTTCCGAAAGTACACATTCTGACAAAACAAAAATGGGTAAATACATCTTTCTACTACAAACTACCAAACTACAAAGCTATGCTAAACAGAACGGTTTTTATGACATTTCTGAAAATTGTCACAAAGCTTGCATTTTACCCCATTATGTACCCCCACATTTTGTACCGTATCAACATAAAACATTCTAAATATGAACGCCAGGGGTCTACTGAACAGTTTGATGCCCTATATGCATAGATTTACCAAACTATGTGGGGTACAGGGGCACCCAAGTAAAAATAGTGCATATGAATTTTCACATAAGATGCTTCGGCTCATGCAGTTTTTGCACCCGGTATGTGTATTATGTGCCATACGACCACCTAACAGTAAGGAGACCCTAGAAAACCATATATTTTCCGAAAGTACACATTCTGACAAAACAAAAATGGGTAAATACATCTTTCTACTACAAACTACCAAACTACAAAGCTATGCTAAACAGAACGGTTTTTATGACATTTCTGAAAATTGTCACAAAGCTTGCATTTTACCCCATTATGTACCCCCACATTTTGTACCGTATCAACATAAAACATTCTAAATATGAACGCCAGGGGTCTACTGAACAGTTTGATGCCCTATATGCATAGATTTACCAAACTATGTGGGGTACAGGGGCACCCAAGTAAAAATAGTGCATATGAATTTTCACATAAGATGCTTCGGCTCATGCAGTTTTTGCACCCGGTATGTGTATTATGTGCCATACGACCACCTAACAGTAAAGACACCCTAGAAACCCATATATTTTCCGAAAGTACACATTCTGACAAAACAAAAATGGGTAAATAAAACTTTCTACTGCAAACTACCAAATTACAAAGCTATGCTAAACAGAACTGTTTTTGTGACATTTCTGAAAATCGTCACAAAGCTTGCATGTTGCCCCATTATGTACCCCACATTTAGTAACGTACCAACATAAAACACTCTAAGTATGAACGCCACTAGTCTACTGAACAGTTTGATGCCCAATATGAATAGATTTACCAAACTATGTGGGGTACAGAGGATGCCAAATTGAAATACAGCAGACAAAATGTCCATGTGCAAAGACAAGTAACAAAGAACAATGTAAAAAGCAATAAAATTGATAAAGATAAAAAAAATCACTAAAATCATTTTTTTTTTTTTTTGCCTAATAATATCTGCGGGCAGAATAACCGTTTGAGTATTTTGGCTAGGGCAAATAAGTTTTACAGACAAAGTCAAGCAAACAACAACTATGCATAACTGAAAATGCTATAAAATGGCTAAACATGCAGTAAAATACCCAAAAATCCACCAAAATCACAGAAAATGTAGTAGAAACACCAAAATAATACACAAAAGGTATTGCGCAGTGCGGTTAGCGAATACACTATCCGCAATGGCAATAAAACATTTTTTTCAGGCAAGAATAAAAACGATGCGATTAGAAAAAAAAAAATAATTACAAAATTACATAAGTGTGTAAGTGTGTGTGTACATGTGTGTAAAATGTGTTTTGTGTGCATGTGTGCGAGTGTGCAAGCAAGTGTGAGTTTCTCTAAGTGCTGTAAGTGATAAATGTTTGAAAACCTCCCAAAAATGCATGTGTGTGGGTGTAAGTGTGAGTATAAGTGTGTATTTGTGTAATAAATGTGTGATTGTGTGTTTGTGTGTGTATTTGCCACTTACTTGGGGTCTAGAAGATCAGGATCTGCAGGAGAAACTCGATCTGGCCCAGCAGCAGTAGATCATGTGAGGGGGCGTGTCAGGAAGCAGGGGGGCCAGAGGGGGAAGCTGCGGAAGGGAGAGGAGCTGCACAGAAAGCCACGTGGATGGCAGGTATGTATCATGGGGCCCCTGGGCAATCGCTACCCAGGGGCCACTCGTTCCCCACCTCTGACTGTTGTCTGGAGGCTGGGGAACGAGTGGGGAGCGAAGGAATGGCTTGAAAAGCCATTCCTCCGCTCCCAAAACCGGAAGTGCAGCAGGACGTAGAATCTACGTTCTGTGGCACTTTGGTCCTTTGATACACAGGACGTAGATTCTACGTCCTGTGGCACTAAAAAGGTTAAAGGAACAGTAACACCAAAAAATGAAAGTGTATAAAAATAATTAATATATTATATACTATTGCTCTGCACTGGTAAAAGTTGTGCGTTTTCTTCATAAACACTACTACAGCTTATATAAATACCCTGCTGTGTAGCCATGGGGGCAGCCATTTAAATTGAAAAAAGGAGAAAAGGCACAGGTTACTAAGCAGATAACAGATAAGTAGCAGATTCCCATTGTATTCTACACAGTTTATCTGGTATCTTCTTATGTAACCTGTGCATTTTCTCCTTCTTTCAATTTAAATGGCTGCCCCCATGGCTACACAGCAACTATTTCTTGTAACTATAGTAGGGTTTCTGAAGCAAACACGCAACTTTTACCAGTGCAGGGCAACAGTACATTATATTTTAATTATTTTAAAACATTTTTATTTTTTAGTGTTACTGTTCCTTTAACATACAAGAAATGTTAATGGTGTCCCTTTAATTACATACATAATTGATTCATCTGAACAACAGGCTAACCAAAAATAGATTTGTAAATGCACATAATGAATTTCTCCAACAGATATATAACATTACTTTATGTTGGCAACAGACCATGTGAATATAGCTGACATTTTATTTATAGTGACAGTTAATATATTTTACAAGGAGATTACTTTTTTATATACTCACTTATTTAAACACCAAGCAATATACCCAAAGTCATTAACAGAGTTTTAAAATCATGAGAACCTGATTATTACGGTATGAATTAGATATAAAAGACATTTTGACTTACTTGTAGTCCTCTCTGAAACACTTTATGACCCATAAAATTAGCCAGCATTCGAATTAGGGCTGCCCCCTGTGGATAAAACATATCAGTTAGCGCTTGATGTTCATAATCTGTGAACAATTAGCTGACTATTTTTCACTATAAAATGTTAATTCTGCTGTCTCTGTTACACTATAAATATACAACAGCTCATTTTCTTCCTACAGGTGTTTTTAAAGTGAACTAAGATTTTAAGTAAATATACTGCCATAACAAATATTTTCTCTAGCAAATCATAGGCCTTATTTATTAATTTGTACAGCCTGTTCCTTTTTCCAAACTTCATATCATAGTGTAGGGGTCACTGCGTCTTGCCCCCATTGGCACTTCTTAGATTGCATATATATAGGGCAGACAAAAACAGCTAACACTATATTCATGTGAGAAACACAGTTCTTCCTTCTTCAATCTGGAGCACAAAGACCTGTGCCTAGGGTCTCCTACAGTTGCCAAGTGTGGCACACATTCTATTTGGTGAAAAAATATTTTTACCCATGTTATGTTCTTAAATGACCCAAGTGACAATAGTCTTGCAGCATTCAATCATGCCAGCCATACAACAATTTTATTTTTTCTAAAAATAAAAAGTTCACAATGACATTTAAAAATATGTAGGTTGAAAATTGCTCTTCATACCTAATCAAGAGTTTAACAAGGAGTCTCTCATTTTTATCTACAGGTAAATTGTGTTTCCTTATTTATTTCCATCTTTACTATGACCCTGCCCTTAGCATTTTTCACTTTTACTGGAAATACATTTGCATTTGTGATACTTAGATGGAGGTGCTTACTACTCTAGAGACTATCTGCTTTGTAGATTATGCAACTGACACTTAATTATCAGGAGTGACCCTCATGTATGTTGAAGGCAGGGTATTGTGGAACTATATATCTCAGGTTGAAACATCAAAACGGGTGCCAGTGGTTCTTAACAATAAACAATAACTTCTTTATTGACAGGTACATATTTGGAGATAATCTAGTTGAGGTAGCAAAATATTTAGCATATGTACTCACAAATACTCTTCAGGAGTGAGTAAGGATAACTGATAATCAACTTGCAAAAGTCTCCCCGGCTTTCAGGACTCTTTCAGGACTCTTAAGTGGAACCTAAGTAGGACAACTTCTACCCTTAGTTCTGTACACACAGGTTCCTACACTTGGGCAGTATACTCAGCACTCTAGTTCATACTAACTCTACTTGGCTCACTAGCTCGATTACTTTTATCACTCCTGGAGTGATTTAGGCATATAGCTGAAAATATCCTGCCAACTAACTAGGCCTACCTTTGCCTATCTTCTTCGCCTGCCTATCTAGGGAAAATTCCATGAATATAAGACCAAGAGTGCATGTGTACTTTGCCATAAATGCTTTCAAACAATAATATCTACTTTAACAAAGGAACAGGAGCTTAATTCCCTTCTATAACTAGCTGTCTCAGCTGTAGGTTAGGACCCACTTAGCTGCCCAAAACTTACTGTAGGTGACTGCCTAAATCACCTTTTCTATGACTGTCCTTGTTACATTTAAATAGTTTAAACAGTGCTACTACCTTCACATTCCTGCTTCTACCCACTATCTTCTCCTACCCATTGTTTTTGTTTGTTCTCAGTATATACAGTATGTCTGCAAATTCTGGTCACATAACCACTTTATATACCCTTGCTACAAACCCTCCTATATCCCTTCTTTTCACATTTTCTTCCCTGTCTTATGTTGTCTTGTACCCAGGCCCAGATTTGTGGGAAGGCCACTTAGGCTTGGGCCTGGGAAGGTGCAATGCAAGGGGAGGCATGCTGCCCAGCCGCATTTGTTTTTTTCTGGAGGACTGGGGAAATAGGCGAGCAGAAGATTTGTTTAACTCTTATGTGCTCCAATTCCTCAATGCTTCGGGACAACTTGAGGAGCGGAAGCAAGTATGGACAGGATGGGGATGGAGGAATGGTGGGGAGAAGCTGAAGAAAGGTGCAACTGTGCATTCTAGGGGGGGGGGGGGCAGGGTGAGATGTAAGGTGGCCTAGGGGCACATCAACTATAAATCCAGGGCTGCCTGTACCCTTCTCTGTACCCACATTCTAACTAACATATCCATGAATTCTTTGGTTCAAAGATAAGTTATGTCACTGCCCTAAGTAAAATCTGGCTTCCAGAATGAGACCCATTAAAACACTCTACCTACCTTCTTCCTGATTTTGAATAGTTTGTCAATACCTACGTCTTCTACTAATTCCCATGCCTGCTTATAACCCTGACACAGTCATGCCCAACTTCACCCCTGGTTAAACTCTCACACACAGTTCCTGCACTTCTTATATGATATGAAGAGATTATATGGAGAATATCATATGGCAGGTTTTAGGTGCTGAGCTTTTTATTCTATTTTTAAAAACCCACTGCAAACTGAGGTAATTGAAAATGGAAGCCACAAATGAGATCAGTTCTGTGCTTGAGCCCAGAGGTTCTAACAATAATAAATAAGCCCCTAAGAGTCAAATACATGTAAACTAGAGATGACCATAGTAATTGTAAAATAAAGATCAATCACTCTATTCTGTATTTTTGTGTAGAAACCTTTCTATTGACAAGTAAATGCAAAACATTAAGTGACCAAGCTGTTTTACTTCACATTAGACCATGTCAAGAAGCCAATTTGCAGGAGCTTATGGAAGTATTGTTAAAAATGTCAATTTGTAAAACATGCTCACATTCAAGTAAGATTGCTTGTATTCTGGACCATAGCTAATAATAGTCATAACAAGGAAAGTAATCAGGCTACAACTGTATCCCACGTGTACTGGCTAGTCATTATATAGCTACAGTTCAGTGTGTTAAGATGTGCATGTGAATAGAAACTACGCACCCAGCTGGGATTAAACTCTGTCTCAAATGGATTATTTTACTCAATTTGGTCTGTATTCAAAATCCAGCAATGTCTTAGCAAGTGAACTAAACAGTTTATTTACAAGGTAGCACACTTAAAATGAGTAAAAAAGTTAGAACTCACAATATGTAAGGGATTTTGTTGACACCTGTTTAATAATATTGTCACATAGTTTTCTAAACCATTTTAAATCTTATAAAACCTAATTAAGTTGATTTCCAAAAATCTCATTCAAGTGTCACGTACTGGTTTACAGAAAGAAAGCATACACTGAATTGTACATAATAATATGTCAGTTACTAAAATTCAAAATAATTATTAGAATCGTTCCTGCACTTATATCTATTTTAGCAAAAATTTCCCATGATCAGTTTGGTTAGTGTGTTTCTATTCAAGTGAGTTGTTTGTGGTGGTCAAAAAGTGACCACCATCCTTTTTCAAGGATAAAATAGCAACATACAGTATGGTGTGTAGTAAACATTGCTTTTTGTTACAATAATATTTCCTATGTCACTTTGTTTCCCTGATTCCCCTTCACACCTCTCTTTTCACTTCCCTTCATTTTTTCTCATGACAAATGCACTGGTCAATGGGTAATTTTTCCTACAAATTTTCACAAGCCAAAATGTGTTGAAGTCAATGATCAATGTTTTGTCTTTCACTGAATGCATTGGAGTCCATGGATGTTTTTTCTTCCACTGAATGTGCTGGAGTCAATGGCATTTTTTCCTCGTATTTTTTCTTGTTTGAATTTTTTTCTCCAGCAAAATAAAACGTATGGTGAAATTCTAGTGTAAATTTGCAAACATTATTGTAAAATGTTAATTTCCATACCAGACCAGAATTAATTTGTTTCTAACTATGACAATTCTTTAGCCAGCATACCTAAAAAAAACACTAGCTCCGTCTTGTTTACAGACCCCTTCCTTTTTCATTTGTTCAGGTGAAAGACAAGTGGTTGAAAATAGTTCAAACATTTTAAGTATTTCAATAATTATCAAGCAAACCAAATCAAATTTAATTTTTTCTTTCCTCATGGAGCAGAAAGTAATTGCAATGAAATAAGAAACATTTGTTCTTGCTTAATTGATTCCAATAGTATTTTCCAATCATTATATGCTATCTGTTGCACCTAATGAGCACGCAATGCAAGTTGAACTTCAGATGGAAGAAATGGGACAAGTCTCACGTAACCCTGCCTTCAGTTAGGTCACTAAAACTTCCTGCAAACGCTTCAGTGCAGCATATTAGCTTCTGTTTCCTCTAATTGCACAGCAATGGACTGAACATATAAGACTTGAGGTGACAGAGAGCTAAGATAGCCAGTTTGCTACTTTCAACATATTTGTTATCACTTACTGACATTAAAATTATTGCAATAAAGCCAGTAAAGAAACAGTGAAGCAATATATAAAAACTGGAGTTTGCATGCTAGGAAGAAATAATAATATACCTATTTCTATATTTTCAAAAATTAGGATGCTCCACTAAATATATAGTAGTATAGTTCACTTTGCTTTCCCACAACCACTGTGTTGAAGTTCTGGTCATGTTACAAAATGCAGACAGCCTTACAGTCAAAAAGAGGTAAATAATTCAAAAACAAGCACTTTATTATGTACTCTAAGGGGCATATTTATTATGCTGTGTAAAACTAATTCACCGAAAAAATGGAGTAAAAAGCTGTGTAAAATAAATGGAAAAGATCGCCGTCTGAATGCCGGATATTACGCCATTTTCCATAAGTTCCGGGGGAAGAAAAAACGTGTAAAAATTACGCCGATTTTATGCCATTTTTACACAGCGAAGCCTGGTGATGTGTGGCAAATTTTCTTGCCGTTTTTTAAACAGCATAATAAATATGCCCCTAAGTTGTCTATGTTACAGAGGACACTGCGGTTGCTGACCATTTAATCTGTACAGAGGGATACTGCAAGCTGTTTAAAGACAACAGATGGAGAGATTTAAAATGTATGGTAATGCAGAGTGAGCCTAATGTAGTTTCTGATCAGCCGGAGAGAACACAGTAACAGTCACTCTGACACCTCTTGATCCTTCTCTCCTTGTTATATTGTAATCTGACAGGGGACACAATTGTAAAAATTCCAGTAACAATATAACCAACTGCCAAAAATGATGGCACAAACATTACAGCTTCTAAAAGTTCATGATAAACATTGAATTCTGGTTAGATGGATGACTTGAAATTAGTGTAAATATGAAGAGCTATAACGGTTACAGAAAGTGTAGGACTACTTATTAAATAAATAGCATTTGTTATATGGACAGTGATGTTAAGTTCCACTGGGGTAGGGACTGAAGTGAAGTGATAATGCTTTATAAATAATGAATAATAATGATGATAACATGATAAATATTCCTCTGGCTGCAAGGGAATGAAAGACAATCTTTTATTTGGTTTTAATAATTTTCATTTATCTTAATTAGCAATGTGCGAATCTGTCCCACTTCGATTTGCTGAAAATTTGCAAAATGGGGTTGTCGCGTGCAACTTTTTTTACGTGGCTGCGCCGATTTTAATTAGTGAATTCTTTTGTTTTATTCCAAGCAGCTTTATCTTTATAAACCTTGTATAATAAGGCTTCATTGGCTTAATATGGGAATAATTTTAGCAAAAGTAGATAAGACCAATTTGAACTACAGTATTGGACCCCTTATCTGGAAACCCATTATCCACAAAGTTCCGAATTACAGAAACGTCATTTCCCATAGACTCCATTTTAATCAAATAATTCACATTTTTAAAAATGATTTCCCTTTCTCTGTAATAATCCATAAAAAGTTGATCCCTACTAATTAAGAATTTATCCTTAACAGAGCTAAAACAATCCTATTGGGTTTAATTTGTGTTTAAATAATTTTTTTAGCAGATTAAAGGAGATATGAATTATGGAAAGATCCCTTATCCAGAACTTCAGGTCCCGAGCATTCTGGATAACGGTTCCCATACCTGTATTTATAATTCAGTATAAAAAAAAATGTCAACCAAATAGACTACTCATCACCGGGCATTGCTGTGTAAAAAATGGCATATTTATCACAATGTTTATTGATTTTCAGTGACCATGTACCTCTGTCTAAATATCTCCCATAAAAGTAAGCTGTCGTTTGAAAATTCTGTGAGAAAATATGGTATTATTCATCCATCGTGTTTTTTTTTTTTTTTTACAGGTTTTTCTAGAGCAGCTTCTGCCAGAAGATGCCTGCATTTTTCCCATTTGCTTTAACAGATTATGTGAGGTCTGAAGTGGTGTAAAATAATGGTGTCAAATTCAGTATTTAGGCGGTGTAAAATAAAACGCACACCTTGATAAATTCAATATTTACTTTACACAGTTGTTTACATAATTTTTTCTGTGCTTCCAGATCCTTACTTTTGCATGAGTGAGGGGTTACTATGAAAGTCCCAGATTCTTACTGAAAATTCCCTAATTTCCCTTTGATCTCCTGTACTGAATCTGCACTGAATGATAAAAAAGATACAATGTTTCTCAAACTTAATTAAATAAGTAGCTTTTGGCAGAGAGCCCAGAAAACGTAACATGCTACACCTGCACTAAGATACAATTGTAACTAATAAGATTAACAGGTCTTTTGTGGGAAAACATAAAACAAGATACCAAAACCCCCAGAAATATGTTCAAACTTTCAATAACCGGCCAACTTTTGTAAAATGTGACTGATATTTAGGGGGTGTGGTCAAAAAATGGGTGTGGTAAAAGAAAATTAGCCGCATCATGCGCACCATTTCTTTTTGTTCCTCTTTAAATTTTTCAAATGTTGGGAGGTATGCATTTTCTGCATAGTTGTAAAAACAAGTTTGCATATTGTGCTGTGTTTGTAAATGAACCCTGTATGTTTATGGTAGAGAGGATGCAAGCCAAGCAGTGCTAGCAGGTCTACTCCCAGACCAAGAACCAGTGTTCCTGAGCAGCCCTGATTTTGCTTTAATATGCACACTTCATTACATTTACTTTAAGGCTGATGTCACACGAGGCGTAGGGCTGATATTTTCGGCAAGCGGAAAAACCCTTGCGAAAATTCAGCCCTACAGCTGCTACTTGTGCCTGCACCTGAATGAATGGAATACGCTCGGGTGCAGGCACATGTAGCCGATATACGCATGAAAACGCGCGAGAATGCAAAGTCTTGCGTTTTCATGCGTATATTGGCTACATGTGCCTGCACCCGAGTGTATTCCATTCATTCGGGTGCAGGCACAAGTAGCAGGCGTAGGGATGAATTTTCACCAAGCGTTTTTCCGCTTGCCGAAAATATCAGCCCTACGCCTTGTGTGGCATCAGCCTAAAGCACAAGCACCTGCAGGTGTGTTTAATCAGTACCAGCTCCAGAGGAGCTTACAATGTAAATTCCTACCATACTATGGTCAATTTTATTATGAATTAATTAACCTGTTTTTGTTGGGCTGTGGGAGAAAACCTACGCAGACATGGGAAGAACATACAAACTTGCTGGAAATTAACTCAGGACCCAACACTGCAAGGCAGTAGCGCTGACCACTGCACCACCATGCCACCATCAATATATATCATCACTCTTCGTTGTAGAATACCGAGTATCACCAAGGTAAGGGCATGAAACACAGAATGTTGATATTTTTAGCTAAAGTTTCATTTAAGGGCTTTTCTTCTCACTATACTGTGAATAATCATAATCAGGCTATGTTGATTGCTAAAGTGAAGACCCAGTAGTTATGATTACTGAACAACACACAGTCACACTGGGCTTAATTTACGCTAGGAACACCAAATCCTACTGCTAGTGGCATGCAGTTTATTATATGGCATACTAAAGGTTCTAGATTTTATATATTTTATTATAGTTCAAGTCAGATGTATATTATTGTGTCTGTATTTTTACAGTCTAGATAATTGTAGTTGAACACTGCTGCGGAGGTAAAGTTTCCCTAACAGAATTTATATGCCTTAATTAGTTATAAATCGTTATGAATATTGATATGGCCCCTTGTGAAATGTTAACCACTGCAGAAATTACAACATTTTAGTGTCTTCGTTGCTTTGCTTTTTGTATGCAGTGCTGGATTTACTAATATACATTCATTTACATAAATTCTCTATATGAGCAAAAGTTATGAATAATATAAAACATGAAAATGGAAGGATAGCTTTATTGAAAAGTGTTTAGAGAAATAATTTACATGAACTTTCATTGCCTCTTTAATTTTTCTAGGGGGATACAGCCATAACGAGAGACTGAACAGTTCAATACGGAAGAATGCAAAGAAAAGTTATTTCCCCACGCACACAGGGGCAGGGTATGCATGAATGAATCAACGAAAATGATGAATAGGTAATGACAAGCAATAATCTCAGTGGTCCTTGTAATGCTGCATCAATTAAATATCAAAATTACTTAAACCACTGTAAAACACAGAACCTTACAATTAAAAGACAAAAAAGTGCAGCCCAATGAGTTATACTTCTATACACAGAATATTAAATATGATATGGTTACACAGTATATTTGAAATTGATCAGTTATAAAGTGAAGTTCTGGTATGTAGTACTGTATGTATGTTATAGTCTGTGGGGACAGTATTAATTCATGGGGACGGTTAGCATATCCTATACATTCTATTTGGCATGCCTTGATGTTCTATACAACTCTATTTCCCATTAATTTACTAAACTGGAATTCTGACTAGCATTGTTAATAAAAGGAGAAGGGATGAGGCATATATACTGTACACACATTTGTAAATTATTCTGCTTTGAAAAAATATGGCATAATCATAAAGCTTCTTGTAGTCCTTACACACAAATGATTGCCATGCCTCACAATAACAACAACACTGTTGCAAAGAGATCATCTCAGTATTTACTGTGCATGCTTATTATGTCAGACTAAAGCAGAACACTCTTATTTAACACTCTATACCTGACAATCTACTAAAGTCACTGAGACAAATTCAGGAGACAAATAATTTTTTCTGTGTAAAGAAGCTGTGTATAAAGTACCTGTGCTCATTCAAAGCTATTTTTTGCAGCAAATACCTTTAGTTATACTTGGCTACGCTTTCTGCTTAAAATCATAAACCTCTTTATAAATATACTGTATTTTCTACTTTTGTTAAAAAAGTTGTTAAAGTAGGAGTTTATAATGGTATGTGCTCAATTGCATCACTGTTATTGCCTATGTCTTTAGTTTTTCTCCCTCCCCTTTTGCTGTTTCTCTCCCATTTGTTTAACTGTTTTGATTCATGTCTTATCTGAGCCTATATTGCGAATTTGAATGTAACATGGATCTTAAAATATTAGATATTAGTTCCATCATAACCCTAGGGCTGGTCATTATAGAGTTTCTTAACTACTCTTGCCCCTAAAAATGGGAACAATCCACATGCAGATAATTGCTGTAATTGGTTCTAATTTGTTTCTAATTTCCTCCCAACAACAGGAAGCTGATAGAAACTGGAAGTCCCCCTGCCCTTTTTGTCTGTTTTTAAGTAATAAAACTGCCCGGGGGGGGGGGGGGGGGGTTACTCTTAAATAGTATAGGTACAGTATGCTGCCCATGTTAAACAGCACAGAGGTATTTAAATAACAGATTCATATGAAACATAAGATATTAATAGCAGCATATGATTCTTATGTAGACTTTTTGCCCTTTGTCATCAGCAGTATTATAATAACAGCATTCTTATGGACTTTTATAGTATAGAGTGAGGTGATTCTTAAAGGGAAACAATCAAATGTTAGTATAAGCTTCATCTTTTGGAAAGAAGAATCTTTCTGTATATAATCAATTACAAATGGTGTCCCCTTTATAATGCTGTTCAAATTATTCTTCACTATCCCTCTCAGCAATCTATCTCTTCTCACTCTCTCTTCTTGAAGAAGTTAGGGTCAGATTTTGATTGCCAGGTAGGTATAATACATCTTCTAGATAGCAGACATTATTAGAGCTAGCTAAAATAACCCATTCCATACATAATAAACAAAATAACTGCATTTTAAGATAAAGTATTTCTGGTTATTTTTGACACAATGAGCTGTAATACATCTTCTAGGCAAAGGAAGCATCCCCCAAAGGATGCATTAGACCTAACTGTAAATTAAAATACGAATCTGACTGCTGCATTAAGTGATAATAAAGAGGGATTTGATTAATTCAGAACTTGAAATCTTGGTCAAATACTCTTTCTGCCCAAACATTTTAGGTATCAGATTAAAATTTTAAGCTCTTGTGTACTTTCAAGTCTCCCGTTCTTTTGTTAACATACTACTGTAAGAGCAGAAAACACTACAGGTATAAACATTATCATTGTCTGAACAATGATCTGAATTTTTGATCTAATTTATGCACGCACCTAGCCAACTTTAGGGGAGTCCTTATTAGCAGGCAGATCATTTAAGGACCAAGATGGATATTTTTATGTATCATGCAAAAAATCACTCATCCCATACCTTTTTATAAGCAATCCAGTCAAACACACGGTCAATATCTGTAGCCTTCAAAACCTCTTGAGAAACTGGATGCGAACTAGCCAATCCATCTAACAGCATGACCTCATGTAAGACATCTGTCAGAAATCTTTGCTTTTCCTGAAAAAAAGTAGAGATAAAACAGATTTCAATTTTTATTTACTTGCATGCTGAGCACAGAGGAAATCATTTAAACAGCACTGACCATGAAATGAAGTTGACCAATTTATAAAGCATCCACAAAGACTTGTTCTGCCCACAAACACTTCACTAATAATAATAATAATAATATAGTGGTATGGCAGCTGCCTGAAATCACTCTAAATCCAAGAAATGATCGATATTTTATATACTAATGGAAAACTGGAAAAGTAATCAATGAAAATATCCATCAAAAATAATAAAAAGATCTCAGAAAGACAGAGCATTAGAATTATATTTACTGAAAACTGGTACAGGTATGGGACCTGTTATCCAGAATGCTTGGGAGTTTTGTAATTTTGTGTTAGAGACTATGGACTTTTTTTAAATAACATAAAAGGTGAGCAATGTTACATATCCTCTAACATTAGAAGATATAGTGGAAGCTCCAAGGCAGTTAAACCATGTTTTAATTAATACCCCAGTTT
The DNA here is from genome assembly GCF_000004195.4 of Xenopus tropicalis. Lineage (NCBI taxonomy): Eukaryota > Metazoa > Chordata > Amphibia > Anura > Pipidae > Xenopus > Xenopus tropicalis. Next base: position 60,568,393 of record NC_030679.2, on the reverse strand, counting down.
GGATGGAGCCCAGAAACTATGTATTAAAAAGTTACCTGGGATTTTGTTGGAAAGAAATGACTTCCTGTTATAGCACACTTTTTATGAGCAAAGATATGGCAAGACTATGTGGTAGACTATGGCCCTACCTATGCCACTAAACAGCTAACATTTCAACTAAAATTACTTTTATTTTCCAACCTTCTGGTTCCTTTGAGCAACTGCGGGAGATGAAAGACAGATTACCAAGTTATCTTTTCCATTTTAACTCCCTCTATACTTCCTCATCTGTAAACCTGAGACACTAGCTGCAAATTGGGGAAACAAAGAGTTTTAAACACATATATTGAGTTTTTAAGCCCCTGTCCTTTTCTTCACAAAACATTCACAGATCAAATCTAAAAGTTCTTGTTTCTATTTTGCAGGATTGAAAGCATTTAATGGCACACTGAGACTTTACCAGTAACCATTGTTGCTTCATAAAAAGGTTTTGGAAAATTACAGTTTGCATTACAGAATACACATGTTAAGCTCCAGTGCACATAGTTGAAGCAGTAGTTAAACAACTATAATACCATATATTAGATATTGCTCAAAACCTGTACTGTGTGAATAGGTATTAGATTTGACTTACTCCCACATAGTAGGTGCCAAGCAAATTCTGCCAAACTTCTACAATAATAAAAACAAGCACAAAAATAAGCAGAGGTTTACTTTCCCTGGGCTGGGTGTGCATTGGCCATTAAAGTGATCCTGACCCAATTAAACTTCACTAACCCTCAAAATGATTAATATATATGCTATTAACAAATAGAAAATAGGGAGAAGAAAATGAATGTTTTGAAATGACATACAATAGTATTTCCTTCTTCTTATTCATCTTGCAATTTTATATTATTGATTCTTGCTTTGTATTTCAGTAACAAAGCATATCCTGTGTCAGCTCCCACTAATGAATTTCAATCAAGCAAGGAAATTTCAGGGCATACTGGCCTTTAATTAAATCAATATGGCAATGCTTATTCTTATTTAGTTCAAACAATGAGCATTCCGCTCATCAAATTTTTATTGCAAAACAGGCTGAAAAATTTGCTGTGGAAAAAATTTGCAGAGTGAGGAAAAAGTCATGGGCGCATCCAGGGTCGGACTGGAGAGTGCAAGGCTCACCGTGGCTCCCGCCCCAGGGGCCCTGCAGGTGCCCCTGCCGGGCGTGTCCCCTAACCCCCCCCCCACCGAGCGCGCATAAATTTAACGCATCAGGGGAGGAACAGTCGGGCAGGGGGAGCGCTGATAAGTCACATCAAAAAAGTTACTGTTATGTCAAAAACATTGTGGTTGTGGCAAAAAAGTTCCACACTAGCTGCGTTTTTCGAATTTTATGCCATTTTGAGAGTTTATTTGCAGTTTCATACATTTTTTAGCCAAAGTGAAATGGGACAGATTCGATAATCACTACTCTACAGATGTCATTTGTGGATTTTCCCACTCACTGAGCTATGAGAATAAGATACTGCAGATGGTGGATCTGTTGAATATCAAACTGAAAAATCCTGAAACATTGTTAGGAACATATTTGTTACAGTCAGGAAAGTTTTTAACAAACTGACAAATTTATCAATAAACATTTATTGTTTATTATTTTGTTATCAATAAACATTTATCTGATCTACGGATAGTATAAACTGCATGCAGGAAGGGTACACCATTAGGCATGAGCAAACTTTTTCCCTTAGTACAGATTTGCAGTAAAGTACACGGTTTTGCCAGTGGAGAATGTTTGCACTAGAATTTTGGCATGTGGTCAGAAAAGAAGTGACCTGTCTACCACATCTCTGCATCAAATGACTGTCACATACCTGCCTCAAGATTGACTCGCTCACTGGCCTGTCATCCTTACATGAACACTGTCTTGCCTTCCAATAAAGGACACACAGTTTGCCCAGGTTCAGTAACCCATAGAAAACAATCAGCAGGTAGCATTTACTGGTCACTTGTTTAAAAGAACACATCTTATTGGTTGCTATGGGTTACTGCAGCTGGACAAACTTTGTGCCTTTTATTACACATGAGGGATAGTGCCACAGTATTACAGCATCTATGCCACAAAGTCACCCCTGGGCACAAAAGTGCGAAAAGATCAAAGCAGACACATATGATGTGACAACCCCATCTTTTTGGAAGGCTCTAGTTCCAAAAAGGTTCTAAATTCTCCTTTTAACTAAAGGTACGCATTGGTTAATTTAAAGGAGAAAGAAAGGTAAAAACTAAGTAAGCTTTTTCAGAAAGGTCTATGTAAATACAGCCATAAGCACTCACAGAAACGCTGCACTGACTTCTCTGTCAAAAGATTAGTTGTGTCTGTAATTCATGTGCCAGAGACACACAGCTCTCTGTTCTCTCCCCTCTCCTGCTCCCCCCTCCCTGAAAAATGTCAAGGAATGTGGATCTGAGCCAATCAGCAGGAAGCTGACTCATAATCTTACTAACTGAGCATGTTCACTTGGTCTTGGTCTCGGTGCAGGAGTGAGGCATTATGGGAACTTTCTTTACATAGCTTAGCATTTTTCCTTCCTTTTTGGCTTCTGATCATCTAAACAGGAGAAATATGGGGAGACTTAAGGGCCACTATTGAGACAACTGAAGGTATGCCTGCATCTTGAGATTAACTCTTTATTAGCCTTTCCTTCTCCTTTAAAAACATATTTAACAGCAGCATTGTTACCAGCCTGAAAGTTTACCACTTACATTCTGAGAATGTTGCTACTTGGGACGACTCATCATTTCACCTATGGTAGTATGGTGAAATAATATTTTTATCATTTATGGTTGGAGGCATACTTAATATTAATAGCAGACAAGTATAATATATTCAATATATTACCAGCTGAAAACAGAACAGAAAACATTCATTTTTAAAAATGACTGACCAGTGAAACAATACTAGTGGCTATTTATCAACAGAATAGTTGATCCAAATATCTTCTGTGATATAAGCCAAAGGCAAATAGAGTCAACCATGTGGAAATCAAGAGCATTAACTATATCAACAAGAAACAATACCCATTCTTCATATAGCAATCATTTCATGTTTATAAGATGGTCTTCCACTTCACTTATCTATGCAATCGCTGAACTCTGATAAAAGATAAATGTGCATTAGTTCTTTTATATTGCTGTTTATAATGTTGTCCTCTTGAGGGGAAAAGAAACGTGCAAGCAACTGGTCTTTGTCATTTTAGACTAATGATTCAGAAGACAGGAAGCATGATTCTGCCATTACTACAAAGAGATTTCCAGCACACTACCATTTGACATTTCTGTTACTAGTAAATCCCACTGGGCTTTTACTTTGTATAAAAGAAATGCTACAATACTTCTATTTTTTTTAAATTTAATGCTAATTTTTCTAGTCCTGTAAGAAAAAAAAAAAAGAAAAAAAAGAAAATATATATATATATGTGCAAAATACTGCACCCCATAGGACTTAAAGAAAACTGCAGAAAAATTAATTTCAAAGATGTAGTTACTCACATTTCAGCCCCATATTAGGCCCTTTGCCTGGTGAAAAAACAAATTTGTTGAAGGCCTTAGGATGGGACTAACCTTATCCTCTTGCTCCCAGAAGCTAACTTTTTTTTTGTTTTGTTTTTTTAAAGTCTTTTAACTTCAGCATTTCTCTCTTAACACTTTCACACTTTCTATATTTTTAATACAGTCAAGATATTCTGTGTTTCACAGTTAAACATATATTTCATAGCATAACAGAGAGCCTGCGGGCAAGACATGCTTCGTTTTGGACTGTTCTGTTTGCCATGCATATTATATTTTATATTAATCAATATTATATCTTATATTCACTGTATATAAACTGAATATATATTAATTGCAGCACTGATTAAGATTATGGTTGATTTCTGTAACTATAGCAAGGAATAGGGCACAAGTTGAGAACTAAAAAAGGTAAAAGATAGCACAAACACTATATTATATATATAATTAGTCCTTGGAGATTCTGCACTCTGATGCTAAAAATAATTATATGGCAGGGTTCACAGCCAAATTCAATGTATACCAAAATTATTTCACGACCCTGCACACCCTATGTAAAAAATCACAACTTTATTGTGAACAAATTGCACAGAAGTAGTCCAATGTGTGAATAATGGGATGTACATAGTTGTACAGTGTAACGTACAACTGTGACATTGTGATAGTAGAACAAGGAACCACGTTTGGTTCTCTTTAGGCCCTTTCCATAAAAATATATATAAATGCTTATCACAAAAGTGTGCTAATGTTACCTTTTTCTCAATATCCCTACCAGTTCTCCTTTCCTCTCCACCTAATCATACCATCTTTCCTCTCACCCAATTCATGTGCCATCTCTTTCCATCATGGTGTATTTCCCTTCTACTTTTCATTCTTGGCATAGTTGCACTGGTCAGCAACAAAACCAATAAACAAGACCAACAACCAAGACCAACAGGCCCAATATGGATCTTTATCATCCTGATGAAAATTCATATTGAGGTTGAAATGTTGGTCTAGTTTCTTGGTGATGAATAATATATAGCTGCCATTTACTACATAAGCTTTGGATTGTGTCTTCTTTATATACAATATTTTATGAGACTATGATGAAGTGCCCTGTGTGGCATGAAACGCGTAAGTCAATTGGAGGAGAAATGTCACACACTCCTTGGTCCACTAAATCTTGTCTTTATTATAGAGATCTTAAAACAAAAGAGGTCCTTTTTTGTTTTAAGATATCTATAGTAAAGACAAGTTTTAATGGACCAAGGAGTGCGTGTCATTTCTCCTCCAATTTTTTCATTTAATACCTCAGGCTACGTGTTCAGGGCGCTGCTCCTGGACCACCACTTGTCTTTGGTGACTGTATTTCCCAATAATTTTGCCATGACTGTTTTGAAGTAGCATGTTGGATGTGGAGGGTCCGGGGTTTATACACCCGGACCATATTATTTACGGGGTGAGCTTATCATCACTTCATCTGTAATTAGTTTTGGTAGAGAGCCCGGAGATTATACACCTGTGCTCATATTCATTATTGGGGAGCCATTAAAAGGCCTTTAGAACATTTTCAACAACTTTTTTCCCCCTGCCGCATAAATGAGTCACTTACTATTATTTTATTAGCCCAAAGCTGAAAGTCTAGGGCTTGAGCACCTGGACCCACCATACCACAGGGTAAGCTGTTAACGGATGCAATTTGTGATTACGGTAAGTGTGTTACAATATTTATACTGTATAGAGAGGAAAGGCATAATAGGTCTAAAATCATGGTTTAGTTTACATTTTTTTGTGACTGTCCCTGGCCACAAGCCCTACTAATGACACACACAAATCATAAAGGACAACTAAAGCTTAACTGAAGAAGTAGGGCAGAAATGCTGTACATTATATTTTGGAGTCCAGCACTGAATGAGTTCAGTATATAAAATATGGCATTTCTAGCCATATTCATTCTTTGGGTTTAGTTCTTGTTTAATATCAGAAGGTAAAGGTATTGAAATTTGTAGTTTAGGATGTGCATTAACTCACCATACAGAGCATCTAAATACTAACAATTCTTTAACTTTAAACATCACAAGCTCTTATAATCTTTACAAGAATTAATATTTCCGGAACCATAATGTTAATTGGAGCTATACAATTAGCTTAGGTTTGACTGATTAATTACTATTTATAGTATAAAGATGATAACATTACATTATGCGAATGAATAAGCTTGTTGCTGAAAATCTCAGTTTTGCTGGTTACATCTCTCATGTTATTAGCACTTTTGAAGAAATGGTAATGAATAGCTTCTTAGCACATTATATTCACTTTCTCACTTTTCTTGATATAAAAAAGCTATAATACCATATAAACTGCAGTTGTATTTCATCAAATAATGTTGTAAAATATACTGCATACAACTAAAAATACACATATACAGTATTACTATATAAAAGAGTCATTGGACCCTATTTATCAAATGTTGAAGTAATAATGTTTGCTACTTTAATATATTTCTCTGGTTTATGTTGATAAAATAAATAGTTTCAGGCAAAGTCAGAGGGATGTCAAAGTAGTTGTTGAGGTTGTAATGGAAATGTCACTGAAGTTATAAAATGTAATTCAAATTACATTTTTCAATAGCATTTCAATGACCAGATTATAAAATGGGAATTTAAATATTATAGACTACTTATCTTAGAGGATATCAAAACCCAATATAAAAAGTGCAACTACTGTAGGTTCCTTAGTTCTTGAAAGAATTAATAGATAACCTAATTACAGATGCAAAAGAATTCACCAATGTGAATGCTACTGACTAAAACTAGTGATGGGTGAAATGTTTCACCAGGCATGTATTTGCGGAAAAATTCGCCACACGGCCAAAAATTATCGCCCTCCTCAAAAGAATAGTCACTCGTCAAAAAAGAATAGTTGCGGCGTCAAAAGAATAGCCGGGTGACAAAAGAATAGCCGCGGGGGACAATTTTTTTTCCGCTGTTTCGCAAATCTTTTGAAAGATTTGCGATTTTTTTGGCAAAGCGAAACGGGACAGATTTGCTCATCACTAACTAAAACTTTATTTACTAATGCAAGAGAATTCACACAGAGCATGATTTATATAGATCAAGTGGGATTTTGGTTACAATTTAATATAGCATATTGTTCTGAATATCTAGTATAAATAAATTTGAAGCAACTGGACTTGTTTAGTAATCATTGAAGACGTTTCAATACTCATCCGAGCAGCTTCTTCAGTTCAACTGACTGGTATGGGAAGTCCTCAGCATATATACTCTTCCACTAATCCAATCACAATGGCACTTTGTAACTCTTCAAAAAGGTGACATCTGAATCTCACAGAGGTGTGAATGCTGTGGAGTTACTTTGAAAAGGATTACCAAAGTATCATGCAACTCTTCAAACAGGTGTTACTTGTTAGAGTTGCATGAATGGATGTGTGAAGAGTTCTGAAACTGCCGGGGTACAGATGTTAGAACAAGTCCAGTTGCTTCAAATTTATTTATACTAGATATACCATGACCTGGATGAATGAAAATCTTCATAGACATATTGTTCTGAAGACTTTGTGAAACTAAAATTCATTTTTTTCTGGCCTTGAAAGTCTTATAAACTCGTCATGGTATGAATTAAATTGAAACTCGATCATTGTTGTATTTATAAAATGTCACGATAATGCTTGAATCATTCGTATGAAAAATTTGAGTTTACATTCCAAAATCCCAGTTTAAACTGGCTAGTCTACTCCTTTACTATTTTAAACCTCCATAGGACTCAATGGCATGCAACAAATCCAACCTACCAATTTTTTTTGGACAAAAAAAGTTAACTAAACATTAAGAAATCACAAATTATGGGAGTTATTTTTGAAAAACTCAAATTTTTAGAGAAACAATATCAGAAAAATCAAGTACTGGCAAAAACCCATCCTCAATCTCAATAATATCTAGAAGTAAAAAAAAAATCGATTTAAATCTCAATTTATATCACCATCAGAAACTTTGGAGGCGCCCCACACATGTTATTTATGTGGGGCCCCCCATGAACACAAGTGCAGTACCAAAATTTTGGCCACACAATAAAAACAGCTGATGTTACTATATAATAAGCACTTCACATAAAGAGTTTAATTGATTAATGTGCTAATAAGTCATTCAGTTTATTGGGGGTCAGTGGAATTTGCTCTAAGTTTAGCCCCAAGTGGAAGAAAATTTCACAGGGCCTGGCAGAACACTACCCCCTCTCCCCCCTGATGGCAGCCCTGCATAGAGTTATAACCGTAAAATTTTGGCTTTAATATATTACACTGTGACCAAACATGTGAAGGGAGAACATCGTTGTTCTGTGATAGAAAAACCTTGTTTAATGATTCTATCTCCTGTTGCAAAAGCAAAGGATATGGAGACAAGTTTATACAGATCAATTTAAAAAGCACAAATGAAAAAGGGTAATTTGCAAAATGTCACTACATAATACTATTAGGGGTGAACTGCCCCCCAAAAACTATAGGCACACACTGCACTTTGTAACTTGATTTCTTAATGATAATGCTCAGTTAACAGTTTCTAGTCTGACAAGGGAAATAAATTCAGGATGTCACTGCTTGAAATAAGTTTCATTTTTAAATATTTTTGTTTGTTTGGTGTTTTTTTTTTGGGGGGGGGTTGCACCAGGGTGTCAATACTAGCTAAAATAATGTGCATAAGTACTTATTTTGTTCAAATAACTAACTCACCATGTTCCATCCCGGATAGAGGTAGTCCGTTCCAACAAATTCAAAATAGTGAGCAAGACCTTCTTTTAACCATACATCTTCCCACCAAATAGGTGTCACCAGATCTCCAAACCACTGCAAGAAATATGTGCCATTAAGTAAGAAGTTTCACCAGTTTGTTTCAGCTTGTAGCTTGAATGTTATCTGCATTACATAATAAATATGACATGTACACATCTTCTAACATAACCATATGTTTTTTCCATTTACATTATAGTGCCACTTTTCATACATATTTTGTCTTTCAATACTGCCATTTTTACATAGCTATACTTCTGATAGTTGTTAATTTAAAAACAATAAGAACACATTGTTCTTCCAAGTCTTTATTGGAAGCCTATATCCAGTCCTCCTTACAATTTCTACTAAGATGTGCATCTTTTTTCCTCCTTGCAGTACTGACTATATTCCTCAAACTTCTTCTGCCCCCTTCCACAATCCCAGCTATTCACTCTTACCCTTAGCAGTGCATCCTCTGCCCTTTTCCTCATACCACTGAACATTAGACTTAACCTATATATCTACAAACAGATGCACACATTCTCTCCTCCATCCCATTGTACTCCCACCATCTCTTTTGTGCAAAACAGTGCATACTCCATTTTCTTTTCCCTACTGGATGCATATGGCATATGAATCCTTCTCTTCTTTCTTCCAAGCAGCACACACCTCCCCCCCTTCTCAGATATGCACACTTTCCCATCCTGTCCCCAATCTTTACTTTTGGCCAACCCTGAAAAGTACATTCCCTTCTTTGTCCTACCCCCACTTTCAATCTCACTCCTTCCTAATCAGTGTATCACATTCCTCCCCTCCCAATAGTGCTACCTCTCTCCTACAATGTTTCTCCATTTTCCCTCACACCAGTGTACAATCACTACTTCCTTCCAGCTCATTAGCAACAAGGTTGCCTTGTGCACTTGCGTAAAAGTCACATTTATTCAACATAACCGGAGTGCTGCTGTTTTTTCATTTCTACATTGTTTTACCCAGGCAAAGGGTTCAGTGTGCACCTGGGGCTACAATCAGCCTGTTTATCTATCATGTAGCACACCTTAATTGATTTTGTCTCCTATATGTAAGGTATCAGAGAACAATTTTGAACAACCCCAGCAACAAAGGTCTTGGTAGCCTTGTGGTTAGGGCAATTACCACCAATGCAGAAGTTCATGAGGTCTAGTCCCGTGTTAGTTTGCTTTTTAAAAACTAATTTTTATCATTAATATTAAAGTGTATAATAATCATTTATGACAGATTCGCACAAAATGTTATATCATACACACATAAGTATATTGTAACTCATCCACAACATCAAAGAATGTGTGTGCACATCAATATCATTTCATTATTTGTTGCAAAGCCATCAACGTTTTGATTCTGGTCTCGAATCATATATATAATCTTCTTAACCTTATTCCTACACATTTAATGAAAAATGTTCTTAGCAAAACCCTTCACATTTTTTGGTTAAGGAAAACTTTGTATATGTGTTTGTGCATTGAAATCTGTCCGCAAAGTAACCAGAGATATTTAACTAAATAATGTATGCTCTTGAATCAAGTATCAAATCTGAATTTGGAAAGATCAATTTATATGCAAAAATGACAACAGTCAACATCCAGCACAGCTAGCTTCTAAAGTGATTTTCCTAAAACAAAATATGATAATCACCTGCTATGGTTTCTTTCAAAGCAGTTCATCTACAGAGGATATGCCAACTGCTCAGTAGGGTATCATTACTTTCAACCTTTAAATCTATGAATGTAGTTATTCTTCAAATCACAAATATACAGTATAATAAAATCCTTCTAACCCTCTTGCAACCTTCTTTTTAACATCTCTTGTTTAAGTTGGCATAGTATAACTCACATGGATAAGACATAAACAACATAGAATTTATTCATAATTAATGAATTACTATAGTACATGATAATATTATTTTTGAATAGTTAAAAATGTGTACACACTGTCTAAAGAAGAACATCTTGTGCATATGGAAGAATGCTATCCATCAATTATGGATTATGTTTAGAGAGAAACTGCAATCAAGCTAAACAAATCTGAGTTTTGAGGATGGTTGATTCAGCCAAAAAACTTTGACATGTACATGAAACCTGGCCAGCGTATTCTAGTCTGGCTATAATTATTTTTTAAGGTTAGTACTGTGCTGTCTCTCAAACGCTACATAATTGGAAAAAAGTTATTGATCAGCAAACATAGGGAATAGTGCATGTTTTTTTCAGTCACATTTTTAGCCTAAAATAGATACCTTCAATTTCAAAACTATAAATATGTGAAATAAAAATGAGTAATTATGAATTTGGGTTACCATTTAATGAAGGGTCTAGGAAATAAAAATACATGCCTATTCTCTTACCTTAATAAAAAAAAATGACTGTTGTAACATTGAACATGTTTCAATAGGAACCAATACAGCGGGAATGTAAAAATAAATAGGGAAAAAAAAGAGCAACTAATGCTAGCTGCTGAATGTTTGCTATTGGTTAGGAATTCAGCAGAAAAGATACACGTTTATTTCAGATATGAAATAATAGCTCCTATAGTAGGGCTAACACTTTAGGATAACACTTACCTGGTGGCAAATTTCATGTACAATGACCATAGTAACATCAAGTAAATAGGAAATGGAAGAAATGCTTGGATCAAGGAGTATTCTTTGCTCCACAAATACACTGAGACCCCAGTTTTCCATAGCAGCATAAGGGTGTTTAGGCACAGCTAATAAATCTAGAGTAGAAAGAAACAGATAAATAAGAATCAGTTTTTTATCGATTTTAATTTGAAAAAAAAATTAAATAAAAAAACATATATATATATATATATACAGTGGTGTGAAAAACTATTTGCCCCCTTCCTGATTTCTTATTCTTTTGCATGTTTGTGACACTTAAATGTTTCTGCTCATCAAAAACCGTTAACTATTAGTCAAAGATAACATAATTGAACACAAAATGCAGTTTTTAAATGAAGGTTTACGTTATTAAGGGAGAAAAAAAAACTCCAAATCTACATGGCCCTGTGTGAAAAAGTGATTGCCCCCCTTGTTAAAAAATAACTTAACTGTGGTTTATCACACCTGAGTTCAATTTCTGTAGTCACCCCCGGGCCTGATTACTGCCACACCTGTTTCAATCAAGAAATCACTTAAATAGGAGCTACCTGACACAGAGAAGTAGACCAAAAGCACCTCAAAAGCTAGACATCATGCCAAGATCCAAAGAAATTGAGGAACAAATGAGAACAAAAGTAATTGAGATCTATCAGTCTGGTAAAGGTTATAAAGACATTTCTAAAGCTTTGAGACTCCAGCGAACCACAGTGAGAGCCATTATCCACAAATGGCAAAAACATGGAACAGTGGTGAACCTTCCCAGGAGTGGCTGGCCGACCAAAATTACCCCAAGAGCGTAGAAACAACTCATCCGAGAGGCCCCAAAAGACCCCAGGACAACATCTAAAGAACTGCAGGCCTCACTTGCCTCAATTAAGGTCAGTGTTCACGACTCCACCATAAGAAAGAGACTGGGCAAAAACGGCCTGCATGGCTGTCAGGAATCGGCGACGCTCCCTACCTGGCGTGCGGCGGCGTCCTTCCTCCCGGCGCGGCGAATCCAAGATGGCGGCGCCCAGGGCCCCACGTGGGCGCAAGGACGCCGGCGCGATGACGTCACGCGCTATGGCGCCAAATTCAAACTTAAAAGAACGCCAGAGACCCAGGTTCAATGCCCGAGTATAGCTCAATTTACCTATTGTGTTCCTGGGCTTCTAATATTCCTATCTGCTTTACTGTTGCTGTCTATTTGCCTGTTCCTGACCTTGAACCTTGCTGCCTGCCTTAAGTGACCTTTGCCTGAACCGGACCTCGCTATTGGGTTATCCTGCATCTGTACTTCGCTCGGACTCGCTGGAAGCGGCCTTCCTCCTTGATCCTGACTTCTCCCCTCCCGTGGGTGCCGGAGGCCCCCGCTGACATTATACTCGGGCCATGGATCCCGAGGAAGCGGTACCGGACGTCGGAAGAGCCCTTCGCGGGCTGGCGTCCCGTATGGAGGCGTATGAATCCCAGCAAGTCAGAATTGGGCAAGTACTTGATTCCATTTTGTCCCGTTTGCCCGTTACTCCCGCTGTCGCGGAAATTCCTCCTGCTGTGGTGGTTCCTCTGCCAGCGATGCCGCCAGCTCGTGAGCCACGAATACCTCCTCCTCCGCGCTACAGTGGCAATCCGCAGGCCTGCAGGGGATTCGTGACTCAATGCCAGATTCAGTTTGAGTTCCAACCTTCCCAATTCTCCTGTGAGCGAGCGAAGGTGGGCTACGTTATGTCTCGTCTGGAGGGCAAACCACTGGAATGGGCAACTTCTCTCTGGGAGAGTCAGTCACCCCTGACATTTGATGTGAAGGAATTTCTTCTGATGTTCAGAACCATCTTTGATGCCCCTGGTCGGGTCGCTACTGCCTCTTCACGCCTGCTGCAAATCCGCCAGGGCAGTCTCGGTGCCAGTGAGTATGCCATAGACTTTAGAACCCTCATGGCGGAAACTTCCTGGAATGAGGAGGCTTATAAGGCAGTCTTCTATCAAGGCCTATCGTCCCGTCTGAAGGATGACCTGGTATCCAGAGATCTACCTGACTCCCTTGAAGATTTGATTGCTCTCGCTATTAAGGTAGACACTCGCCTTAAAGAACATCAGGCTGATAAAGAGCGGAGTAAAAAGTCTCATCCAGTCCTGGCTCCGCGCTTCCAGAACCCTATGATGCCACCGTCTTCCCCGCAGTTTACCTCTTCCCCTTCGGAGGAACCCATGCAACTTGGGAAGGCTCGACTATCTGCACAAGAGAAGCTTCGGAGACGCCTTTCCGGCCTATGTCTATACTGCGGCGGACAATCCCACTTAGCGGTTTCCTGCCCTGTCAAGCTGGGGAATACTCCTGCTTCAAGTAAGACTATTGTTTCTTTTGCTGGTAGTATTGTTCCTAAGTCAGCGGAACAATCTCACCAATTTCATGTTCCTGTGCAGATCCGGTTGCCCTCCCAGGCAATTCCAGTCTCAGCTTTCCTTGATTCCGGAGCTGCAGGAAACTTTATGGACTTGGCATTCGCGAAAAAGGTTGGCATTTCCCTCTTTCCAGTGACTCCTCCTATTCGGGTCCTCGCCATCGATGACAGACCTCTCTCCACGGACACCATTACTTTAACCACCGGTGAACTATCTGTCCAGATTGGAGCACTACATCTGGAAAAGATGTCATTCCTGATCATTCCATGTCCTTCGTCTCCTGTTGTGCTGGGGTTGCCATGGCTACGACTCCATAACCCCTCCATTGACTGGTCATCGGGTCAAATCTCCCGTTGGAGTCAGTATTGCCAAAGACATTGTTTAATTCTTCGGCCACTCCAGCGGGTTACAGTCTCCTCTACGAGTCTTTCAGCTCTGCCCTCCGTCTACAGGGACTTCTCTGATGTCTTTTGTAAAAAATCAGCAGAGTTTCTTCCCCCGCATCGGCGGTATGACTGCCCTATTGATCTCCTTCCTGGAATCATGCCACCCCGTGGGCGGACCTATCCCTTATCCCCTGCAGAGACGGCTGCCATGAAGGAGTATATCTCTGAGAATCTCCAGCGTGGATTTATCCGTCCTTCTACCTCTCCAGCAGGAGCTGGCTTCTTTTTTGTCGAAAAGAAGGACGGTGGACTCCGCCCCTGTATTGACTACCGGGGTCTCAATAAAATAACTGTTAAGAACAGATACCCTTTACCCCTTATTTCAGAACTTTTTGACCAACTAAAAGGGGCCAAGATTTTCTCTAAGTTGGATCTCCGTGGGGCCTATAATCTCATCAGGATCCGAGAGGGCGATGAGTGGAAGACGGCTTTCAATACCCGTGATGGGCATTACGAGTACCTCGTGATGCCCTTCGGCCTCTGCAACGCTCCAGCCGTCTTCCAAGAGTTCGTAAACGATATTTTTCGGGACCTCCTGGGGAAGTCTGTTGTCGTGTACCTGGATGACATCCTTATCTTCTCTCAGGATTTGGAGACCCATCGCTCCCAAGTCAAAGAAGCCCTTTCTCGCCTTAGAGAAAATTCTCTTTTCGCCAAGTTGGATAAATGCACTTTTGAAGTACCAAAGATCTCCTTCCTGGGCTACATTATCTCGTCTAGGGGCTTCGAAATGGATCCTGCCAAGGTATCTGCTATCCAGAAGTAGCCACTCCCGACCCTGCGGTCTTCTGCATCCATTGCCAGTACCCTCTCGCCCATGGACGCATTTGGGTATGGACTTTATTGTGGAGTTGCCGCCCTCCTGTGGTAACACTGTCATTTGGGTAGTGATAGACCGCTTCAGCAAGATGGCACACTTCGTACCCCTGAGGAAACTCCCCTCGGCTGTAGAACTGGCTCAACTCTTCATACAGCATATCTTTCGTTTGCATGGTTTCCCTGTGGAAATTGTCTCCGATAGGGGGTCTCAGTTTGTGTCCAGATTTTGGCGCTCCTTGTGCAAGTCTCTGGGAGTGTCTCTTCAGTTCTCCCAAGCTCTTGAACAATTTCTGCGAAACCATGTTTCCCTTTGCCAAGACGACTGGTCAGATTTACTCCCGTGGGCAGAATTCGCTCACAACAATGCCAGTCATTCCTCCACTGGAAGATCTCCTTTTTTGTCAGTGTATGGTCAACATCCTTTGGCCTTCCCTCAAGATTTTCTCCTCTCCAAAGTTCCCGCTGCAGATGACTTGGCGGCTCACATGTCTGTTATCTGGGCTGCCACCAAGTCTAATTTGGAGAAAAGTTCCCTGGTACACAAAACCTTCGCTGATCGTCGGAGGAAGCCTTCCCCTCCATACAAGGTTGGTGAAAAAGTCTGGCTTTCTTCCAAGAACATCCGCTTGAAGGTACCTTCTCCGAAACTGGGTCCCAAGTTCCTGGGTCCCTTCTCCATCTCTGAGGTGATCAATCCCGTGGCAGTCCAGCTACAACTTCCCCCAGAGATGCGGATTCCTAACGTGTTCCACGTCTCCTTGTTGAAACCAGTGGTGCTCAATCACTTCTCTTCTGCTCAGTCCCCTCCTTCTGCCGTCCTCGTGGATGGTCAGCAAGAGTACGAAGTTGAAAAGATTCTGGATTCTAGGCTCTCCAGGGGATCACTTCAATACCTCGTCCAATGGAAGGGATTCGGCCCTGAGGAATGCTCCTGGGAGAAAGACTCTGATGTACATGCTTCTCGTCTTGTGAAGGCATTCCATGGTCAATTTCCTCAGAAGCCTCGGCCTAGTGGTCCAGTGGCCCCCCGTGGGGGGGGGGGTACTGTCAGGAATCGGCGACGCTCCCTACCTGGCGTGCGGTGGCGTCCTTCCTCCCGGCGCGGCGAATCCAAGATGGCGGCGCCCAGGGCCCCACGTGGGCGCAAGGACGCCGGCGCGATGACGTCACGCGCTATGGCGCCAAATTCAAACTTAAAAGAACGCCAGAGACCCAGGTTCAATGCCCGAGTATAGCTCAATTTACCTATTGTGTTCCTGGGCTTCTAATATTCCTATCTGCTTTACTGTTGCTGTCTATTTGCCTGTTCCTGACCTTGAACCTTGCTGCCTGCCTTAAGTGACCTTTGCCTGAACCGGACCTCGCTATTGGGTTATCCTGCATCTGTACTTCGCTCGGACTCGCTGGAAGCGGCCTTCCTCCTTGATCCTGACTTCTCCCCTCCCGTGGGTGCCGGAGGCCCCCGCTGACAATGGCAGATTTCCAAGGCGCAAACCACTTTTAAGCAAAAAGAACATTAAGGCTCGTCTCAATTTTGCTAAAAAACATCTCAATGATTGCCAAGACTTTTGGGAAAATACCTTGTGGACCGACGAGACAAAAGTTGAACTTTTTGGAAGGTGCGTGTCCTGTTACATCTGGCGTAAAAGTAACACAGCATTTCAGAAAAAGAACATCATACCAATAGTAAAATATGGTGGTGGTAGTGTGATGGTCTGGGGTTGTTTTGCTGCTTCAGGACCTGGAAGGCTTGCTGTGATAGATGGAACCATGAATTCTACTGTCTACCAAAAAATCCTGAAGGAGAATGTCCGGCCATCTGTTCGTCAACTCAAGCGATCTTGGGTGCTGCAGCAGGACAATGACCCAAAACACACCAGCAAATCCACCTCTGGATGGCTGAAGAAAAACAAAATGAAGACTTTGGAGTGGCCTAGTCAAAGTCCTGACCTGAATCCTATTGAGATGTTGTGGCATGACCTTAAAAAGGCGGTTCATGCTAGAAAACCCTCAAATAAAGCTGAATTACAACAATTCTGCAAAGATGAGTGGGCCAAAATTCCTCCAGAGGGCTGTAAAAGACTCGTTGCAAGTTATCGCAAACGCTTGATTGCAGTTATTGCTGCTAAGGGTGGCCCAACCAGTTATTAGGTTCAGGGGGCAATTACTTTTTCACACAGGGCCATGTAGGTTTGGATTTTTTTTCTCCCTAAATAATAAAAACCCTCATTCAAAAACTGCATTTTGTGTTTACTTGTGTTATCTTTGACTAATAGTTAAATGTGTTTGATGATCAGAAACATTTTGTGTGACAAACATGCAAAAGAATAAGAAATCAGGAAGGGGGCAAATAGTTTTTTCACACCACTGTATATATATATATATAATCAAGTTGATATCTGAAATCATGCTAGAATATGGATATAAATGAGAAATACAAAATATATCTATATTATTAAGAATAAAATCTGTGAATTTCGGAACAAGCGATACCCTAAACCTAAACTAACAAAATGGTCCAAGTTATTAATGGGGAGCAAGGTGCAACATGCATAAATGAGCACTATTACCATATTATTTACCTACAATTAATAGCTTTTCCCCCATAATTCCCATAATGACACCCTCTATAAAATGTTGTGCTAGGGGCAAGAATTTCCACAATATAGAAGCAAGATGTGTCCCTGTGTAAACTGCAGTTATGTGTCACCTTGAAAAAAATATAGAATGAAATTGAGTAAAAAACAGAACTGTATAATTAAAGGAAAAGTGTCAGTTGCACAATTAATAAAACCTCTAATTGGTTGATATGGTTAACTGTACTGGGGCAATTTTAAACAGTTTAAGTAGATGACCCTGATTAATTTTTAATTAAAGCTTAAAGGAATACTGTCATGGGAAAACATGTTTTTTTCAAATCACATCAGTTAATAGAATAGAGCTTCTCCAGCAGAATCCTGCATTGAAAGCGTTTTTTTAAAAACACAAACTTTTTTTATATTTAATTTTAAAACTTCACATGGAGCTAACCATATTCTTCATTTCCTAGTGTGCCACAGCCATGTGACTTGTGCTCTGATGTACTCTTCAGTCATACTTAACTGCTGCGCTGCAAGTTGGAGTGATATTACACCCTCCCAGCAACCAATCAGCAGAACTATGGGAAGGTAGCAAGGTCCCAGTAGATATCAGAATAGCACTTAACAGTAAGAAATCAGTCAGGCTTGGGACTCCTTCAGTTACATGGGAGTAGGAGAAACAAGACTTTTTTTATGCAGCAACAACTTTTTTGATGTGACCGTTATTTTTTTCGAAACGACTTTGAATTTTCCACAGTGAGATTTTGCACCTATTTTACAAAAATTTTGCCAATGGCGAAATGTGTAATTTCACTGTGAATCCATGCCTCGAAAAAAATGCACTTATCACTATTGGTTAATGGTAGATGTACAGGCATCTTCTGTACCCATTACACTGTGCACCTTGTGTTATTCCACAAATGTTACATGCACCACTAATGACAGTAACATGGCAAAAGGGCTCCCTGAATTATGTTCATGTAGACACAAAGAAAACATTTATTGATATGTAAACATTTTTCTCATTATATCTCACAGAACCTCACTTGCAGGAAATGTTGCAGGGTGTTTCTAGACTTGCTTATTTATCACGTCAATTAACTTTGCCTTATTATGAAAACACACAAGGTATTTTTTTCAGCAATGTGTAAGGTTCCCATAGACTTTCATGGCTAAGAAACTCTACAATTCTCAACAACTTTTGAGTAGGTAGCATTATAGAAAGGTTCTTTATTTGTCAAGAAATGCTGACAAGGAAGTCATGATACAGAAGCTTGAGTGAATTCCAAAACTTTCGTACTCGTTACGACAAATATGATTTTGTCGCACAAATTGTCACAAAATACAAAAAATTGTGCAAATTAACAGAAAAATTGCAGAAAATATGCATAGTTCTAAAACTTAGTAAAATTCAGAATTTTTAGTATTTGGACTCAATCGTTCATTGATAAATGGGACCCTAAGTGGCACATTTATAATTACTTGAGCCTTTAGGAACTTGGGCAAAAATATCTTGTTAGTTTCTCTTGTTCTGCTTAAATAATGAAAAAAAATGTGGCACCTAAAAGCTTAAGCAATCATACATCTACCCTTAACAGAACATAGGAGGATACATTCTGCATACAGAAAATCATATCCTCAAAGTCCATTAGAAATGGCATAGCTATGTCAGTCCATTACCAGTCATATTGATACTAACAAACAAAAGTTAGATATTTAAAAGCATATAAAACATGACTTATCTCTCCATCATACACAAGAATCTATCTCTTTGTTTCAGGAATCTATTAATACATAATGTAGTAGTTGTTGCACACTTTAGTAATTCATTTTCCAAGTCACAGTCTCTGAACAGATCTTTTAGTCAACAACTATTTTAGAGGCGATGCAGGCTGCCTGAATTATTTCTTTATTAATCAGTGATGCTGCTACATTTAACAGATGGACATATAAAGCTCAACTAGATTGATACCTTTTCTCTTTCAGTGTAAATCATTTTAAATATTAATGTCTGTTCAAGTATTAAGGGTATTTTCCTTTTAAATCAGAAAAAACGATAAATAAAATTATTCTTATTTCATACAGAACAAATCAAATGACATTGTAGAATAACCATGTAACTACTGTAACAACAACAGTGTGAGAATTAAACTATTTATATTATGTACAGTAGCTGTAGACAAACATGTATTGTAAGTGTTAACAGCAATTTTAGAAGGGTAGTTCATTTTATAATTAATTAACTAATAACAGATTTACCAAAATTGTGTTTTTGTGTAACTTCGAATAACAAAATTAAAAAAAATGTGAATGCTACTTTATTTACTAAAAAAATCCAAATTAACCCCCAAAAAACCTTCAACACCTGGAATTTATAATTTTCATGTCATTTTTTAGCTTGAAATAATTATAAATAAATAAAAATAAATAGTTAAAATATTGTCTAGGCCAGCTCCCATTGGCTTCTACATGCCTTTGCAAGCTTTTTAATTTTACATTGGCATTTTTCATGTTTTTCTACCTTAATAAATATCAAAAAATCATAGGTTTTATACAATTTTTCAAATGACTATGACTTTTAGGTTAAAAAAACTCAAATCTCAGGGGAAAAAACAACCCCTTTAATATAATTGTGACAGGTTCACACAGAGTATGAACAGGTTCACACAGAGTATGTTAGCCTGTAGACTATGGGGCAGATTTATCAAAGTATGATTTTTGTATGTTTAAAAAGTACGATACAAAAAAATCGTATCAAATATGATTTTTTTGTATTGTGCTTTTTAAAGTACGAAAAATTTGCATTTCAAAATCCTATCTGATCATATAAGGGCCAAAAAGTATGATTTATTTGTATCTGAACAATCGTAAAATGCAGGAAAATCTTTCTGACTTTGATCCTTCTGTGCACGATTTTGGAAGCCTCCCACAGGACTCAATGTCTCTCAGCTTTAACTTGGCCCAAGGAAAGTCACGATACCGAAGCTTGAATGAATCTGAAACTTTCGTACTCGGAGCGACAATATGATTTTGTCGCACTTTTTTGTCGCGCTTTTTGTCGCAAAGTAAGAAAAAGATGTGCAAATATACAAAAAAGTTGCATAAAATATGCAAAAAGTTGTAACCTTTAAAAAAAAATACGAATTTTTTGTATTCGGACCTGTTGTACTTTGATGAATGTGCCCCTTAGTAGACTGTTACAATAATATAGACAACAACTTACAGAGCAATATCTTTGGTTACTATTTAAATAAGGAGGCAAATAATTAAAAAAAAAACTGCAAAATTGAAGACCACACTGTAACATACTTAAGTTAATTTAAAAGTGAAGTTCCCCTATAAGTATTCTTTAGGGCAGTGACCTTCTCTCAATGTATTGAAATGTTTAGCAATCTCACTGTCTAATTTAAAATAATTACAGTATATCCCTGTTTGTTTTTATACCTTGTAAATCATGATGTACATATGGTAATAGAATGCCTACCATTTTCATACATATATGCATCTCTGACTCTGCACATACAGGAGGTTGAACATAACTAACAGTTATATTTACACTGATTAAAGAACAAGGGAAACCCAAGTCACATTTGTTAGGAACCCTTTTTGATACCAGGGGCTAAAAGTTCAGGACTCCACAAATCTGACCTGCCACAAAGGATGCATGCGAACATGAGGGTTTTCATGGTTTACATTGAAAACTTTACATGAAAAAAATGTATATAACTCGCTAGCCAACGATAACCAATGATAGCTCGCCATGCCAGCCAATAATTCCAAACTTACACTATGCAACCAAAGTCCCCCCACCACCAGCCAATGGCCAAATGGCCTAATAAAGAAATGAACAATTGGTCATTTCCTGAAGGGGATGATGGAAAAGCAGAACTGTCAGAAGTCCTATGTAAAAAAAAAAAAAAAGTCTAATAACAAAGTTAAAACTGATGGTGGCCTGTCTTGTAAAAAAATGTCTTAGATCTGGTACAACTTTAAAAGAAAAGGAGCGCCAGCCTGGATATCGGGTAATGAACGAAAATGGGGGGGGGGTATGACTACCAAATAAGCACCCCCACTTTGGCTTTCCTTTTCTTTAAAAGAAATTACAGTGACCAGGTAAATGATCTTCATTCTAACCACAGAAAATAATACTAGTACATAGTTTTCCTGGGCTTCAAAAAACTTACTGAACGGAAATTCTATGAACCCACAATACTTATTGCTGGCAATTCGATTTCAGCACTATGAACAGTAAAAGCATATTGTATAATAAATCCTTGGGTTTCCAGGGATGGCTTGATACATTTATTATGCTTTATTGCAAAGGTGAATACTTCAAAGTTTAGTGTACTTTCAACATTCCCTGTAACTCAAAAATTAAAATGCTGCAATATAAAGGAATGTTGATTTTAAACTTGTATTCTGATTTATGCATAGTAATATCATACAAGAACACTTTGGGCTACTATGTAAAGAGCTTGCCTGCTAATTCCTAGGTAATAGTTCCATATGGTAAAAAATAATTAAAAGAAGCTTTATTAACAATGTTTTAAAAAGAAACTGCTTTTTGGAATAATGGGCAGAGTATATTAAAAGTCTTTGACTCGTTATA
Source organism: Xenopus tropicalis (assembly GCF_000004195.4). NCBI lineage: Eukaryota > Metazoa > Chordata > Amphibia > Anura > Pipidae > Xenopus > Xenopus tropicalis. The sequence goes on along the minus strand of NC_030679.2, from coordinate 60,546,630 downwards.
CAAAAGTCTGTAGTTATCTGTATTTAATGTGTTATAAAAATATTGCATGTATTCTTTGTTTTTGAAGAGATGATGCATACATTTTCCCCCTCTTTTCTATTTGTTTTTGTTTCCAATGTTGGATTGGATTTTCAGCCCCATGAAAGGTTTTCATCAATAGAAAATGCTAACATCAAGGACAAAATCTTGTATTTTCTCCATATTTGTTGCAATTAAACTCTATATTTCTATTAGTTGCCTACAAGATAATATATAGCAGCATATTAGACCTTTTTTCAAAAATATCTGGTACCTGGGCAGAAGCGGTGTTTCTATCATTTGGATTGCAAAAAGCAAATGGCACTCAGGGCTAGAGGAAAAATTCCTTTTTAAAAAAGATTTTATTTGCGGAACAATGCAACGTTTCGAGGCAAAGTAGCCCCTTTATCAAGCATGATAAAGGGGCTACTTTGCCTCGAAACGTTGCAACGTCGCAAACGTTGCAACGTCAAGCATGATAAAGGGGCTACTTTGCCTCGAAACGTTGCATTGTTCCGCAAATAAAATCTTTTTTAAAAAGGAATTTTTCCTCTAGCCCTGAGTGCCATTTGCTTTTTGCTGTTCTACTGGATTTTGGGAGGGTGCCGATCCCTCTGGCAGTGTGCACTGGGCGTTCTGGTTTGGAGAGCTAGGGTGTGCGGAATAAGCCTCTGTTGTACTTATCTATCATTTGGATTGCCATACCTTCTATCAACAATCATTTAAATATGAAATAAAGCCAATAGCATGGTTTTGTTTACAGAAAGGATTAATTATATCTTAGGATCAAGTACGTACCATAAGTTTACTAAAAATATTTAAAACATTAAATAAAACCAATGGTATTGTTCACCCTTCAATAAAGAATAGTTACATCTTAGTTGGGATCAAGTACAAGGCACAAGGAAATTACTTTTGAAATTGTGAATTATTTGATTATAATGGAGTCTATGGAAGATGGCCTTCCCGTAATTCAGAGCTTTCTGGAATGGGTTTCCAGATAATATATCTCATACCTATATAAGCATTTTCATAATTTTTTTGGGTTACATTAAAAAAATCAATTATCTCAATATATTTATAAATGCTTTAATTCAGTATAGCTTTATTACTAATGAACATAGATGCCAATTTCAGACAAACTTTTGTTAATTTCAGACAAGCTGGCCTAGTATTTGGCCAGGGCTGGTCTTATAAGCACTAATGTGGGCTCTAAATGGCCCAAAATTCCATTATTGTATGAGCCCTTAAGGATAACGGAGAATGAGGGGAATTTTAAACTGTCTGGGTTTGCTAGAAATCTTTTTATGTGCTGAACCATTACCCTAAATATGTCCTACTGTATACAAGTTTATGTATTTGTGCTTTTATTTAACTGACCACACACACACACACACACACAAACACTATAAAATGTATCATTTCTTATTACAGGGGAAATTACATTGAAAATTGAATTAAAAACCAAGCAAAACAAAATAGAAGACTTTTTTAATGGTAGAGAGATTCCATACATATGTGCACGCTACAACATATCAGACAGCCTAAATGTATTGGCCATGCTTGGTGTCAATGTTAAGGCAGAGTTTGCATATCTAAAATGGTGTTCTTCTGCAAAGTATTAGTATTGCTGTTGCAGCATTAATAATACTCCTTGCAGCGATGTTCAGACAGACAGCAAGGGGTCATTTATGATTGCAATGTCCGTTGCATGTAAAATCCCATTCATTAAAGGCACTCCTTGCAGTTTCACAAAGTTGCACTTGCAGTTGTTGCTTTCCACCTGCCTTCTGTTCTGCAAAACCAAGTGCTTCTACACACCTGATGCAGTGGAACCCAGGGTTAGTGCCCTGTCCCTGGACAGGTCATTTTCACAACAAACTGGAAATAATGCCAACCATGCCTGGAAAACTTTAACTCAATTGCGTCCGATTTACGTTGAAGTGTGAGCACAATTGTGTCAGACACAACTCCACCTGGTGGGTGCAACACTGCTTTAATTCTGGGGGGAAATGCTGCACCAAGTTTTGGAATTTACATACGTGGATATTCCAGCTAGAGATCTTGTTTGCCTGTCAAGTTATAGAATCAGATCTGGCCGGGTGTGGCCAACATTCAAATGTAAAAGTTGGTAAATAGAAACAAGCTTGACTGGGCTGTTTTATTGGTTATGTTAATTATCTGTTTCTGTATGTAAATCCTATATAATAATTCAAGTTTTATACATTTTCAATTAAAACCTATTTATAAATGGGGCATCTAACCCATGTTAGAGTCCTCTAAATTATTTATAATGCACTTCCAAAATCAGTTTGTTCCCATTGGAATGATTGAGAAGAATTTGAGAAAGGAGCAGTCACATTCATAGTCACCACACAGCAGGTTGCCTTAATCATAATAAAATAATTGTTGTGCAACTATTTGAAGTCCTGTTTAATAAGCAGCAAATAAATGAACAATCATTGTACAGATGACTGAAGCCAGAAGGGGAAGAAAACATTCTTTATAACCTTATGTTATATTGCACAGCATGAAGTTTATAAATTGAAAAATAATGGAAAATGAATAGCTTTGTTTCATTAGATCACATCTGAAAAACCTGACAGTGTGGGAGGTACTTGAAATATTATTTCGTGGGGAATTGGAACAATGGTGTTTATATTACTGCCATCTCATTCATTATTCTTATTTTTCTGCTCAATATTGTGTTTACTTCAGTCCTAGCATTATAAGCAGTATGTGTACGATACAGTAGCTGTATGAGAAATGACTCAATCGATTTGCATCATTTTTATACAAAACACAGTCAATTTGCAACTAGCTGATGATAAAACACAGAGCTTTTATACATTTCCAGTTGTCTTGTTACATTTATACTGCTACTACAGTCTGCATGGTGGCATTCCAGTTCTGGGATGTTGTGTTTGACTGCAACAAGGGCCCTAGCTGTCTGGAGTCTGTATCTCCTCCTAAGGTTAATGTGGGTGCTAAAACTTACTAGAAGGTTAGTTTATTTTTAATAAAACTAAAACTAGTGTGTCTGTGTCAATATTAGGTAAGTGACATGATTAGATCCACGTCTGCAAGGACCAGATGATACAAATTTTCTATGTAAAACCAGTACAGGTATGGGACCTGTATGTCAGAATGCTCAGAACCTGGGATTTTCCAGATGTTCCATAATTCGGATCTCCATACCTTATGGGGCTGATTTATCAAAGTACAACAGGTCTGAAATACAATTTTTTTTTATTTTTTCATACTGCGCGTATTTTCTGCAACTTTTTCGTACATTTACACACTTTTTCGTACTTTGCGACAAAATTTGTGCAACACAATTGTACTGACGCGCCGAGTACGAAAGTTTTGGATTCATTCAAGCTTCGGTATCGTGACTTTCCTTGGGCCAGGTTGGAGCTGCAGTGTACCATTGAGTCCTTCGGGAGGCTTCCAAAATCATGCACTGAAGGATCAAAGTAAGAAAGGATTTCCCGCCATTTACAATCGTTCGGATATAAAAATTTTGTGACTTTGGGATTGCCAATTTGGTATTATCCTGACTAATACGTTTTTTAAATAAGCATTTTTGTGATATTTGCAATCATTAGAAATTATCATATCTAATCCAAATTTTACCCATTTCGAGATTTGAACTCGTACTTTGAATGTGCCCCTAAGTCTACTAACATTTATTTTAACATTATTTAAACCCAAAAGGATGGTTTTACTATTCAATAGGGATGAATAATTATTACAAAGAAAAAGAAAATCATTTTTAAAAATCTGAATTATTTCATTAAAATCTATAGGAGATGGTGTTTTTGGGGTTTCCAGATAACAGATCCCATGCCTGTAGATGGGTGTGTATATATATATATATATATATATATATACACTTTCTCAAAGTTACAAATCTACAAGTGCAGTGAACCTAAATACAACAAGTGGCGGGAAACAAAGACTGTGATGGGGGCGTGACGTGGTGAATGACTGACAAGTAAGACTCAACATTACAAAGAACAAAATCAAAAGAAAAATAACGAATAAAATTTAAACATAAAAAATAAAAAGTAGAAAATCAAGTAACCTTGATTTTCTACTTTTTATTTTTTATGTTTAAATTTTATTCGTTATTTTTCTTTTGATTTTGTTCTTTGTAATGTTGAGTCTTACTTGTCAGTCATTCACCACGTCACGCCCCCATCACAGTCTTTGTTTCCCGCCACTTGTTGTATTTAGGTTCACTGCACTTGTAGATTTGTAACTTTGAGAAAGGCTGGAACGCCAGCCGAAACGTCAGTAATTGTTATATTCTACAAATAAAATTTTTTTGTTCACCATAAGTCCTGTGTGGAGCGGCCTACTTTCGAATGATTTTTATATATATATATATATATATATATATATATATTTATTTATTTATTTTTTTTGGAAGTTTATATTTATAGGTATATATATATATGTATTTAGGTATATATAAAGATGGGTATATGTATTTGGAAGTTTTAGAATCTAGAAAAAAGCCAATTTTGCAATATTGCACATCTTTTGAAGACTGGCTCATTGGTAGCATTGACAAAAAAGAAGACTGAATCAAGTAACTTTTTAAATATTAATATTTTGACTGGCTTTGAAGCAGTTTGATGGGCCTTTCTGGTTGGAATATAATGAAAGTTCTCCTAAGGAACCTGCCTACTGGTAGCTGAAATGTGACACACATCAAAGACACAATGATGTCCTTCTAGATCCAGTACTGGGATTCCTTTCAGTGAGGGTGCGCAAAGGATACATAGAACTGTATTTTAGAAGTAAATACAGGGTTTCTCTCTTAGCTACAAGAGAAAATGAAATGTTATTTTTTAATATGTAAATTTTTCGCTGGTATTACCATTATTTAAACCATGGTTAAAATATGGTATTTTCAAAAGTCACAAACATTTCTTTTAAATCAGGTTTGAAAATGAAGACCTCATCAATGCTAGGGGAACTCAACTGTTCTATGAAAAGCAAAATAGCTAAAATGTACTCTATAGTTTAGGACCTTGATTACATCTTTTTTAAACCATATGACCTAAACTCACTTTCTAAACTTTGGGTACAATACTTAGTTGCCTGCCCTGACATAGCTTGTTTTTATCATAAGTTTCTGTCTGCTGATTCAGTCTTCTGTTTGTCTGGTATCCCAAATGAGTTTGGTTATAAATTGATGTCAAAGTAGAATGGCTGAGGTCCAAAAAGGATATTGGTGAAACACCAGCAGAGCTTTTCAGCTTTATTTCAGGAGCCAAATTATGAATTGCTGTTTTCTAAACCAGAGTGAAACTCTACACTCACAAAGGACGACTTTTAGTTAATGATAACTCTGTCCTATTTTGCTGAAACTGTTGAAAAATGTAGCTACCCCCTGACTTTTTTGATGGGGCCGCAGCTTTTTTCTCACTGTGAAATTTTTGTCGTGGCTAGGTTTCACAGCAGTTCTGCAAAAAAAATTTGCAAATTGAAGCTATCCTGAAACTTTTTTGACACGACCACAGCTTTTTTTTTCACTTTTTTTGTTGGAGCAAATTTCACAGCAGTTCCTTGAAAAAATTTGCCAATGGCAAAATGCAGAATTACACAAGGAATACATGCCTGGCGTTCATCGCTACTTTCAGTACTTTAAATGTCATGTCTATTTTGGATTTCCCACATATGAGCTGGTGTATGCAATATATTTTTATAGAGACCTACATTGTTTGGGGGGTATAGTTTTTCATTAAAAACAATTCCATGAATGCATTTTAGTTTCCCTGACCTGTAAGCTGTCTTATTTTTCAACAGAAGCAGCACAGAGAAGATTGTAATAGTAACTTAGCACCTAATGATAGATATCAACACTGCTGACGATGCCTTAAATAATAATGAATAAATCTGTAACAGAAGCTTCATAAGCAGTTTAAAATAAACTGAGCACTCTCTAGACCCTAAATATAAATTGTAATAGATCTTCTCCTATATAAAAAAGAATATAAATACCATTAAGCAATGTCATATTTCATCGTATTGTTATATATATCTCTATTTCTTTTTTTGCTAGACATAAGTACTATATGACAATTTGATATGCAGAGGTATATACAATAATGCCTTTGCATCCCATGTATCTTGTAAAGTAACAAACCCCTGTGCGTTTGTAACAATATTATATCATTTCAAGTGGAATGGTGTGTTGTACATCTAGAAGAAATATAAGTGACAAACAGAAGTTTATTGGGGCCTTTTTATTGTTCCTTATTACAGCACAAATGTATCACCTAACATTATAAGGCATAAACAATGGATTGATTTCACAGAGCGTTTGATATAAACAGCAGCTGCTGCATGCAATGTGAATTTTAAAGGTCCCCAGAGAAATACATAAAGTGGGGAAAAGGCCATAAGAATAAAAAGTGAAATAACAGCGATTGGAGAGCAAAACATGATGTCATTCCAGGACACAGTGTCTGTATCTTATAAGAATGCAGTTTAGTACTCCATGCTGCTAAAAATTGATTAACTGTAGTCTTATCTGCCAAGTTTCACTTAGTGCTAACATAGATAGTTGGTTTAAGATTTTAGACCATACCAAATCATTTCAGTTCAATAGCAAATTAATGTAATGTCAAATTGAAAACTCTTTTATTTCATGCAGCATTGAACAAAATGTGAATGGGTTAAGTGTTGTCCCTAAATATATATCCAGGAATGATTTTGGAGTTGGGTTTTCAAATCAGTTAAGGTTAAAAAAATTATTTGAACCAAAATAAATTACTATTACAAATAATTATAATAGAAATCATAAATGTAATAATGACCAAAAAATGTTTTCAGATGATCTTATAGGTCATCTTTTCTTAATGGCATCAGCGAAAAAATTATTTTTATGTAGAAAAGCTGTTTAGACATGGGCTGACATTGACTCCCAACCGCTTCCCCATTGGCTCCCAACCTCTGCCCCATTTTTTTCACTCAAAATGCACTGTAGTCAATTGGTATTTTTTCCTGTGGAATTTTTCTTGTGATTTTTTAGCAGTGAAATTCTGCCATGGTTTCACAAAACTATCTGCTGATACAAACACAGAATTTATGACTGGCAAAATATTTCACTCATCACTATAAGCATGTCATTTCAAAAAATTGTATTTGTTAAAAAGCTAAAATGGATTTTAAAGTCTTTATTCTATTCAAATAAACGTGAAACTTTACAAATGAATGTTTGCTTATCTATTAAAAATTTGAATCTAAAATATTTGATCATATGAAACCATGACAAAACTTAAATCCATCACATTGGTTTTCTGCTCATCATTTTCAATGGGTCGACAAGCATTTAAAAAATGTTGAAAACCATGAAAAATTCATATAGAAAAATGTACTAAATTTTGCCTAGGACAACTCCCATTGTCTTCTACATGAAGTTTCAATGATTTAAGATGTAATTTTTTTATTTGAGGTTTTTTTTTTTCATTATAAATATCGAACATTTGAGTTTTGGAAGCCTTAATTCGAATTGAGTTTCAGCACAAAAAATATTGAATTCTGGCAAACTTTTGAATTTGAATGTTAATAAATCAGTCCCATAGCATTCCTTAAAAGCAAAAATGAGACATTTAAGCCATATATAATGGAATTATAGGTGGAGACATGCAACTTTCTCCTTTAGATCGCTGTGACCATCTATACTTTCCCATATCTATGCAGCCTTTTTGCACTTTTTTACTTTGCACTTAATCCTATTTACTAAATGAGACCCCAGATTTTTTGGTTTCTTGCTTTTCTCAAGACAAGGATTTAACAGTTTGGAGAGCTACACTAAAATAGCACAATGTCCTTAATTAGCTTTGTGTCCCCAATGCTGAAGGTTTCTCACAAGCAATAGATTATTGTTTCTCATTTTTTTTCTTTAGTAGGCAGTGCCAGTGAAACTAAATGCATAAGTATCCATATTAAATGCAAGTTAAAGCACGTGACTACCAGTTTAAAACACTTAATTGCTGAAAATCTCAAAAAGTACTTTCTGCTAGATAACATGGACATGGATAAGGGTAATAGCACACAGGGAGATTTGTTGCCCGCTGTTAAATCTATGTTACGGCTGACAACAGATCTCCCAAAATGCTTTCCTGCCAGCAATAATGTAAAAAAAAAAAAGTTGCCCAAGAAAACTTGAATAATGAAGTAATGTGTGTTTTCCCACCAGCTATTTACACTATTGGCGATGGAAAATGGAGAATGCCCCAAGGCAAATATGCACAGAAGAAATGCACTACTCTCACTTATGCACTACTGTTTATTGGAAAATACTGTATATAAAAGGTAGATTCCGCTTATATCTTTAAGCTTTCCTTGAAAATATATCCTACTAATTCCACAATTTAATTACTCTTCTTTGAAAAGCTCTCCTGTTAACCTATTAAATGTCACTCAAGCATCCACTTCCTGAAGTGATTCTATTGCAGTTCATTCACATCACAGATTTATACCATATTATGAAGCACTTTTGAGCTTTAATCATCCTGAACTCCTACACTACCCTACACATACAACTGGCATTTGAATGTTTTCTATTAAATGCTCTTTAACATTATTATTTTCTCTATCTTTATACTTGACGTAAGGTCATACATTTGGATCTGTTTCTGCAAAGGCAATTAACAACAATATAGCTTTGGCAATAGTTATTGACATAGTTACTGATTACTGAGCCCAACCAATAGCACAATCTATTGCCCAGCCCAGCAAAAGCAATATCATTATAAATGTATCTCATCTTTTTCAGAGTAATGCAATATATATATGTATATATATTATAAATATTTATAAATATATAAAACCTATAGCACTGAAATTTGGCACAAAAAAGACCAGTGGCTTGGCTTCCACTAGCAAAAAACATCACTGACTGACAGAGAATAAAGTCTGCAGCATTCAGATGCAAATCACATGGCAGCTTGGCTTATGGAAATATTGGGCACAGTCAAAAACTTCAAAAAAAAAGTTCAGTCCCATCCGACTTGCTCCTGTCCAGTCCATTAGATGATGCCACTGGTTTATATTAATCTTTATGAAAATTAATCAGGGTGATCTACTTGAACTGTTTAAAATTGCCCCAGTACAGTTAACCGTATCAACCTATTAGAGATGTTATTTAATTGTGCAACCTACAATACACTGATCAATAGTGATGAGCGAATCTGTCCCGTTTCACCACAAAATGTATTTAAAGATTTGCGAATCGGTGAAAATGACATGCATCAAAAAAAATTGTCACTAGCACCATTTTGGTTGACACGCACAGTAATTTTGAGCCAATTACAAAGCACAGAAAAATTTCGCTCATCACTACTGATCAACTCAAATTATTTTGCCCAATTTTAATAAATGGATGCCAGCGTTTCTGTGGCTTTACTGGAAAAAAAAGAATTCCCTCTATATTCAGTTATCAATGTACATTTTATTACATTGTGTTAACAGCGGTATAGATACTGTTGGCTGATGGCTTAGAGATAACAAAGAAATATCTAGATCTCTTTTTGTTAATAGCAGTTTAATGATGCCATTGTGGGAATAAAAAAAGCATTTATTAAAGGGCACAGCAGACATTAAAATGTAATATTATCTCATCTTAAAAATGTAAGTTCACATTAACTTGTACTGTGATGCAAGACTCTGTTAAACTGCTTTAAATCTTTCATTAATTTAACATGATATGAATAAACAAATACTCTCTCTAAGCTGTGACCCAAGAGCATACAAGAAAATGTTGTAACACATAACCTAGCAATTCACAATGTTGATTTTAAGGTCTCCAACTGTACCACCTCCTCCACTGCCTGTACATATGTTTCACATATTCATGAAACAATGATTCAACAGCTTTATTTTTGCCTAAATCTAGAAATTCATATTGCGTTAATATCAAGCAATAATTCCTACTCGTGTGCATTTATATCTAGCTAATTAATAATATAGTACAGTTATTGGATCCATTATCGGGAAACCCATCATCTAGAAAGTACCATTTTAACCAAATTATTCAAATTTTAGAAAATGATTTCCCATTTCTCTGTAAGGGCAATAACACACCGGGAGATTAGCCGCCCACAATAAATCTTCTCTACTGCAGTCTCGACCTGATCTCCTTCAAATGCTTTCTCACAGGCTAAATCTAATGGAAAGGAGCCTTGCCGAGTATGTTTCCCCACCAGCGATTAGCTGGGACCTATTGTTGCCCAGGGCAGCCAAATTTTTTTGTGGGCGACAGAACATCCCATGAATCATTGCCCTAATAAAATAGTACCTTGTACTTTATACCAACACAGATATAATTAATTGTTATTGGAGGCAAACAAATGCTAGTGTGTTTAATTTTTGTTTAAATTATTTTTTTAGTAGATTAAATGTATGGAGATCCAAATTATGGAAAGACCCCCTATCCAGAAAATCCCAGGTCCCAGGCATTCTGGAAAACAGATCCCATACCTTATACTTAATCATAAGGAATGTTAAAGTATGTGTGTTTTAACTGCTCATTAGATGATATTTCTATATGTTTTGCTGAGTGAAAGAAAGGGAAGCTTTTCTGTGTGTAAATCAAGTTCTTTAAAATTTATTGCATACAAAATCAAAACATATTTGGGCAGAACAATGAATAATTTAAGCATGAATTATGATTATGGGATATCTACATTATGGTCAGATTAATAGATTTTTTCATCTTCTTCAACTTATAAGGTAGTGGGTTAATTATGTTTTGACTCAATGTCATTTCAGAGACTGTGGGTTTTGTATTTAATAATTTATTCAGTTGGACTTTCATCAGCATAAACCAATTATTATAGTGTATTAAAGAACAGGGACCTTTATATAAAGGAATTTTTAGATTTAAATATTAACTGATTGAACTTACAAATGTATATTATATTGAAGTCTGTATGTAATAGTGTGGGATCTGCCATCCTAAAATTTGATGATTAGCTATTTATCAATTTTTCTTGCATTTTTTTTAAACTAAAATTTGGTAAAATTTTAGTCATGAGTCATTCAAACTCAAGCATTATCTACTGATTTGAGAATTCTCAAGAGTCTTTAAGTTGCTTTACCAGTAAAAAAATCACGCATGTAAACAAATTGTTGCGTGCATAAAAAAAATGATGCGTAAAAGTAACATTGCTGCACGCCATTTTTTTTATGTGCGGGACAATTTGTTTTGACGCGCCACAATACACGTTTCACAAATCTTTTCTCAAATGTTTTTCACAGTTTCGCAAATTTTTTGGTGAAGCGACAAGGGACAAAAGATTTGCTAAAAATATGCACTTGAAATCCCATGAAAGGTTTTTAAATATTGCTAATCTCCTTCCAAGACATTGAAATCATTAAAAAAAAACAAAAAAAAAAACCTGAAGTATATGTGTCTTTTCTATGTTTTAAGATTTTCATATATTTATTGTATTTACTAAATATGGTTGTTTTTGTTTAATTTTGTTTAAATAAATTTATAGTATATTCATGTCATTATTGCCATTAATTCATATAAATCATTGTAAAACTTATATCTAAAATCCTTGACTGGAATGAATGCTTGCATTCCTATTACATAACAATTAATGGTACTTTTAATAGCATTTTAATGCAAAAAAGCACGTAGCATGTAGTTTATTCTTCACTGCTTTAAAAAGAATCAGATTGAAGTTCACTGCAGATATTGATTTAGAAGCCCAAATAATATATAAGGCTGATTTGCAAGGGATTTAGAGCTTCATGTTTGCAACCTCAAGCAAACATTAGAACTAGAAATGTATACTTTTATTTATCTACTTAAATTATTCATGGACAGATTTACTATAGTGTAGCATTAAATGTCTTTCAATAACTTGGATCACAACACCATAAAGCAACACTATAGATAATGGCGTTCCTTTATTTTGGTCCAATAATTTATAGCTGTACGCAACAGACAAGTCACTGTTTCCAAACCCCCAGTGGTAAATTTGGGTGTAAATTTCAAGAAAGAAATATATCCTTAGAATTTTTGGCAGCAGGCAGAATGTATATTTGGAAATGTCCTCTTCTGTCCCAATGTACCCCATCACAAGGCATTTGAGGGTTTGTCTATACAGATATAAAACGGAACATAGTTGAGTATTCTGATATGATATGTATTTATATATTTATGAAGAGAAGCCTAAACAAATGACATTTTACCGTCTTCTATTTTTGTGTATTAAGAGAGCTTGCTTATTAGGGATGCCACGAATCCAGCATTTTTTTTGATGGATTCAGGTTCGGACGAATCCACGGTCTCTACTGAACTGGATCCAAACCACAATTAGCATAAATTAGCATATGCTAATTAGCATTCAGAAAGGGTTACATTTTAGGGGGGAACATTTTGGGTTTGGGGGTTCGGGCAAATAAAAAAAAGTGGGTTCGTGCATCCCTAATGCTTATACTGTATATGTGCCTTTATCATAGTCTTTTAATCAAAATTACATAATAACAAAATGCAATAGTTAATATAATTCAGCTACTCTGTAAATCATGATACTGTTATACAGGGTGGCTTAAACCCTAAAGACAGTGCTATAGTGTAAACAACAAACTATACCTATGATTACTTCAGCAAGTACTTGAACTAGGTATATTGAAAGCCCCAGTGCCCCAAATCTCCTTTTACCCACTAAGGCAAAATAAAGATATATATAAAGTCTTTTTTATTAATTTTGAATGACTGCATCTTCATATATTCCATGTTTTTTCTTACTTTTATACTAATTATACTTAGAAAACAAGCTGAAATATAGATTACAAAGGGAAGTAATAAAAAGGGATTTTCCAGTTGCAACACTGTTGATAGTAAGTATATTACCTCAAGGATCTGCCCTTGATTCACTGGTTTTCATTATAATTGTTGTCTATTAATTTTACTAAATTGTACAAAACAAAATATTCCATGGTTTAACCATGTGACTTCAAGAAAGGCAGCAAAATAACAAATGAGGTCACATTACCACATGCAAGTTAATGCATATGAGCAAAAAAAAACAAAAAAAAAAAAACACAACATGGATTCTTTATGACTATGAATATTTTCATTCATCCAGGTCATGATATATCTAGTATAAATAAATCTAAATCAACTAGACTTGCTAAGTAATGACTGAAGAAGTTTCACTACTCATCAGAGCAGCTTCTTCAGTTCAATCCGGCCATAAGCATTCACAGAAAAGCTAAACTGAGTGCTCTATCAAAAGAAACACTTTTTTGTAAACATGTTCTTCTGTATCAGACTTCCTCTCTCAGAAAAATCCCTGATTCCCGAGGGCCAGAGTGTGCACAGCTCTCTCCTCTCTCCCTTCTCTTGCTTCCACCTCCCAAAAGAATTCATAAGAACTCCCTCCCCCTCCCATCAGAATGTGTGATCTGAGCTACCAACAGCTACAGCTGCAACAGGAAGCTACTGACACCACACTAAAATGGCAGCTGCTATCTTAAACAAAAAGAGGGAGCTTCTAGGGCTCTAGAATTCTAGGTAGAACTAATGTGGCTAATCTATTGGCAGTAAAATGCCAAAGTGACTTTCCTTCTCCTTTAAACTGATCATCTGCTGTATAAATAAATGTATGAAAGGCAAAGGGATACAGCAAAGATTTCCTTCAACTTAGTTTAGTTTATCAACAATGTAAAGTTTCTCTGTGTTGCCTCAAAACCCCCCACCCATTGACTTGATTTTTGCCGTTTTGCAAATTTTTTGGTGAAGCTAAATGGGACAGATTCACGCATCACTACTTACAAGCTATTCCTTTTGTGATTAATTTACAAAATGTTATCTGCCACATTTAGTAAGAGTTTTTGAGTCTTGCTTTTAACAAAATGTATATTAATCTAGATAACTATATTTGAAATTCCATTACAGAAATATGTCATTAAGAAATATTTTTACAAAATCTGCTTGTGCCCCAACAGTACCGGTCAATACCCTTTTCAATATGAACTCTGTTTTTTTTCTACCACTATAGCCTCAAAATATTGTATTTATCTTGATCTTTATTTCATAAAATGTGTATTTCTACATAATTCAGGTATTCCTTAATGAGTTTGATTCCCTTCAAACTTCCCTGTAAAGTTCAACATAGTCTTTTTCTCTACAGTATGTATTGGAAATGAAGTTGCATTGCATTTCCAATACATACTGTACATTATGTTGCATTAGGTAGCCAGCCTAGTGGAGTGAGGGAAAATAAGAATTATACCATTCAGCCAGAATAGGCCTGTCAGCTAATGTGAACACTTGCATGAAAACCAGTGTGACAGATTTTATCACAAACTACAGACAGATTGAGGCACAATCCATTTCCCAATAGTGGAAGTGCAAGATAACAGTCCTAAAGTAAAGTGGCAATGTAACTGGTTTCAAAAATGCCCCCTTGGATAAACAGGATGCCAGAAAAGAAATTGCCAGAACAAATTTAAAAGGCTATTCATTTTGTTTCTTGGGCTTCTTGGCAGATAGAAAGCCTGTGGCTGAAATTGCAGAATTTAGTTTGGACCAACATACTTTCTTCCACACACTGTAATATTTATCATTAAGCACTAATGCTCACCACATCCAAAAGCTTTCTTCCTGCTGACATCAATTACTGAGCAAGTAAGGAGGTGCACAGATCCCTTTTTGTGGATCAAGCAGAGCTCTGCACATTTTATTAGCTGAGTGTCAAAAACAGCACGAATAAAATAAAAAGTGTAGATAATTGTAGTTTATTTGACATCTGGAAAGTGTGTGCTTCAGATTGCTGAAGTTATTTTGAATTCAGGAACTTTGCATTAAAATGTCTCAAAACCTATGTACACAGGATGGCCTACAATAAATATATAATGGTTATTAGATATCACAGGGAATGCAGAGAAATTCCCATCAGTTTCAACATATTTCATTGTCAGGATAATCTGCAAACAGATTTATCACTGCTAATGAACATGTCAGTTACAAGGTGTTGGCCTGCTTTGAGCAGTAAAATACTGTAGCATTTTTTTGAAAGAGTGTTAGAGCTCAAAGTCCTTTCCCAATCATTAATCCTACATGCAGATCATGCAAAAAAGGAGGGACAGAATACTTGCACAACTCCTTTGTGTCCTGCAACAAATCATTAATGGTGGAATAATTGTTAAGTGTACACCAGTGCTGCGTTGTTTATGAACAAACCCACTCTGAGAAACCACACACCATGGGGTGTTATATCAGAACCACAGAGAGTATCATAGAATAGCGGTAGGCTATACAGCTTCAGAGACAGGCAGTTTTTAAAGGAACTCGTTAATGGCAATATATGATATTATCATATATGATTTAAAGATGTCATGCATCAACTAAGAAAATAGTATCTTAGGTTTTTATTTGTAATTATACTCCTGTATAGCATCCAGAAATCCCAGGACTAAGTGACACAGCATGAGGATTGGGGTGCTCATATAGTCCCTGGGACTTTGGGAGGGAATAGGAATGTTTATTTCCCATCTGTAATTGAAACTTTAGTATACCATATTAGTTATGCTTAAATGTTTAAAATGCAAGATAACAATTTAAAATAAACATTTATTAGGTTATTGAAAGACTAGAAAAACCCTAAAAAGCTAGCAGAAAATGTAAAACAAACTTTGTCTCTTGTAGGAATTTACAGATGTTAGTGATGAGTGAATTTTTTGCCAGGCATGGTTTTGCAGCAAATTTTGGCATTTTACCACTGGCTAATTATCTTGTGAAACTTCAGCGAAAATCTGCCGCGGAAAAATTCGTTGTGCATCAAAAAAAGTTGCAGTCGTGTCAAAAATAGGCGTGATTGCATAAAAATGAGCATGGCAAAAAAAGACGCATGCAACAAATGTGTTTCGTCGATTTTTCACTATTTCACAAATTTTCCAAATGACATTCAATAAGAGAAAGATCAGCAATCTTCTCACTGGGAATGTAAAAGTAAATCAGTCCAAGTGACCTTCTTAAATAGAACATGAATGTGTGTGTTTGGCTGGATACTGTATTTAACTGTTTTCTTAAATGCTCGCTTTAAATGGGTAGACTGCCCAATATTTTAATACAGAAAGGAGTAGCATAGGAGCTACAATACTGTGAGCTGAATATGTTTTTATGAAGAAAGAGTATATCAACCTAATCTATGGTAACTGATCATTTTTTTGTGTTAAGGAGGGTTTAGCGATATTATTTACATACTATTCCTTCTGTGAGTGAAAAGGTAATCTATATATTGCAGGGGTGTCAAACTCAATTACATAAGGGGGGCGAAATCTAAAACACAGGCCAAATCACGGGCCGACTGTGCCTGCACCAATTGCTTGACTGTGCCGTTCCAGTCCCAGTGGCGCCACTTGGACTAGAGAGGCGCTGTCAGGCAAAAGGCACCGCACGTTCAGGCACAGTCACCATTAAACAGCCAGGCGGGCCAGATTTGGCCCATTGTCCTTGTGTTTGACACATGTGACATATTATATTTGGAATGTGGAATTGTGACCTGAAATAAATAGCTATGCACTTGGGCAAAAAAGCCCAGTAACCTGGATTCAATACAATTTAATTTTGTTATTAGTAAATTAGTAAGTAAAGTTAGTAAGTTTAGAATCAGATATTGCGAGACATGTATAAAAAAAATGAAGTTTGTGAATTTTTTGAGTTTTTATTTAATTCAAAAAAACTAGAAAACTCAGCAGACTTAAATGTATGCTTAATTATTAAAAAAAACCTGAATCTCAAAAACTTGATTGGTTAAATACCATCATACTAACATAAGACTTAAATGCAGCAAAATCACATTCTACTCCTTATTTTCAATGAATCTATTTTATAGGTTTATGAAACCACGGCTAATTCCCAGGAATGTTAGTCATTTATCAAAAGATTGGAATGAGAACAGCATGAATGAAAAAAAACAGAAAAAAGCAAAAACTGTAACTTGTTGCACTGTGTATTGTTGCATAAATGATAGCATCAAAAACCCTGAAAACCTCTAAAACCACAAAGCAAAGAAAGATCTTCCAGACATCTACCATTGACTTTTACATGGTCTCAACAGGTTTTAGATGGTGTATTTTTGCTTTCTGATTTGTTGTGGTTTTGCTGTATAGTAAATCACAAAACACTTATGTGCCGCTAATAAGAAAAGTTCAGGAAGATGTACAGTAAAAAGCAAATTATGTAATGAGTTAAGATTTTCACAGGAGTGGAATTAAAAGTGCAGACCACCTCTGAAGACACTTGAGGGACCACCACTGAAAATATGTTGGTTAGATTTTTTTTAATCAGTAAATATAGGTTTAGATTCAATTAGGATAGCACAAGAAATTGTTAGTGCTAAATATATAATTGACTGATAAGATGCAAATGTGGAAGTGTGGCGTTCAACAGTTATCAAATACACAAGCAAAGGATGACTAAACTGTAAAAAAAATCTGTAAGATAGCTATATATAAATATATATGTGTCACACTACACAATATAGCTGTTTTTCAGCCAGCATTGATTAATGAGTTGTGCTGTGCTTGTTAAGCAATGTACTGTAATGGCATTGCTGTTTTTATGTTGCCATTTTGAATAATGGGTTTCTAAAAAATAGATTTCATATTTGTATTACAAGGCAAAGCTATATGGAATAGGATTATATGACATATATATTGCTTTGCTTCTGTACTTCTACATTTGCTTTTGTGGTTTTTCAGAATAGATACCATAGTAATAATAATAGCTAGAAGAGTACCTGTAGAAAAACTCTTTGTTTTTAAAAACACACACATCAAAATTAAAAGCATGTTTACACAGTCCACCTGCTTTTATACACATCAATAAATTCCTGGGTAGCTTATTGTATTTCACATTATGGTTTTTCTTAATACATATTTTGAAGAAAAAATGCTAGAGATTCCTTGTGTCTAAAGATACCCCCATGTATTGTTAGATTTCTCTTTTTTTATAATATACCACATGGAAGAATGAATACACAAACTTTAGTGGCCTTAGGAATTTATATGGTTGTGAAGCTCATTAATATATGTAATATCTGTTTTATATGTTTTACTAGAGGTTATATTTTCTCTCTGATTGATAAGTCGCAATTGTGAAAAAGCAGAACATCGTTCATTAAATAAGTCACTGAATTCAATTTGATTCCTGGTGAGGATTCCTGCATGTTAGGAATTGCTGGTTTGACTGGCTTGTAAGCAGCCAATTGCTGAATAACCATTTGCAAATAACTGAGGTTCAGAAACAGGATTTAACAGAAAACGAAGAAAAACAAAAACCTCTGTATATGGAGCGGACAATAAACAAGTCCAAGTTCAGGCAGAAGTCTGGACAGGCAGCAACCAAAAACAGCGTGTTAGAACTGTGATGTGAAGTTACTGGCAAGGCATGAGTTAATGGGTTTGCATGCATGGAACGAGTTAACAAGCACTGGTGGGAGTAGCCTATCAACAGCAAACACAGGTTTTATACACTCTGGGAATGCACACATCATTGCTAGTTCAATTGAGCTTTAGTGTGATCAAGACAGAAATCTCTGAGTGTTTTGGAACACAAGTTAGAGTGAATCTCTGCAACTGAATTGTGTGTGTTCTGCTTAGAGTTGCCCATTGAACCACACTCATTGCCACATAGATTGAATCTCCCACCCTGAATATACCCACTATTTGCCCCCCCCCCCCCCTCTAGGACAGAGTGATTCTCCTAGAGAGTTGTCACATTAATTACTTACAACCCCTTAAACTGTTAGTTTGCTACAATTGCTGCCTTCAGCCACTGGGACCTGCAATTTAATGTCAAGTTACTGCAAAAGTTGTAATACAGTTCTAGAGAACAGGCCAAAGGTCAGGCAGATGGATTGAGGATTGCAGCTGGATTGAAGGCATGGGCCAGGGAATACAGACAGGTAAACCAGGGAAGGGAGTTCTTAATACTGTGTACCTTAACTGTGATCTTGGACAAATCGCCTAATCTCCGTGCACTTCAAACAAAGAAAGTCAAATATGTAACATAACAAAGATTCCACCAATTCTAGTAACCCATACAAACCATTAGCAGGTAAAATTTACTGATAATATCTGTTGGGTTGATATGGCCTACTTGACTTAGAGCAAATGTATTTAAATTCAAATTCGAGTCTTTGCCGCAATTTCCAATCTCAAACATTTAAATGCAAACATTTATCAGTTAAAACCTGGTGAGCATCTATAGATGTCATGAGGAAGTATTTTTTCAACCTTCAAGCTATTTTATTATTTTTTTTAAAAAATTAAAAAATGTAAGTCAATTTTTTTTTTAACTTAATGGAATAATATAATATTCAAAACAATTGCATTTTTTCCCCTACAAATTAACATGAAAACTAAGTGGCCTCCCAGTGCAAACACTGGCCTTTTATTACATCACCTTGCAGAACTATTATCACTAAAGAGGTGGGATAAATTATATCTGTTTAAGCAGAGCACAGTGCTGTGTAGTAACAAGTAAGAATATAAAGGAGGAGATTGGAGGTAATGTTTAGTTGACTTAAGGTATAGAGATCCAAATTATGGAAAGACCCCTTATCCAGAATACCCTAGGTCCCAAGCATTCTGGATAATGAGTACTATATCTGTATTTAAAAACAGTTTAATTAAAATATATATATATGGTTAAGAATGATGGTTTGATTTAAGTTGGCCGCTGGCTTAAGCTCTCAGACCCGTCCTTCTGATATGCCTGTGAATGCTAAGAGTTCTAGCTCTTAGATAACAAATAGGTCACATCCTTATCATTTTTAGATTTAAGTTCATAATCCATATAATACATATGTTGTGCCACGCTTGGTCACAACCCTTTTATAATACCATAAATTGCAGCTGTGTGTAGATTATTGCTTATTACATAGGTCAAGCCACATATGTGGTGTCAGAAGATGTCAGAAAGAGTTTTTGTTTAGCAACATGTGGAGGAAGCTGGATATTCTTGTCATATCCTTAAAAAACGTTGTCTATGTTAAAGGGACATTAACTACACAAAAAAAGTAATTTGATAATTGTAATGTACTGTAGCCCTGCATTGGTAAGACTGGCATGGTCTGAAAGATTACTATAATTTATATAATCAAGCTACTGTGTAGCCATGGGGGCAGCCATTCAAGCTGAAAGGATAAAAGGCACTAGTTTACATAGCTGATAATAGATACACTATGTAGAATACAATGGGTTTAGCTCTTACACAGGAATATAACCAGGGAACCAGGGGTCAAATAAAATTCATGGTTCTCTAAAGGACTGAAAACATTTCTTATATAAAATAAGACATGTTGCCAATAAAAGCAGCTTTTAGATCAATAGGTCCAAACTTTAGGTTTAAACTTTACTTTGCTGGTCTTTATTATATTTAAGGATACACTCTCTAGTGATTTAAAATAATAGTTATAGTTTCTTTCAAAAGACAGCAAAACATTTTGGTTTCAGATGTCCACTGCTATCAAAGTTTTGTGAAATGGGTCTGTATTTTGTGCATCCCTAATTATAGCCACTGAATATAGTGATGAGTGACTTATTTCTATTGAAGAAATACAGTTGTATAGGGGTATCCAAAATGATTCAAATCTTCTTTACTAGGCTGTATTAAATGAAGCATCTGAACCGATATTTGAAAAGTCTTGCTTAATGTTCAAAAATTGAAAATACCCAAATACTTTATTATGCTCTGTTAATTTCTCCATCACCCAGCAGATTAGCATGAGCTAAGATGTGTGAGAATGTCTCGCAATGCGCTGCACTGAACCTGTCTGTTGCAGGTGCGTTATAATCTTTAAGAGCCTTAATTTTATCCATTATGTCTTGTAAGGTGATAATTAAATTGTGGTCCTCCTCAGCAATTTGCACATATTGCAAACTCCCTCTAGACAATTGTCGATTTTCGACTACATGAACAGAACCATTGTAAGGTTATATTTAACAAAGAATGATTTAATTTAAGTGTAATGCACACTTTTCAATGAATTACAGAGAAAATTATGTTTAATGACTAAAAATGCTAGAATTCCCCATATGGGGCTTATTTATAAAGGTTTAAAAAATGTGCTAAATACACTAAACATTGACACTTTACTGCCATGTATGATTATATATGCAAATTGTTAGTTAACGGTAGCATTTTAGCATTAAATGATACGTAATTGGTGTCACTTTTTACAAAGCATTTTATATCACTTTTCACACCAGAAATTCTTTGCTGCCTCAATTTGTCATTGACTTTAATGAGTTATGAAAGGTCTAATGTGATGCAAAATTGGTGTGCAAATTGTGATGCAAAAAATACAGTTATACAAATACACTTAGCAGTATTGTTTCTGTAATAGCATTTATACAATGTATTGTATGTACAAGCCAATACAATTTAAAAAATCTAGCACAAATAAGCCACTTCTTGACAATATTAAATATAATACAAAAGTGCAATTTTTCACCACATTTACTATTCAGTCCAGGTCACCATATACCGCAGACTAAAAGAAAGTATATAGATTTTTACTATTTTAAGCCAAAAATTAATTTTTCACACAAACCAATTGTCATTTAACTTGTTACACCCATTGGACAACATATCACCCTGTGTTTTGCAAGCTTAAAGGCAAAGTCAAATGTGGTGCTTTCCACCACCAAAATCTGGTGATGTCATGCAGAAATCAAAAGGGGTTATGTAATAAATGGCACCAAGTTTGCCCAGGAGCAGTAACCCATAGCAACAATCAGCAGGTACAATTTACAGGTCACCTGTGTAAAAACAAACATCTCTTTAGTAAAATATAAATCTAAGCTTATGGCAAAACACACACTATTGACTCCCTTAACAAATAATTCTGCTTTCCTGCCCGGACTACAAAAAGGCTATTTTACTAACTGGCAAATGACACAATATTACAGATCTTTTCACAATTCACAATCACTTTCACAATTACAAAATACACTTGCTTTGCCGAACCAGGAATATTTTAAATATCAACAAATAGCAAGTTTCATACTACCAATCCTTAAAGGCATCACCGGTGACCAAACTTCCACAAGTTTTGAAAACATGTGCCGTCAAAAGTCACCTCCCTCACGCTGTGTCTCCTCCATATACCAAACTCTATCTCAAGCAACCTCCTCCTCTTCAAGTCTTCCACATTTTACAAAGTGGGAAAAAGCTTTAAACAAGCACTTCACAGAACTAGAATTAGAAGGAATAACACTCAAATCATTCACTGGGCAAAGGAGCTGCTGAATACTGGAAAACAATTATAAAATTATCACAGGATGGTACAACACTAAACTAAGCAAAATTTTCCCAGGAACACCGGACAGCTGCTGGCGATGCAGACAGTCACCAGGCACCCTAACACATATACTATGGGATTATTCTGAGATACAAAAATTTTGGTCCGAAATACTACATATCTGCAATGACAAACTACAGCTGGAAATAGATAAAGACCCAGCAACAGTCCTCCTGCATCACAACGCCCAGTCTGTTCCATCCTATAAGAAATCACTTGCCCAATACGCACTTAACGCGGCCAAACTGTTAATTTCCCGAAAATGGAAATCCACAATACTACCCACTATCACAGAATAGATTCAGGAAATGGAGGACATTCGCGAATTCGAGGAGCTACATACGGATCATATAAAGCCAAACAAAATCACTGGGCCACCTGGCGACTGTGGCGAGCATACCTGGACACAAGGATAACAAGCCCAACAAATCATGACAGTTAATATTTTTGGGAGAGCTGACTCTGCCAGACCATGCCTTTAGCACAAATGTTGAGGGCTAAAAGGTCAGCAAAATGATGGTATAAATGCTAGATAGGCTCATGCTAAATGGAAATCATTATAAAATGTGACTCTTTGATGGCTATTCCCCCACTTCCTACTAGATAAGCTTCCGTCTACAACTTTTCCCCCCTTCCTCCCTTGGACATAAAAATCCAATCCAACAACCACAAGCAGTTCTGACAGACAGTTTTTTTCTCTCCTTCCTTATCTCTTTTTTTGTGTACTAAGCACCATGAGCAACATGATGTACTACCAATTTACCTCGCGTTATGATTAATATGCTTCTCTATTACCATTGAAATACTGTTTACTATTCTTACTGAAGGTTGGATTGTATACAAAACCCAATAAAATTTTTAAAACAAACATCTCATTGGTTGCTAAGGGTTATTGCTCCTGGGCAAACTTCGTACCTCTTATTACATATGGGGGAATGTGAGCTGTGCCTGTCTATATCAAATCTTTGTATAATTCATGGTTTTAGCGGTTTTTCCATTTGTAAGTACACAAAAATTCTTATGAAAATGAGGATTTCAAGGTTGCCGGATTCTTATTCCTATTTGGTCCACATTTTTATTATATCATGCTTTTTACATATGGATCTTTTAATAAAGAAGTCAATATTCACTCTTTTTTAATTTGAAAGTTTCTTCATGGTAGAAAAAAATTACACAAATTTGAATTTTGCATAGTAGTATTTTCTCTCAAAAAAGGAATTGAAATAAATTCTGTAAAAATAGTGAGTCTGTATCTATATAGTGCACACGAGAGTTTCAGAAAAGAAATTCTCTAAAAATAACAATTACATTTCTTGCAAAGCTGCCTATTCCTCTAGAAGCCTGCAGCTATTACTGGGACCAGCATGTAAACAGAAACCTCTCTTGCAACCTGTGCACTTGATGGGTCTCTGCACCATTAAATAAACATTTTGGTCACTACAGTGTGACCTCTGTATCCACAAAAAAAAATCCACAGTCCTTAGATTGAAAATTCTTTATATAAGATTTGCAATTTTCATAACACAAATTATTACACGCTCAACTGGAACCTACATTATATAACCCTGTTCCCACAATCACACATCTATGCACTTTTGCACCAAGCAAAGTCTGTAATACCATGCATGTGTGGCCCCTCCATATTACCCATTGAACTAATATCAGTACCAGTGGGTGCTGCAATTCTGACTTTACTTTACAGATGGTTCTTTTCCTACCAAAAGGCAATTCTAATCATTAATAGTTCTTACTTACCCTCCTCAATAAACAAGCACTACAGGCTTATAGCACTGGAGACAAGCACCAAACAAATTACAGAAAAAGGTCAAATTAATTTCAGGTAGAAGATAGCATTATGAGGACATTGCATGATATATAATATAATAAATCTTTTCAGATACATGGGCCTTTTACTGTGCTGTTAATTGCATTGACATAAACCTTTAAAGAGTTCTTCTTTGAATTAGTTACAGATAAAATTGTATTTTCCCTCTTGTCTGTATATCAAATAAAAAGTTCACTAAAATTAATAGGTTTCAAAACTTTGGAAACTCTACCAGAAATGAAAACAGTGATGCATGTCTAATGCATAGAATTAGAGGCTCTTATTTCGGTGCCATAATGAAAACGTGAAAACATATTACATTTGTTCGATCTACAACCAATTTCACATCATTACTGGGATTGAAATTTGTAGTTTGAATAAATCGTAATATGGCTATACATACCTATATTTGGTGGAATAGTCTGGCTAATTTCAACTACACTGCCCAACTATTTAGGTATTTAAGAAAAAACCTTGAAAAATCTCAAATACCTCAAATTTGTGTTTTACTCATCATTTTTAATGGACCAACATGCTAAAAAAATTTTTTGAAAAACTTGAATTGACTAAATAGTTTACATTTTGCCTAGGACAGCTGTCATTAACTTCTACATGACTCAAAAGTTTTGTGTTTAAGTTCGTATTTATAAACAAATATTGAAAATGTGTTTTTAAAATTATGACTCCAATTCATGATTTTTAGTGCAAAAATACTTTGAATTGTGGAAAAAATACTTATGTTGATAAAAAAAAACCCTTACTGTCACTTTTGCTGAGCAAAACATGGCTTCTTTTGAAAGAATGATCCATTTCTGATTCAGAACAATAACTTACATATATAGAAGCTCATTAAAAGCCAAACATAATATAGCTACAGTATGTAAATAACATTAGTCCAACAAATAGGAAAATTGTTTTGCATGTTAAGGTTTAAATAAACCTAGTTGGTTATACATAAAAAGGCATGTACATTTGCCAGGATCAACAAGCCTAAATATTAATTGGCAATTCCAATATCCGTGATATTGAAGTGAGTAATGGTACCAGATAGTGATGAGCAAATTTTTTCACCATGTATGGATTTGCTTCAAATTTCCGCATTTCGCCACTGATGAATTGTTGGGCAAAACTTCAGCAAAAAGTCGCCACTGAAAAATTTGTTGCGCTGCAAAAAAAAGTCCCAGCTGTTGCAAAGTAGACGAGGTCATGGGAAAAAAAAGACATGTGTGACAAAAAAAACCACAAATCAAACGTGTTTCATGGATTTTTCACCATTTCGCGAATGTTACTGTTGTTTTGCAAATTTTTCGATGAAGCAAAATGGGACAGATTCACTCATCACTAGTACCAGATATATAATCAGGAAAAAATAGATATTAAGTTTCAATTTAAATAGGGATTTAAAGAAAAGTTTAATCATTTATTTTCTCTCTCTCTTAGGATTCACATTCAGTATTCGGCTGAATCTTTCACAAAGGATTCAGGGTTCGTCTGAATCCCAAAATAGTGGATTCAGTGCATCCCAACAATGCAATAAAATGTTCTTGTTCTCAACCCTACAACTGAGTAGAAGAAAGTAACTATAAATGAGTTTAAGTTAATTACAGTTAAATTAAAAGAGCTATCAAAATGGCACAAGATGCAAAAATCAATGCAGTGTAAAATTATCTGAACAAGGATCCCCGTAATTACAAAATATAAACAACATTTTTCCTTTTCTTTACAGAGGTATTGTAAAGATGTACTCAGCTGGCACCTATAGTTCAGACTAGAAGAAAATATTTTTATAAATGATTAGAAATTAATCAAACGGAACTTCCAGGGAAAAAAAATCTAAATATAACGTCTATTATTATTATTTTATTTTTTTTTAATATCAGAAAAATTCATTATGGCTAGTTTCCAAAACTTTTAATTTAGCAATATAAATTTCAAATTTGATCACAGGACTTGCTTTGCTTGTGTGTAGTAATGAATATTTTTTTTCAGCAGGCATGGACTTACAGCAAAATTCTGCATGTTGCCACATGCAAAACTACAGCAAAAATTAGCCAAAAAAAAGGAGGAAATGTGTGTGTTTGTGTGCCGACTTGTTCCCAGATGACACCACATACTGTAAAAGATATAGAGCTTATGCTTTTTATATACTCTGCACTGACTGTAAGTTTAGAAATGGCAGAAACAAGAATGGGAAGAGTGCTAAAAGATCTCAAGGGAATCTTATTTTGATGTAGGCAACAAGACCACTAAAAATGTTATACAAATATTGGTGACAATAGAACGTGACAAGGCACTTCTAAAAAGTAGAATTGTCACTGTATTTTTACCTGCAGTTTCTGTTTGTTGTCTAATCCTTTATAGTTTGATATCTCAGGAGTATAATTATTTTATAATTAGATGTTTCATGGAAACAGGAAAATCGTTTCAAATCTTACAAATGTTAATGTTCACATCACAGGTTCAAAGAAAAAATGGCTTTTTCAGCTGTCATTCTTAATAAAAGCTTTAATATATATATATATATATATATATATAAATATATATATATATATATATATATACACATACATACGTACAGTAAATGCTTGTTTGCATTGCAAACATCCATATGTAATTATTAAAAACAATATTATAAATAAATATGTAATGTACATATTGCAATGAAAATTAAATACACAGCATTTTCTCCTTCTTTTTCTCAAGCTTAAAACACCTAAATAAATAATAATTAGTGATGGGTGAAATAATTCATCAGGCATGGATTTGCGGCAAATTTCCAAGCTTTGCCATTGGCGGATTGTTTCATGAAACATGTGACCAAATTTGGCACAAGAAAATTTGCCGCACAACAAAAATTGTCGCCCACATCCAAAAAAAATTGTTTGCGCCGTATAAAAATACCTGCATCTAAAAAATGTTGCCTGTTTCACAAATCATTTAAAAGATTTACAAATTTTTCCTCGTAGTAAAATGGGACAGATTTGCTCATTACTAATTATATATATATATATATATATATATACAACCCGGATTCCAAAAAAGTTGGGACACTAAACAAATTGTGAATAAAAACTGAATGCAATGATGTGGAGGTGCCAACTTTTAATATTTTATTCAGAATAGAACATAAATCACGGAACAAAAGTTTAAACTGAGAAAATGTACCATTTTAAGGGAAAAATATGTTGATTCAGAATTTCATGGTGTCAACAAATCCCAAAAAAGTTGGGACAAGGCCATTTTCACTACTGTGTGGCATCTCCCCTTCTTCTTACAACACTCAGACATCTGGGGACCGAGGAGACCAGTTTCTCAAGTTTAGGAATAGGAATGCTCTCCCATTCTTGTCTAATACAGGCCTCTAACTGTTCAATCGTCTTGGGCCTTCTTTGTCGCACCTTCCTCTTTATGATGCGCCAAATGTTCTCTATAGGTGAAAGATCTGGACTGCAGACTGGCCATTTCAGTACCTGGATCCTTCTCCTACGCAGCCATGATGTTGTGATTGATGCAGAATGTGGTCTGGCATTATCTTGTTGAAAAATGCAGGGTCTTCCCTGAAAGAGATGACGTCTGGATGGGAGCATATGTTGTTCTAGAACCTGAATATATTTTTCTGCATTGATGCTGCCTTTCCAGACATGCAAGCTGCCCATGCCACACGCACTCATGCAACCCCATACCATCAGAGATGCAGGCTTCTGAACTGAGCGTTGATAACAACTTGGGTTGTCCTTGTCCTCTTTGGTCCGGATGACATGGCGTCCCAGATTTCCAAAAAGAACTTTGAATCGTGACTCGTCTGACCACAGAACAGTCTTCCATTTTGCCACACTCCATTTTAAATGATCCCTGGCCCAGTGAAAACGCCTGAGCTTGTGGATCTTGCTTAGAAATGGCTTCTTCTTTGCACTGTAGAGTTTCAGCTGGCAACGGCGGATGAAACGGTGGATTGTGTTCACTGACAATGGTTTCTGGAAGTATTCCTGAGCCCATTCTGTGATTTCCTTTACAGTAGCATTCCTGTTTGTGGTGCAGTGTCGTTTAAGGGCCCGGAGATCACGGGCATCCAGTATGGTTTTACGGCCTTGACCCTTACGCACAGAGATTGTTCCAGATTCTCTGAATCTTTGGATGATGTTATGCACTGTTGATAATGATAGATGCAAAATCTTTGCAATTTTTCGCTGGGTAACACCTTTCTGATATTGCTTCACTATCTTTCTGCGCAACATTGTGGGAATTGGTGATCCTCTACCCATCTTGGCTTCTGAGAGACACTGCCACTCTTTTTATACCCAATCATGTTGCCAATTGACCTAATTAGTGTTATTTGGTCTTCCAGCTCTTCGTTATGCTCAAATTAACTTTTTCCAGCCTCTTATTGCTACTTGTCCCAACTTTTTGGGGATTTGTTGACACCATGAAATTCTGAATCAACATATTTTTCCCTTAAAAAGGTACATTTTCTCAGTTTAAACTTTTGTTTCGTGATTTATGTTCTATTCTGAATAAAATATTAGAAGTTGGCACCTCCACATCATTGCGTTCAGTTTTTATTCACAATTTGTTTAGTGTCCCAACTTTTTTGGAATCCAGTTTGTATATCCTATTTAATGAACTTTTTATTAAACAATAGACCAAATCACTCGCTCTCTTCAGTGTAGAATAACGTATTTAAGATATAAGATATTTAGTAAGTATAACTGACATAAGTTGTTCACATCTAAGAAAATGTTAAAGAATCAATCATGTTTCATTGTTAGCAAAAAAATCAGGATGGGAAAGGATGATCAGCGTCATGGAAAAGCGAAAAGACAAGAACTACATTTGCTTGCCTCCAAAATATCATGAGAGGTTGTACAATAGCTGCAGAGTTATTGTTTCTTTATCACCACATTTTTATAAAGTCTTATTTCGAATGATGGATAGAGTTTAGACTGTATGGGGCATATTAGTTAGCACAGCACCCTGAAGTTCTCAGGACAAGATGTTCTTCCCAGATTTGCCTTGGGTTTCCACTAAGAGGTGTTGATTTCTTTTGCAGTTCAAACATACTGTTAGGCTAACTGACCTATAACATAACCAATAAAATGACCACTAGCATGATCAGGCTCCTGCAGTAGTGAAACT
The DNA here is from genome assembly GCF_000004195.4 of Xenopus tropicalis. Lineage (NCBI taxonomy): Eukaryota > Metazoa > Chordata > Amphibia > Anura > Pipidae > Xenopus > Xenopus tropicalis. The sequence continues at coordinate 60,517,302 of NC_030679.2, read as the reverse complement.
AAATTGTAAGCCCCACTGCAGCGAAGAACCTACTTTTTTTCAAAATTGCTTTAATATGTGGGCTATTTGTTATTTCTTGCACTAAACAGGGTAAACTTTGAATCTTAAAGTCAAATTATACTTCCTAGTCCAAATGAGCAAAGTAAAACAGCAGTCAGTAGTCTATCAAGAACCCTTTGTATGATGTATAATGAGGTGTGTGTGTGTGTGTGTGTGTGTGTGTGTGTGTGTGTACAAGCAGAATTATATTTTACTCTGCATCAAAAACAATAAGTAGGGTGTAGATCTACATGATCGTGGGATCATTTCAAACTACATCTGTAAGTTAATAGTATTACTTAAACCAACATGTTTTAGCTTTAAGAAAAAAACATTAGGCTTTGGTATTTGTGTAAATAAAATGATCATGTAAAATGATTACACTTTTAAACAGCTGCTGGTAGCTACACATTTTAATTAAAGCAAAGCTCAGATGTTTCCAGGATTACCATTTTTAAAATGGGATGAAACAAATACTTGTTTATTACAGAAAAATCAGTTGATTAAGTCACAAACTTTGGGCATGTACCTTAGAAGCAGAAACCTCATTTGGAGAATCAATTGCTTATATTTTGATATGGGCAAGTGCTATTATGCATACTGAGTGGAAAAGCTACCTTCAAATTGTAAATGAGAACAAGGAAAACATTTTAGTCAATTGCTCAGAGAACCATTAGGGATTCTTCATTAGTGGGTTTTGTTGATATCTGTTCACCACACTAATGAGAAATGTTGGTATAAAGAAAAATACATCAAACATGACAATACATTGGTTTAATCAAGCACGTTTTCTACATTAATCTTTTATTCTAGATTTGTTGCTCATTATCATTATATGCATTAACTAATTTTCCGCCAGGAAGGAAAAATGGCACCTTTATTTATGGTTCAGAAACTCAAAAGTTTGATATGTAAGTGCAAAAAATCCAAAAACTAAAATTAAAACCTTTGGCATCTAAAAGTTTGGGAGTTTATATAGAAGTCAATGGGAGCTGTGCTAGGTAATATTCAAGCCATTTATATAATTTGAGATTTTTGAGTTTTTTTGAGCTTGTAACCTCACAAATTTGAGGAGTTTGGGTGTTTTTCCATGATATTATTCAATCAAGTTTTATTTTAATATTCAGATTTTTTAATAAATAAGCAAACACTTGCATTTTTTTTGTTGTTTTTTTTTTTTTTTTAAATTGGGAGTTTATTCATTCCCTATCCCATTAAATGCGTCCTTTAAAGTACAGAAATATTTAAGTCTTTACTACCAGTGGGTGAGTTAGGGTACAAAGTGTAAACAAACAGGAGTAAAATATCATGATTTTTTTGACCTTGCACTTTCCCTCCTTATTATTACCAGTCAGGGCACAGAGACCAGCGTGTACCTGCGCACAGATATATATGGCCTTTGTATATGGCCTTGTGGGGCGCAATTTCCATGCATTTGTGCTCCAGCACTTGTGCTTCTGCCCAAGGTAAATAATCCATTTATCTTCTTCCCTTGATTTCATTTTTTTTTGTCTCTTTCACTAACTGCATTACCATACCAAATTCGGTATGAGGATAATGGTAAAAAGGTGTATATGTAACCCGTGACCAGTAAATGCTACCTGCCAGTTGGCTGCTATAGTTTGATAGCCCAGAAGCAAATGCTGCATCTTTTTACAGTAACCTATAAGTGAATATTGTTTTTAAATACTCGGATATTTATTTGTTTAATACGATTTCACGTCTGTTCTGTATTGTGTAGCTATAAAGACTTTTGAAAGGAAAGTTGGAAGCAATTATAGAGTGGGGGTGCTTGATTTATCTTTTGAGTCTAAAGGCTAATTCTGTATATTTATCCAGAGAGAAACTCTAACTGTCAAAATAGGGTAGCTGTCAAGATTTATTGATGGACTAATGTGTTTTTTAGCCTATAAATATATATATATACAGTAAAGCAAGGAGATAATATCAATGCACTGCAAAGCTCTGCGCCGTCTAGGGCCATTTTTATAGAATGTTTGAATTGTGAAATTGCTCTTGGCCCCATGATATAAAATGCCTTTAATAAAATAACTAATTATATAGAATGATGATTGATAGATATTTTTAGCATTTATGTCAAATTTCCATGAGGTAAAATGCCAGCAACTACTGAACTCTGAAAGATCATGATGGATGCTGGTAGTTTTAATTTATCGGTAGCCAGCGGTTATTAATTCCGCTACTGATATATAGATTTTATATATTGTGACACTGTGCTGGAAAAACATGAGTGTGTGGGTTGTGTGGATTCCAAGTGCATGGTATAAGCTGCAGAGGTCTGCCTGACAATCAAAGGGTGGATTTTCTCTCTCAGCCAGATAATTGCTCTACAGCTAAGTGATGACTTGCTATGCTCAGAGGTCAGCTTTCCCACTCCTGTGCTCTCCTATGCATAAGAGGGAGAGACATGGCTTTTCCATAGGTCTGAGAGAGAGAGATAAAGGTTTTTATCATGGTGCTCCAGCTTAAGGAAAGACCCCTTAGGCAGAAAAGCATTCTAAATAATAGATCTAATACCAGATGGGGAAAGAAAGGATATTACCCACTATATAAGTACAGATACACTTGAACAGTACCATTAGTGTTGTTGTTCTAAATGTAACTTATTGAAACAAATGATTTCAGTGTTAATGTTTTTAAAGCTTAAATGGTGCAGAAGAAGCATTGTATTGATTTTTCTCTTTCCTAGACTTTATATGCTCTGCCTTCCCTTATTTATGAATATCACATTTTATTTAGTTATTTGGTCTTTTTCACATCTTAATTGCTTTGCGGTAAGATTTAAGAAAATTACTACATTATGAAACCAATATTGTGTGATCACTGAAAAGGAAGACATTTTACTGCTTGATTCTTTCTAAATAAAGCCATTGCATTAATCCAGACAGTTTTTCTGTTCTTTTGTAGTTATTACTGTTATTTTTTATGTTCCTAAGTAAATCGGCTTAGCACATTTTTTTTTTGCCTTACAACAAGAATGTGTTGAATGGGAGAGAATGTAAAACCCTAATTGTGCGATGAAAGTACATAAAATGCATATCAAAAAGCATGCTAGGGTATTTTTATTATTAACATCTTACACATATTATAAGTGCTGTACTTTCTACAAGTTATATTCAGTAGGTACTGTACATAATAGATACTGTGCACATAATGAGCTATAAAAAAAATCTTACAATCCCATGCACCTATGCACTCATGGATGGTCTTGGATGTATCAGGAAAATCAATAGGAAACAAGTTTAAAACCTAGAGAAATGGCAATTGTTAAACATTATATGAATATATATTTTTTACATTACCCAGACCTGAAAGCCTGTGATTTTGTTGGTTGTCCAATATGCAGTGTTCTGCATATAACTACCAGACATTCCATTTTATTGGGGCACTTATGGAAATTACAGGTCTGTGTTTAAATCTATGCAGTTACTGCAACTTACAATTTGTGCTGGGTAGACTTTCCTTTTATAAGGAGATGATATATACGGGGGTCAAGACTTCAGGAAAATAAAACGGAGGCACAAACAACATATCATATTTCCATCTACAGCTGCTTTTGCTCTATGTTGTTTAACCCTTTAAGTGCCAGCCGAATTCGTCATTTCAGTTCCCCCCAGTGCCAGACGTTTTGTAAACATTCTGTGCTCTCTCAATGTAGGGGCTTTTACTGGGGGCAGGGTTAAGTTTAGGTAGGCAAACTATATATTGTTTTTTTCAGGAGAACCTGAGCTTTCCAAATATACCTGAGTTTTTGTGTATTTCCACTTCTGGAACAAGATTTAGAGCTTGAAATACAAAAAAAAAAAAGAAAAAATGCTATTTTTCATGATATAAGGATTTCTACCAGAAACATATTTTATTTTATGGACAAAAATTCAACTGATTTGGAAAGCCTCATGTCTCCCGAATGTGCCAATACCTGATATGTATAGTTTAATTGAGATTTCTGACTTCTATAGATCAAAAACTCCCAGCAGTAAATTACTAAATTTTCAAAGCATTACAGCAGAATACAGCATACTTTACATTCCAAAGCCAAAAATCCTGGAATATTAGGTTTACCCCAGGAAACCATACATTTTTGAAAACTACACATTCTGACGAATCCGAAATGGGTAACTATGTCTTCCAACTCCTAAGTACCAAACGGCAATGCTTTACTGAATTTAGCATTTTCTATAAAAAATTATGAAAATTCTAAAAAATCACCTCAAATCTTCCATTTTCAAGCACCTTATCTCCCACATAACATTAGGTACCAAGAAAACACACCCGAAATATGAAAGCCAAGGGTCCGCTGAACAGTTTGATGCCCATTGTGCATAGGATCAGCACTGTATCTGGCATTTAGAGACCCCATAAGGACGTCAGTGCATAGAGATTGCCCCAGAGGTCTCTTTAGCTACTGAAAATTCAACACGTTTACTGCATTTTCTGTGGGGTAAAAACCCAAAAAAATACATTGACCCCCCAAAACCATATATTTTTGGAAAGTACACATTCGGGCGATTTCAAAATTAGTACCCATGTCTTTCTACTCCAAACTACAGAGTCGCAGTGCTTTCCCAAAATTGCTAGTTTTGGTGAAATACCTGAAAAACACATCAAATCTTCCACTTTCAAGCACCTTATCTCCCACATAACATTAGGTACCAAGAAAACACACCCTAAATATGAAAGCCAAGGGTCCGCTGAACAGTTTGATGCCCATTGTGCATAGGATCACCAATGTATCTGGCATTTAGAGACCCCATAAGGAAGTTAGTGCATACAAATTGCCCAGGAGATCTCTTTAGCTACTGAAAATTCAACACATTTACTGCATTTTCTGTGGGGTAAAAACACAAAAAAATACATTGACCCCCCAAAACCATATATTTTTGGAAAGTACACATTCGGGCGAATTCAAAATTGGTACCCATGTCTTTCTACTCCAAACTACAGAGTCGCAGTGCTTTCCCAAAATTGCTAGTTTTGGTGAAATACCTGAAAAACACATCAAATCTTCCACTTTCAAGCACCTTATCTCCCACATAACATTAGGTACCAAGAAAACACACCCGAAATATGAAAGCCAAGGGTCCGCTGAACAGTTTGATGCCCATTGTGCATAGGATCAGCACTGTCTCTGGCATTTATAGACCCCATAAGGACGTCAGTGCATAGAGATTGCCCCAGAGGTCTCTTTAGCTACTGAAAATTCAACACGTTTACTGCATTTTCTGTGGGGTAAAAACCCAAAAAAATACATTGACCCCCCAAAACCATATATTTTTGGAAAGTACACATTCGGGCGAATTCAAAATTGGTACCCATGTCTTTCTACTCCAAACTACAGAGTCGCAGTGCTTTCCCAAAATTGCTAGTTTTGGTGAAATACCTGAAAAACCACATAAAATCTTCCACTTTCAAGCACCTTATCTCCCACATAACATTAGGTACCAAAAGAACACACCCTAAATATGAAAGCCAAGGGTCCGCTGAACAGTTTGATGCCCATTGTGCATAGGATCACCAATGTATCTGGCATTTAGAGACCCCATAAGGAAGTTAGTGCATACAAATTGCCCAGGAGATCTCTTTAGCTACTGAAAATTCAACACATTTACTGCATTTTCTGTGGGGTAAAAACACAAAAAAATACATTGACCCCCCAAAACCATATATTTTTGGAAAGTACACATTCGGGCGAATTCAAAATTGGTACCCATGTCTTTCTACTCCAAACTACAGAGTCGCAGTGCTTTCCCAAAATTGCTAGTTTTGGTGAAATACCTGAAAAACACATCAAATCTTCCACTTTCAAGCACCTTATCTCCCACATAACAATAGGTACCAAGAAAACACACCCGAAATATGAAAGCCAAGGGTCCGCTGAACAGTTTGATGCCCATTGTGCATAGGATCAGCACTGTTTCTGGCATTTAGAGACCCCATAAGGACGTCAGTGCATAGAGATTGCCCCAGAGGTCTCTTTAGCTACTGAAAATTCAACACGTTTACTGCATTTTCTGTGGGGTAAAAACCCAAAAAAATACATTGACCCCCCAAAACCATATATTTTTGGAAAGTACACATTCGGGCGAATTCAAAATTGGTACCCATGTCTTTCTACTCCAAACTACAGAGTCGCAGTGCTTTCCCAAAATTGCTAGTTTTGGTGAAATACCTGAAAAACACATAAAATCTTCCACTTTCAAGCACCTTATCTCCCACATAACATTAGGTACCAAGAAAACACACCCTAAATATGAAAGCCAAGGGTCCGCTGAACAGTTTGATGCCCATTGTGCATAGGATCAGCACTGTATCTGGCATTTAGAGACCCCATAAGGACGTCAGTGCATAGAGATTGCCCCAGAGGTCTCTTTAGCTACTGAAAATTCAACACGTTTACTGCATTTTCTGTGGGGTAAAAACACCAAAAAATACATTGACCCCCCAAAACCATATATTTTTGGAAAGTACACATTCGGGCGAATTCAAAATTGGTACCCATGTCTTTCTACTCCAAACTACAGAGTTGCAGTGCTTTCCCAAAATTGCTAGTTTTGGTGAAATACCTGAAAAACACATCAAATCTTCCACTATCAAGCACCTTATCTCCAACATAACATTAGGTACCAAGAAAACACACCCGAAATATGAAAGCCAAGGGTCCGCTGAACAGTTTGATGCCCATTGTGCATAGAATCAGCACTGTATCTGGCATTTAGAGACCCCATAAGGACGTCAGTGCATAGAGATTGCCCAGGAGATCTCTTTAGCTACAGAAAATTCAACACATTTACTGCATTTTCTGTGGGGTAAAAACACAAAAAAATACATTGACCCCCCCAAAACCATATATTTTTGGAAAGTACACATTCGGGCGAATTCAAAATTGGTACCCATGTCTTTCTACTCCAAACTACAGAGTCGCAGTGCTTTCCCAAAATTGCTAGTTTTGGTGAAATACCTGAAAATCACATCAAATCTTCCACTTTCAAGCACCATATCTCCCACATAACATTAGGTACCAAGAAAACACACCCTAAATATGAAAACCAAGGGTCCGCTGAACAGTTTGATGCCCATTGTGCATAGGATCACCGATGTATCTGGCATTTAGAGACCCCAAAAGGAAGTTAGTGCATACAAAGTGTATACACTGCAATATAAGCTACCGGCATGTGCATTATGCGGCATAAGACCACCTAACAGTAAGGAGACCCTAGAAAACTATACATTTTCCGAAAGTACACAATCTGACAAAACAAAAATGGGTAAATACATCTTTCTACTGCAAACTACCAAACTACAAAGCTATGCTAAACAGAAAGATTTTTTTGACATTTCTGAAAATTGTCACAAAGCTTGCATTTTACCCCATTATGTACCCCCACATTTTGTACCGTATCAACATAAAACATTCTAAATATGAACGCCAGGGGTCTACTGAACAGTTTGATGCCCTATATGCATAGATTTACCAAACTATGTGGGGTACAGGGGCACCCAAGTAAAAATAGTGCATATGAATTTTCACATAAGATGCTTCGGCTCATGCAGTTTTTGCACCCGGTATGTGTATTATATGCCATACGACCCCCTAACAGTAAGGAAACCCTAGAAAACCATATATTTTCTGAAAGTACACATTCTGACAAAACAAAAATGGGCAAATACATCTTTCTACTACAAACTACCAAACTACAAAGCTATGCTAAACAGAACGGTTTTTATGATATTTCTGAAAATTGTCACAAAGCTTGCATTTTACCCCATTATGTACCCCCACATTTTGTACCATATCAACATAAAACATTCTAAATATGAACGCCAGGGGTCTACTGAACAGTTTGATGCCCTATATGCATAGATTTACCAAACTATGTGGGGTACAGGGGCACCCAAGTAAAAATAGTGCATATGAATTTTCACATAAGATGCTTCGGCTCATGCAATTTTTGCACCCGGTATGTGTATTATGTGCCATACGACCACCTAACAGTAAGGAAACCCTAGAAAACCATATATTTTCCGAAAGTACACATTCTGACAAAACAAAAATGGGTACATACATCTTTCTACTACAAACTACCAAACTACAAAGCTATGCTAAACAGAACGGTTTTTATGACATTTCTGAAAATTGTCACAAAGCTTGCATTTTACCCCATTATGTACCCCCACATTTTGTACCGTATCAACATAAAACATTCTAAATATGAACGCCAGGGGTCTACTGAACAGTTTGATGCCCTATATGCATAGATTTACCAAACTATGTGGGGTACAGGGGCACCCAAGTAAAAATAGTGCATATGAATTTTCACATAAGATGCTTCGGCTCATGCAGTTTTTGCACCCGGTATGTGTATTATGTGCCATACGACCACCTAACAGTAAGGAGACCCTAGAAAACCATATATTTTCCGAAAGTACACATTCTGACAAAACAAAAATGGGTAAATACATCTTTCTACTACAAACTGCTAAACTACAAAGCTATGCTAAACAGAACGGTTTTTATGACATTTCTGAAAATTGTCACGAAGCTTGCATTTTACCCCATTATATACCCCCACATTTTGTACCGTATCAACATAAAACATTCTAAATATGAACGCCAGGGGTCTACTGAACAGTTTGATGCCCTATATGCATAGATTTACCAAACTATGTGGGGTACAGGGGCACCCAAGTAAAAATAGTGCATATGAATTTTCACATAAGATGCTTCGGCTCATGCAGTTTTTGCACCCGGTATGTGTATTATGTGCCATACGACCCCCTAACAGTAAGGAAACCCTAGAAAACCATATATTTTCCGAAAGTACACATTCTGACAAAACAAAAATGGGCAAATACATCTTTCTACTACAAACTACCAAACTACAAAGCCATGCTAAACAGAACGGTTTTTATGATATTTCTGAAAATTGTCACAAAGCTTGCATTTTACCCCATTATGTACCCCCACATTTTGTACCGTATCAACATAAAACATTCTAAATATGAACGCCAGGGGTCTACTGAACAGTTTGATGCCCTATATGCATAGATTTACCAAACTATGTGGGGTACAGGGGCACCCAAGTAAAAATAGTGCATATGAATTTTCACATAAGATGCTTCGGCTCATGCAGTTTTTGCACCCGGTATGTGTATTATGTGCCATACGACCCCCTAACAGTAAGGAAACCCTAGAAAACCATATATTTTCCGAAAGTACACATTCTGACAAAACAAAAATGGGCAAATACATCTTTCTACTACAAACTACCAAACTACAAAGCTATGCTAAACAGAACGGTTTTTATGATATTTCTGAAAATTGTCACAAAGCTTGCATTTTACCCCATTATGTACCCCCACATTTTGTACCATATCAACATAAAACATTCTAAATATGAACGCCAGGGGTCTACTGAACAGTTTGATGCCCTATATGCATAGATTTACCAAACTATGTGGGGTACAGGGGCACCCAAGTAAAAATAGTGCATATGAATTTTCACATAAGATGCTTCGGCTCATGCAATTTTTGCACCCGGTATGTGTATTATGTGCCATACGACCACCTAACAGTAAGGAGACCCTAGAAAACCATATATTTTCCGAAAGTACACATTCTGACAAAACAAAAATGGGTAAATAAAACTTTCTACTACAAACTACAAAGCTATGCTAAACAGAACGGTTTTTGTGACATTTCTGAAAATCAAGCGAACAAGAACTATGCATAACTGAAAATGCTATAAAATGGCTAAACATGCAGTAAAATACCCCAAAATCCACCAAAATCACAGAAAATGTAGTAGAAACACCAAAATAATACACAAAAGATATTGCGCAGTGCGGTTAGCGAATACACTATCCGCAATGGCAATAAAACATTTTTTTCAGGCAGAAATAAAAACGATGCGATTAGAAAAAAAAAAAAATTACAAAATTACATAAGTGTGTAAGTGTGTGTGTACATTAGGTAAAATGTGTTTTGTGTGCATGTATGCAAGTAAGTGTGTGTAAGTGTAAGTGTTGTGAATGTTTGAAATCTCCCAACTCCCCTAAAATGTATGTGTTTGTGTGTAAATGTGAGTATAAGTGTGTATTAGTGTATTATTAGTGTATTATGTGTGTGTATGTGTGTTTTTGTGTGTTTTTGCCACTTACCTGTGTAGGAGATCGTGGATCAGCAGGGAGACACACGCAGCACGAGTCCGGCAGTGAGTATCAGCAGCAGGAAGCAGGGGGGCCAGCAGGGGGGGGAGCAGAGAAAGGCAGAAGGCGATCGTGAAATCCAGGAATGGATTTCACGTGCCTGCCTTTTCTTATGTGGCCCCTGGGCGATCGCGCCCCAGGGGCCACTCGTTCCCCACCTCTGACTTGTGTCTGGAGGCTGGGGAACGAGCGGGGAGCGAAGGAGCGGCTTGAAAAGCCGCTTCTCCGCTCCCAAACCCGGAAGTGCCCCAGGACGTAGAATCTACGTCCTGTGGCACTTAGGTCCTTTAGTACCCAGGACGTAGATTCTACGTCCTGTGGCACTAAAAAGGTTAATGTTCACATCCAGGGAGATATTGTATATCCTTCTCTTTGCACAGCTACATTATCCCAATTAGGTCTAATTAGGAGGAATCTAATTAATGAAACATACGAGTTACGAACAAAAATAAATACAAGAACTAAAATATTTTTTGACAAAACATTCCACCAAGATTGTGAATGCTTTTCATACAGATGTAGAAAAAATAAATACACAAGATGCAGGTCATTTATCAACACTGGGCAAACTTACCTATGGGCAGTAACCCATGGCAACCAATCAAAGTGTTGCATTCATTGTTCTACATGCAGCTGGTTGAAAAAAAGTCAGTCACTGATTGGTTGCCATGGGTTACTGCCCATAGGCAAATTTGCCAAGTGTTAATAAATGAGCCCAAGTTGTTGCAGCATTCATTTAAATGGAGAAAGACTTACTAATTATTTTTTTAATGGATTGACATTAATAGGAACCTTTTAAAGTTTGCTACATTTATTTCAGCCATTTCTTAATTGCTGTTGATACATGCCCGCAACTAATGTGTCAGTGAGCATGTTCAGTAAGGGCTGAAGTTGCTTCTGCTCCTGAGGGTGCTGGGTACGAGGAAACAGGTAGTCGAGGGTACAGCATTGCGTGAAGAGGCAGGGGGAGCTGTGCAAAGCAGAGTAAGCAGGATATGATGTCAGCAATGAAGGTCCTGCCTCTAACTAGTCACACCAGGACAAACAGAATCCCACCCTCCCCAAATTTGTTTGTTTTATTTTGATTTCATTTCACTTATTTCCTTTTTGTCACAGTTTTCAGTAGTGGTGATAGTTTTATTGGGGGTGGAACCTGGGAGAAGGGTGGCATTACGGTGCCTGCAAACATGTGCCCATCTGAGAAGGCTGCTGCAGTTGGCTGGCACTGTAGGAACTTCTGTTCATAGTGTTATTGTGGCAAGCATCACTGGAAGTTTAATTGATGTTAAAATATATGATGTGACGTTATATTTAGTTTAAACAGTTGATGTGTGTTAATATTACTTTATTTGTAAAAGAAGTTGTGGCCTTTCCATCCCAAAAGGCCTGAGTGTTTATTTAAGGGCTTGAAGAAGGGAATTAATAATTAGGAGGTGGGGAGGTTTATGGGGCTGTGGGCTTTATGATGCACAGGGCAATGGCAGTAACTATTATATAAGATTGTAACCATTTAGAGAGTCTGCAAATCAAATCTTCTACTGGGAAATATGAGAGGGAATAGAATGAAAGCAATTATTTTTTTTAAATGTAACTAAGAAAATAGGAAAAAAATTAGCGCACGAAACAAAAAGGGAAAATACCACTATTTTGTGTGCTATTTAAAAAACAGCATGTATTGTGAAGGTGAACTACCCCTTTATCCTTAAATTCACATAAGGGCTAATAAATCTAAATGACTTGATTCTGCTGATGCTTCAGGTAGCAGTTATTTGTTTATACTGACAGTTTCACAAGCAATTATGCAAATCATTAAAACCTGACGCTATATTTATTGTTGGCAGGAGACGCATCAAAATCTATGTAAATGAGCAATTAGAGCCTCATTATATCTTGCGTAGGTATATGCCAAGCTCTTATCTGGTGTGACAATCATTGCAGAGGTTTCATTATTGCTATGTTTTACTACCTGCTTGATGATGGCCATGGGCTAGTTTTACTAAACTACGAAAAAATAGTTGCTTCTTTCAAAAAAATACTTTAGCTATATTCTTTTTAGTGATAGGGAGAGGTGATAGGGAGCTTTGGTTAAAACAAAGAGAAGTGGGATTAATAGACTAAATTCACTTCACCCTAATGGCCTTACTAAGGATTAAAATGTATACTTTTATAACATTATAAACATTTATTAACTGATAGTAAATATATATAAATATATACCTGCTAAAGGCCTTATCATGGCTTCCTGTTAAACAAAGAATAGTTTACAAACTCCTTCTCTTAACCTTCAAAGCCCTCTATTCCTCTGCTCCTCACTACATCTCTTCCCTGGTGTCTCTGCACGTTCCTGGCCGTCTCCTTCGTTCCTCGCAGAGCAACCGTTTGGTTGCGCCCCCCACTACTACTGCTGTTTCCCGCCTTAAATCCTTCTGCCTGGCTGCCCCTTACATTTGGAATTCCCTCCCTGATGTCCTCCGGAGAGAATCCTCCCTCAGTCTTTTTAAAACTAAACTTAAAGACTACCTTATGGAGCACTCGCCCAGCACCTGATCTGGAAACTGGCACTTATACTGTAATGTCACCCACTGTGACCTATAGCACTTATATTTGCCTATTTGTGTCTGTTAGTTACCCTCCCATATAGATTGTAAGCTCTACGGGGCAGGGACCTCCTTCATCTTGTGTTTCTGACTCTTATTGCAACTGTACCTTGTATTTATTTGTATTTATTGTTGTACTTTGTATTTATCCATTATCTTTAACCCCCCCTGTCTGTATTAATGAATTCTACTGTACAGCGCTGCGTACATAAGTAGCGCTTTATAAATAAAGATATACATACATACATACATATACACACACACAGAGTTAATATGATTCAATCTTGTTTTTAAATCAGAAAATTCCAAGATATACATTAAGGCTTTTATATTTGATATACAGTGCAATCACACAGACTGACACAAATACATGTAATGGTACTAAAATGTCTGTAGTTTTTCCCAAGAGCACTTCAGATAATATATGGTTTTAGTAATGGATGAACCTTCCACGTTTCAAACTGCAGGTAGTACCAAAAAAAGGCACTTAAAATGCTCGTTAGTAGAAAAGTCTTTTCTATGGTAGATCTGGGCAGGAAAGGTAAGGTGCATTGTGAGTTCGTGTAGTTTGGCTGCACATGAGGAATGTAAATTACACTGGGAATTTTAATATAGTTTAGAAAAAATCAAGAACTAAAATAAGAATATTTTACATGTGACACAATGTTGAATAGGAAAGAATGCTCCCTATCCAAAATGAAATCCCACATCATATTCTTCTCTAAGCCAGCCGAGATAGATATCATGCATTTGGAACTAACACTGTTTTATACATTGGTCATTGTCATAAAAACAAAATAATTTAAATGTATATGTGAGATAAATATGACAGTCTTGTACAATTAACTCTTTCACTCTTTTTTTTTACCATTTGAGAATTTTTTGTTTGCCTAGGAAAACTATACAATGTTGGTCTCCCTTTATTTAGATAAATCCTTGAGCAATTCTACTTCTGTGAAAATATATATGAACTTTTTTTTTTTTTTTTTTTTAAATAGAAATTTTATAAATATTAATTTTTTTATGCATGAAAATACATTAAAAAAATACATAAATTGGTATTGTCAATTTTCAAAGTAATTAATTAAATTAAAGTTTCTCATTTTTTTTTAATTAAAAATAACTCAGGAACTCAACAATCTCAAATGTGTGCTTATTTAGTAAAAAAAAAACTCCCAAACTTAATCACTTAAAAACATGAAAAAAACTCAGCATGATCCAATTTTTAATGAGAACTACTTAAAAAAAATCACTTTAATTGTGCTAGGAAAACTCCCTCTGACATCTTGCCAGTTTTTACATTCGACTTTTTGGAGTTTTTGCTATAAATCACAAACATTCAAGTTTTGAAAACCCCAATTCTAATTTGAAAAGCACAGTACTGAATATTGCAGTCCACGCTCTATGTGATGCACCTATTTTTCTGTGACTTTTCCCATTGTCATGTCACAAAACTGACAATTCTGAATCTGAAAATACTCCGGCCAAGACCTGTTGAGATTATTTAAAAGTCAATGGCAGACATTCCTTTTACACTTGGAAAATCTTTTTTTTATTCGTAGTTTTAGAGGTTTTTGGATTTTTCAAAGCTGACTTTTGTGTGCGACAGGCTGAAAAAGTCACAGTTTTCACAACATTTTCCACACATCAGAAAAGGTGCGGTGGCATAAAAAAAGGCGTGGTGTGTGTCAAAAAAAGTTTTGCGTATCAAAAAAGTTGTGTAGTACCCACATTTTGCAAATTGTCCCCGTTTCACACATTTTTCCACAGTCTCGCAAATTTTCACAAAGTGAAACATGACAGATTCGCTCATCACTACTCCAGAATCTCCCCCCCATCCTAAACAGCTCCACTATATATATATATATATATATATATATATATATATATATATATATATATATATATATATATATATATATATATATATATATATGGGCTGTGATTATAATAGTGAACATAAACATGAAACATAATATTATATATTTTTAATCCATGAGTGACATTGCAAGTATTCATAAATCTACAATATGCTAAAAATTGCCTCCTCAACTTCTATGGAATTTTGTTTAAGCAATTTTTGCTCCCTTAAAGAGATACTGCCATCAGAAAGTAAGCTTTTTTTTTTACATCTATCATAACATTGTCTTTACATCTTATTTATAATTTTGCCTTAAAAGTACTTTCCTAATGCTTTTACATTCCCTATTTGATCCCTCATGTTCCTCATATTTGTGCAGCAGTAGGTAGTTAGCATTAGAAGCTATAACTGACAGGCTGAGAAGGGACAGTCAGGTTGGCAAAACAGTCATGGTTAGGAACTTCAAGTAACAATTACTCACAAAAGCAGCCCTCTCTGTGAAAAAGGATAAACATGACCTATAGGTAACTTTTTATGTACATTCATATTTTGAAGAGTAGTTTTTTAGTGTCAGTATCACTTTAAGTCTCTTTTATGGCTCTTATCATTTAAGCTAGTCTTCTGATACTGAACATAGTGTGGAGAATAGTCAGCAACTGAAAGATTGATGTGTTTTTCAAATGCATACATTTATGGGGCACTTATATTACAACACTATGCATTTTTATGTCAGCTCGGTGAAGCACTGCATTCATAGTAAAGAAAATGCAGATAAAATATACATAAGTACATACATGAATGCTTGTAAATGGTTACCTTTTTAGCCTCTCGACTGTAAGTACAGCACATTTTTTACTTGATTTAAGAATATCTTACTAGCACCTGATAATAAAAACACAAATGCAGTTCCATCTTCACAATTTGGGGTGGTTTTTATACAATTTTTACTAGCGAATGGAGCAGTAACTTTTTTTTTGGTTTTACAAATATTTTTAGAGGTAAGCTATCTTTACAGTGGCAGTAAAAATAAAGTGTATGTTGCTCAAACATGAATTAAAATGTAGAAGCATTCTCAGACACATACTGTATGAGCACGTTAACAGCCCTGATTTAGAGTTAAGGTTATCACTTTTTTGCAAACTTTTTTGTCTGATTACTTTTTAGCTAGCCAAAAACTGCAGTATTTGTCGGCTAATTTCCTCGTGACCAAATTAGCTGGAAGTGGCACAGTGCATATTTTATGAATTTACCACAGATGTCTGACAACTTAATCAGTTAATAACCATGTGCCTATGTGTATATTTATATTTGATAACAAGGTCTGGTTATAATTCATCAAGTGAAGGGTAAAGCCTATAATTTTTGGTTTTAATGCAGAGCTGTGGGTGTATCAGGAGGCATGTAAATACTATAAGTTCACAGTTCATGTCTTGCAGAGACGCTCTTATAGCCCTTCTCTTCCCAACAATGATAGTTTTTTCACTGGTGTAAAAGCAAGCAGACTGCAGCCTTTTTTATGGTCACAGAACTCCTCTATGACTTGTAATAATGTTATATTTTAGAGCAGGGATCCCCAACTTTTCTTACGCGTATGCCACAGTCAAATGTAAAAAGACTTGGAGAACAACACAAGAGCATAAAAGTTTATGGAGGTGCCAAATTAGGGCTAAGATTGGCTATTAGGGTGTCTCTATACACACTATCAGCTTACAGGGGACTTTATTTGGTAGTAAATCTTGTTTAGTGGGAGCAACATGTTGCTCACAAGCCACTGGTTGGGGATCACTGTTTTAGAAATTCAGCCAGTGAAAATGTATGTATTTTGGCATAAAAAGTAAGTTGTGCAAAAAAAAATAATTATGCACTGACACTTTTTACATTTTTCATTTGCAATTTTACAAATGATATTGGTTTCTGTGCAAGTTTTTTATGCACACCTCCTTTGTTCCATTGATTTTAATAGACTTTGCAAAGTCTGAGAAACATTCTGTGAGGTGAAACATTGGTTTGCTTTATTCACTAATGCAATAAAATATGCACAGTATATACATTCATAGTATGTCCTGCTGGGTTCCAACATTTTTTTGATATATACACTTGTTTATCTTAAATGAATGTATATAATTTGTTATTCATTTTGCATTTTCCTTGCAGACACAACAAAGTGTGGCTCCAACCAAACTGCTCTCTGTTATTTAAGAGTTCTTGAACAAATCAGAAAGAATGCGATTTTCATAAAATAGCACCACACTGGAGCAATAACTGGAGGATAAATAATCTATCAAAAATTAACATATGGTCATCATTGCTTTATCAGTTTTTTTATTTATGATGTTTGTTTATTAGTCTGAGTTAATTCTATCTACCTGACAGCAGTGTGGATGTGGATATAAGCTAAACTAATCATACTGAAAGAGAAGAAAAAGAAAGGAAGTATATGGATATATTTGGAACTTAATCTAATATAATGATCCATGGTAGGACTTCATTGGTCTAGTAACAAGCTAGACTGTAAGCTCCATATAAGTCGCAGAAAAGCCGCAAAAAAATCTGAATTGTCACATGAAAACTACAACTTTTTTGAATTGTCGAACAGAAAAACCAGTGTCAAAAATCCGAAACCTCTAAAGTTATGAAGCAAAAGAAAGATCCTCCAGGAAAGGGAAGGCACATTTGCCATTGACTTCTACATGATCTCAGCAAGTTTTAGCTGGCAGTTTGTTAGATTTGGATTTTTAGCCATTTTGATGCATAGTAAATCTCAGAAAAGTCACAGGTTTTTTCTGCGACTTAGAGCAAAAAAATCGGAATCGGGGAAAAAGTAAATGGCCCCCCTAAATTGACTAGCTATTTAAATTTTTCATGTCCAGTGAAGGCTCCCAGGGAAAACTAATCAATGCATTGAATGATATGTCATCCTTGGGCTGCTGTCATAAAAGCAAAAATGTTTCAGCTTGCACCTGAAGTACATCGTGTGACATTGAGTAAAGCAGCCCATTGTTGTATGAAAGTGATTTACATATTTTAAATTATAGTGTCTTCCACTTGACTGAAGATGCACATTTCTCATTAACTGTATATTTTATCTCTACTTGTTCTTTATATTCACTTTTTTATGACAAACACATAAATCAGTTTATGTTTTCTGTCTTCAAAATTAATTGGTCTGTGTCTTAAAGATAAGGTCTGTCTCTAAAAATAAGTTCCTCCTACATTGTTTTAGGGATCAGTAATAACAAGTTTTGAGTATTTTCACTTGCTTTTTATACAGTGTACTCAACAAGCCAATAGCCAATCATAGCCCTTATTTGGCACTATATGGCAGGGTCAAACAGAGAAAATGCCATGACAGCAAAAAGTCTCTTAAAGAAAAATGACATGTATTTCACCAGCAGAAATATTTGAAAAATAAAGGTTGTTTATGGAAAATTTGAATTGTGATAAAGTTTGTTCATAACATAGACACTTTGTTCAAGTGGAGCATGGCTGTTTCAAATAAAAGCATTACATTTTAGCTAGGTGCTCTACTAACTTAAATAAACTGCCTGCACAGCTACTTCACAATTTTTATTTCATTCAAATATCTTATGCTACTGCTTATATACGCACAAATTATTCAACAAATGTAAGCAGTCAATACATTTACTTTATATACACTGACCAAACAGAGCTATTTATGAACCCTGTCTAGGTAATACTTTGCTTAAATCAAACACATTTACTTCAAAGCTGTGTATTCCTAAAGGGTATAATCTTTGTTTAATTAGTGTAGAGGGAGAAATAAGAAAAACAAACAAATGCAAGACAAGCAAAACTAAACAGGTCAAAATGGCATTTTTTTTGGAAACCGGAACAATTGCAAAGTAGAAAATTACTCAGCATTTTAAGGCTTGGTAAAAGAGAGAGCATATACAGATGCATTATGTTGAGACACCATTTTTGAGTGTTAAATCTCACCTCTAGATGGTGCTAGAGTGCAAAGACCTGCCAGCAAAACAGAATAGAAAACACCATAGACCATGTGCTACCTGGTGGCAGAGTAATTTTCAAAGGCACTTTAGGAGAGGTAATGCAAAACATACACAGGTACTAGGTATGTAGTAATATAGGCCCCAGTGCAATAGTCCTTAGCACTAGAACCTCAGTTAGTATTTACTTGTCATTAGTGAATTAAAAAAAAAAATATCATTAGTTACTGTAACTTTTCGCTGGGAAATCATTGACCATATTACTACATATCACTATATCTGTCTATGTATATGTAAATGTGTTGAATTGCTAAAATAGTATCTAACTATTGCAAGGATTCTTAACAGCAAAAATTGGTCCCCATGGTATTTTGGGTGGGTGACTATGGAAATGTAATTTCCTCATAAAATAAAAACTGTTGATGCATTTTTGGTCCAAAACATTTTGGGTCATGAAGCTTATTCTGCAATTTAAATTGGGGCCCTTGAAAATAAAGGATAAAAAATCTAATGTGATCTGACCCCATGTGATAAAACTTGAGATATGTTTTCTTATCAAATGGCCCTATATAAGTTAACTTTCTTCTCTGTTCTTACAGTAACTGTTGGTCTACTAAAGATCCTCAAAATGTTATATCAGGCACTGGACCAAAATTAGAGATAAGTTTCACAGAAGGTCAAATGCATACAACAAATAAACTATTACAGAGGCGAGTAGTTCATTCCCCAGTGGTTAGATTATAAGGAGTGTGCCAAAATGTGCTGAAGTTACAATAACTGAAGCTAAAGTAACTGGATATAACATTGTATTGCACTATGCAGAGTGATACAAACTTTCAGTAGTACTAACTGTAAAAACAAATAGATGAACTAAAATGCATGCAATATTTGCAAGTATATCAAGGGATCATTAACGTAGCACGAGGTAGGGTGCAAAATTCAAAGAGCAGACACAAGTCACCATAAGTTTTGTACTTTGCACAAGTCTGCTCCTCTCTAATGAATACAGCACTGCCTGAATTAAACAGCACTGTTTTCTTGAGGTGCAGGCAAGGAGAGACATGTAGGCATCCACTCTCCTGCCCCCTACCTTATGGCATCCTTACTTAAATCCCTTGTTGCAATTATTCCTTAAATAAGCACCAAGGAGAGCAACTTTTCCCCCTTTAGTAACCTAGAACAGTAACATCAAAAAATAAAAATGTTTTAAGTAATCATAATACAATGCACTGATGCCCTGCACTGGTAATATTTGCACATTTGCTTCAGAAACACTTCTATAGTTTTTATAAATAGCTGCTGTGTAGCCATGGGGGCAGCCATTCAAGCTGGAAAAGGGAGAAAAGGCACAGGTTACATAGCAGATAACAGATAAAACACCATTGTATTGTACAGAACTTATCTGTTATCTGCTATGTAACCTGTGCCTTTTCTCTTTTAAATGGCTGCCCCTGTGGCTACACAGCAGCTTCATTTACTAAACTACAGTAATGTTTCTAAAGCAAATACACCAGTTGCACCAGTGCAGGGCAACAGTACATTATACTGTAGTTCCTTTTATACACTTTGATTTTTTGGTGTTACTGTTCCTTTAAAGTACAGAAGATTGTACATGAAACAATGAAGTCTAAAAAACTGCTCTTGGAGTTCAGTAACAGGTGGATGCTACTAGTTAATTCCTGCTGTGCCAAATAGTATTCTTACCTAATTTTGGTAATGAGTATGGGACTCTGAAGTAATCTTCATAAAATTCTAGGAGTCTTTTTGTGATATTAAGGGCATAATCTCCAGATCCTCTTCTGATGGCATCAGGACGTGCATACAATCTCACCTGTGTGAGGGGAATAAATATATGTCAGCAGGTAAAACAAATACCATTACATAGAACTCTCCTATAAACAAGAACCTATACAACACTGTAGTAAAAGAATTCATGCATTCAGTAAATGATGGTACAACACTAGTAAAATGGATGTCATAAAAACTAGAAATTTACTCTAATTTTAACAGTAAAACTGGGATGCATTAATGGTAGACACAAATCTCACATCTTCACTTTAATAATTGTTGCACAACCATGGTTTGTCCTGTTGTTTGTCAGATGGGTAGCAAAGTGAGTGAACCCCCATCAAGAAAACAGATTATCTCTGTAGAAAGTCATTATATTCTATAGAGCTTCAGCTATGTAACCTGAGCCTTTTTTCCTTTGAATGGCTGCCCCCTATGGCTACACAGCAGCTTATTTATACAAACTATATTAGTGTTCCTGAAGCAAACACACTAGCTTTACCAGTGCAGGGCAACAGTACATTATATATGTATTACTTTAACACTTACTTTTTTGTGCTACTGTTCCTTTAAAAAAATTGCCAACTTAAAAACAAACTCTAAGCTTAGTAAAAATCTAAACTTAGTGAAATAATATATTAGCAATCATTCTCAATAAGTCTGCTAAATTTTGAATTAATCTTGAAAACTCAAATTGAAAAATCTCTTGAATTTCAGTCATACAATTCTCACTGACTCTTACATAACCCTGCCAGCTTTTAGATTACATACTGTACTTTCATATGCAAGTTTTTGAGAGCTAAATAAATCTTTAAAATTTGAGTTTCTGTGAATATTTCACCTTTGCCCTTATGCACAAGATGCTGTGAAACGATTGGCCAAAGCAGCTGCTTTATAATCTGTTTATATTTTAGGCTAATGCCAGACGAGGCGTAGGGCGGATATTTTCGGCAAGCGGAAAATTGCTTGCTGAAAATTCCGCCCTATGCCTCCTACATGTGCCTGCACCCGAATAAATGGAATACACTCAGGTGCAGGCACATGTAGCCGATATACGCATAAAAACACGACAGTTTGAAATTCTCGCGTTTTTATGCGTATTTCAGATATACAGTATGTGTCTGCACCCGAGCTTATTCCATTCATTCGGGTGCAGGCACATGAAGCAGGTGTAGGGCGGTATTTTCAGCAAGCACTTTTCCGCTTGCTGAAAATATCCGCCCTACACCTCGTCTGGCATTAGCCTAACTTTTATTATTTCTACATGTGGGAGCAGCCTATAATCTTAAATTAATGAACACTTCCTGGTGGTTTCTCTTTTTATCATTGAGTATAAAGGGTTCAGCGGTAGTGATGAGCAAATTTTTCACCAGGCATGGATTTGCAGCGAATTTCCAAATTTTCCATTGGCGAATTGTTTTGTGAAACTTCGGAGAAAAACCTCCCAGAAAAATATTTGTTGCACATGAAAAAAAGTTGCGGTTGTGTAAAAATGGGCATTTCGTGGATTTTCCAGCAAAGCGGAACAGGACTTATTCGCTTATAATACAAATCACCCACTCTACCCTCAAAATTACAGGAAGTGATGGTTGAGAAAAATGATAAATAAACATAGAGGCAGGTTGAGCAAAAGTACGTTTATTGATAATTTGAACGTGTATTGCCCAGTTAATGTGTATTGCACCTTGCACCTAAGTATCTACCCTCTTTAAAATCAAAATATTGGCATGTCCCTAGTATTGAAAAAAAATACAATATCCATATGGAGTTGTCAGCATATTTTTGCTTTAGAATGTTTATTTTCTTGATGTTCTACACTTCAGGCACAAACACCCCACTGAGATTTTCTGTAAAGTTCAGGAATAATCTTTTAACATGCTGTTTTATGTAAGGATGTTTATTTCCTACTGTAATATGAGAAGTAAAAAAAAGTATTTACTTCTGTCATAGTAAATAGATTTATTCTAAATAGAAGTTTTCATTCACCGAGGATTTACACAAATGTATGTCCATCTTTAGAAAAATACAAGACTACAAATAAACATTTAATGTACCATTTTACTCTGTATATTGGTTTTGTAAATATTAATAGGCGATTGTTAAATTTTTCTCTTCTTGCTTCTTCTTCATGACTTCTACTGAGGTTCTATTTACTCTGCTGGTAGTTTCTGGATGGCATAAGCCTTTACTTTTAACTAATTGTCTGGCTCTCTGTGGTGTCAGAATACCCTTAGAGATTGGCAGAATTTGATTTATTTGATTTGATTATAATTTTGTGGACAGACAGATACTATAACAATATGCATATGCTTGGACCCTTGTAGTAAATCTATAAGCATTTGTAACCCTTTAAAAATTAAGCCCCTCAGACAATACATATTTGGGCACAATGGCAATTCAATTTGTGTCAACCAAGATTTAAAGATTAGAGTCACAAAGATCCTGTCCTTTTGGAATTCTTTTTTTGAACTTTTTACCATCCAACAGAAAATACATGGTACAACTTTGAGTTGCCATTTTTTCTTGATTAAGAAAAACTGGTCAAATAAACGCAAACATGAATAGATGCATGAGTATTTTCTGAAATCATATATAGTGATGAGCGAATCTGTCCCTTTTTGCTTCACCGTAAAATTTACAAAAAAAACAAAAAAATTTGCAGCGACCACACCCATTTTGATGTGACCGTGCCTATTTTAATGCATTTTTTTCTGCGGCACATTTTTTCTCTGAAGTTTCACAAAACAATTCGCCAATGCCGAAATTTGCTGCAAAACTATGCCTGGTGAAAAAATGTTCTCATCACTATTGGCAAGTAAAAGCTGTCGAGTTTCTATAGATGTCAATAGGAAAAGTCTCTAACAACTTTCATTTATTTTGCCAGTTTATTAAAACATTTAATATTTTCAGCCTCACTGAAAACTAATTGAACAATGTAGTTTTTTTTCTTGTGGGAAAGTTTTTTCCATGAAAACCATTTGGCCGCCTTTTTTTTTTTTTAAAAAAAAGAAAGTCGCACTTAAGGGAAAAAGTTGTTTGCATAAAAAAGTTGTGGGCCTTTTGTTTTTTGTATTTATTTTTATGTAATCTTGTTTTTTTCTAGACTTGAATATTAGTAGATAGGCCACTAAAGGCAGATCAGATGAGTTTCAGAATTCTAACTCGAAAATCTTGAATGGGCAATTCTTTAAGAAAGAACTTGAAACTCAACAACGGTGAAATGACTTGAGCAAAGTGAAATCATTCTATCTTCCATTTCCACTGAGTCTACCAAATTTCAAATTGATCTTAAAACCTTGAGCTTTTATATAAACTCACCAGCTTTTAGATGCAATTTGTATTTTTGAGTTTGTTGTATTAAATAGAGCTCATATATTCAAATATACATATTTACAATTTGAATTTACAATTATTGCTGTGAAAAACATGCATCGCAGTTAAAACCTCTAAATTTGAATCTTGATAAATCTTCCCCTAAGAAATTATTAAATAAGCTGAACATGATGCAGATGTGTGCTTTTTCAATCTTCTTTACTATACAGCAGTGATACCGAACCAGTGGCTTGTGAGCAACATGTTGCTCACCAACCCCTTGGATGTTGCTCTCAGTGCCCCCAAACCAGATAGTTATTTTTGAATTCCTGACTTGGTGGTTTAGGTTGAATAAAACAAATATTTACAACCAAATAAAGCCTCCTGTAAGCTGACAGTGTGCATAGAGGCTACCTAATAGCCAATCTTAGCCCTTATTTGGCACCTCCATGAACTTTTATGATTCTTGTGTTGGTCTCCAAGTCTTTTTACATTTGACTGTGGCTCACAAGAAATAAAGGTTGGAGATTCCTGCTATGCAGCAATGCCTGGTCAATTCTTTCTCTACATGCCATCATATAAGGTGTAGCAGACGTCTGCAATGACTGTCCAGAGTCAACCAATACCTTATTAAGTTTACACTTTGACAATATACTGTAGATGGCACTATAATCACAATGGAAACTGGCTTCAAGAAATGAAGAACTATAAACGTGAAAACATTGGATTTTGCCAAAATATACCCAGCGTTTAAGCTATAAGAATGTTCTAATAGGGTTGTTAACTGCTTTGCTAGTCTGGGTATTTCCAAGGAAACTGAAAATTTTGACTCATTGTTTAAATGAATGATATAGATACAAAACCTTGTGAAGACTAAATGAGCCAGGAAATTTGTGTATCACCCACAGACAGATGGCCTTGGAAAAAAGCCTTATGACAACAATTCGAACAGTTTGTTAATTTAGAGATCTGTGTGTGTCATTTATTGTATTATTTACTGTTCCAACCTGAATATTTTTCTACACATTCAGTGATATGTGACAAGAAATACAACAGATACTAATTCTGAGGAAAAAATCCACAAAATCTGAAAAATATATAGGTAACCCATATTTATAATTAAAAGATGCATGCAAACAAGCATAAATTTATGCCTAAATTACTTGTCATGTGAACCTGTTGGATATATTTAAATTAAACATACTAAATAAAGAACATAAAGGATCTGAGGACACATAAAAGGGAAACAAGCATTAGACTATCAATCAAACTGAAAATAGATGATGATTTTTGCATTTTTTAACTAGATTGCATTTATGAGAGGTTACAGACCTAATTAAGGTGTGCAACTGATATATTAGTTCTTAAGTATGAATATATGGTCTGTAGTCAAGTAAAAATCAATGGAGGCTAATGGACCGTTCCTTTTACAATTAAGGAACTCCAACTGACTATACATAGTGAAAATCTTCTGCCAAATTGCTTGGTAGATTTTTTTACTTCTCCAGTTAAATATATTTTGCCAAAATCCTGTTCATATTTGCCATGCAAGCAACTTTTTACATACTATTGTATGTATCTGTCTGGCATCTGTGTCTGTTTAATTATGAACTGATTTTGTTTGTTAAACCACCACATTCCATGTGCCTCAGTCTAAGGGCTATGGCATAGTGGGCATGTAGAATGCTGCATTTAGAACACTGCTACTTTCCTTGGGAAAAGAAGAGGCAACACAATAGTTTTATTTTATTTTACAATGTACATATTATCTATATTCTATTTTACACTAGTAGACTTTTCTTGATTATTGAGTTAACACTGTGATATGTCATGACCTTTTAACTGTTGGAACATCAGGCTATTTACTTTTGTATACACTGTTGTTGGGTAAGGGCAATGGCACATGTGGAGATTATTAGTAATAATAATCTCAAATGACTGGATTGATATAATGTTTGTGGCACAGGAGCAACTACATGACATCAATTAACCTTCTGTTCCATTAGGTTGTGGACGAAAAAACATTCTCTTGGAACACTCACTAACATTTGAAATAATTAAGATGGACAAGTACTTTTTTGAGCGTCTAATATAACAATAACTTTTATGGACGAGTCATAACTTATTTTTGCCAGGACATCAATACACATTTTTCATGTGGGGAACATCTAATATCTTGCCCGATTTAACATGATAACACAGATCTACACACATGTGCTATAATTTGGGACATGCCGATTTGCTGTATTTATGTGCTATATTATATTTATATATTTATATATATATATATATATATATATATATATATATAAAATTTATATACATTGATGTGTCATTAGTTCATATATGTATGTTACACTGTTGTTGTGATTCACACAATACAGAGGGGCCCCTCCTATTATTACCATATAATTTTTATGAGGTTTGTACATTTTAACAAAAAATGTTTTACATGTTGACAGTGGGGAAATAAAGCCTTTTGCTTTTACTATTTTTGTTGCCTCATTGATCAAAGCAGGAGTTAAGTCCTATTCCAAATTAGATCTAATAGTATATGTTTATCAATTGGACACCCTGTATTTGGGATATATGATCTATCTGATGTGTCAATCACCTAATAGCTATATTTGGATTTAACAAATGGAGTTTAGTTGTCCACAGTTAAATCTTGGCTACTGCAGGCGACTAATCTCGCGAAATATATTTTCACTGGCAAGAAATTGAGTCGCAAGTGGGAAGGCACATGTAACACTGTTTTCCAGAAGTCGACTAAAGTTCCCTGAGCAGGACTTAGTGCTCCATAGGAAAGGCATATGCAGAGCTTCATTTTCTAAAGCCACCCAAAGTTTCCTGTGTAGGAAACTTCAAACGACTTCATAAAATGAAGTACCGCATTTGCCTTCCCACTGGTGATCCACTTTATTGTCAGTGGGAAGGCATCTGGGGAAGACTGGTCACCTGCGGTAGCCAAGATTTAACTGCGGGTGACTAATCTCCACATGTGCTATTGTTTCTTGCATATGAGACATGCTTCCTTCTGAAGTAATCACTCAAATCAAGTAAAATACACTATTTCACTGGATGTCTATGTAGACATAATAAGGCTCACAATACCAATATAATGTAATAAACATAAACATTAGTAGTGTTTGTTTTGTCTTTTTAATCTCAAACTTAGAGGGGCTAATAGTGATGAGCGAATTTTTAGCCAGGTATGGATTCGCAGTGCATTTCCTCATTTTGCCATTGGCTAATTGTTTCATGAAACTTCTGCGAAAATTCTTAGCAGCAAAAAAACGTGTGCACCAAAAAATAAAAACCAAAACGCGGGCAACAAAAAAAGCCGTGCGTCAAACACATTTCATGGATTTTTCACCGTTTCACGAATGTTACTAGGACAGATTCGCTCATCACTAATAATCTTCTTATACTGTAAGTAGCATACTGTGCAAGTGTTACTTGCAAGTGAAAACATTTTAACTACATGCACTTGAATAAGTCTATTGGTTAAATTAGCACAACATATCAGTGTGAGAACCTAAAGCAGTTTCAGTGTGTATTTATTTTTATTAAAGAAAGCACGTTTTGATTCAAGTGCCACATTTGCCAGGCCAGTCTTGGAAGACATAATTAAAGAATAGATTTTTTTTTTTTTCTAATAGTGAAGGTTGGTTGCATAACAAGAGAAGGGATCATGATAGACATTTGAAAATACCTTCTGGGGGTAGAGATATAGTATAAAACCCATCAGAAATCTGTATGCTCTGATTAACAGTAATGCTTTGATTCTTGATAACCATTACTCCTTTCAAGCAAAGTGTAAAATAATTCCTCTGCATTTTGTCTGAACAAAAACTGGAAACGTGCTGCCGTTGTTTGTAAATAAAAAATAGATGCTGGGCAGTTTAACTAATCAGAGGGTGCATAAAGTGTATCTAATGCGTGAAACTTGTTTTGTTTCTTGTTTATTGAGCTTAGACATATTATGCTGGGGGGTGTATTACAGAATTGTAACTAACTGCATTATTTAATGCTGTAGGGACATTGCTTTTGTGCCTATTTTATTTTATTAAATTTATTGATTTTAAGTAAAGTCATACTGAAGATAGACAAGCATTACAAAAAAATATATTCTTAACATGCATCACACAGGCTCATTAAATCAATACAGTAGTTACTTCCCTGAATTGTTTACTTGAAGAAATATCTATTTCTATGGCAGCATCAAACAAATTAACCCACTTCTGACATGGAACATGACCATTACTACACTCCAATGGCTTATGCATGTTGTCCTGTACTTCTTGCAGGTCGCGAATGACAGAGGAGGAATAAGGAAGCTCACACATCATTGCTGACCAGTTATTTCAAGGGACCAAGGATAAGGCTTAATAAACATACACCCAAGTTTTTTGATGGTGGCCAAGATGTAACGTACTAAAGTGCTTTATTAAGTATTATTTTGGGATATTTAATTCTTCTGTTTTTTAAATTCGAAATCAAATGGATAAACAAGAGTTATAACACTAGGAAATAAATATACACACAGAGCAAATGTGCACAATGTACAATTGCTCTTATTAATTTTGTCCAGTTGTTCCTAATGGATAAGTCCTTAGTAGTCCTAAAATAGCTGAGAACCAGTGAGACAAAGAACACCAATCACGTGCTGAAGTCAAGCTGAACCTTGTCGTAAGACATTGCTATGATAAGAATAGTAAGTAGAAGTAACAGATGAAAACAGTTATTGTACTCATTTCTATTACCTAAAGTATGTTCCATCAATCCTCCAAAAATGATGGCAATAACATTTATTAAGCAGAAATTATTTTCAATATTAAATATTTGTTTAAATCTAAATCAACTAAAGCAACTAGCAGTTAGAATTTATAGTACTGTAATTACAAGGCTTGCTCCAAAACAAATTAGTGTTAGGAGTGTTTTTCCAAATGCTCTCAACAGAAAAAGCTTTTTCTATATTATGTGATTTTTTTCTTACTCATAGGGGCTGATTTACTAACCCACGAACGGGTCGAAATGAGTCCGATTGCGTTTTTTTCGTAAAGATCGGTATTTTGCGATTTTTTGCGATTTTTTTCGGCGTCTTTACGAATTTTTCGTTACCAATACGATTTTTGCGTAAAAACGCAAGTTTTTCGTAGCCATTACGAAAGTTGCGTAAAATCTTGCGATTTTTCGTAGCGTTAAAACTTGCGCAAAAAGTTGCGCTTTTTTCGTAGCGTTAAAACTTAAAAGGTGCGAAGTTTCGCGTAAGTTTTAACGCTACGAAAAAAGCGCAACTTTTTGCGCAAGTTTTAACGCTACGGAAAAATCGCAAGATTTTACGCAACTTTCGTAAAGGCTACGAAAAACTCGCGTTTTTACGCAAAAATCGTATTGGTAACGAAAAATTCGTAAAGACGCCGAAAAAAATCACAAAACATACGAAAAAGTCGCAAAATGTTCGTTTTCAAGTCGGAACTTTTCCAATTCGGGTCGGATTCGTGGGTTAGTAAATCAGCCCCCTACTGTATTGTTTTAGGTAATGCTAGTGATTCAGTAAATGCAATATACATCTAACTTTTACAGCACCCATTCTTTGTTTATAGCTTTCTACATATAAAGGTGAATCTTCTTAAATGATAAATAAAATAAAGAAGGATATACAGGTATGGCAGGCATTTCTATCTTTTTTTTTTTTTTTTTAAAGAAATGGAGTGTCTTTAGGCCTGTGGCAAACCTGGTATTTTGACTGACACAATGCTCTCAGCTACCTGTCTCTGCTTTACATTTAAAGAACGGAGAACTTTCTTCCTATGGCAAGCGATGGTGATCATAGCAAGTACAGCAAATTTGCTTCTGGAAAGGGCATTTAGACACCCACAGTTCCTAATTGCACCACTGTATTCAAAATGTGATTAATCTAAACAATACTGTTACATAAATATATTATGTGGAAATGATGCTAAACTAAGCTATATGTAAATAAATATAGGCTGGTGCTGCAACAATCTTCTTATAACATTTCAATGCCAAACTAATAGCACACAAATCTATGTAATGCTTTGGATTCTATGTTGCTGATAATAGATATTTTTCATGGATAAATTGTATTTGTATATTATATTCTAACTTCAACTTTATCTTTAACCAACCATGAACATCTAAAATTGTTTCTTTAAAGAGTTTAGCATCAAGTGTAAAAACATTTAAAAGGATATTTGCTCAGGGCAACTATTGATCAAAATCCATTTTTTGATAAATGAATTTGAGGTTTTTATGCAGCATTTGTAGCTTGATAAATGGATTTCATAGCAATGCCATATCAATGTACAAACACAGTGTAAATAAAAGTGGTTGTCTTGCTAAGTTATTGCTATAGATTTTACACTTACGGCGAAAATGTTAGAAGGGTTAAACATTTTATCCTTAATTTTACAAACTAGAGCTGTAATTCCATAGAAGAAAGTACCATGGACAGATGTGATTTTAAGGAATGTACTGGTACTGGAACATATGAAGTTCTTTAATTTGCTGAGTATGTGTCACCTGATCAGTGGTCCCAACAGGACCACACCATAGGGGACCTCTGCCAGGGTCTGAAAGGACCTACCAGAGACTCCCCCCCACCTGCTAGCCGCAGCTCCCTGAGATTTGATTTTTTTTTTTTTTTACTGAAGTTTCAGCTAGGCAAAGAGGCAGTGAAAGTAAAAAGAAGTGCTGGTACAGTATTGGGAAAGAAAAAAGTGTGGCATTCTGCTTGGTGATGTAATGCTTTCAATCTATTTTCATACTAAGCAGATCACTTTTTACTCTTTCTGTTTATTTTGTAAGTGTTGCAAGGTATACACCTGTTGTCCAGCATGTGCTTCATTAGTCCTCAGAAAAAAGTGAGACCCCATGTTTCCCGGGGGGGGGGGGGCTCCGAAACGCAATAATATCAGATTGTAGTTCCATAGTGCATTCCACAGACACAATTTTCATAATTTTATGAAGCACAGTGTGTCACAGGATTCTCTTGAATAGGGGTAACATTTATTATAACAATCTGCTCCATGGTAGGAACCCATGGAGCAGTTCAGTCACCCACAATAGATTGCTGCTATATCTTGGCTTTCAAATTAAGTAAGAGGCTTCAAGTGTAAATTCTTATTTGTACTGTACCTTAGACATCCCATTCTGTAGCAAACATGCAAAAAAAGGTACAGTATAAAAAGGCAGCATATGCTTAGGATATACTCTGTGCTAATAAGATGATATTGTGTAGGCTGCAACAACAAACAGTTACTAATTTGATTTCTTTATGATTTTTATGAAACATTTTATGTGATACAGATTGTATTTCTCATCTTACACTTTTAGTGCTCTTGTCATTTTCTAGCCAGACTGCTAGGCATGCTCCATATTAGTATGCAATACATCTAAGCATATATATTTCCACATTGGAATGTATTTTTAAACATCTGCAGCAATGGCATCTTCTCCTGCCAAATATTTTGCTAACTTTGATATAGATCTGTTTAACTTCATTTAGTGAAACCATACAGAAAGTTTTCAGTTTGTTGACATTTTTTATATTTTATTTTGAAGAATTCACATTTTTGCTACCAATAATTATTCAACTTGAAATTAGCACAAATCTAGTTAACAAGTTTGAAACATTAATGAATGAATTAATTAATGATTTGCCTTCTTCTTCCGACTCTTTCCAGATTTCAAATGGGGGTCACTGACCCAGCAGCCAAAAACTATTGCTATGTGAGGCTACAATTTTATTATTACTATTACTTTTTATACTTTAATTTTCAACTTAGGTCCTCTTCTGTTCATATATCAGTCTCTCATTCAAACCACTCTTTGGTTGCTAAAGTAATTTGGTTCCTAGCAACCAGATAGTTGCTGAAGCACCAAACTAGAGAGATATTGAACAAAAAGTGAAATAACTAAAAAAGTACAAATAATAAAAGATGAAGACCAATTGCAAATTGTCTCCGAATATTTCTCTCTACATCATATAAAAGCTAACTGAAAGGTGGGCAACCCCTTTAAGTTTGTTTTGGCTGACTTCTCAAAGCTTAGAAATTTGCAAACAATTTTTCTGATATTACCACACGCATTATGAGCCCAATACAATTTAACATTGTTGGCACCCCCAGAACATTCCTTGTCCTTTAAAACATGCAGTACTGTACTCCAAGATCTTTTCCTTGCTCTCCAGAGCCAGCAGCTACATTAAAAAGCATATTCATCTAGTAATGAGTATCCAATATAATATATGTACACATTTAGCTGCACGCTATTTCTTATGAAATTTAAAAGATTCTAAAATACTATAAAAGGTAGATGATGCGGGGATTCATAACCTGGTTTCCTTTGATTTCACCTATACTGAATGATAGCAAGAATATATTCTCTAATTAATAAAAACGAGCACTGTTAGGAGCTTCCAATTCAAGTTATTGGTAAGTGGCTTTTAACGTCTGTCTGATTGGCTAAAAAAACCTTTTTATATATCAGCTTGTGCTGCTGGGTATCATTGTATATTAAATTTGAGGCTTAATAAGTGGTCTGTTGAGACCAGAAAGTTTCCTATGCAACTAAGGTGGGGTGAAAGGAACACAAAATAAGTTGTATGGCAATATGAAAAAGTTGTGGTTTTCATGCGACAAAACAAAAGTGGTGCGTTTTTTGTGTTTTACTGCACATTTTTTTCGTTTGTGCTTTTTTGATTCGGATCTTTTGATAAATGACTGATATTCATGGAAACGAGTTTAGTAGTGGTTTCATAAAACTACAAAACCACAAAAATCTGAGTTTTAATAAATTCCCCCCTAAAAATGTAACTAACTTTGAATACAGAAGTGTATTATTTTATAATAAAGCTATTAGTGTTCCTGTTTAAATAAAGAAATACCATTTAATTTTTTTTTTTTTTAAATTAACAATATGTGACAAATTGTTATAGCAGCTTCTGAGCAAACAGCAATACAATAGATAGTATCGATAGCATATAATTTATAAATGTATATTGTATATTATTAAACCTAATAATTTGGTAAACAAAGGCTAATAATACAGGTATGGTATTAAGTCATGACTATAAATTACTTGGATCTGAGGCTTTATGGATAACTGGTCTGTATATAATGCGAAGAAATATGTGTTAAAGCTACCATCATTATGAATATATGTTAGCTTTGTCACCATTAATTTCAGTGTGCTGTCTTGTTATTTCATACAAATAGTAAAGCAGTCAAAGTTAGGAATGGTCTTTTTCAAAAGGACAGTAAGGGAAATGGCAATGTCATATTTTTCTGGATTAAGGGTTGCTGCAGGGGGTCATTTATAATCACTGGGCAAATTTGCACCTGAGCAGTACTTTATAGCAACCAATTATATGTTTGATTTCATTGTTCTACCTTCAGCTGGTTAAAAAGGCTAATCATCGATTGATTGCTATGGGTTACTGCCCAGGTAAAAATTTGCCAATGGTTATAAATGAGCTCTGCAGTGTGTTATTGCACTACAGTATGTCTAAAAATACTTAACAAACAATCACAATGCTATTGTGACTGAAAGTAGTACAGGTATGGGACCTGTTGTCCAGAATGCTCGGTATATGGGGTTTTTCAGATAAGGGATCTTTCCATAATTTGGATCTCCATACCTTAAATCAACTTAAAAGTAATTTAAAGATTAAATAAACCCAATAGGATTGTATTGCCTCCAATAAAGATTAATTATATCTTAGTTGGGATCAAGTACAATTCACAGTTTTATTATTACAGAGAAAAGAAAATTAGAATTATTTGCTTATAATAGAGTCTATGGGATATAGCCTTTCTGTATTTCAGAACTTTTTGGATAACGGGTTTCCTGATTATGGATCCCATACCTGTACACAAGGATTATATAATAAAAAATACAAGTAAAATAGGCCACACCTAGTTTAACAGACCACACTCACTTCTGTACTAAAATGGAAGTCAGTTCTACATAAAATGTACAGTACAATACAGATTTTTACTGTGCAGTCTCATCCTACTCACTTTTAGCTAGCATGGAATGTATGCAATTGTATATAACAGTTATCCTTAGCATGCTACGGCACAGTGATCAAAACAATATAAAATGATAAAGTGACCCACCCAACATAATGATACAATAACCAGATCATGCAACTGTACAGTGAGCTCCAGCATATAATAGTATATAGATCCATCAGAATAAAATGGTACCATGATCCCCAGCATACAAATGTTTTAATGACCATATAATAATTAAGTAATCTCCCTCTAGCATAAAATAACAAATTGACCCCAATATAAACTCATTATAGTTCAGTTATGCTCACAATATATTGGAACAATGTTCTGTACGCGCAGTAAACTTCTAATGTGTGGTGTAACAGTAATATTGCACGCTCTTACCCCACCCTATCAGACTTGCTCTTTATTGGTGGGGTAGTACAGCAGCTGCAGCCACGATCCTTCTGCACAAGCAGTCGGTCAGCAATACCCTTAAGGCAGAGTGTGTGATGGAAATTCAAATTGTGGTCACCTGCTCTTCTGCTTATATTTCTACAATTCGCCAATATCCTTAACCCTAGACATGCTAGGACATTGCACAAACCTAATAAATTGAGGACACACAGGAGTGCTAGTATAGGATTTACTGATAATCTCTCTATTCAAAAACACTCCAAGGTTGAGCATTTACAAGGTGAAAGGATTGTCAAGCACTGAATACTTAAATAAATGTTCTGAACAATAATTTTCGTAGCAATGAGATTTATTGAAGAACAAAAGGAACAAATGCAATAATATTCAGTTTCAGTGCTCCATGTCCTTCCTAGGTAACAGCTGCTTTAACAATAGATTTGTTGTGTTTAGTAAAGTTCACAGACTTTTCAACAGTTAAGATGGAAAAAAAAATTGAATGGTTGAAATTTGATTACCCTTGTGTTAAATACAACATATAAGTAATTACTGAATTAACTGCAGTGATGCCAGTCATGTATACAACCACACCCACAAGGATATATTGTTATTTAAAGGGGGAATATTGTGAAAATGAAAACTGAATATAAGCTTCATCTCATGGAAATTATTATTTTTTAAAAATATTGAACATTATTGACTGTTTCTGAAATAATTAGGCTAATCTTTTGTATCTCTCTTCATTTTCTCCCTGCACTACTCAGATTCAGCTTTTGATTGACAGTTAGGTTTTATACAATATATATTGGGGTCCCTTTGCCTAGAAGATAAAATTAGTAGCTCTGGCACAAATCATGCTTTCTGCTTGTAAAGAGACAGAATTTGTGTCAGAGATGGTTATATTGAAAGAGTGAGCCCTAATGCATCTTCTAGGCAAAGGGAACCCCTCAAAAGCATGCATTATGCCTAACTAAATAACACATCCATTAAACTGACACATTTCCAAAACTAATTCCCATTCTGAAAAGTGGAAAAAAAATCTGCCACCTATTGTATGCCTTATATGAATAAATATTTTTTCCAATACTCTTGAACCCTTTTTAACATCCATCCTTAATGCATCTGGCAGTACATTTATAGTTACATAGTAGATGAGGGGGAGGAATACAAAAAACATGTCACTTTTGTCCAATTAAATCCTGTTTTCTAAAAACATCTAATTTATCCAAAGAAAGAAAAAAACCTCCATCTGGAACTATCTTCAAGTGAACACCACATTTTACTCACTGTCAACATACATTAATGATGTTGGCAAATTTTTTCGCCAGGCATGGATTTGCAGCGAAATTCCGCATTTTACCATGGGCGAATTGTTCAACAAAACTTTATATAAAAAAAACACGCCAAAAAAGGGCGTGGTCATGTAAAAAAATAGACACAGCATCTGCGTTTTGCTAATTCTTCCGTCAAAGCAAAAGTCCAGCAGCCACCTTAAAATTAAAAATAATCTAAAGAGAGTTGTACAAGTTATTCTACCTTCTTTGTTCCTCTGGAACTTGAAGCATTAAACACAGGGTTTAATATTTCAGAACATCCAAACTGTATTGCAGGTCCTTTATTCTGATTAGTGATGAGTCAATCTGTCCTGTTTTGCTTTGCTACAAAATTGCTTAAAATCCATGAAAGAGCAAAAAATTTGTGAAACACATTTATGTCAAAAGGCAACAATTTTGTGGTTTTTTTATTTTTTTTACTCCAAATGCAAGCCAATGGGCATTTTTTCTCACTTCAGTGACATTTTTGTCTTGGCGACTTTTTTGTTGTGGCGAATGTTTTGTCACAGTTTCGCAAAAAAATTTGCCTATGGCAAAATGCGGAATTTTGCAGCGAATCAATGCGAATGCCTGGTATTTCATTACACTGTAATATTGGATTACATCTCAACTTCAATTTTGGTCATCTACAATCTGTTCAGTATCCCTTATGTTATGGAAATTTCAGATGCCAAAAGTCTTTTGAGGTTAATAGGTAAAGATTAGACACGTACATGGGTTCTGAGCAAATGATAGTAAGAACTACAGAACAAAGACAGCACTGGGTTTATATAGACTTTGTGACAGTAGAATATGTCATAAGAAACGTATGAGCATAGGCATTACCAGTCTACCAGTGTACGTGCATAGAAACATCTGTTCACAGAACAGAAAATAAGGTCTTTTCCAAATAGGTGGTTCCGTCTTCGAGGTTATAGATGACGTAACCAAGGCTAGCTTAAGAACAGAATCCATCCTGTGGGCCTTTGGGTGAATCTGCACACAAAGAATGTATTCCTTATCACTTTACAGCTAAACTTGCCCTCAATATGGCTGGTCCAGCACTGCTTGCTATAACTAAGTAAATAATGTACAAACACTAACAGGTCATTTTCCATCAAAGTTTTACTTTAGTCCCATTAAATATATACTCAGCTTCAACTCAGCTTCAGCTGCAACTCTAAACAACCTTATAATTATGCATATGTTATATGTCACTTACATGCCTAGATTCCTCTTAAAGGAGAAGGGAAGGCTAATAAAGAGTTAATCTCAAGCTGCAGGCATACCTTCAGTTCTCTCAATAGTGCCCTTAAGTCTCCCCATATTTCTCCTGTTCAGATGAACCGAAGTGAAGCCTTGTAGGAAAAGAAGACCAAGACAGCTGTACATGCACAGATCACACATTCCTAAGGGGGGGAGGGAGCTCTTAGCATTCTTGAGAGAGAGGGGAGCAGGAGAGGTGAGAGAGGAGAGAGACTCTGGCACAGGGAATCAAAGAGACAAGAAATCCTGTTTCTTTTGACAAAAAAATCAGTGCATCGTTTCTGTGAGTGCTTATGGCTGTATTTACATGGACCTTTCTGATAAAGCTTACTTAGTTATTACCTTTCCTCCTCCTTTAAAAGATGGCACTTGGCACATGCATGGGATCACTTGTTCAACACAATTTATTTTTATGGGCGTGTGTGGCAAATACATGGTGCCCACTAAAAAGACATAAATAAGTAATTTTCAGAAATACATAACATATACAGCAAATGATAGTTTCATAAATATGTTAAATATATGTTTGAATTAACCGATTTAAAAACCTTCAATGTAATTTCCTTTAGCAAGGTGCAAAGGAGGGGCCAAGTGAATTAGATCAACCTTGGGCAAATATCCTTACATTATAGATTGCTAAATCTATAAATTACAATTAATGAAATGCCCCTCCCGCTAATGGTTAATATAAAACAATTGTTTGTCTGAATAAGCGTTTTGTTCATCACTACTTGAAGTTCAACTACTTGAAAAGAAATCATTCTAATCTTTCAGACTGCAATGAATGCATTCTTCTAAAAGAAAAAAATAAATGAAACCTATTTATATATAATAGTTTGAATTACAACAGAATCTTAATAGGCAATACCGACAGCTATAATTTTGTGCAATTATTTTTTTAATTCAGTTTTATTAAGTCAGATTGAGAGAGTGAATATAAAGATTACAGTAAATGAGAGACCAGCTGAATGGAGGACAATGAATTCTCAACAAAAGCCACACACACACTATTCACCTGTGAAAGAACTCTCATAGAGTAGTCACACTAATATAATCCTGTCAATAGCATAATTCTTTAAGGAAAAAAAGTGAAAAAGATTACCCATATTGTAACTGTATAATTTAATTTGTATAAGGTACTGAATTTGGCCCAGCCAAAAGCATTCCCTTTTAATGCCCTCACATAGCCATACTTAAATTCTACTACTTTTGAATTAGCTACTGTCTCATTATTTCTTTTAGTTCTTGCTAATGACATGGTAACTATTGTCTTCATTGCCTTTTCTATTAAAATTTGCATTTGCCATATTTTTCTACCATTCTACAATGATGTCAACAATTCAACAATTGCCTCAAGGCACTTTTGCATGCATTAATAATTGATGATTTAGAAAAAATTTAAAAGAAGAAGACATACACACCCACAAAATTTGCTCAGCTTAAACTTCTGATCAGTTTACATATTTGTATTCCATGATGTTATTAGTTTTTATGCTGCTAATATCATGAATGTGTAATAGAAGTATCCCATGCTGTTCTGTGCAGGTGGGGGCTTATGTTACTGATGCAGAAAGCATCTCCTGATGTGAAGAAAGAAAGAACTGAGCAGAGAAGGATCAAGAGACACTTCCTATATAATTTACGCTTCTGAAGTTTTGTCTGGTCACTGCCCGAACAGTACAGTATGGGGTGGCTCCTGTTACCATCTCTTGATATTTGCTGTGTTAAAAAACTAGTATTATTGTGGAAAAAATAATAAGTAAATAGGTGCATAACATCATTTTAGAATGCAGCACTTGGTTTCTGGATTTTTTTCATTTTTGTTTTAAAATTCTCCTAAAGCATACTGAATATGTTTGTTCTGGACCAAATTCCAGCCTCTAGCAGCCCTGTGTACCTGTCCACCCATGTCTGCTTTTGTTTCGATATATTATTCACATTCCAACAATGCAAAAGTACAAAGAAATACAGCTCAGCCAGCAAACAACTGGCAACTTACTACATTTATATCATTTTTGTATTTAATTGGAACATGGTTCAGTTTTTCCATTTGTGCTGTTGGCTCATAAATGAACTAAAGGATATGACAGTGTGTGAATGAGTTCCTGAATGACATTTTTTATTAACAGATGTACACTAATGTATTTCATATGCAAATTCTTCAGACTGCTTCATCTCACACATAACACAGAGGGAAATATTTAAAGAAAATATTGTTGCTGTACTTTTAGTTCATCCTGTACATCAACAGCATGACAAAAATAATTCTTGGCTCATTAATTGGAACTGTTAGAGGGTGGGACTTTGCTTGCAATTTTACTTTACTTTATTATATACCTGTGTTTTGGCGGTGTGACCCTCTAATAGATCCAAGGGGCTCAGTGATTTTAATCCCTGTTTGAGACCAAAAGGTAAACATCTTTAGGCACAGATGCAAATAGTAAAACAGAAGCCTTGCCATGAAAAGTGTAATAATAGGAGCTACAGAAATACATACTGAAAGAAACCCAGTTCTGCCACCTCCTGGCGTAAGAGCATTCCATGCTGTTATCAGCGAGAAAGTGAGTCAACCTATTAGCATCTAGCGTATAGCTTATTTTGTTTAATAACAATCTAATCTTTTATATTAAGGAAGGTCCTACATATGGTTATGAGATCTGGAATACTTAAGACATAAGGATTTGTGGATAAGGGTTTTCCTATCGTTTGGAGCACTGCACCTTAAAAACAGGATTGTCTAGCCATCAACATGGATTTTTTCAGCTTAGTAACCATCAAGTTCAAGATTCTGTTTTATTATTGCAGATAAAAGCAAATAAAAAAAAAACATTTGAAACAGTTTGTTTAAATAGCACACTATGAGAAATTACAATGCCTTCTTGATAACATGTTTCTGGATAATAGACGCCCTCCCTGAGCTTGAAATACATTAATGGAACGCATTTTCATATTTTTGTGTCTAATCACTGAAACTTCCTCTTATATGATGCACTAACCCAGTCAGAATGCATTCCACTATCAAAGCTCATTTTTAACTAGCTGCTAAATGTTAGCAGAGTAGTGCAATGTAGTAGATCATAGGGAGATATATAGGTCTAAGCATTTATAGTAGAAAAGAGCTTCCCCACTGTACATGGTTGGTCCAGGTGCTCATGCCCCAGACCCTCAGCATAGGGGAGCCAAGTAGGAATAAGGTTAGTGCAATTTAGTATCCATATTAGTAAATTAAACCCAATAATTGTTCTTGCTATGTGGTAAAAATTAGGTTAAAAACACGCAGCATACAGTTTCAGCATACAGTCCACCCTATACAGAAAAACTGGGGGTATTTTATGCTGGTTATTTTTTGGGCCCCCAAAACATTAGTAAATTAACACATTCTACCAAGATATTTTGAAATTGCTCATTTATTTAGGGCCCTTCTGGGCACACTACACTCCAGGGCCCACCTGCAAGGTTATGCCCCTGGGGGTTTAATTGTAATTTATCTTATTACTATTGTTATTCAACTATAGCGGAGAGAGCTGAGTTACATGAAATTAGACATAAAAATATGGATAAAAAGATATATAGATATCCTTTTCACACACGTACCATTTAACATCTTCTTTGCACAGTGCTTTTTAATACTCTTCCATTATACATATGTCACTGACATCAACTTTTGTTATACACACTGTGTTCGCCAAAGTGACAAAGGAAGGTTTCATTTGGTTTGCAATCTGCGGTAGAGAGTGTCTAGAAATAACCTTTTTCTTTTTGTAATAATGTGGCCATATTTATGGAGTTCTCTATAAAAGCAGACAGTTTTTTCACCATTCACTTTCCTTTACGGATTGGATGCTGACAAGGCAGCATATCACCGATCAAGATTCAAAAAGGCAATAGAAAAATTCAATCTGCAGTGTAACAAAAGAGAAGCTTATTAGTTCCATGATTTCAGATCTGACAATTTCTTGTGCTGCTTAAAAGCCTTTTCTGGTACAGGGAACTGATAAAAACAGCTGCTGGAATGAGCAAGATATATTATTAACTCTATAGCCAAAAGAAGTTGCTTCTATAATTTTGCATAGCCCAATGATAGTTTTACAGTCAGTGTTATTACTACATAACAATAATTTTCTTGTTATTATAGCTGATTTACAAAGCAACAACATATTCCACAGTGCTGTACAATGGACTGAGGGCGAATTCAAACAAAATAACAAAAAAAGAAAGAAACCGATTACAAACATGGGAAAAATCAAAAAAACTAAGACATGAAGTCAGGGCATTGATGTGAGAGCTTGCAATCTATTAGGCATGTTATTTTAATTATATTTGGGAAAAATGCAAATAAATTGAATCCGCTTAGAAGAGGTAATAAATGAGGTTGTTTAAACTGGTACCAAAGTATTTTTTTTAAATATAAAATTAAGAATATAAGCAAACAAACAAAATTGAAAGGCACTTTACAAAAATTTTGCTTTAAACTGAGAGAGGCATTTTGAAAAAGTTGTTCTATAGAATAAAATACACGATTTGAGTCAGACTGGCACTTACTTTCTATTTATTACTGCAGATTAAGAAGCTCTTGAAGCAGGAATGCATTTGAAATTGGTACTAAAGTGCACTGTTATACGGAAATAGTTTAACACAGACAGCAGCACAGTCAGAAAAATATGAGCAACGTTTCCTGCACATCACTAATAGACTGCCACCCCTGATGTTCTGAGGTCCTCTGATAGTTAAAGGTTTATTGGTATAATCCAGCCACAAGCACTATGGTGATCTTCACCCCACTTCAGGCCAAAAGAACTCAAAAAGACTTCAGTTTAGCAGCTAGTTGCAAAATAAAATGTTTGCTGGCTAACCTAAATGTATTTTTATCTTTTATTTGACAAATATCTTTTGCATTGAGTGCCTGAAGGTATCAGCCACTGATTTCTGTCATATCATCTAAACATCATTTGTATAGGAAAGTCTTTAAAATATACTTATAATATAAGCTCAGAATTGTTTTCATTAAAAATGATTCTTGTGGATATTCCAGTTAAACTAAACATTAAATCTAAATGTACTTAAATGTAAGCGTACCTTCCCAGTATGAAATAGGGCAAAGCATACTTTCAGTTTTCTTAATTGGACATATCAAGGGGACTACTTATAAAGAATGGCATATGCATTAAAGGCATTACCTGCTATTAATTACCTAGGCACTTTCTTATATCATACTGCTACCCACAATCATTCTTTATACCTTCTATAAATCAATTTAAATTCATCAACTTGGCCCTTCATATGGTTGATCAAGCTTAAACCCTTATTTTTAAATGGTTCCTCTTATCACCAACTGCACACTACCAATAATCTCCTACTAATGAATATCTATCAGAGATTTCTCTAAAATCTTTTCTTAGCCTTGAAATGTGCTTTATTACCCTGACAGCTTCTAAAGGAATCAAGCAACATTTCCACATTCATTAGAAATGGTTTCTTTAAATGGAAATAACTCTGAGGATTTATGTACTAAGGGAGCAATAAATGTTTTATATAGGTAGTGAGAGTTCTTGTTATGCAAACCAAAGTACGCATTATACTGATTTTCTTTACAATATGGCCACAACAGGACATATAGACAGAGAGAAGAAAAGGGGGGTGCTCTCCCATAGATCAATGTAATCAATAAAAGTAATCTACTTACTATATTACGTTCAAATCATCATAATAGTGGCCTAATGCATTTTCGATGGTATGTCTGTCTTTCTCAAGGGCATATCAGGGTTGCAAAGCCTGGTGTAAACCCCAATATGGCACTGGGGAAGTTGAACATATGATGAAACGTACTGGGCCTCGATTCTGATAAGCTGAATTCACTTATATTTTTTGAGTGAAGTAAAAACTGAAAAAGTTTTCTAAATTAATAAATGTTATTAAAAACTATAATACATAAATATACTTGTGATTTAATAATTGCAAGAAGAATTTAGGCAATACTGCCTGACTGACTAGAGTTAGCTCCCACAGTATATATTCTGTACTGTACCCTGTAATATATTGTAATTTTTCCTTTTATTAAAAATTTGAACACATATTAAAGAAACTTTAAAGAAGTAATATAATATATAAAGATTGTGATCGCTTTACTGCAAATACTATATAAATCTACCGCTTGTACAAGATGGATACAGGCAATACATTTTACAGAAAATTTAGCTCATCACTATTGCACATGAAAACTCTGCCTATGATAGGCATCACAGGCTTCGTTGGGTCTTAGGGTGATGTGGGTCTGGGTGCACCCCCGGTAGTTACGTCATTGTGTAATTTTATGTGTACAAATATATTTTTATTTTCTGCATTTATTTACAATGTAAAAAAAGGTAAGCAGCAATGGGCTTTTGACTTTTCAGATTATGCAAATGTCTGGAGAATCATGGAGATGCATCATGAAGCAGGACTAAGTTCCTGGGTCATCAAAAACCTACTTTAATAAACTGCTATCCATCATATGTCAAAAAAACAATAGCAGGAGGTTACACAATGTGCTTACATACAGATATGCTTTAGCCCAAGGCAATGGAAGATGCCTTATTAATTTCCTGACATGACTGGGAAATATTTTTCTTAAACTTAGGTTACATACTGGAGGATACTTGTATGGTATGCAGATTTTTATTTTTATTTATTTTTTTTAAATATGAGCACAATCAATTTTGGCATATGTTTTATTTGGCACGATATACTGGGATTATAACCATACAGAGAATTTTGATTAAAGGACATAAATCATGCTGCATGCTGCATACTGCAACATTTACAGAGTATTGACTAAAATAAAAAAAGTATTTTTTTTTTTTTTTAATCATGATAATAATATATGTAAACACATAAACATAAATATGGCATATAAAAAAAAA
Organism: Xenopus tropicalis; assembly: GCF_000004195.4. Lineage (NCBI taxonomy): Eukaryota > Metazoa > Chordata > Amphibia > Anura > Pipidae > Xenopus > Xenopus tropicalis. The sequence goes on along the minus strand of NC_030679.2, from coordinate 60,473,593 downwards.
AGCAGTAAATGTATGTTACTATTAGGGATGCACCAAATCCACTTTTTTATATTCGGCTGAACCCCTGAATCCTTCGTAAAGGATTCAGCTGAATAGTTGGAAGGGTTAAATGTGGGAACATTTTGGAAAAATTTTCAACTTCTGTGTTTATGTGACAAAAAGTCACATGATATTTAGGATTTGGTGCATCCCTAGTTACTAGATTAATCTTCCAAACCCCTTTGAATTACACAAGTACATTTAAAACTTTACTTATAGCCCCTAGTATGAACAGTCTAAGACCATGTAGGTTATCCCCTTGCAGTATGTTTTGTGGATCACACTTGTCAGAACTACATCATCCTATGTAAAGCTAAAATTACATTTAAACAATATACAAGGGAAAAATACACAGATGGGTCAAATAGCTGTAAAAAAGCTCATGGCATTTTATGTTCTAAATATGTTCTCCTTTTAAATAGCATGCATGTTTTCCTAGGTTCTCCCTCAGGTCTTATGGCCTGTTTTGGTGCAACACCTGTAATAAAACCTCTGCACCTCTGTCATGTTGCCTTAATTAGTTCCTACAAACTTGAGGAGCATAAAGTGCATATTGTATGTAGCAAATGGTTTAAAATTTGGAAACGTCACTATTGTCACTATTTGTATATGTTTACAATAATGTAGAAAACACTCTGTCAATGCAGAAGCATTTTAGACAAAATACCAAAGCAATTTATCACAAATTTTACTTAAAATGCCCATAAGACCTAAGATTGCCCTCACCTCTTAGTGAGGAAACCACTGATTAAATGATGTGATGCTAAGACATAATACATAGAGGTAACCAAATATAAAAATCAAGTTGTTCGTAACACAAAGTCTAGAACCATTGCAATAAAGCAGGGCTGTCCAACTGGAGGCCCACAGATGTGGCCCTCCAAAGGATTTTTATGGGTCCCAGTCTGATCAGAAGTTCCATAGACTTCATTGTGACATCATCATTTTAATTTAATCTGGCCCTTCAACATGCTGTACGATATATAATTGGCCCACTACATGTTGGACAGCTATTTTGGAAATCAACATGTTTTGGTTTTTCTATATTAAGTATGCTTATTTCTGCTTACTGCATATAGATATATATAGTTTAGTACACCAATCATGTCAGACATTGCATGATTTGCAATACAGAATCTTCAATAAAGATTAAGGTACATTGACCAGCAAGCATGGACCATGGACCATTTGTTATGGATCATTCGTTATGATATCATCAAAGGAAAAAAGGAAACTGTTTGATTTTTTAAAAATTTTCCAACATTCTTAAATGCAGGCAGCACTGCATGCTCTTGCACGCACTTTTAGAGCTGTCTGACAGCACAGAAACTTGGTGAATATCTGGAAGCGATGTCACAGATGCTTTCAGAAGTGACGTCACACACATGCGCAAAATCGCCGCTGATGAAGTTTGAGACCCTTAAAGTGGAAGCATAGATATGGCTGGGCCTAACTATTTTAGTTCAGATAGAGCTGCATTTTGTATACGGCGGAACCATTTAGACTATTTCAATGAGACGTTATTTTGAAAAGTTAAAAAACATAACTTTTCACATAGTTTAAGCAAGTTGAAGCATTTGTAGCCATCAAAATGTCTGAGCTACTTAAATATAAAAATGTTTCAAAATTTTTATATTTTTAAGAGCAATTAAACTTGTAAAAATCATACACATTATAAAAGTAGATCACCTAAGTTTAACAAATATCAAACAAAACACAAAAAAGATGCTTACATGTATAACATGTACTTGAGCTGTTATATTGTTAATTATTGTGTTTCTGTTGTATACACTAACAATAACCTGAAATAACCTAGCGTGAATGGAGGCACTAAGGAAACCAAGAATCCTCAAGAATCAAGAATATTAGTCATTTTATATCCATGTTCTTATTAAGGGGTGGTGTATGTATCTTTCTTCTCTACAGTATATAAATATTCTCATTAAATGTATCTGTAACATTTTAGGGTTTATAAAGCACAAACAAAAATGAAAAGGACAAAAAAACCCTGAATTTTTCAGTTTTGTAAGAAACTATACTCATAAAATGAAAATACACCAGAAAACCTTTAAAACCACAAACAAAATAAAGATTGTTACATTTTGCCTAGGACAGCTCCTATTGACTTCTACATGACCTCGACAGTTTTTAGATGTCATTTTGCCCTTTTTGTCGTGTTTTTTGTGCAAAACGACCTTTCAAAATTTTGAGTAATTAGTAAAATCCACAATTTTTAGCACTAAAAACCACGATTCATGAAAACAAAAAAAATATAAATGTTAGTAAGTGTGCCCCATTGTATCTGTTTTTTTGTGTGTGAAATAGTAGAGTTATTCTCATGTCAATAATCGTGTAACTGAATATCTTTTAAAACAGTAATAAGTTATACTATACAGTGTATTGATTGTTATTTTCTACTCTTGTAAGAAGGTACTTAATTATATATTACCTTCTGCAAATGGTTGGTCAGTGCATTTTCTTAAACCCTTAATGCTCTGGGAACCATAACCCTTCAATTACATGTTGCTACTGGTATGCGTTTCATTTAATAGGATCATCAGTCAGGTGTTGGTTATTTCAAGTTTATAAAAAAATAATCAGCTTCTTACATTGTAGAAGATGTGGTTATTGTATATTGTACTATATTAAATGACTGCATCTGTACAATCTGTTTATGTGTGTCCTCTTACAATACTGCACTACATTTCTACGTTTCTCTTCTACAAAATGAGCTACAGTACTAATGATGACAAAGGCCATATCCTGTTATTAAAGTTTCACTATAAGTGATATATATATATATATATATATATATATATATATATATATATACTTTGTATAAGTAAATTATGCTACTTGGACAAAGAACCACAAAGAACTGAGTGTTAGACAAGTGAAAACTATATCTCAGACCTACAGTAAATGGCTATTGAAACCAACATTTGCACAAAAAGAAAGCATTCCTGCATCCTAATTTGAAGATGTTACCAATTATCTTCTATAAAGCGTTTTCTTAATTGCATTTGTAATACAGGTATGGGATCCCTTATCCGGAAACCCATTAACCAGAAAGCTCCGAATTACGGAAAGCCTGTCTCCCATAGACTCCATTTTAATCAAATAATTTATATTTTTAAACTTGATTTCTTTTTTCTCTGTGATATTAAACCAGTACCTTGTACTTGATCCCAGCTAAGATATAATTAATCCTTACTGGGGGCAGAACACTCCTATTGGGTTTCATTATTGGTTTATTGATTTTCTAGTAGTTTTAAGGTATGGAGATCCAAATTGCAGAAAGACCCCTTATCTCGAATACCCTTGGTCCCGAGCATTCTGGATAATGCGTCCTATCAATCGAAGTTCACTGACTTTTAAACTTTGTGCATCTAAAAGTAGAGAATAAATAGCCAATTTATCTGATTCATGGTTTGTGTATTTTTGCTTTAAATTGTCTATTTATCAAGGTTTCATTAAAATTCATTTAACTGAGTTAATTTTGTTTGAAGACCCTACATTGCACACTTTGGCAAATAAAAGTATGGTGTATAATTCCCTAGTAAATTGTTATTATCCCAAAGATGGAACTTGTCTCTTTAAGCAGTTTTTCATGAAATGTTGAGCCATTACCCATGAAACAAAGGCACATTTAATCTCTAGTAAACATTCTCTACAATATCCAGTAGCAGCTTTGCACGTTTACATCTTTAGCAACCTCACATTAGACATTATATTCAAGGGAATGCATTAGCAAGTTCTTATATCAAAAATGAGTCATTAGCAAGCTGCTGGTGCTATTTTAGCTCTGAGATCTGTGCAATCAGAATGTAAAATAAGATTAGCTTATTGTTAAATCATTAGTAGGTAAATTAGACTTCATGGAATTGCAGTACTCATTAAAAACAAAACAGGTAAAATATTTTGCAATAACAAAATATGCTTAATTTGTCAAAATATTATATTGTGTTGCATTATATAAGTTACATTTCTCTTTATAATGATTGTATTGTATGCAATAGAGACACATTACTGGTAGCTATACTTTAAACTGCAGATTCCCTTTACTCAAGTGGCTGTTCATAATAAGCTCTACAAAAAAATGTGTTACATAAGCATTTAGGAAAAATGTTTATGTCCTTGATGTTCAATGTAAGATTATAAAGACAACTCCCACCTTTCCCAAGATTCTTCTTATGGGGCTGCATGTTTTGGGTTAGAAGATTGGATGGTCTCCACACGGATAGGCAGCCTTCCTGCCAAAGAATTGTCGCCACGTCGAAATAATTGTTTTGTTTTTTTTACGCGGGACAGTTTCACCGTTTCGCTAATTTTTTGCCGTTTGGCGAATCTCATGAAAGATTCATGAATTTTACGCGAAACAGGACAGATACGCTCATCACTACATATGGGTAAATTATAGATGGAACCTAAACTATTTAAAATGTAGCTGCATGGTCATTGTGGCTCAAGGAGGTTTATTCATTGGTTAAAAAGAATAATCTCCCCTGTTCTTTGTTATTACTGCAAGTGCCATTTGATGTATATTATATGATCTTAGTGTGTATACCCATCACTGTGTCTTGAAATAACTTATGTGAAAGAACTGGCTATGAACGTGATTTCATTTCTATTATTTAATTGCATTCTCCTTTTAACAGGTGAATACTGCTAGGGCTTGCAATGAAAACATGCTAGTGTTGCGATTGAAACTGCTCTGCATGTAATTACTCATTTCAACAGGAAACAGTCACTTTTTTCAGTTCGCTCTTCTTCCCGTTCCAGAAAGTGTATGATTATAGACATAGTAAGTCTGCACATAATTGACATTCTGCATGGCAATTACCAACCAAAGCTGCTTTCTTACTGTTTTCCCTCTGGGTTTTCAGCTTCCACCCACAGACACTACACAATCATATCACTCAGCAACTTACACTGAAAAAGCTAATGACATATCTCACCCATGGTGTATTCAGCAAATCATTTCTTATCAAAGTATCAAAGAGTAGTGTATCTGAATACATGATGCATAAAGCCATTTAGACACAAAGCGCAGAAGAACATTATTTTTAACTTTATGCAAATAGGTTAAAGTCAGTAAGAAGCAAAAACAACTACATAGTATAACTGCTGTTGTACGTCTGCTGGAAGGCTATTGCATTTTGATTGACTAAATTAGTGCTGCTCCATATTTACCTAGTGGCTGTGATTTACATTAATTTTTTTTATTAATTTGCAACAAACAAAGACACAACTTCCTTCACTGGTGTCCAGTATGGACAGATTTCCTAAAAAGCCCTCCTAAATCATTAGGTTACCTCATCTTGTTGACTCTATTCATTGCTTTACAGTTTGTCTCTTTTACAATTGGATGATCTTTGCTTTGTAGTTTTAGATGTTTTTGGTTTATGTGACAATACAAAAAAAGTTGCCGTTTTCATGCAACTAATTGAAAAAGTCACAGTTTTCATGGTTTTTCTGTGAAATATTGCCTTTTTGAAGCATGCCAGTATTTATTTTAATTTGTGGCCAGAAATGATATACAGTACATGGTGCTTAATAACAAGCAGAACTTAAAAAAAATAAAGACTAATTTATGTCTATTGTGCAAGTCAAATGGGATATATGTATGTATGTATGTATGTATGTATGTATAACTTTATTTATAAAGCGCCACAAGGGTACGCAGCGCTGTACAGTTTTACAGAATACAAAATTACACACAGGGAGGACAAGTGATATAATAAATAAATACAATAAATACATATATGTATACATATATATATATATAAGTGCCATGTGGTATGAGACACAGTAGGAAGGAGGTCCCTGCCCCGTAGAGCTTACAATCTGAGTGGTTGGGTAACATACAGGCACAAACTGGAAGGTAAGAGTGCACCAGGTATGGGCATTTGCCATTAAGCGCAGGACTGGGCAAAATAATGTCTTAGTGCTCCAGAAGTTAACAGCTAAGTTTTTTCTTAAAGAGGGTGGGTGAGTTTTCCCTACGGAGGGATTCAGGGATAGAGTTCCAGAGGTAAGGAGCAGCGAGATAGAAAGGTTTAAGACGAGAGAGCGCAGTGGGTGTGGATGGTGTAAGGAGACGGAGGCTCTGAGAGGAGCGGAGGAGACGACCAGGAACATGTAGGGAGACCAGTGAAGAAATGTAGTGAGGAGCAGAGGAGTGAAGGGCTTTGAATGTCAGCAGAAGGATTTTGTAAGCTATCCTTTGCTTGACAGGCAGCCATGCTAGTGAGCTTAATTGAGGCTGAGCAGGATCCCTCTTAGGAGAGAGCAGGAAGATCCTGGCAGCAGAGTTTAAGATTGATTGCAGGGGAGAGAGGTGGGAGTCTGGGAGGCCGGTTAGTAGGAGATTGCAGTAATCTAAGCGGGAAAGGATAAGGGCATAGATTAGTGTTTTAGCTGTTGCTTGTGAAAGAAAGGGGCGTATCTTGGCAATATTGAGGAGGAAAAAGCGGCAGGTTTTGGCAGTGTTATTAATATGGTTAGAGAAGGAGAGGGACTGGTCAAAGATAACCCCAAGGCAGCGTGCAGAATTTATCCTGGGTGGCAGGTATATATGCCCCGTTTTTAGGTTTTGAACCCTTTAAGAACTATCCCTTTAAGAGAGCCAACACAGGCTTAACCAGTCTGCAGGTATGGGCTGGAAAGCCAAGGAGGGTTTAAGGGAGGGAGAGACAGGTGGATGGGGAGCTGTGGCAGTGGGATCTGCACTTGTGGTGTCTTTGGACTGCATGTGGGACATTTTTCTGTTAAAGTAAGTCAAATCTGTTTATTTGGACTACATCTAAAATAAGACAGCCTTTTAAGTTGAAAAATAAATGGACTGTTTTCCTGGAAGTTTGGAGTGGCCTGCATTTGTGCTGCAACCCCACTGTTTTCCCCCAAAAATGTCACACTGTATAAAACTGGAGGTATTAAAATTCTGGTGTAACACCATCACTTCTTATAATAAAAGTTACCATTTTTATTGATTGACGCATTTCTTCAAAAGAGAACATACTAGAAAATACAAGGTGAACTGCAGAATAAAATAACAATTCTCGGTGTTGCTCTTTTTCTTGCAAAGCAATTTTGTGTATCCACAAATCTCTGCTTTCCTTATCTGCCCTTTCATAGATGAGAATCTTTCCTTTGTTTGCCTGTGACTAAACCATTTTGCTTGTCTGTAGCTGAATATTTCCTTATAGTCTACTTGCCTATTGTCCCATCCTTAGACAGAAATACCAGTATAACAATGTGTTGATGGTATCAGGTGCTGATATGCATTGGTATCATATGAATAAGAAATTAGGATTGCTGTTCAATACTTGATGATATAATTACTTGATTATTTGCAGATTGGTTGTTACTGGTAACCACATAAGTACTACAAGTACTATAAGTATTACAACTACACATCAATATTTCAATCTTTTTTTTTTTAATTGCATTGTACATGCACTGTCTTTTTGCCCAAATAACACTTGTGTTTTTATGTTTTCATGTTTTTTTGTGGTGTGATTCAAGTGTGGTGGTGTACAAGAATAGGCGGCACTCAAAATTTACAAAAATGCAAAAAAGTGTATTGAGTTTATAATAGTAAAAAACATCTTACACACAGCCTGCATGACATCCATTGATACATGCCTTGGACTTAGAACCCCGGGCATGTACCGCTGCTCTGGTTGCATGCAATGCCATAGTGTGATTAAAGGAAAAGAATTTATACATCCAGGTACGGGATATAAAGTTCAATTATGGGGGCACCACACCTGTATCTTTAAATATGTGACTTATGCGTTGACTTGCCCCTGTGGACTCATCTATATGGGGGAGACCGCACACATGGTTAAGTCACGCATATCTCAACATAAATCCTCTATTAATTTGGGAAACCCCAAACTACTGGTCTCTAAACACTTTTGGATATGGCCCATAATGCAGACCAATTGAAATTTATGGTTCTGGAAGGGATTCCACCCCTGAAATATGGAGGGAATCGAAAACTTAAATTAAAGCAGAGAGAAGTTTGGTGGATACACAAATGACAGTCCTTAGCGCCAAAAGGATTAAATAGAGATTATGATCTGTATCTTTTTTTATGAACTTATATATTGTGTTCTAATTGTTTGTGCATAAGGTTACGTACATAGGAAGTAAAAGGGTGGTATAACAGATTGTGTATAACCATTGCTAAGATACCACTACTTTTGTCACTTTACACACACACACACAATATCTCATTATTGTACAATACAGCAATTTGTTGGGAAAACGCATATGTTTATACATTATACAGACAAGAGCAGAATTTTAGATATAGATCATATTATTTCATTAGTTTCTTCCAAAAGTATTTAGAATCAGGGATATTTCTTCAGATACCAATGTAAAATGTACTCCTGCGCCCCATGCAATCTGTCTTTCCGTAAACATAGTACTCTAGGCCACTGAAATATGCACAGGAAATAAGTATATTTGCCCTAAAGTTATTGCAGAAGTCTGGTATATATGAAACAATATTACTAAAAATGAGCCACCGATGTAAAATGTAAAAAAAAAAATAAACATATGCTGGTGTATCTATGGGTGTATCTATGATACACTATCCCTCTGAGCAATCACCCTATGTGCACTGCCTCATTCTTTGTCCCTATTGTAAAATATGAGGATATTAGAAGTCACCTCGGAGTTCCATGACCTGTATGAAAGTACTCTGCTATTGGTTTTATGCTTTTATATGGGCATGGGACTACATGGTGACTTATAATATCCCTATATTTTACAACAGGGGGTACATTATTCACTATTAATTACGATGCTTATACTCTGTGTGTACTTTTCTATACATAATATTGTACAGTGCTGTAAATCTTAGTACCATCAGAATAAAATTGTATTTTAATGTAATATAAAACAAGCCATGGCCTTACTGAGAACTGTGTCCACCTGCACATAATTTACTCTATTCAGAATAATAATAATTGCCAATTAATGCCTTTACTAGAGTATATTTCTATTGTTCAGTTTCACTGTATAAGAAGGAACAGCTCATGCAGTCAAGTCTTGTCATACTAAATGTCAAGCTAAAGCATGTCAAGATAAAGTTGTGAAAACCAGACCTTTGAAAAAGAGGTTTAAAGATCTTGTTGTAAAAAGAGCTTTTTACAAGTGTAATAATACAGACAAGAATGGCCTCTCAGGCTGTTCTGATAAGAACACAGCAGGAATATTAACCAAAACGGATATTCAGACAATAGAAAATGTGAGCCCTTCTAATACATGCCACTTGAAATAATAATTCCATGCAAACAAGCCCCACTGCTGACTGCATTTCAATGCTAAGTATTTTGAAAAGGATAACAATCATATTTATTATGTAGGAACAAAATATGTCTGTGTTAAACTATTGCTTATATTACTATAGAACCATCATTTTAATGAACATTATGGGCATCCTAAGAAAATTTAAAAACTCATATGACTTTTACAAATTGCTTTCAGAGAGTTTATGCTAAGAATGTTGTGGTGTAAAATATTTAAAGCCAATAAACAATGGATAAATAGAAAGATCCTGTATCGATGTAAATATATTTTTATTTATATGGAAGTGCTGGCGGTGCTGTGCCATAGAACTTGTGTACCAAAATGCTTGGTATTTAACATGGACAGCTGACTTCCACCTCTGCGCAAAGTTTTAAAATTTTGGGATTTTTTTTCTATCGTAATATTTATTCTTACCAGCAATTATACTTGCTATGTTAAAGAGACATCTACCTTGAGTAGTGTCCCAGGTTCATACTATTCTAACCTAGCTTTCATTCAAGGTACTAGGCCCTTTCTACCCTAGGCCTAGGTCTGTCTCTCTTTCTCTCGTTAATTGGAGCTCAGCTGCTTGACTACACAACCTACACCTAACTCTCACCCAGCTCTACAGTAAGCTCAACCAATCTAGCCTATCACTAAATAAAGTAACCTCTCTACCACTTCTCCTTAGTATCTCTCAAACGTGGCAAACACCAGGCTCTCCAGGGTCATACTCTTAATCTTATTAGCCAAAAAGGAAGTAATGTCCTGATCTCTCCCTTATATAACCCCTAGATGGGACTTCCCCTTACCCAACAGCCACCTAGTGATTATTTATAACTAACAACACTTACATCAATTCAATCATTCTACTTCATTCCTCAATTGTGTATTACCCACAGATGCAACTTGTATATCATCTACAAATGGCTACAAGTAACAAATACTACATCATAGTTTGTGCCTTACAGTATGCTGACATTCTGTGTTAACTTCAAACAGCGACCATAAGTCCCATAATCATGGGAAATATACTGAATGGGATAAAACATTGCAGATTGTACTGACAGATTGTACTGACATTGCAGATTGTACACTAAACCCCTGTTCATAAGTGAGGCAAACTATTCCCGCTCAACATTCTTAAAAAGCAATGTATAGCCATAAATGTTATACAGCGTATATGTAACTTTAGAATCTTTATTATTAAGTAATATATTTCTACTTAATTGTATCCAGTAAGTGCTCTGTTCTTTTTTTCAGTACCATACAGTACAGTACATTTCTCAAGTATGGGGAATCATACAGATCATTAATAATCTACTGCCGATAAAATATAAAAACAAACATTAGGATTTAGTTTTCTCGTATTATATGGATAGAATGGATATAATGCGTCTGATTCCCTAAACGGTGGCTTTTAGAAATGCTATTTAATTCTATAAATATGTGACAATATGTGACCCTGAACTCCCAAGAGTCCACTAAAAGAGCTAAATGGAATTCTATAAATAATGCATTTAATTAATTTATTATGCCTGCCATTGTAATAAAGCAGCCAGAGACTGATTCAGCAGCATTATCACATCCCCAGACCAAATTGGGACATTTCAGAGACAATGAAAGATTTCACAAAAAAAAGCTTGTATTTAATATACTTTCCCTTTTTGACAAGATTGGCCTGGTTCCCTTTGACTCTAGAGGTCACAAGGTGGTCTTTTTCTTTTGGTTTTATACCATAAAACTTCAGGTGAGGATTTGGTTACCATGTTGGAATAAAGCTTTCATCACATAGACAGAGAGACAAAGAAAGAAAACAAAGTTGGTAGCACTATACATACTTTTATCACACATCTATTTACTGGACAATTTGTGTGTATGGGGCACATTGCAATAAGCTGTGCTTGATAAAAGTCTAGTCATAACTTGTCTCTTACTGTTGATGGTCCAAGATGGTTCATACAGTACTACGATGCTGAATACTAGATAGATAGATACTGTATACATGTATATACTAAAACTGCACTTAAATGCTAGACTAATAAAGCAAGCACACAAACAATCTCTGATGGCACCAAACTCTCCAAGGACAGAAGTACCCAAACTCAATGTACCCAAAATGCACTCATCAAACCTGCTAAAAATGAAAAAAAAAAATTTTTGTTTAGAGCAAAGAATACATAGTAGCAGCTACTTGTCATGGCTACTAAATGGCAGAAAATACCCTGCCATAGACAATACTGAGAATTGCCTCTGCTAAAGCACAGGTAGAGACTAACACTGATCAGCATTTTTTGCAGCCATGACAAGTAGCTGCTAGTAGCTTGTAGAATGTCTACCGTCAAAGGACTGAGGGGCAGCGACTCATGGGACACCCAAGAAAGCAATAGCTGAATGATGTGGAGAATGATTTGAGAACAATGGTGGTAGAGAACTGGTGTTGGTGTGCATTGGATTGGGCAATAGTGCCATGGGGTAAGGTACTTTTCAGCACAGTGCATGGTCATTATTTGCAGTGGGGTTGCTCATAATAAATAGGCTTAAGATGCACTTTGGCTACACTAGAACAATAATAAAATGTAACATCTGTGCACCAGAAGGGTCAAAGTGATTACCATAAATCTCTATGAAGTGGCAAAAATGTAACCTCAGCCCAGTCAATTTGGAAATTGTGCAGGCAGCAAAATGCTTGAATTTTCCATATGCTATAGCCCATAATCTACTTCTAGGCTTTATAAAGACAGTAGAAAACATTGCCTCTGTAATGGAGAGAGAATTAAGTTTTTTTCCTTTTCAGCATATTTGATGGCCATTGCTTGCAGTGAGGTTGCTAATAATAAGTGGGCTCAAGATGCCATTGACAACACCAGAAGTATGAGCAATGTATGTGCAAGTCTGTTTGTAGAAAGTACAGTCCCATTTGGATGACTTCAGCTGAGTATTTTGATTATAATACATAGTGGTAAGATGGCACCAACATGTTTCAATACCAACAGTTGGGGTCTTTGTTGTGGAAAATGCATTTTTTTCCCTTGCATGTGCTCCTGACGAAGACCACTGTTGGGGTCGAAACCAGATTTTTTCTAAATACATTTGTATATTGGTGTGCCCTGGATTTTGCTATTTTCAGTATTTTGATAATAACCAAGAATTTACAGCCAAAACTAGCAGATAATTGCTCTTCAAAAAATTATCTTAAGATGATATATTTCCTGTATAGTAAAGTGTAACATACCATGGCTCAAAAGCATAACATCATAGCTCCCAACTGTCCTGATTTTTGTGTGACAGTCCCTCTTTTGACAGCTCAACCCACAGTCCCGGAATCTTCATTTCCCTTTAATCTCCTGCACTGAACACTAAAAAAAGATACAAATTTAACTAAAAAGTAGCTTTTGGCAGAGAGCCCAGAAAGTTAAACAAGCTTCACTTGCACTTAGATACATTGTTTCTCAGACTTAATTAAATAAGTGGGCTTTTGACAGAGAGGCCAGAAAGTTAACAAGCCACACCTGCACTGAGATACAATTGTAACTAATAAGCTAAACAAGTCTCTTGGGGGAACTGAGCTTAAAGGTCAATTTCAACTTTTTTAACAAAACTGTAATAACACATAAAACCCCCAGAAATGTGTTTAAACTTTAAAAAACATGCCAAATGTAGTCAAATAGGAGTGGTATTTAGGGGGTGGTCACAACAATGGGCGTGGTGAAAAATTTATTTTTTTTCCCTCTTTCCATTTTCAAAATGTTGGGAGGTATAACATTTGTAGTAAGAATGGTATTTTCTCTTATATTGTTATTGCTTTTTATATTATATTAATACCAATGAAGTAAAATAATGTCATTTTGAACAATGCAGTTATGTTTACTTAAAAGAAGAATAACACAAATAAAAATGTGATTAAAAGTGTAACAGTGGCATCTGTTTTCTAGAATATGGGATGCCAAACACATCTTTGCTTTTTTATCAGTTTGCAGGCTGACAACATGGGGTTCCGGAGGTTTGTTTGTGAAGCTGAACAGGTTTGTGTTTTCAGGAATCCTTATTAATATTTGTGTGTAAACAAGCAAAGGTCAAACATAACTCATAGCTCGGTATGTAGCCTTAAAGTCAAAACAATATGATGAAAGGCTGACATTTTGCTGCAGTGAATGTTCACTTTAAAAACAGGGGGACATTAAGTTTTATTTGAAGGTATATTAAGCTTTTGTTTTTGTTTCCTAAATAATATTTCCCTTTCCGTCCATTTAAATGGATTGTTATCTACTCTGCAAGCATTCAGAACAACATCATTGATTCTTAGCCTGAAAGTTACACTAATTCAATTGTTCATACATCTGTAGTAGGGTCACTTATCCAAGCAGCCATGCACTTGAGTGACAGACCAGAAACAAATAAATAAAATATTATACAAGCAAAAAGAAACCTAGCCTCTAGGCATCTGCCAAACAAACAAACAGATCAGTGTTATTTTACACTCAGTATGGATGGCCAACTCAGGCAGGATAAATCAAAGAAGGTAGTACATTTGGTTCAACTGTTGTCACCTTTTCTTGGTTTTTCTTTCATACCATGTAGTAAGGTTTTTTTTTTCATCTGTTTTAATATTTTCCCATTTATTTTCAAAACCTTCTCCATGGGGCCTATATATAATATTGTGTAAAAACAGTGACAATAAAATGCCACACATCACCAGGCTTTGCCATGGAACAAAAAGTTTTTTTCTTTCACCACAATTAGGGAGTAAAATCTGCCATTTATTTTAGACAGCTTCTTACACCATTTTTTCAGGGAATTTAATTTTACACAGCATAATAAATAGGCCTCCATAACTCTTATGAAAACCCTGAGTAAACTGCTGTATCTGTGAACTGCAGTCCATGTAACTGAATATACCTGAAGGCATACAGTAGCACCCTTAGTGCATGGTAGAAATAATCTTTAGGTTTATTTTTTTCCCTAAATGCATGGGATAAAGATATTGATGTATTTTCATATGATTCTTGAATCTTGTTTTTTTCTCTCTTTGAATTAACTCACATAAAGACAACAACTTATAAAAAAAAAGTCATAATGGCAACAAATAGAGGCAACTACAAGTTGCATGTAATAATGTTAAAATGTCAAACAAACATTAAAAAAGAGATAGTTGGGGGGGAATTAATCTACACTTTTCTCCCAACATGTAATACAAAAACATCCTACCTCACTGTATAGTGGAAGTACTGGTCAGCATCTAATGTATTCAGAAAGTATATATATGTAATCTACAAATTACTATATGACACACTGAAAAATCTAAGGTTAAAGACTACCTTTTGGAGCACTCGCCCATTACCTGATCTGGGAACTGGCACTTATATTGTAGTGTCACCCACTGTGAACTGGCACTTATATTGTAGTGTCACCCACTGTGACCTACAGCACTTATATTTGCCTATTTGTGTCTGTTAGTTACCCCTCCCATATAGATTGTAAGCTCTACGGGGCAGGGACCTCCTTCCTCTTGTGTCCTCGACTCTTAACTTATTGCTGCTGTATTTATCTGTATTTATTATTATACTTTGTATTTATCTATTATCTTATTAACACCCTGTTTGTATTAATGTATTCTACTGTACAGCGCTGCGTACATAAGTAGCGCTTTAGATATATATACATACATACATACAAAAGCAACAAAACTTAACTTGACACTGTGATGCATTATACAGTTCTTGCAAAAGACTTACGGTGGCCATAGATAGGCCGAGTCTAGCTGCCGATATCGGTCCTTTAGACCTATTTGGCAGCTGATCGGCCCGTGTTTGGGCACTAACAATGAGCCTGCAGGTTTAAAAATTAGTCGGATCGGGAGCCACATCGGCTCGTTGATGCAGACGCCTATACCCGTTGTTCTAATTCGATCGAGTTAGGCCGATATCACCCATCTTAGCGTGTATGGCCACCTTTAGTTTATTACTAGTTATTTTACTATTGACCTGTTCCTTGAATGGGTGTGTGGCGCACTGAGATCAGCGAAGGGAGGAAACAGAAGAGAAAGGGGTAAGAAGACTGGTGGAGACAGAATTGATTGTAAATAATTGTGAAAGTCACTGAGCTTTTCAGTACTTATTCAGCTGAAAATATGTTCCTAAGGATATTGCTTGATATGAATAAGAGAAGCTCATTAATTAATAGGGTAGTCATCCACATACTTTTGCCCAATTAGTCAATGGCAACTGTCCTAGACAAAATGTTAACTTTTTGAGCTTGTTTACCCAATTAAAAAATGATGATAAAAATACAAATTAATTTAGTTTTTATTTTAGTTTTTTTACAGTTTAATTCGCGAAACAATTTGGACAATGTGGAATTTCGTTGCAAATCCATGCCTGGCGGAAAAAAATCAATCACTACGCACCAATAGTAATGAGCGAATCTGTCCCGTTTGGCTGAAAAATTAGCAAAACTATGAAAAACCTTAAAAAATTGCAAAACGTGAAAAATGGCGCATATCAAAAAAAAATTATTGTGCATGTAAAAAAAAAAAATGGTCAAAAATTACATGCACCACAATTTTTTTGGGCGCGTGCTACTTTTTTTGTCATGCAGCTAATTTTTACTAACAAATTTTTGCGCCCGATTTGCAAAAGAAACCCACCAAAGGCGAAACAAGAAATTTGCCGCAAATCCATGCCTGATGAAAAATTTTGCACATCACTGGTCATCAAAATTACTTTTGGCTTTAGAAGTTACAAATCAAGCTGTAGTACCCTACGTAGATTCTTTGGGGAGCAAATCAGTAAAATAGCTACCATCCAGGACTGTAGAAGCAATGAAATATTTATACATGGTACGCTAGAAAATATTTTACTTGACTGGTATTCTGTGTGCGCTCCCAGGAAAACTGGAATTAATAGTAACAAATATGACTAAACATACCTGCTCAAGTTTATCACTTAAGCAATATTATTCAAATAGAAAAAAGCAAATCTGGCAGGTTTCTCCTGTTTATATACCCCTTCTGTCCATTGAAATTAGCAAGCAAAAACTGCCAACTCTGCTCTTCCCCTGCACAGAGTAACGGCCTAAGGGCAAGATGCCATTATTTAAATGTATTCAGAAATATTCTTTCACCTTGTTTTAATGTATATCATTTGGAACATTTCACTTCATACATTGATTTAGTACAGTTTTCTTTCATATTTGGTTGTTTTATTGATTCGGTCAAAGTGCCATTAATTCTTTAAAAGTTGTTAAATGTATTGCTAAAGTACCACACTCAAGAATAGATTTGAATATACTGTATTATGAGTAACCCTAATGGATGTTTGGCATTTGTGAATGGCTTTTGTTGTACCTCAAGTGTACTTAGGTTTCCAAGAGATGGCTAATTAAAAAGAACTCCCTTTGAGCACCAGTGCCAGTTCCCAAGCCTACAAGTACATCCAGTTATGCATGGAACTATGTCTTGATAACCATTTATAGAAGCACTCAACATAAAACAAACACATGAATAGGAATTATCCATTCAATATTTTCCTTTATACAGACAAGAAAGGGCAGCCATATTTTAAAAGTCAGTTGAGACAACACCTACAGACAACATTACCTACAATGCTGTTTATGATTAATAGTGATACTACCTGCAATGGATAGCAATGTAGAAATGCCACTTACGTGTTAAACACAAAGAAGGCAACCACTACCTTTTAACTAGAGTGGAAAATGTACTACCTATGGTAGCTGCTAGATGGATTTTATCATGAACATACCTTTAAAGCAATATTTAAAGTAATTCCATTTTCCATTTTCTTGTCAGTAGAGACAGTGTTCTGGATCTGAGCAGTTCTTCTTGACCAGTGGTGGGCCAAGCCTGGCTGCGAAGGGGTGGGGAGCGTGGCACACAAGGCATGCCAAAGTCATGGAGGGGAGCAGCACCATTAAATGAGTGGCAGAGGTAAGAGATCCTGGAGTTGGGGTTTGTAAAAGAGGTACCTGCCTAGTCCCACCTCACTGTTACACCCTAGGCAGGTGTCTCTTCTACCTACCCATAGCTCCAGCCCTGTTCCTGACAGAACTACAGCAATTAACACAACCTGCATACCATAATTTTAAGTCTTGTACTCTTGCTTTAGACAGAAGGCTATTGCCTGGCAATAGATTTTCAGGCGGCCATGCTATA
This sequence comes from Xenopus tropicalis, assembly GCF_000004195.4. NCBI lineage: Eukaryota > Metazoa > Chordata > Amphibia > Anura > Pipidae > Xenopus > Xenopus tropicalis. The sequence goes on along the minus strand of NC_030679.2, from coordinate 60,456,078 downwards.
CCCTGATGGCCAAGTGTTGCTTACTAGTGATGAGCAAATCTGTCCTGTTGTGCTTTACCTGTTTCTATATAAGCTTTAAGACATCATAATTGTTGACCATTATAAAGTAATTTAATTGCAGGGCTGTACCCTCAGGGCCCCCCTACCGCAGTTGCAGGCCTTCCAACCCTACTTGCCGCATCACTCTTATTTGTGCTCGCAATGGGGGGGAAATGAGGGAAGAGCACCCTCAGAGAGCAAACAGGACTGGGTCGGTGGGGCCCATTGGGCTTTTTCCTGGTGTCCCGCCAGCCCAGTCCAACCCTTTTTTCATTGATATTGTTCTCTAAAAGGTCAGTACAGTGTGCCAAACAATCAGAAGATGTTTTTTTCCACTGATATGTCTTGTTCTTTCTGCATTTTATAAACACATACGCAATAATAAGCCCATAACAATGCAGAAAGGTACTTACAACATTCTTGATTCATTCTCATTCTCCTCACAGATTTAACTGTGGGAATAAGCAGATCAATTTAAAATGGAATTTTTCTTTCTCGCAGAAGTGTCCTACTGAATTTTTGTAGACTATTGAAAAACGAACATTTCAGACTAGAAAATAATGACATTTGTAAACTAGAATATTTAAGTAGTTTGAAGCAGGTTTTTTATTACAACAAATTAGAGACTAGCAATGAACGAATCTGTCCAGTTTCTGCAAACAATTCACAAAATTGCTGAAAAATTTGCGAAATGGTGAAAAATACATGAAACTGATTCCCCCAACCGGAGTGCAGGCTGTATCAGTCCGCATTTATAAGCACAAAAACAGGGAGCACTCACCGGGTAGATTCCGCGTTCATAGTGTCCCGTGCTAGCACATCCAAAGCGCCCCCGATCCAGGCGTGACAAAAGGTAACAAAAGGTATGGTGGGATGGAGCACGCCAAGACAACTATGCTTAATAAAAATAAAATCTTTTATTTTTTATTTCTAGCTTCCATTAAAAACATATTGCAAAAATTGATAAGTTAGGAGATGAAATTAGGTGCGGGTAAAGTAATCCTAATACTAATATAACGCGGAAAATTATTAAATAAATATATGAATACTAGCCGGGAGCTCAACCAATCGGAAACAACAACAATTATAAGCACAAAAACAGGGAGCACTCACCGGGTAGATTCCGCGTTCATAGTGTCCCGTGCTAGCACATCCAAAGCACCCCCGATCCAGGCGTGACAAAAGGTAACAAAAGGTATGGTGGGATGGAGCACGCCAAGACAACTATGCTTAATAAAAATAAAATCTTTTATTTTTTATTTCTAGCTTCCATTAAAAACATATTGCAAAAATTGTATCAGTCCGCATACAGCGGGGAGAATAAATCTAAGCCTGACACCCTTGCCATTATTGTGATCCTTTCACTAAGGCAGCAAAGCCAGTAGGAGACTACTCCCTGCTATCTCTCCTGGTTGGAGTAAAGAAGCTGCTTTTGCTAACTATCTCTGATCAGACTCACTTTCCTAGAAAGTGCTATAACATATTGATCTTGTAATATCTAATCCTTGTTCACGGTGTCCCTGCTCCCCAACTTCATTAGAGATGATGGCTTTCTCTAGGGCCGAACATTTCTGGGCCATGTGGATCCTAGACTTCCAGGAGCACATCCACACAGATCAACTACTGAAGAACAAGATCCACCCCTAACCAAACACTATATTAAAGTCTGGTAACAAGTGGTCATAAACTATGGGCCAATACAGTAGAATATGTAAATTTAGAAAGATACAAGGGTATCTGCTCAGCAAAAGGAAACTAGGAAATGGTAGAGTTTAAATCCATACCATAGGGGCACCTTAAACTTATGGGTCCCTACATACACCCAGGGGAAAAGACCATTTCATCCAGACAATGGTGCAAAATTTGTCCATGATATCAGAACAAAAATCAATAATGTATGAAACTAGTGCAAAAACAAACTGTTCTATGAGAATCACTTCTGGTAACTAGTGATGAGTGAATCTGTCCCGCTTAGCTTCATGACTGCAACTTTTTTGGATGCTACTGCAACTTTTTCCCTCGCTAGGCCAATTTTTGCGGCAGTTTTGCGAAAACATTCACTAGTGGCAAAAGGCAGAATTTTGCAGTGAATCCATGCCTGGTGAGATAATTAGCTCATCACATTTAGAGATGGCTCACACTTACAGCAATCCTGCATCTGTTTCATTGCATACTGTTAAGTTAGAGCGCTAAACAAGTTTTGGGAAGATTTACTAAATTAATTTAGCACAATTGATCATTCTAATAGGTGACATTTTGCTGTAATCTTGTTTTCTGAAACACGATCCAGCAGAGCTAATCTACAAGGACCATAAATATAGCACAGAAGAAACTCTCCCTGACTTTTGTATTTGAAATCATTAACATGTTTCAGTTTATTATTGTAAAGATAATTAAAATGCTTAAATTTAAGTATCTCTGATGGTGAGCATGGAATTGCAAAATATAAAAAACATTCTAATCAAAATATTAGCATTACAAGTAACTTTTCTTTAATTAGTTTTGTCAGGTCTTGAGCTCAAACCAAAAACCAAGCAAACCTAGTTTCATTTTCATGAGATATTTATTAACTTTGTATTTTAGTGAGTTCTCAAACAGGTATGGGACCCCTTATCCGAAAACCCATTATACAGAAAGTTCCAAATTACTCTGTAATAATAAAACAGTACCTTGTACTTAATCCCCAACTAAGATATAATGAATCCTTATTGGAGTCAAAACAAGCCTATTGGGTTTATTCAGTATTTAAATGATTTTTAGCAGACGTAAATTCTGGAGATCCAAATTACAGAAAGATCCCTTATCCAGAAAACTCCAGGTCCAGAGCATTCTGGATAACAGGTCCCATACCTGTACTTGTAGTAACAGTAAAAACAAACAAAAACTGGTGCTCACTGGACCGAGAGAACCAATTTTATATAATAAATCTTACCAAAATTCCGGGGTACTTCAGGATTTTATATATAAAAAAAACATAATTTCTAATTTAAATAACTGCTGATATTTTTTTTTTAACAATTATGTGCCCTTATCTCAAAGCAAACAACCAAAAAACTTTGTGCATTTTATTACATAAGGTTGGACAAAGGCAGGTCTATCACACTTATACATTCTTACTTACATATATAGGTTGTCCCTCACACAAACACAAAGGTTGTACTAAACAAGCAAACTAATGTATTATACACATATAGACTGCATCACACTTGCATGCTTAAATATACTCTACTAACTGTCGATTGTTTGCAATAAACTCATCCTAATTCACCTTGGTCTGATATTCCTGTCATGCAGTGTCTTAGACATTTCTTGGCTCATTTACAGCGTCTCCTACTTGCAGGTCAACAGATACCTGAAGGGAAAACTTAATGGAATACGAGTGACCATTCTACAGCAAATATTCCTATAAATACCTGTTTAGTTTGAATTGTATGTAGCATTTCCCTTATTTACACTAGGTTACCTAGCCACACCACTAATTCATATGTAATATATTTATATAAATAATACCACAGACCAAAAATTTTTATTATGGGGTTTGACCTACTTATGCTGTAACCTACATGTGCCAGTGGGAGGCACAAACAATATTTTTTTAATCTAAAGTACAGGTTTTTAGATGTTTTCAGTTGAAACCCACCTTTGAGCACCAAATGTGACAAGGACATTGGCTAAACAATATTTTTATATTCTGTATCAAAGTACCAAGCTGCTTAGTCACAGTACCAAGAATATCTAGGCCATAGTTTACCACAAATCTCAATCTAATTGAACTTAAAGTTAGTCTTTCAGGAGTGTCATTCTTTCCAAATCTAATTTAAACCACTTGCTTGAGCATTCTTATGAGTTGTCAAAAATTGCTGAGTCTATCTTGCACAATGCAAAAAATAATGTCCTTGTTTCCATTCAAATACTAAATACCCAAGAACTTGAAAAGAATAATAACATAAAAGCAACAAGTTTTATTTAAAAATAATAACAATCCCTCCCAGTTTTAAATGGCTAGCAATTAAGTTTATTACCCATGCTACACATATATAAATAAAATAGTCTTTCTAGTGTCTGCACTCCGATGATAAAAAATCCCACATAGCGGGGTGCTCAGTCAAACCAATTGCAAAAAATCCGACACTTTGGTTCTTCATTAGGACTTTTCCCAAGGTGAGAAAGATTCTAATGAGGACCAAAATGTCGGATTTTTGTGCGATGTGCTCACAATACAGACAATGAATTTTAATTAGGGTGTGCCGGTCTGAAAATACACTTTGTATATATTATATATATATATATATATATATATATATATATACTGTGTATAAAATCCCACATAGAAGTGTTTGTATTACTAGTATTCTGGTCTTGAAAAAGGTCTTAGAAGGAGACCGAAACGTCGACCTAATTTTATGGAACAATAAAAGTATTTTTTTTGTAAACGTTCCCGATGAGTATGCCAAGTGGGTAGCACCTGGGTCATTTGATTAAGGATTCGTGGGAGTGCTGAAATCTTTTGGAACTTTTATATACTGTATATATATATATATATGTCTGTACATAAAGTGACTTGCACAATCCCTGACAACTAAGGTTTTCTGTAAGACTGAACATTCTATTACATGCTCTATGTTTTCCCTTTGGGATTAGCAGAAAATCAATAGACTGCAATTTTGTAATTTATTTTTTATAAAAAAAAAATTCATTGACATGGCGTACATCTGTCAAACTGTAAACATTGGTTTATAACACATAAAATATAAACTATTTTAATTTTTTAGAAGCGATATTATATCTCGAAGGTAAATATATTGCCATTACACACTGCCTATCTATCTATCAATGCATTTTTATATCAAAATCCAACCTGTATGAGCACTGATAAGCCTGGCAGTGCATACTGAAGATTAGGTGGATAAGAGCAGATCAGTGGGAATGCTCTCTTCTGTATTCATGTAAAAATTAACATAATGTTGCACTGTGTTAAGCCATACCTCCCAATTTAAAAAATATAAAGAGGAACAAAAAGAAATGGCATGTGTAGCACAGCAAAAAAAATATTTTATCACATGCAGGATGGGTGACCACACCCTCTAAATACCACTCCCATTTTACAAAATTTGGCAAGTTATTTAATGTTTGAAAACATTAAATTGCCCTTTAAGCTGCAACTCTCAGTTCCCCCAAGATTATTACATTATTATTAGTTACAATTGTATCTAAGTGCAGGTGTAGCTTGTTAACGTTTCTGGGCACTCTGCAAAAGCTACTACTTTTTTAATTAAGTTTGAGAAACATTGTATCTTTTTTAGCATTCAGTGCAGGAGATCAAAGGAAAATGAGGGACTTTTCAGAAAGAATCTGGGGACTGTTCTGCGAGAATTGGGGCATTTGGGAGGTATGTTAAGCAGAATGCACACTTCAAGCATATTTTATCTGTATTTCTGCTTTTGCATTGCACAAATTTAAAGAGGAGTTTTTCAGAAGGTATTATGATCAGCTGATACATATAGCTTAGAAAGATGAAAACTGGGGGGAAATACCTTTTCAAACACAACAAAGTTCAGGAGGAAAATAGATTTTAGAGAGAATTAAATAAATTAAAGAAGAGGCACTGAAGTACTTTTGCAGAAAGCTCAAGGGTAATACAGTCAGAAATATGCTATTGTTGAAAGGTCTGTGGCACTTAAGCACTTCCAAAAGCAACAGAAATTATTTTAAAACTTGCTGGCATTCTGTTTTCACCTATCTAGATGTAAATATTCAAACAGGAGTTTTTGGTTTTGACACGTTGATCAAGACACATAAGTTCATGTGAAACTGAAATACAGGCAATCACTTATACTTTAAAATGTACATTACACCAAGCACTTGCACTTTTTGCTTCTAGCAGCAGGTCCACTCTACTATATCTGTACAACACTGTGGTGACTTCTCTCATTTTGTGTTCAGGTTATTTGCCAATATGCTGTTGCACACAAAATTTGTTAGTGAGGATGAGCAAACTTTAATACAGATTTTTAGGATTCCATTCTATAATTTCCACACATGGGTTGTTTTGCCAGAAAAAAAAAACCTTCCCAGAAGACATCATTAATCCATTTGTAGCCTTCCACTTCGGTTGCTCCTTGAACCCTGGAGAAATAGCATCCAGCGCATAACTGATGGAAAATGAAAAGGGGGTTTTGGTAAAGCTGAGAATTTCTGGCATGATTCTACCAAATGCCATAACCACAATGCATTTTACTGTTAATTTTGCAGTTTTGTGAACTTTTACAAGAACAAAATACTCAGAGTTTGCTCATTACTACATTACACTTTTGTAATCATATATAACTATGCTTTTAAATACTAGTCAAATAAAGCTGAATTCTTACTTCCAGTTTATTGTTGCAAAGATCAGCTGATATAAATTTGCTAAATTGACTAAATGGATATAGCAAATGATTGTTGGTCAGTGTGATGAAAATGACTTGCATTCTGTATATCTCATATTTATACAGGTATGGGATCCCTTATCTGGAAACCAGTTATCCAGAAAGTTCCAAATTATGGAAAGGCCATCTCCCATAGACTTTATTATAAGCAAATAATTCTAAATTTTTAAAAATGATTTCCTTTTTCTCTGTAATAATAAAACAGTACCTTGTACTTGATCCCAGCTAAGATATAATTAATCCGTATTGGAGGCAAAACAATCATATTGGGTTTGTTTGATGTTTCAATGATTTTTAGCAGACTTAAGTTATGGAGATCTAAATTACTGAAAGATTCCTTATCCGGAATGCCCCAGTCCAAGCATTCTGGATAACAGGTCCCATACCTGTATAGGATATATACAGAATGCAAATCATGTAACAAGTAGTTCATACCTTAATGTCTGAGTAACATATTGATACCCTAAACAAGTGCCCACAAAGGGATATGTATTGGAGGTTAGATAGTGTTACTCTCAAGGGCCTCAATGAGTCTGTTAATTACAGTTGCTTTTCCTAATGTCTTTTTTCTGTGCCTGTCACCCTGCATGACTAACCTTGATTCCTTTATTATCCAGTGTGGGTGTAGGAAAGGATCAAATGGAATACAAGAGAGATATAACTTTCCTTTTCAATGCTCTAGTTAGAGAACATAAATCATGGACTACTGGTAAGGACTAATTGCATTTTTTTTTTTAATATGGACTGATGAGAAATAGGCTTAAATGCAGGGCTGTGTTAGCAGCTTCACCTCTGGATTCAGAGAGAGAAGTATCTACTGGCTAACACTTTCTCCCCATAGGCACCTTAGGGCTGCACTATAAAAGCTGTTGCTGTAGGCACAGGCCCTCCAGTGTCTATATGCACTGCTTACACGTGGAGAGGCTAGGACTTGTACCAGGCTGATGTCAATGCTGTCACTGTCTCCTGACATGAAGGGTATTAGGGCTGTGTTGTGTATTTTTGCCACAGCTGTATTCTGCTACAAATAAAATAAGAAAGACATTTTCAATATGTTCCATTTCTAAATAAAACACCTGCAGTCTCTAGAAATTGTGGCATTGTTTCAATAAACGAATGAATTGGATGTGGGGGAACTCTGTGTGAAATTGCTTTATTCCCATACCTGTATCAATCTGTGTTTAAATGTAATTAAACATAAATGTCATACAATTTTATATTTTTTTATTTGGTTCTTTTATTTACATGTTTTGTTATCTTCTATTATCGTTTTATATTATTCTTAGTGTTAACCCAGGGAGACTTGCTTGCGTCATATTTCTATTAAATAGAATGTGCGTGTATTTTATATATATATATATATATATATATATATATATATTGTAACTTGTGTATTTAAGGATGTTGAGTAATTAACATATTAGATATAATTAGGTTACAACAGATGCCAGCTTCAAACACATCCTATCTAGCACACAGTTGCTAAGTCTCCTCCCCTTTGACCAAGTGTGGTTGGAAATTCAATTCCCTTTGTCTCCAACTGCAATTCCCAACTTCCATTTGTCCAACCTGCCTCAGGAATCTATGGCCAACTCCCTAAAGTTAACTTAATGGTCATTGACCAATCAGAACTTGCCACATCAACTATGACCAATCTCTAGGTTAATAGCATGGGTTAAGTTTTAGTAGTGTGTTCCTGGAGTTCCTGGAGTGAGGACACAGATGCCTGACTCAATGGAAGGATGAGTATAAGGGAGGCAGTGGGATTCTATGTAACAAATCCACCTTTATAATTATCTTTCTAAATAGCAGTTATATACTGTATTTAGATTTAGTGTTGTTTTGTATTTTGTATATTTGTAACTTCTGTACATATGTGTCAATAGCTTGTTAATAAATGTATATTTTTGATTGAACTATCTCTTTTATTAAAGAACCTTTATAACCAGGAATATTCATGTATATGTGTATATAAGAATAAATATACATATTTACATAAATATATCCTTGGGCAACAGAATGGCGACCACTAGTGGACATAAAACAGATAGTCTCTATCAAAATATGTATATTTACTAATATAGGCACAATCTATAAGAAGTGGTGACTATTTTAGGTCCACTTTAAAAATATAGAAAATCGTGGGTAGAAGTTTGCATTCAGCAATAGTAAATGAAGGCTTATTTGGAAATTGCGTACTTATGCCGCACAATTTGTAATGAAAATTATCTGCTTAGTTTGCCATAATCTCAAATTTTACTATATTTTACCTTGGGTCTGTGCTAAAGAATAGTTATTAGAACATGGATGATTTGTATTGCAGTGAGGATAAACAGTCTTTGAAGACTTTGTTACTTGTAGCAAATGATATTGGTAAATTAAAGCCTGAAGTACATATTACTTTCCATGCAGTTACTGTCCTGCAGAGATGCAAATTGTTTGGCATTACAAACCCCACTGACCAGGTGAAAGTTTTACTTTTGACAATAGAAATGTCCACATGGCAGTGCTTATCAGACAGTATTAAAGAAGGCAAAGGAAATTATGATGAAACAGTGGATGAATTACTTAAAATATTGCATCCATTTGATATAGGCTTTATGGCTGCATACAAAACAAAGCAGAGACAAAATGAGAATCCATTGGTTTTTGCTAACAGGTTATGGGCAACTTACCACATTGGTAAAGGCAGAACTGGAAACAGAGATGACTCTGAATACAAGAATTTGTTAATTTGCAATGCTCATCCAAAAATTAAGGCAAAATGTGGATTTCTAATAGACCCCCAAACACATGCTTATGATGAGATTATTGTATTAATGCAGCGGTGTTTCAATGTTTTACAGAAACGTAAGCCTTTAAGATCAAGAAATGGAGGTATAAATAAACTAGGTGCAACTGGAAATTCCTTCCATGTAAACCCTTGTATCTCTGTTATAAACAAAGAAAGTAGTCATTACAATGACAATATCCAAAGTAAGGTAACAAACATAAACAGTGCCCAAAGACATGCCCCTAACAGGAATATGCAAACAGAATCTCAGTGTTATACATACCAAACACTGGCTTTTAAAGTACACACCCTAGATAATGCCCTAAAGACAGAACACAGGAAACACGTTCTGAAAGAAATTGAATTACAAACCAAAATTAATTCTCTCAGAAATGGAATAAGTTCTTTACAGGCTCAAAATATTGCTTTGCAACAGACCACCAGTGCACTACAATTGTCCCATATAGATGCAATTGGTAAATATAATACATGCCATGCAGAAATGGTAAAATGTAAAAAAGAATTAAATGACTTACAAGAAAGATATTTGCATCTTTCTAATGTTCCCTTAAAAGTAATCAAATCTACTCAAACTGAGCACACTGGGGAAAACTGTAAAATAGCCATAGTCTCTGGTTATTCTGATGTATTTAAAAAGCAGAAACATAGTAAATACGGAAAAAAAAATCATGATACAGAAAGACATACTTCTGATGTACTAGATGAGTCAGATACATATGATTTAAGTAGCCTGTTTTGCCAAGACCATAATGCACAACTTACAGAAGTTAAAGATAATGGTTGTGTGCTAGGTACTTTGGAAAACATGGAAAGTATGAACCACTATGGAAACTTTCCAACAATTAGTGACTGTGAAAATTGGTGCACTTTTAATTCAGGTACTGTTAACCCTTTGGGTGCATAAATTTATTTTCCTTTGAAAATCTCTAAAGAATTTCCTCTTTCCCAAAATTCTGAAAATCATATACATATATTTTATTTTTTCTCTATTATTCCAATATTTATTTATTTTTTTTCTCCCTCCTATTGTGGGACAAATGAAGAACCTTTTGTTTTCCAAAGGGTAATGCACAATTTCTTCAAAGATCCTCACAAATTAGCATGAAGGGGTAAAGGTAAATAACCCTTCAAAGCCATTCCTTTGTTCTTTTATAAGAGGAAAAGATAATAAATGCAGAGACAGGAGACCACTGCAAACAAACTTAGCATTACCTGCCCCACCCAAATGCTTGCAGTACTTTTTTGAAGATTTTTGTTCATTGTGACATTTTGAATTACTGTTAACCAACAGGACTACTTATGTGAAATCTCCATAAACTACATCTGTATAGATATTAATAGTTAGAATTATGTGTGTATGTGAGAGTTTGTATAAATGTATAGGAATCTTGTGTTTAGGAAAAATCAAGTCAGGAGCACAGCATCATTACAGTCACCACAACTGAGGAGGATGTTAGCCATAAAACCAAATAAGGTAACAAAAGAGTGGGCTATTCTAAAAAAAAAGGAGTGACAAGATAGTATATACATAGACATTGGACTCCAGTTGGTATCACACATTCTAATGTGGGAATGGCTCCAGTTGTCATCACGCATTTCTAATATGGGAATGGCTCCTATTGTTTATATATAGAAACAGTAAAACATAGGCCGACGCCGACATTCCCCTCCAGACTCATGAATATTAACGAACTATTCAAACCAACCAATCAAATAATGAAAACCAATCTTTATGAGAAAATATGATTTAAACAACCGATGGAAGTGAGCCTAGTATCAGCATATGGGAATAGAGGGTATATCAGGCCAGGTAGGGCTCAGTTAGAGGAAGAAGAAAAAGACAGAGCTACTCTGGGATCCCAATGCGATATTAAGGTAGCTATACTTTGGTACCTGTAAGTACTGTCTGATGTTTGTGTGTGTTTATGTCTTAAATATATCTTTGTTATATTTTTACCCTATGTTACTAGTAAGGAAGTATGATTAATGTTTTACAGTTTATACCTGATTCTGATATGTGTTCTTAATAAATTTCTGTTATTTTGTATCTCTATTGTGATCGAGGTGCCCAAGGGGGGGAGAATATAACACCTTGATTAGAAATGGGCACTCTTGTGTATACACAATAAAATGGAACAGTTTGTCTTGGAATGAGCAAACTACTGTACATACCAACAGAAACTCAATGAACATGTGAACTATTTCCATACTATAATTAGTAATTTTATTTGTTTTGATTCCTTGTTAGGTTTTCTTTGTTCCTTTCTTTTATTTAGGAAAGTCAAATATCCAGCCACATCTTAAGATGACATGTTTACAGCCTCTGCTGTGGATGAAAACCTCACCAATTATCTTATTTTAATTACCTAACTAAATTTACCATTCAAACTAATGTTGTCTAACATGCAATCCAATTTTCTTTTGTTGGTTTTCTAACACCATTCTCTGAAAATGTGCATGCACTAACATGTGATGGCCATCAATAACAAGTTTTGTTATGTTTGTGTTTTAGTATTATATTCTAAAGAAAAATCCACGTGGTATAAGTGAGCTCACTATAAAAAAAAAAAAAAAAAAAAATTGGTTTGCAAACACATTTATATCTGTACATTTGTGCACAAGTGACAATCGTCAAAGTATTCTTTTATTATTATTGTTGTGTTTATTTTGTTTTATATGCCTGAGTGACTAAATCCTTTTTACAGGTATACTTCTGATTTCTTTAAGGACATAAATGGCACAACACAACAGATATTGCCTAGACATGTTCCAGTGATGGATGTGTGTGCCTTCTTATTTACTAGGAAATTTAAAAATTTCACAGTTGAAACTTTAGGCTAAATTAATATCATAAGAACATATTTAGCATTCACTCTTGGAGCTGTTGATTTCTCAAGCTGAAATACCCGTACACATTTGTGGAGTATATGGACATTTAAGTCTGATTTTCAGCCAAACAAGTTTAATGATTTAGGAGTGTTCTTGGGAACTAATGCAGCTTTGACAATTTTTGCTAATGAACGATTTTCATCATTAGGATACACTCACACATTTTTGTCTATTTTATATGTTCTATTTTAATCTGTAATTTTGACTGTAGTATATGTTTTGTGTCTGTCATGTAACTTCCTATTTATAGTAATTTAACAAAATCCAGTCTTTGTTTTGGTATGGAAACTACATAACTTTAATGTTTACTGAACCAGACCTATTCTAACTCAAAATTTACATGGAGAACAATAACAATTAGAAAGACTGCAAATAACTGCCTCTACATGGATAATATTAAGTCATGTTGATCTTTTCTGTTGAAAACCATCTCTTTCAGATTTTGAGAAGTGTTTAACTGGTTTACATTTTGCTTTGTGTAATTCTATGTTTCATACTTAATTAACATACCTTTGCCACAAGGTGCAGTAAATAGTTAATGTTTGCAGTTAGCTAAAGAGCAAGTATAAGCAAAGTTATTGTACTGGGTCATTTTGTTCTGTGTTTACTCCTACTATGGGAGTGAGGTGAATGTGAAGAGTGGTGGCATTTCCATCCTTTTTCCATATATAGCATTTTGACATATCAACCAAATGGGTGTCATTGCACAGCCTCAAAATAAAGTAAACATATGCTGACAATTAATTTGCACATCAATGAAGATGTTTGGTTTCAAAGACTTGTGTTTTGAATTAGCATGACAGCTAAATATCTACCTGAAACTTCAGGAAGGACCCCATGTTCTACAATTGGACTACAAGGGAACCATGTCTGCAACCTGTGATGAGAACAGTAGCAAAGGAGGAACACCAAGTAAGCCTGGTAATGCACGGCAGTTTGAATGGCCTCAAGTGATCAGAGACTTTATATCTTTTTGGAGTGAAATCCATGATGGATGCAACCGATCCTTTCCAGCAACATGTACTCTCAACTATGACGCAGATCCAGTAGACTTTGTATCCAGAGCAGGAAGTCTGACCCATGGATATTGTCTTTATACTCAAGGCCCAGAGACCAGCAAATCAATAAGTGTGCAAATTAAAAAAACTGGTGAATAAGGTTATGAATGTGCATAGCTCTATGCGGTTATATGTCATAATCCTACAAATAGCAAGCTTCACCTCACACAAACACAGTACAATCAATTATCACTACAAATAATTTGTTTGTCTAACTTTGTAACATGATGGGGCCTGTGCTTTAGAAATGTATTTAGACACAAGCAGTCTATAAAGTGTGTGGACAATCGCACAAGTTCTCATGGCCACAAGGGGGGGACTGTTAACCCAGGGAGACTTGCTTGCGTCATATTTCTATTAAATAGAATGTGCGTGTATTTTATATATATATATATATATATATATATATATATATATATTGTAACTTGTGTATTTAAGGATGTTGAGTAATTAACATATTAGATATAATTAGGTTACAACAGATGCCAGCTTCAAACACATCCTATCTAGCACACAGTTGCTAAGTCTCCTCCCCTTTGACCAAGTGTGGTTGGAAATTCAATTCCCTTTGTCTCCAACTGCAATTCCCAACTTCCATTTGTCCAACCTGCCTCAGGAATCTATGGCCAACTCCCTAAAGTTAACTTAATGGTCATTGACCAATCAGAACTTGCCACATCAACTATGACCAATCTCTAGGTTAATAGCATGGGTTAAGTTTTAGTAGTGTGTTCCTGGAGTTCCTGGAGTGAGGACACAGATGCCTGACTCAATGGAAGGATGAGTATAAGGGAGGCAGTGGGATTCTATGTAACAAATCCACCTTTATAATTATCTTTCTAAATAGCAGTTATATACTGTATTTAGATTTAGTGTTGTTTTGTATTTTGTATATTTGTAACTTCTGTACATATGTGTCAATAGCTTGTTAATAAATGTATATTTTTGATTGAACTATCTCTTTTATTAAAGAACCTTTATAACCAGGAATATTCATGTATATGTGTATATAAGAATAAATATACATATTTACATAAATATATCCTTGGGCAACACTTAGTACAATGTCTAGTTTGCAGAAAGCTTCTCAGTAAAAGTAATTTCACATTCACATATTGTGCATAAGAGGGAAATAGTGATGCAGGTGTGTTTTCTTTCTGTAACGCTTTTATTTAAATTGGATTCCTTTTCATCCTGCAGGATGTCTTATTATAACATTGTCATATTTGGTAGAAAGTTAGGGTGGCATATAATTACTCATAAGTATACTGAGGAATACAGTATAATAAATAAACAATACTTTTCAAAGAAGTCCCTTTTAATTGAGGTTAATGATTCAATTAGTTTTGCACAGATGAACAGTGGTTAGCAGTGGTGCCCTGCAGCAGTGGGTCATAGAAATAGTGCGGTGGTCAGAACTGAACACATGACCCCTTGCTACACTTAATAATAATAATAATAATAATAATTTACCAGAACATGCCTATGCAATCATATATTTCAAATAATTTCATCTTTGTTTAAACAGATGCCATTTGTTTCACAGCCTGAGATTATCAAGATTTCATACCAATAAATGGCAATCCAAAATAAATGTGTATATTTTTGTCAGGGCCCTTAACTATTACTTTTCCCCCATTCTTTCCTTTATGTAAATTCTGATGTACACTATCACCCGTGCCACAAGGAGCACAGCGAGAAAGGAATCTGTTAATGTTTATTCTCTCATATATGGAAAAATGCCACATCATATTCAAAGGTAATGTACTTGTTTACAATGCAGACATATATTTTGTACAGTGATGTTGTCAACATATTTTTCTGTGTATAGTACTTCCCTGTACTATTCTACACTCTTACATATTACATAGGTGCCAGTATTAATTGCCGGTCTGCAATCAGTTGACATACAGTCATGGCCAAAATTGTTGGCATTCTCACAGAAAAGTATTGCAGTAACTCATGTTTTGCTATACACATGTTTATTCCTTTTGTGTGTATTGGAACAGAACAAAAAAGGGAGGAAAAAAAGCAAATTGGACATAATGTCACACAAAACTTTTAATTTCAGTGAAAATACAGCCCGGTTGCTCATGTGCTGATAGAGGCAAGAAAGCCCAAGCTTTAGCAGAGGGATTATCTAGGAAATTTATTAAAAAATAGTACTGAAATTTTTCTATACAGCTTCCTATAAAAATAACGTACTGGTCTATGAAACAGTCCAAAAAGAATAAAGAGAAAGGTTGAAAGAGTGCAGCAGCAAAAGTACTCAATCATGAAAATGCCCTAAACATAAATGAATATACAGGATATGCAAATGCCTATTTGCTGCTTAGGAAGATAGATTATGACCACCCAAATGTTAAATTGCACGTCACTTCAGATTTTCTTAATGGCAGATTAAAGTTAATTGAAAATCACTTTCATGTTGTGTAGAGGGTTGTTTTAAGTGTACTTGTTTCTATCATTTCTTTGTGTAATAAGTCAGCCAGGCAAAACAGCATGGCATATACATACTGCACTTTAAACTGTACAGTGACTATGAAAGAAACAAAGGGTCCAGACACATAAATTAGTGAAAAAAATGAATTTCTTTACTGCACCATGCAGAATAGTTATGTTTTTTCTTGCCAACAAATGTCCTATATTATGTGAGAAAAGTTTTCAATCTGTAGTTGTGTGGAGAAGATCCATAAATGGCATTTGGACAATGAATGACATCTGCATCCTGTTTATCTTTCCATTGTATTCTATAAAGCTTATCTGTAAACTGCTATGTAACCTGTGCCTTCTTTCCCTTTTCAGCTTCAATGGCTGCCCACTTCGCTACACAGCAGCTTGTTTATATAAACCAGTGCCGTCCAACTGGCAGCCCGCAACCCCCCACCTGCCTGGCTGCTTTGATGGCTTACCTTTGTGTAAGCTTTAAATGGTATCAGTACATCAGATTCAGGCTGTAAACCCCCTGTATTGTTTAAAAATGTAATCCCCTGTGTTTTTCACACCTATTAATATCTGCTTTGTTCACACCTCAGGCTCAGACTGTAAACCCCACATTGTTCACCTGTTCACACCTCAGACTGTAGGAGCAGTCGAAACCCACAAATAAACCCTGCACTCTACAAAAAGTACATATACTGAGGTGGTACTGCAATTAAACAGTTTTTTGTTAATATATAGTTATTGTGCAGACTGTAGAAGCAGTGCCAGCATTGTGTCATTGTATGCTGCCTGTGTGTGCCATACTCTGCCTGCCCTATGCTGCCTGTGTGTGCCATAATATTCCTGCCCTCTGCTACCTGTGTGTGCCATACACAGGCAGGGTAGGGCAGGCAGAGTATGGCACACAGGCAACATAGGGCAGGCAGAGTATGGCACACAGGCAACATAGGGCAGGCAGAGTATGGCACACACAGGCAGCATAGGGCAGGCAGAGTATGGCACACACAGGCAGCATAGGGCAAGCAGAGTATGGCACACACAGGCAAAGTAGGGCAGGCAGAGTATGGTACACACAGGCAGGGTAGGGAAGGCAGAGTATGACAGGTTTTTGCTGTACTACCATCATTAATATGGGTATGGTCATGTGTTAACACGGATGTGGTTTCAAGTGGGTGTGGCTTAAAAGGGGAGTGGTCAAAACTGGCTTCTATGATTGGCCCTTCACCATGTAGGCCGGAAAAAAAATCCGGCCCTCTGCACCACAGAAGTTGGACAGCACTGATATAAACTATAGTTGTATGTTTTGACGCAAACACACAATGTTTACCAATAAAGGGCAACTTTATACTATATTTAATTGCCTTAAAACACTTTCACTTGTTGGTGTTACTGGGTTTTTTTTTTTTTTTTAAACAAGCACACACATTTTGTTAGCCATCAATTACTTGAGTAATAAAGTTGTCCTAGCAACTCAAAATAAACTAGGCTGTAAGAAATTAAACATGAAAAATGCTTAAAATCAAAATGCAAGATATAAGAAGATAAAAAAATGCAAAACAAGTTCACACATTTATATAATCTACTTAAACCAGCCAGTTTCCTGCACAAATCAACAACAACACTATTAGCAGCAACAGCTCAGTGGGACATGTAATAAGAAAGTAAGTAAAGGTATAGGACCCATTATCCAGAATGCTCAGGACCAAGGGTATTCCGGATAAGGGGTCTTTCTGTAATTTGGATCTCCATACTTTAAGTCTACTAAAAAAAATAATAAAACATTAATAAAAATCAAATATTATTGTTTTGCATCCAATAAGGATTATTGATATCTTTGTTGGGATCAATTACAGGGTACAGTTTTATTACTACAGAGAAAAAGGAAATCAGTTTTAAAATTCTGAATTATTTGATTAAAACGGAGTCTATGGGAGACAGGCTTTCCGTAATTCGGAGCTTTCTGGATAATGGGTTTCCGGATAAGGGATCCCATACCTATACTATAATACGGTGTTTGGTGGGAACACATACAAGTGGTGTAAAAATGTGCATGACGTTACAAGTGTATGTAAGTGATGTAGAGGTCTCAATCACTAAATACCACTAACTAAAAAAACTAATTTCTGTGAAAGTGAAGCAAAAACAATACATAAGATACAAAGTAAGTTGGCAGTGAATTGCTTAAAGTTTACATGAAATGATTTAAATAGTTATAGTTTGTTGCAAAGCGCAAATCATGTGCAGAACACAGAATGGTAACTTGTCAATAACAGAGAATGGCAACTTGTCAATAATTTGTAGCAAGAAAATCACAAACAGTCTATGATTTGAAGTCAGCGGATGCAAAAACGTGAAAAAATATTAAGAACCAGAGCATGCTTGTAAAAGATTGACCAAACAGTCAAGTGAATCCATCAAGAAGAGAAAAGGAAATCAGAAAAAAGGGCAGAAATAGGATGTGTTAACCCAGGGAGACATGCTTGCGTCATATCTCTATTAAATAGAATATGTGTGTATTATATACATTGTGACTTGTGTATTTAAAGGAACAGTAACACCAAAAAATAAAAGAGCTTTAAAGTCATTAAAATATAATGTACTGTTGCCCTGCACTGATGAAAGTTGTGTGTTTGCTACAGAAACCCTACTATAGTTTATATAAATACCCTGCTGTGTAGCCATGGGGGCAGCCATTCAAAGTGGAAAAAAAAGAAGAAAAGGCACAGGTTACATAGCAGATAAGAGATAAACTCTGTAGAATATAATGGTGTTTTAACTGTTATCTGCTATGTAACCTATGCCTTTTCTCCTTTAAGTTGCCCCCCTTGGCTACACAGCAGCTTTGTTTATATAAACTATAACAGATGCAAGCTTTAAACACAGCTATCTAGCACACATTTGGAAATTCAATCCCTTTTATCCTCAGTTGTATTTTCAAAAAATTCCATTGTCCGACCTGCCTCAAGAATCCATGGCCAACTCCAACTCCAACTTAATGGACACTGACCAATCAGAACTTGATACATGAACCTATGGTCAATCACTAGGTTAATAGCATGGGCTAAGTTTTAGTTAGTGTGTTCCAGTTGTTCCTGGAGTGAGGATTATAAGGGAGGCAGTGGGGTTTTATGTAACATATCCACATTTATAATTATCTTTGTAAATATCAGTTTACATCTAAATATTGTATTTTATTTAGTGCTATTTTGCACGTTTGTTATTTCTGTAGATGTGTCAATAGCTTTTGTTAATAAATGTATATTTTTGATTGAACTCTCTCTTTTATTAACCCTTTAAGTGCCAGCCGAATTCGTCATTTCGGTTCCCCCCAGTGCCAGACGTTTTTTAAGCATTTTGTACTCATTCACTTTAACAATGTTTTTTGGTAGGAAAACCTCCACGAAACTAGGGAAATTATATATCGTTTTTTTCGTCACTAATTGGGCTTCGACATACATACCAAATTTTATAACTTTTCTGGAGATATGATGTGTATTTTGGGTGAAATATGTAAAAAAAAAATAAAATTATGAAAAATTTCTGTATATTTTGAGGTTTTTTTCCATAGAAAAGTTAATTTTACTCACTTTTTTTTATTGTTTGTAAAAGCCCTGATACTCCCAATTCCAACGATACCAAATATGTGGTGGTACCCCACAGTTCCTGTCCAGAAGTAACCCCCAAACTAAAGCAATACTTAGTACAATATCACACCAGAACAAAGCAGAAAAGCGCTTGTAACAGTTAATGCAGCATAACTTATATGTAAATCTAAAATATCCCCTCATGTTTGGTATCTTTAGAAACTACAGACCTTCAGGTTTCTAGGTGCAATGTAGTTTTCACTCAAAAGCCAAATACCTTTTGTCAGTGCATTGTGAAATTTGGAAATTTTTATGACATTTTTTTTTTTTTCTAAAACGTAAACTTGGACGCATGATCAAATGTGGATTTGACAAAAAAAAATCTCATAAAAATTTTCTAACAAAGGCATATTTGAAAGACAAACTTCTCCTGAATAAAATGATGCCCCATATGTATGGGTGCACATAAAGACATGGGAACCAAACACTCCAAAGCAGGGGCAATGCACAAGGGCAATTACAGCTAAAAATGTGGGGGCTGCGCTCTATGTGCACTTCCTGCAGTTTTTCAGTGTTAACCCCCCCTACCTGTTAAATAACCCCCACAAACTATATATTTCTGAAAAGTGCACACCTTCAGCTATTCAGAGACACCACTCTTCTCTTTCTACATGGAAAATTGTGGCCGCAGTCCCTTGCAGAAGTAAGCGCTTTGGTCAGAAATCAAGGAAAAACCAGATAAAAAAACCTAGATTTCTCCCCAAAATCTCCATGGCAACTCCAAAAACTTACTAAACATCGATCTGCAAGTTCCCCTGAATAAAACGATACCCCATATGTATGGGTGCACATAAAGACGTGGCCACCAAATGCCCCAAAACAGGGGCAATGCATAAGGGCAATTTCAGTTGAAATTTTGGGGGCTGCGCTCTATGTGCACTACCTGCAGTTTTTCATTGATAACCCCCCCTACCTGTGAGATAACCCCCACAATCTATATATTTCCGAAAAGTGCACACCTTCAGCTATTCAGAGACACCACTCTTCTCTTTCTACATGGAAAATTGTGGCCGCAGTCCCTTGCAGAAGTCAGCGCTTTGGTCAGAAATCAAGGAAAAACCAGATACAAACCTAGATTTCTCCCCAAAATCTCCATGGCAACTACCAAAAACTTACTAACCATCAATCTGCAAGTTCCCCTGAATAAAACGATACCCCATATGTATGGGTGCACATAAAGACGTGGCCACCAAATGCCCCAAAACAGGGGCAATGCATAAGGGCAATTTCAGTTGAAATTTTAGAGGCTGCGCTCTATGTGCACTACCTGCAGTTTTTCAGTGATAACCCCCCCTACCTGTGAGATAACCCCCACAATCTATATATTTACGAAAAGTGCACACCTTCAGCTATTCAGAGACACCATTCTTCTCTTTCTACATGGAAAATTGTGGCCGCAGTCCCTTGCAGAAGTCAGCGCTTTGGTCAGAAATCAAGGAAAAACCAGATACAACCCTAGATTTTGGTCAGAAATCAAGGAAAAACCAGATAAAAACCTAGGATTTCTCCCCAAAATCTCCATGGCAACTACCAAAAACTTACTAAACCTCAATCTGCAAGTTCCCCTGAATAAAACGATACCCCATATGTATGGGTGCACATAAAGACGTGGCCACCAAATGCCCCAAAACAGGGGCAATGCATAAGGGCAATTTCAGTTGAAATTTTGGGGGCTGCGCTCTATGTGCACTACCTGCAGTTTTTCAGTGTTAACCCCCCCTACCTGTGAGATAACCCCCACAATCTATACATTTCCGAAAAGTGCACACCTTCAGCTATTCAGAGACACCACTCTTCTCTTTCTACATGGACAATTGTGGCCGCAGTCCCTTGCAGAAGTCAGCGCTTTGGTCAGAAATCAAGGAAAAACCAGATAAAAACCTAGATTTCTCCCCAAAATCTCCATGGCAACTACCAAAAACTTACTAAACATCAATCTGCAAGTTCCCCTGAATAAAACGATACCCCATATGAATGGGTGCACATAAAGACGTGGCCACCAAATGCCCCAAAACAGGGGCAATGCATAAGGGCAATTTCAGTTGAAATTTTGGGGGCTGCGCTCTATGTGCACTACCTGCAGTTTTTCAGTGTTAACCCCCCCTACCTGTGAGATAACCCCCACAATCTATATATTTCCGAAAAGTGCACACCTTCAGCTATTCAGAGACACCACTCTTCTCTTTCTACATGGAAAATTGTGGCCGCAGTCCCTTGCAGAAGTCAGCGCTTTGGTCAGAAATCAAGGAAAAACCAGATACAACCCTAGATTTTGGTCAGAAATCAAGGAAAAACCAGATAAAAACCTAGATTTCTCCCCAAAATCTCCATGGCAACTACCAAAAACTTACTAAACCTCAATCTGCAAGTTCCCCTGAATAAAACGATACCCCATATGTATGGGTACACATAAAGACGTGGCCACCAAATGCCCCCAAACAGGGGCAATGCATAAGGGGGGGCTGTGCTCTATCTGCAGTTATTTAGTCTAAACACCCCCATACCTGTGAAATAACCCCCGCAAACTATATATTTCTGAAAAGTGCACACCTTCAGCTATTCAGAGACGCCACTCTCCTCTTTCTACATGGAAAATTGTGGCCGCAGTGCCTTGCAGAAGTCAGCGCTTTGGTCAGAAATCAAGGAAAAACCAGATACAAACCTAGATTTCTCCCCAAAATCTCCATGGCAACTACCAAAAACTTACTAAACCTCAATCTGCAAGTTCCCCTGAATAAAACGATACCCCGTATGTATGGGTACACATAAAGACGTGGCCACCAAATGCCCCCAAACCGGGGCAATGCATAAGGGGGGGCTGTGCTCTATGTGCTCTACCTGCAGTTATTTAGTCTAAACACCCCCATACCTGTGAAATAACCCCCGCAAACTATATATTTTTGAAAAGTGCACACCTTCAGCTATTCAGAGACGCCACTCTCCTCTTTCTACATGAAAAATTGTGGCCGCAGTCCCTTGCAGAAGTCAGCGCTTTGGTCAGAAATCAAGGAAAAACCAGATAAAAAAACCTAGATTTCTCCCCAAAATCTCCATGGCAACTACCAAAAACTTACTAAACCTCAATTTGCAAGTTCCCCTGAATAAAATGATACCCCATATGTATGGGTGCACGTAAAGACGTGGCCACCAAATGCCCCAAAACAGGGGCAATGCATAAGGGCAATTTCAGTTGAAATTTTGGGGGCTGCGCTCTATGTGCACTACCTGCAGTTTTTCAGTGTTAACCACCCCTACCTGTGAGATAACCCCCACAATCTATATATTTACGAAAAGTGCACACCTTCAGCTATTCAGAGACACCACTCTTCTCTTTCTACATGGAAAATTGTGGCCGCAGTCCCTTGCAGAAGTCAGCGCTTTGGTCAGAAATCAAGGAAAAACCAGATACAACCCTAGATTTTGGTCAGAAATAAAGGAAAAACCAGATAAAAACCTAGATTTCTCCCCAAAATCTCCATGGCAACTACCAAAAACTTACTAAACCTCAATCTGCAAGTTCCCCTGAATAAAACGATACCCCATATGTATGGCTACACATAAAGACGTGGCCACCAAATGCCCCCAAACAGGGGCAATGCATAAGGGGGGGCTGTGCTCTATGTGCTCTACCTGCAGTTATTTAGTCTAAACACCCCCATACCTGTGAAATAACCCCCGCAAACTATATATTTCTGAAAAGTGCACACCTTCAGCTATTCAGAGACGCCACTCTCCTCTTTCTACATGGAAAATTGTGGCCGCAGTCCCTTGCAGAAGTCAGCGCTTTGGTCAGAAATCAAGGAAAAACCAGATACAAACCTAGATTTCTCCCCAAAATCTCCATGGCAACTACCAAAAACTTACTAAACCTCAATCTGCAAGTTCCCCTGAATAAAACGATACCCCATATGTATGGGTGCACATAAAGACGTGGCCACCAAATGCCCCAAAACAGGGGCAATGCATAAGGGCAATTTCAGTTGAAATTTTGGGGGCTGCGCTCTATGTGCACTACCTGCAGTTTTTCAGTGTTAACCCCCCCTACCTGTAAAATAACCCCCACAAACTATATATTTACGAAAAGTGCACACCTTCAGCTATTCAGAGACACCACTCTTCTCTTTCTACATGGAAAATTGTGGCCGCAGTCCCTTGCAGAAGTCAGCGCTTTGGTCAGAAATCAAGGAAAAACCAGATACAACCCTAGATTTTGGTCAGAAATCAAGGAAAAACCAGATAAAAAAACCTAGATTTCTCCCCAAAATCTCCACGGCAACTACCAAAAACTTACTAACCATCAATCTGCAAGTTCCCCTGAATAAAACGATACCTATGTCTGGTTGCGCATAAGTACATGGCCACCAAACCTGAAAATGCATAATATTGGGGCTGCACTCTATGCACCCCTTTTTTTTTGCCTGCACCCGAATGAATGGAATACGCTCGGGTGCAGGCACATGTAGCCGATATACGCATAAAAACGCGTGAGAATGCAAAGTCTCGCGTTTTCATGCGTATATCGGCTACATGTGCCTGCACCCGAGCGTATCCCATTCATTCGGGTGCAGGCACAAGTAGCAAGCGTAGGGCTGAATTTTCGGCAAGCGTTTTTCCACTTGCTGAAAAAATCAGCCCTACGCCATGTGTGGCATCAGCCTAACCCTTGGCAATAGAAACTACCAGAACAATCTTAGCACCTCTGGACCTTTCTAGAACAACTGAAATCAAATGAAGTTAAAATGGAATAAAACCCACTAAAAGCAATCAAAGAACAATAGTTGCAATGAAATCGGTAAGAGCCCTGGATCCACCAATGTCACTGCAAAAGCAACCTTTTTGGGGGCACTAAACACACAAAGAACAATGCAAAGATAAAACACCATAAAATCAGTAAAATCCAATAAAACCACCTAAACCAACAGAAGAACAATAATTGCAATGAAATCGGTGGTCAGAGCCCTGGATCCACCAACGTCACTGCAAATTCAGCACCCAATAGCAATAAAAAAGTTACAGTGCAATAGAATAATTCAAAAACAGAAATCAATTATGAAAATGCCAAAAAAACACTAAAATGCAACCAAATAAATCAGATAATTATAGAGCAAGATCAGAAATAAAGTTTTAGTAAAAAAAAAAGACTGCCAAAGAAAGCAAAGAAAGAAAGAAAAGAAAAGAAAGAAAGAAAAAAAAAAAAAAAAAAAAAAAGTGTAAGTGTAAGTGTGTGTGTAAGTGTCTGTGTGTGCTTGGGAAAGTTGTAAATAAGTGTGTATGTGTACAAAAGTGTAATAATGACAAAGATAGAAGAAAAAAATTGAAAAAAAAAAATTTTTTAGACAGTTGAGACAGAAATAAGCAAAATAAACAGTGGTAGAGAGTTGTAGTTCAGCTTACCCAAGGCAGGCAGGCGATCAGAGGCGATCAGGGGCGATAAATCCAGCAGGCAGGCAGCAGGGGAGCTCCATCCGGTCCAACGTGCGCAGCAGGAGTGAGGGAGCCGACAGTAGGCGGCGACTTTTAAAGGGACAGCAGTGGACACGTCATCAATGCGTGTCCACTGCTGTCATTGGCTGGAGCGACGATCGGTGCGGCTGGGGGACCCGGATCGGTGAGTATGTGCTGCTTTGCTCGTTGCCTAGGGGGATCTGAGGGGTTTACAAGCGCTGCGCTGCTTTAAAAGCGAGCGCAGCGCTTGTAAACCCGACAGTGCCATTGGACGTAGATTCTACGTCCCATGGCACTTTGGTCCCTTGGTACCTAGGACGTAGAATCTACGTCCCTTGGCACTTAAAGGGTTAAAGAACCCTTATAACCAGGAATATTCATGTACATGTGTATATAAGAATAAATATGCATATTTACATAAATATATCCTTGGGCAACAGGATGTGCCACGGTCATCATCTCATAGAAAGATTTTTCTTTGAGGTGGACCCTCAATGCTTAAAATCCGTGCCAGAGATAAAAGGTGTAGTACCTGTTTCTGTGATCATACCGACAGCCAGGATCTGCTGTCAATTGTCTGGGCTGCAAATAAAAATTAGTCCATGATAAGACTACCTGCAAGCCACACCAGTTGGAATATCTACAAGTTTCTCAACAAGTTTCTCCCTCAATGTAAGTGATAGCTTCAGAGTCATTATAAAACTCACATCAAGCATATTGTTTCCAACTCTCAACAAAAAATAAGGTGATTGCTATAAGAAATATAAAAACAGTGCTGCTAAAAAGTGTAATATGCTATATGTAGTAAGTATAAAAAATAGTACCTATACTGCAAATACACCAATAAATTGTTTTATCCATATATAAGCTTAAAAGTCCACATAATGATCTGGTTGTTCACTGATGTCATTCCAATATAACTTGTTGCCAAGAAGAGCCACAACTCAGCCTGGCATGGGGCTGATTGATGTGTTGGTTCAACATCAACATTTTTACAATATAAAATACATTTCGGCTTCCCTAAAAGCTAGAAATAATATCCACAGGAATTTACTATAGATACATATGCATATTCCTTTGGATAGGGAAATAAAGTAGGCAAAGTCATTTAATGCAGTCTATAAAAGAATGATTAGACACACCATTAGAAAAAATAAAACAGGCTTATAAATCGTTGGACATAAAAGAGCTTAACCTGAAGTAAATACACAGAATCATTAAAAAATAAACAATTATTTTTTTTGACCTACAAAAATTCACCGGTGTTAATTAAAAGGCTTTAAGTGACATTTAGTAGAATGCTTTTTATTTACAGATTGACCTCACTGTACACAACAAGAATGCGTACAGATTACAATAATTAAATTCATTTTTATAGATATATTTTGCTTAATGCAGGCTGTCAGACAGTAATGTAAAGTAGTGAGACAACACACCTGCAGTAATGGAAGCTGTACCTTTTAACTTACAAGTAAGCCATTTTGCTGACCTCTCAGCATACACATCACATGTAAATAATGTTATTCAATGCTCATCTATAACCCAAGTAATATGGTAACAATTCCCATAAATATATTAACTTGCTGTACCACCTTTAGCAGCAATAATTGTAACCAAGAGCTTCCTGTAATGTGAGTGTTTTACATCTCTGTTGATGAACGTTAGCCCATTCTCCTTTGGTAACCTGCTTTACTTAAAGTAGAACTATACCCCTGGAAAATAAATCATAAAAACAGCCCATTTGTAAAACCTTGCTTCATCTAAATCAACCATTTTCAAAAACTACATTACAATACATTTTCAGTAGTATGTGCCATTGAAAAATCCTAAATAGAAAATTGCCATGTTAGGTGCTAAGGACTGCCCCCGGGGCTCATAAAATTCACAGTGCACACCAACAAACCAAGGACATATACACATTAGGTCACATCAGCCAATTAATGCACAAAGTTCTGTCTTTTACTCCCATATGTCTTCCAGTTAGAGTTAGAGCTGCATTTTTTTCTGGTCAGGTGATCTTTGAGGGAGAGCACCACAAAATGGTGGCTCAAGGTAAACAATGTAAAAGGGAAATGTTTACGGATATATATATATATATATATATATATATATATATATATATATATATATATATATATATATATATATATATATATATATATCACACCTGTTTAGTAAGAATCTTAAGAATCTTAAATAGAGCGTTTAATATGGTATAAACTATCTGCTGGGTAAGGATTCATTCTGGGGGTATAGTTTTCCTTTAAAGGAGACGGAAAGGCTAATAAAGAGTTAATCTCAAGCTGCAGGCATACCTTCAGTTCTCTCAATAGTGCCCTTAAATCTCCACATATTTCTCCTGTTCAGATGATCAGACGCCTCATAGGAAAAAAAATGCTGAGTTCTGTAAAGAAAGTTCCCATAATGCCTCACTCCTGCACCAAGACCGGTGTACATGCTCAGTTAGTCAGACTATGAGGAAGCTTCCTGCTGATTGGCTCAGATCACACATTCCTAAGGGGGGGGTGAGTACTTAGCATTCTTGATGGGGGGGAAAGCAGAGAGCTGCATGTCTCTGGCACATGAATTACTGACACAACAAATCTTTTGACAGATAACTCAGTGCAGCGTTTCTGTGAGTGCTTATGGCTGTATTTACATAGACCTTTCTAATAAAACTTACTTAGTTTTTACCTTTCCTTCTCCGCACATTTTTAGGCTTTCATACATGGACCATTTGTCCTGCTACTACATCTCTACTAGATCCAACTCAGGATATTGACTTGGCTAATGTGATAATTAAAATGAGTTTCGCCATAGTTTGCATATGTACCTGTTGTGTTGTCATCTTTTTATTCTGCAACAGTAATTTTTTTCTCCCTCCTCATGTTTGAAATAAGAATATGTAACAGTAAATTAAATAAAGTTAAATGAAGCCAAAATACTGGGAAGTAAAACTAGAAAATGTATGTCACTGTGCATGGCCTGTCAGGAAAGTACTAAGTAGAAATGATTTTATAACTGGGTTATATTGTTCTTAGATATGTGTAGGCTTTGATTCATTGATGTACCTTTTATAGATCAATATAGTGTACAGAAATGGCATTTAGTGCAGGTATGGGATACAGTATGTTATCCAGAGACCCATTATCCAGAACATTTTGAATTACAGGAAGGCAATCTTCCACAGACTCAATTATAATCAATTTTTTAAAAATGAGTTCCCTTTTCTCTGTACTAATATCGCAGAACCCTTGTACTTGATTCCAAATAAGATGTAATTAACCTGTGAGGCAAAACAATTCTATCAGGTTTATTTAATTTTAAAACAATTTTTTAGTAGACTTAAAGAATGGAGCTCTTTATAAAAGGAAGACCCCTTAGTTTAAGAACTATGTTCAGTACAAGGGATTACTGAACTAAGTCAGCAGTATTAACATAAATAATTTACCTCGAGTGTTAGCAAATGTGTGTCTGCACCAATGTATGTAAATGTACGATATATCTAATACATACAGTGGCAGAGTGACCAAAGAAATAAGTATAAATGTGAGTTCCCCTTTAAATTCTCCATAGTGGCAGATGTAAGCTTCAAAATAGAGGTTACTGAACAGAGAATGCTTTCTCTGTTTAAAGGACTTTGCAGTCTGGTCTAGGAACCTATAGTGTTCTCAAAGGAACAGGCAGACCAGGCGATCCATTCCACTAGTCCAGTTCATATACTGGAGATCACTATCCGCAGGAAGGCTGTCTTGTGGAAAGGTATTTCAATTGTCTCTCAGAGCAAGGCGCAGGGCAGGAAGGATACCTGTCTGTATGAGGAACACCCAGAGGGGCTGGGGTGCTGCCTGCCACTGCAGATGGAACCTCAACAGAGAGTTACTGACCCCCCAACTATTGGTGTTTTCTTACTGGTAGTCGACAAGGGGCCCAGGTCAGTGAGGGAACTCATCAAATGCGTGAAGGTAGCGCCCAGAGGGCGGGATTTATTTTTATGATTTATGTTTTGTATGCTGAAATAGGCACCCCTGTGTTAAATAAACTGCCTTAAAATTTCTGTTGTGGATCCCACAGGTATATATATATATAAAAAAATCTACACACGCCTGGTAAAATGTCTGGTAAAATGTCAGGTTCCTGTGCTGTACAAAAATGAGACAAAGATAAATCATTTCAGAACTTTTTCCACCTTTAATGTAACCTATAAACCGTACCACTCAATTGAAAAACAAACTGAAATCTTTTAGGTGGAGGGAAGAAAACTAAAAACACTAAAATAATGTGGTTGCATAAGTGTGCACACCCTCTTCTAACTGGGGATGTAACTGTGTTCAGAATTAAGCAATTACATTCAAAATCATGTTAAATAGGAGTCAGCATACACCTGCCATCACTTAAAGTGCCTCTGATTAACCCCAAATAAAGTTCAGCTGCTCTAGTTGGTCTCATCCCACAGCAAAACCATGGTCCACAGAGAGCTTCCAAAGCATCAGAGGAATCTCATTGTTAAAAGATTTGAGACAGGAGAAGGCTACAAAAGAATTTCCAAGGCATTAGATATACCATGGAACACAGTAAAGACAGTCATCATCAAGTGGAGAAAATATGGCACAACAGTGACATTACCAAGAACTGGATGTCCCTCCAAAATTGATGAAAAGACGAGAAGAAAACTGGTCAGGGAGGCTACCAAGAGGCCTACAGGAACATTAAAGGAGCTGCAGGAATATCTGGCAAGTACTGGCTGTACAACCTTGAAAAAGGTCCCAAAAGGGACCGAAACGTTGGTTGTACATGCAATTATAATACACTAATATTTGTTTGAACCACAAGACCCTTGGTGCTGGTTGTGTTTGATTTGGTGTATTATATATACATACATACATACATACAGAGCTGGGCGGTATGACCAAAAATTTATATCACGGTATTTTTCAAAATTATATCGGTGTCACGGTATTTGACGGTATTTTTTTTTTCCATGCATGATTAGGTGTTAACCCCATTTCCTAATAAATTAGAGAATAATTACTGCAGTATTGAAAATCAGAGTCAGGCAAGCGAAGGATCGGCAACAGAAAGTCGTAAGGTAAATCAGGCAGGCTTAGTTTCCCAGGCAAGGCCGCAGACAACATAGCACAGGAGGAGGCGTTTGATAGCTTTAATTACCCCCCACGCATGCGCAGAACCGGTGGCGTCAGCGCGTCACGGACGTGCACGCTTTGACCCGCGGACAACGGGACGCGTGCGCGCAAAGAGGCGCGCAAGACCGGGCCGCACGGGTGAGTACCCTGACACCCCGGTATTGCGGTATCTGAAAAATGAATATAGTTTTTTAAAAAAACACCGGTATTCGGTATTAAACGGTATATCGCCCAGCCCTACATACATACACAGTATATATAAACACACACACTTTGTTAGGTTAATGCAGCATACTGTAGTTAAACCATTTAAAAATATACTTACAACAACACCACTCTGTGTTACCGCTTCCTTGAAGGTAAAATTGCACACTGCCCAGGCAAGGTAGTAGGTAGACATTAAAGGAGTTTGTGAAAAATGATCTGTAACCCATCCACCTTCTTCAAAAACAGAAGTTTCCACAGGCATATTTGACAAAGAAAGGTAAGAGGTCTGATGCCTAATACTTATTTTGAATGTTGCCTTGTAGATAGGCTCATCAAAACAGGGGAAGGCTTTTCTTGCATGGATTGGAGAAAACTGGGTAACAGCAAGGGATCTGAAAAATAAACAGGTAAAGATATTTTAATCAAAATATTAAACTAAAGCAGATATGACACATATATAATATATACAGTATATATATATATATATATATATATATATATATATATATATTTATTCTGGTAAAGACAAAAATGACTATTTTGCATGCAAATTGTACAGCAGTCAAGAATGATCGTGTTGTACTATTAAAAAGAAGCCCAATATATTTTTTTTTTTAGAAGTACTAGAATTCAAATTAGAATCAAATATTGCAAAAAATATTACCTATTTTTGACATTCACAAGGTCAGAAATCTATATGCACTGTTAATTACTTTGTCTCGCATTTATTAATTTACAAGTACGTTCAGGTAGACTGGAGATGGCATCCCATATGTTCATTAAAAGTTGTCACAATCAAATTCCTTGTGACAACTGCACAAACCAAACTCTACTGAATGTAAATTGAATAGTGTAGGGAAATTATACATTAGGATATTCATTTTTAAAACTGCAAAAAAAGAAGCTGTCCATTATGCATTAATAAGGAATGCACATGCAGAAAGCAATAGCAACATTTATCATTTAAAGTTTTTTTTCCAGAGAAAACCACCCCAACCTCGACAGTCTAACCTCATAGTTTAAACCTTCCATTCCCTTTACTAGTTTTACTGCACTTCTCTGCACCCTTTTCAACTCCATAATCTCCTTCTTAAAGAGATACTGACACTTAAAAAATAATCTTCAAAATATTAATGTACATTGGGGGCACATTTATCAATTTACGAATTAGTACGATTACAAAAAAATCCTATTTTTCTAATTTATAGAACTGTGCATATTTTCTATGTTTTTTTTTGTTAATTTCCGCAATTTTTTGTGCTTTGCGTCAATTTGTGAGACAAAATCGTATTTGTAGCAATGAGTACGAAAATTTTGTTATCCATTCAAGCTTTAGTATTGTGACTTTCCTTGGGCCAGGTTGGAGCTGCAGAGTGCCATTGAGTCCTATGGGAGACTTTCCTTGGGCCAGGTTGGAGCTGCAGAGTGCCATTGAGCCCTATGGGAGACTTTCCTTGGGCCAGGTTGGAGCTGCAGAGTGCCATTGAGCCCTATGGGAGGCTTTCCTTGGGCCAGGTTGGAG
The DNA here is from genome assembly GCF_000004195.4 of Xenopus tropicalis. NCBI lineage: Eukaryota > Metazoa > Chordata > Amphibia > Anura > Pipidae > Xenopus > Xenopus tropicalis. The sequence continues at coordinate 60,424,466 of NC_030679.2, read as the reverse complement.
CTGCAGAGTGCCATTGAGTCCTATGGGAGGCTTCCAAAATCATGCACTGAAGGTTTAAAGTCAGAAAGTTTTTCGCACCGTTTAGAACCATTTGGATACAAAAATTTTGTTACTTTTGGATCGTACCATGATATTTTCGTACGACCACGATACAATTTTTTGTGCAATTTTAACGCACATCAGAAATTTTCGTATTTAATCCAAATTTTTTGCACTTGTACTTTTAATGATCTGAAATGTATTCACATGAATCTGGCCCTAAAAGTTACCTATAGGTCATGTTGATCATTTTTCGCTGATAGGGCTGCTTTTGTAAGTAAAATTGTTAAAATTGTTACTTGAAGTACCTAAACCTGACTGTCAGTTATTGCTTCTAATGCTAACGGCCTCCTGCTGCACAAATATGGCAGCCCCCTCATAGAGGGACATGTGGATCAGATAGGGAATGTAAAAGCATCAGGCAAATCATTTTATGGCAAAATTATTAATAGCATGCAAAGACAATGTTATGATAGATATAAAAAAGGTTTCATATCAGGTGACAGAATCTCTTCAAGGACTGGAGCCCAAAACTGCACTGTATAATCAAGGTGAGGCCTTACCAGGGACCTATAAAGAGGCAAAATTATGTTTTCATCCCTTGAGTTAATGCTCTTTTTATACAAGACAGCACTTTATTTGCTTTAGTAGCCACAGAATGATACTGATAAAAAATCCCCAGATCCTTCTCCATTAATGATACCCCCAACACACTACCATTTGGTGTATAACTTGCATTTATATTATTTCTACCAAATGCATGACTTTGCACTTTTCAACATTGAACCTTATTTTCCATTTTGCTGCCCAGTTTTCCAATTTGCTCTCAAAGCTACAATTTTATTGTTATTGTTACTTTTTAGTAGTAATTTTCCTATTCAGTCCCTCGACTGTTCATATTTCAGTCTCTTATTCAAACTACTGCCTATTTGCTAGGATGAGAAAGACCCTAGCAACCAGATATATAACTAAAACGAAATACTTTAACTATATAAAACAGAAAAACCACCGGACATAGCTTCATCACTTCCGAACATACTTTTACAAGGCTATACTATATTTTTGCTCTCAGAGAATATCAATAACATGACTGAATAATACTGGCTCAATTAGACATTACAAGATGTCTAATTGAGCCAGTATTATTCAGCCATGTTATTGATATTCTCTGAGAGCAAAAATCCCCAGATCCCTCTCAATTAAGGGTCCCCCCAAATCACTACCATTTAGTCTATAACTCTGTTTACATTGTTTATACCTAAGTGCTTTTATCAACATTGAACCTCATTTTGCTGCCCAGTTTTTATTGTTTATTGTTAATGTTACTTTTTATTGATATTAGAGAATATTAATAACATGGTTGGACCAGGTATCAAGGAGGCAATTATGTTATTATCTCCCCAAGCTCAAAAATTCCTCATTCATTCCAAAAACAAGATCATTTTGCCTAACCCAAAACAAGCAAAAAGTAACACTAGCTACATCATAGCCCATAAAGCACTAATTTGGCGATCCCAGGTCTCTGTAACATTTCTCTATAACATTAGCAAAGAAAAAAAGAACAATTGAGAAAAAATTAAGAATAAAACAATGTCTAACATGTCTTGAGTGCCTAAATGTTCTATCACCAAGCCCAGTAACTCAAAACATCTATGCACTCTTTTAGTTAAAACAATTAGCTTTGTATGACACTGAGAAAACACACCTAAGCAAATATTTTAGCAACAAATCCCAGGACTAACAGCTTAGAAGAAGAAAGCTCAAAGAGCTGGTAAATGGTTGCTATTATATCACAACAGCATAAGGTTTGGTGTCTGCTAGCAGGGGGCCCATCTCTGATGCTATTCTTGACAAACTCCCTACTATACAGTACTAAACAAAGAAATTGATAATGCATAATATGTTAAGACAGGTATACCACTGGGCAAAACACATATGAACGCTCATCTGAACTGCCTAATTAATACAATAGCAATAAACAGTCAGTGTAGTTATATTTATGAAAGTTATATTTACTGCCATATTCACTTGTAACATAAAAATATTTAAAAATATTCTGTTCAATAGGATTACTAGAATTCTCTCCTACTTGGTCCATTCACATAGGCAGAGGATGAATTTTTTGTTTGGGGAAGCTAAAGATGGCCCATACATAGACTGGCCTAATCCTAATGTGAGTCTTAGTGGATTTCCTGCTGGAGTAAAAATAAACCTCCTAACTACCTCTTGTAGTTCCCACTGACTTCCAGGGATACTGTGCAAATGTGCGGGTGGGAGGGCTTTTTTTCACCATAAAATGGTGATGTAGGATGTAGGATGTAAAAGTATTCATACTTGCACTTCTGTGAGGGGTTCTCCATCTATTTGCGTTTGGGATAACTTAGCTTAAATGGGTTTTAGTTGGTTTTATAGCGAGAAAGGCAGTGAGTACTGACATCCCAGGCACATTATAAACAGTGAAATGCTGTCTATATTTTAAAAACCAGCACATTATATGCAGTGAAATGCAGTAGGTACTGGCACCCCAGGAAGAGTATACAGTGAGCTGCAGTCTAAATGAACAAAACAAGGACATTATATACAGTGAGATGCAGTGGGTACTGATGAAAAAAGTAACAACACAATAAAAAAAAATATATAAAAGCACAATAAGCTTTTTCAGGGGGAAGCTTTAAGTCCCAAGCCTAAGGGCCTGGATAATGACCTACATATACAGTATAATGCATATTGCAGTTATACCATTTTATAAAAGTAAAGTCACTGGGTACTAAAATTACAGTAATACTACATGCACTTCTAAATGTATCTTGGGGCTTGGGTGGTAAAACAGAACTGATCAGATAAAAGGACACTACAATTCATAAACTAAATTCTTGCCTCTGTAATGCCTTCTGAATTATAATCCTTTAATAAAGAGAACGCTCATATGAACTTTTGATTTTGGTCTTTTAATGGCAATGTTCAAAGAAGTAGTCTTATATTGTGAAACTTTTACTTAAAACAGCACATAAGAGATCCTGGCTTTATTCGTTCTATTATTAATTTGTCCCACTGGCAATTCCTGTCAAGAAATGTTAGCTTACATAACAAATATAGCACAACTCTAAAAATGATCTATGAATTGTCACCTTGTTATATTGTTCTTGTGCTTTCATTAAAAGCAGCTTTATCAGGTCTGTCCATTGCATCCAGCCAGCATTATGTTAAGCAAATGAACACTAATATGATAAATATAGTATGTGCCATTTCTGATCCAAGAGGCATATGGCATTAATCAATGGCAAATGTATTGCTTTTACTTTTGCACTGGTTTTTTACTGTCATTAAAAATAGTATGTGCCATTTCTGATCCAAGAGGCATATGGCATTAATCAAGAGCAAATGTATTGCTTTTACTTTTGCACTGGTTCTTTACTGTCATTAAAACAATATAAACAATAAAGCAATATAGAATCCTGTCTGTCTGGAATCCTTGAAATCAAGCCAGGCTACACATAGGTGCACCTTAGGGAATATGACTTTCTATACTGGCACCATTGGATTTTCTCTTGGATGATTTTCAAAGCTGTTCATTTGTCATAGAGTTGCCCTAATATTAGCTACGGCACCAGAAAAGAGACACTTTCAGATACTCCATGTGAACTAGTCTGTGCTGCTTTCAAAAGAATAAACATTAAATATATTTGTACAGGTATCGGACCCCTTATCCAGAAACCCATTATCCAGAAAGTTCCGAATTACGGAAAGGTCATCTCCCATTGACTCCATTTTATTCAAATAATTCACATTTTTAATAATTATTTCCTTTTTCTCTGTAATTATAAAACAGTACCTTGTACTTTATCTCAGCTAAGATATATTTAATCCTTATTGGAGCCAAAACAATCCTATTGGGTTTAATTACTGTTTAAATAATTTTTTCAGTAGACTTAAGATAGGAGAACCGAATTACAGAAAGACCCCTTATCCGGAAAACCACAGGTCCCGAGCATTCTGGATAACTGGTCCCATACCTGTATGTGTTGTGTTAGACTGAAATGTGCCCTGTCTTGTGGAAAACTCTGCTGTGACTAAAACACAGGTGCATACCTTCATAATATATAATATTATATATATTATATATATATTATATACATTATATATATATATTATATATATATATATATATATATATATCAATCCAAATGGTGTCCGCACTCCAAGGCTCAATATTCTGCGGGGTGCTTAGCCAAAATTATGTATGTATAGAAAATAATCATCTGTGGCCAGCACACCCTTCAAAATTTTTTATTGTAGATATATTGTTAAAACCAACGTTTCGGTCCTCATTAGGAAAAGAGAAAGGTCCTAATGAGGACCCGAAACGTTGGTTTTAACAATATATTTACAATAAAAACATTTTTGATAGAACATTGAAGGGTGTGCTGGCAACAGATGATTATTTTATATATATATATATATATATATATATATATATACACACATATACATATATATACAGAGATCATAATGGTGCATACCACTAACAAAAAATACAACCTGGGTGCAAGAGCCATATAAACTAAAATATTGCAGGAGTAATGCCAGCACACACAGGGTTTCATACAAATGTATTTAAAATTATATTTATTAAGAAAAAAAGAGCAAAATAAACATAGCAAGCCTCAACGTTTCAAGAGGCAAAAACTGAAGCAGTGCTCTTTTTTTCTTAATAAATATCATTTTATATACATTTGTATGAAACCCTGTGTGTGCTGGCATTACTCCTGCAATATAATATAATATATTATATATATATATATATATATATAATCATCCGTGGCCAGCACACCCTCCAATGCTTTATCAAAAAATTTTTAAAAGCATCGAAGGGTGTGCTGGCCACGGATGATTATTATTTTCTGTATATACATAATTTTGGCTATGCACCCCGCAGGATATTGAGCCTTGGAGTGCGGACACCATTTGGATTGAGTTGAGATATATATATATATATATATATATATATATATATATATATATATATAAGTAGAAAAAACGGGCCACTCCACACAGGACTTATAACAAACTAAAAATTATAGTGTTTATATAAAAAAAAGCATATGTAAGCTCTTCATTTTTCCATATAAAAGAGAGCTTCTAAACTTAGAGACAAACTTTAAAAATAACTTAAATTTACAGTAGCTTATTCCTATGTTGTGTCATTCAGCAGGTACCTAGCCAAAACGTTAATCTTTTCTCCCATGCTGTATCTGTTCTAACAGATATTTCTGTTCTTAATGTTCCTAGTTCTGAAATACAATAGCTAATTGTGTGTTTATGCTTAATAATATTATTGCAATAAAATCAACTTCTGAAGAAAGTCATATTTTAGCATAGCTATCAGATGTTTAATATAAATACATGTTAAAAGTAGCACATTAGTATAATGGAGCATTACATTATCTTTACTCTTCTACAAGGGTCTGCAGAGGCCTCTGTAAATTAGGGTCCCCTGACTAAATCATTGAGCCACTTAATCAATCCCTGATTGCTTCTTGTGTTTAATTTGTCTACTTGTTTCACTTACATATAATACAGTAATAATCATCACTAGTTGCAGCAACAAAATATATAGTTGCAAAGAAATTGTTAATGTAATTAAGCCTTTCCACTCTATGGCTTTATCAGACATATACAAATTATAAAACTTAATTTCATTATATTTATATGCTTTCCCCTCTGAAAAGCATCTTCCAGTCATTCATCAGGGATTCAAATAGCTTCTATTTTAGAAACAGTTTGACCTTGTATTTTAAGTTGCTGACTTTTTTTTTTTTTTACACAATTTCAGCAAATTAACATCATCACCTTTAGGTTTTTTTATTTTTTTTAAACATGTGTGGTTGAGTCTCTCCCTGAAATCAGGATCAATACAGTGTGTGTATGAACTGCTGTGTCAGCTATAGAAAACATAGCTGAGAGCCATAACTATGCAGCTTAGTTCAGCTCTGTGATATGCTTTTATCATTGTTGTACTTTAAAGATCCGTCTTTATAATGTGGAGGTTCCATTGTGAATATTTTATGAGTTGCTTTAATAAACTTACTGGACATGCTACTTCTGAGTACAATGCTTATTAAAGAAAGATTTCCAGAAAATCACATAGAGATGCTCAAATTAATTGCTACATGTATTGCTTTATGTATCTGTTACAACATCACTTCATACAAACTACTTGATTATATATATATATATATATATATATCCCCCTCACACTAGACCTTAAGGACCAATTTATCAAAATATTTAGAGCTTAATACATAAAAACTCTACATTCTCTTCATTCCTATGGGATTTTTAGAAGCATATTTATCAAATGGCAAGTTCTAACTTTCACCCATTGGGGTACATTTAACAAAGAGTTAAGTACGAGCTCGCCACTGTCTGCTAGAGTGAAATTCCACCACTCTCCATTTATTTCTATGGGATTTTAAAAAGAGTATTTATCAATGAGTGAAAGTTCACCCCTTGATAGATACGCCTTTAAAAATGCCATAGATATGAATGGAGAGTGGTGGAATTTCACTCTAGCAGATTGTGGTAAGCTCTAACTTCACTCTTTGATAAATATACCGTATAGATAGAAACCTATTTATCAATGGGTGAAAGTTTGAAATTAACATTTGAAAAATATGGTTCTAAAAATCCCATCGGGTGATACATTTTGATAAATCTGCCCAGAAAATAATTTTTTGCCTAATAAAAGAAAACAAAATTCTAAGCAACTTTGCAATATACATTAATTAAAAATGTGTTTTTTTTTTTTTTTTTGAGTTATTTTTATATATAATTGCTATTAGAAGTAGTGTCTGCCAGTCCTTTTCTATCCTCTGCCCTGGTGGCTCTGGCATTTGAAACCATGTAACAACTGCCAGCAGATTTTACAGACCTGCCTGGCACTTGCAACATTGTTTAAAAAGTAACCAGGAGTTCAGCAAATGCTGCTTTCTATAGCAATTACATTTAAAAATAACTTTTAAAGCACTGGAAATTTTTAATAAATTCACATTGGAAAGTTGCTTAGCATTAGGTTTTCCTATATTAGGAAAAACTTATTTTTGGGGTTGACATGTCTTTTAACGGTTTAAAAATTACTCTACATTGAAAAGGATTAACTCGAAAACAAATACATGTTATTATCTAATTTGCAGAATAAACAAACAGGGACATGAGTGATTCATAGGCATAGTTCCTGATACCACGATAATCCACTTCACTCTGTAATACAGCTGACGGATTATAGAAAGGAGTAGGTAATATCAACTTTGACATAATGACATTGACACTGATTTCACATTATTATGTGATACCAACAGACATATCCTTATTTGCATTTACCAAGCTTTAACAAGACATTTCTTATTATACTTTGAATAGTAGAGAGATTATGTGCTGAAAATACTAATGCAGGCTTTAATTATCTTCAGTTGTGTCTTGTCAAAGTGTAAGAACAACATTGCAAGGTTTTTTTTCATCCTTTTAGGGGAAATCATCCATATTTGTCAGATTTTAACTGACCTGACTTGGCATAATTGTAAACTGTACTTTATAACCTTACACTAAAGTGTGTGTTATTTCTTGACAAGGCAAGACACCTCTCAAGTAAAGAGATATTTATTGTACTTATCAACATTAGGTAAGCTTCAAACCTCTAGACACTGAGCTTTACACAGACAGAAGTATCTGTAATGTTGGGTGCTTCAGTTTAAAAGTAAATAAAGTAACTTTGCTGCATGTCATCCAGATTAAATCCACATTAGATGGTTCTACTACTTAATATACAAGATTTAAATAAATTCTAGAATTTTAGCATCACATAAGCCTTTATAGTGCTGTGTTATTTGCTTCCAGGGCTTTTTTTGCCACTACAGTAAAAGAAAAACTAAACCCTAAAATTGAATATGGCTAAAAATGCCATATTTTATATATTGTACTTGTTGCACAAACCTAAAGTTTCAGGATCTCAATAGTAGCAACGATTCAGGACTAGGCATGGACTTGCAGCGAACTTACGCATTTCGGTATTGGTGAATTGTTTCACTTGTTTCACTTTCAATTGTTTCTAGGAAATTCCCAAAACTTTCTTAATATAAATACATTTTATATGGCAACCAGACACCATCATTTCATAGCATTTACATTGCTACAAAGAAACACTCTTTATTGTTCATTTTTATAGAATATTAGCAACTGGAAAACATTTTCAAAACCTTTATACTTGTAGGAGAAGTGTAATTCTTCATTCAGATTAATGTATCCTTTTTCAATCATGGCATTTATTAATACTGCTATGATTTTAACTACCACCTATGGGTTTCAATCCATAGGTATAATTATGAACCTCAAATAAGAGGCTAATTGACAGACTTTACTCTAGAAGCCTTTTGTTTGTACAAGTTGCTATTATAAATAGCAGGTATAATTTTAAACACTAGAAGGAGAACTTGCCCATGCTATGCATGTCAAATTGGGCATGGTCGTGTCAAAATTGGGCGCAGTCGCATCAAAAAAGCACGGAGGACAAAAAGATTCGCTCATCACTAGTCACAAAATCATATTTTTGGCATTTACATATAAAATATGTCCTATTGATAATATCTAAATCTATCATACACTACTACAATATATTTATGTCTGTAGGGTCTTAAAATCATGGCATAGAATTAGAATGCCTCTGCTTTGATTTATTTAAAAAAAAAAAAAGGAAAAAAATAACAGTGTTGAGTCAGCTATAGTAGAAATGTACCGTTTGTGGACTGACATATCTGGTTCATTGGAGCTGTTAGTGTGTCATAAATACCAGCACTTCTGCTACTGTGTATGTGTCATACAGCTACCTCACCTTTTGTTTCTTTTTACAGTGATATTTAACAGAATGTATTATTTTGGTTGTAAACTGCTGAGATGTGGTAATTTCCAAAAGACTGAAATGCCTGCATATACAGATACTATAGAAGAAATTGATACTTTTTATACATCTTTCTTAGAGATACAGACATTCAAAAAAGAGTATATAATTTTGTTGTCTTTTTGTGTTTGCTGTTTAATACTGTTTCAGATATTGGTAAGGGGTAATTTACCAAGATATTAAGCCGATAGTGGAGTGAAACCCAAGTTGCCACTTTTTTTCCTTGCGGTTTTCAAACACACACCATGCACAGTGGTATTACTTCCAAAACACAATGTAGAAACACACAGGACACAGCAGTACTAAAGTCTGCAATTCACCTTTCAAGTGAAAAAGGGACTAGTTCTCAACACATGTGAATTGTGCTGCAGACTTCAGTACGGACGTGTCCTGCATGTGTCTACATTGTGTTTTGGAAGTAATTTACAATTTTTTCACCAGGCATGGATTTGCTGCAAACTTCTTCATTTTGCCATTGGCAGATTAGGTGCTGCAAGTGTCTGCTCTCTGAAATGGAGCACAGAGACCTGTAGCAATTTAAGTAACTTCACCCATTTTTTGCACTTTGCTCACTGCCTTACCTCACATAAATGAACCCTGTAGTTATATCACTGCTTTTTGCTTTGTTTTGTTGCTATTCATGGATTTATTAGGTTGTATCCCCATGTATGGCTTCTTACAGTTGCCTAATACAGTTCATTATGACAATGAATAGTAGAAAACAAAATAAAATGACAAAGTGCACTAGATATGTGCTTATAAATAGTCCTATGATATGAATTTATATCTGTTAGAAACGGTGTACTTTTAACTAATTGTGCTCGGCAAAGGGTAAAAATGATGCTGGCATAGTTGTGTGGCATTTCTCAGTACAAGCTAGAGACAAATTTAAAGGATTAATGTTTCCTTGACTTTTCCAGTTGGGCACATTGCTGTTTATATCATAAAATGTCTTGCACAATAAGAGGGCTATGTAAGGTAATATAATACGGTCATATAGCCATAAAAACACAGTGGTACTTTAAAGAGACCATATCGTCAGAATGTTTGTCTAAATTAGCTTACTCTTGAGTAAAGTAGTTTGCTATAAAAATGAACCAGTTGACATTACACAAAGTACCATCATGGAAGTTCACGACTCAGAAGATTTATGTATTCCCAGTTCAACAACAGGTTTTACTACCCTACTGAATAGGACACAAAACAACAATGTTTTATAATCATGTAATATTAAAAATATATGTATATAAAATATTTCAATGCATTTCCCTTTAGGTAAAAGAGGGGGAAATGTGCTTATAGTGTGTATATTTGCAATATGCAAAAGGTATCTTTACCTTTTTCTTTGTTTGCTGAGTTTTTACATACTAGTAGCAAATATTGTACTTATAAGATCTGAATAAAGCATTTATTATGTCCGATTCCCTACTTGGCAGTATTTGAAGTCATGAATACAGATGGCTAAACTCAACAGAAAAGGTTATGTCACATGAGCAATTATATATTTATAAAATAAGAATAGTAGAAATTATTTAAGCTACAAGTCACAGCACATTATGTTCAAAGTATTTATAAGATAAATACGGTATAAAGATCAAAAAGGCTGAATAATATTATATGTATTGTACAATGTAGCCATCAATTTAGCCATTTCATTACCAGCTAAAATCAGTGAATTTAGTAAACCAGTCACAAAGTATACCTGGGTATTTTTCATCTGATATGGGTCATGTGGATTTACAATGCACATGAACGATGAGCTACAGGCGCTGTTCGAACAGATGTCCTGATGTTCATGGAAAAATTAACAAGGTCAGGTGAAAGACAACCTGACAACAAGATTACTGATGGTAAGTAAAACCTGCATATAATTACACACGCAAGTTCTATCAAAGCAGTTACCTATTCTGAGAACAAGTATTTTCAGCATTACACCATATTTGCATTTCAAGGCATATTGACACAGTAATGTATATTCATTTTTAGAATCATAAATTACTTACCAGTATGTATGGTACATACAGGCTAATGTATGTATAAGTTTTAATACCCTTATGGCTCAGGCTGGCCATTCATTTGACAAAGGAACCCTAAATGCATTACTAATACATTTATTCTGGCTCTCCTCCAGCAATCGGCAACATTTATGACCCCAGAGGCCTCTATAGGAGCTAACACAATGTAACCACAATACTGTTTCAAATCTTTATGGGACTAGTAAAATGGAGACATAATATTTAAAGCAACCATGATAATTGGGTATTTTTTATCAGTAAGATTGTAGTCTTAAACTAGTAAGTTTTTTGAATGGATAATCATTGGATCTTTGAGCAATAAAACTCTGTACTCTCTGTGGTTTGCAGTTACATACTGTTATTTATTTATGGTTTTTATAACAAAAAAATGGTGACAAATCTATGCAAGGATTTGAAAAATGTCTTTTGATTTATCAGTTTTGTAGCCTTTTTGTTTGCGCTAAAAAAAGCTTCAATTCAAGTTATGGTTCAAAAACTTGAATGTCTGGTAAAAAAACAAAACTGGCATGCAAAACTTATTCTATGTAGAAAAACAAACTCGAAAATTGATATATAAGCCAATTAGTATAAATGTGAGTACAAATAAATTATAACTTGATGTTCTAATTGATACCAAAAACAATCAAAATTTCACTACAGGTGTGGGATCCATTGTCTTGAAACCCATTATCCAGGAGGTCTCAAATGACAGGAAGGCCACAGACTCCATCATAAACAATTAATTCAAATTTGTAAACATTATTTCATTTTTCTCTGTAATAATAAAACAGTACCTTGCACTTGATCCCAATTACATATAATTATTACAAAACTTAAGACTAAATATAACTGAGACAAAATATAGTAGGATCAATTAGTGCTAAGTAAATCTGCCTGGTTTCACTACACCGAAAAATTTGCACAACACATTAAAGTCAGTGGGTGTTTTTTTGTGGTGACTTTTACCATACTGTGCAAATTTTTTTTCTTTGCAGCATTGTAGTCTATGGGTTTTTTTTGTGGAGGCACTTGGCAAAAAATATTGCTCATCACTAGTCTTCATTTAAATTTTTTCTTTTTTTGCTTAATGAAAGAAAATGTAATAACTTTCCAGTACATACATTTATAGTGCTTTTAAAGTTATGCGAAACATGTAATTAAATTAATTGTTTATCCAATTATTTTCTTTCTTGACTCTTGAAACAATGCAGAAGAAGTAAATTCTCCCCCAGGTCTGTTAATCAGCTGGCTGCAGCTACACAGTTTCCAGAGACTAAACAAAGCAGAGAATATAAACAGCCAGATAACACTTTCAATTGCAATTACATTTAACTTTATCATTGAACGTTTGCTATTAATGTATAGTAAACTGGAAAGTTGCTTACAATTGCATTTTCTTTCATTAGGCAAAAAAAACATTTCTGATTGGCAATCCCACTTAAGATATTTAGAAAACACAGGGAAGCTATTTAAATGTTAAACGGAAAAACACTTTGGCAAATATTGCCAGTAAAAAATCAACAACAAAACATAGATGCTTAAGAGTAGCATGTAAGCAACTTTCAAAACGAAACCCAAAAAGCAATCTAAAATATTGCACAACACAATTGGTCAAAACCACAACAAGCAATAACAAATATTCATAAATAGCAAGGATTCTTTATCTTTAGTTTGGGGTCCAAATTTTCAGTGAAGCTTTGCTACAGGGAAACAAAAAAAAACATGTTCTAGGAGGTCCATATAAAGCTTGTGGCACAGGTAACAGTTTCTCCACTGGCATATTCATTATGGAGGAGATCCTCCTGTGACCACTTATGCGATACCTGCCATTGAAATCAGTTTGAGAGTTTTGGCACCTAGCGTTGCCTGTCACTGATTATCTTTGAGTCTAGTCTCTTGTTAACCCTTTACACTGAATTAATAGTAAAATAATAATGGCACTTTCACCTGTAGGCATTTCTAAGATATGATAATTTATGATATCTGAATTATGGTACCTTAAATAATCATTTGTATGGTAATTTATATCACCATAATTCAAATTTCTTCCACTTCATGTCACACGTAGTCTAACACAATACTTTATTAATTTGTGTTCCCCCTCCTACTTTTTTCACCACTCCAGTCCAGAATAAATGCCAGACTTCCACACCTCATCAACGGTTTTTCCTCTACCATACCACTTTGCCAATCTTCACGTTGGTTTCCATGTGTGAAGAATACAGTGACTAAAGTACCCCCTATTGTAAAATATAAGAATATTATAAGTCACTAAGGAGTTCCATGACCATATAAAATCGTGAGGCCAAAGGCCAAGTACTTTTATACAAGTCATGGAACTTCGAGGTGACTTCTAATATCCTCATATTTTACAACAGGGAATACATTATTTATTATAATGCACAAGTTTCAGTGAGTCAATGTGAAATGATATTACTAAGCACCGACTATGTATTATATCATCACTAAAATTGTTTATAAGGATATAATTTACAGATAATTCAGGTATCTGCTCTTGTGTATTATATTTGTATATCTGTGACTGACATCACTGAGTAAAAAATCTAAAAACACGCTTCACTGTATACCGAAAAGTCTTTTGAGTTATATAAAGGATTTAAAATGCAACTAATGCCTGAAGCTCTTTATAACATATGTGTGCATACACATCTGTAATACAAAGGGATATACAGTATATATATATTTGTTCTTTTTAATCTTCCTACTAGAAATGTGATTTTACTGTCAGTAAGCAGATGCAGTATAGAAGAGAACCCAGCAAACTCTTGCCCATGGATCAGGATGGACATTAACGATAAGTGCTCAAAAGCAAAATAGCCTTAATTAGCATATGACAGAGTAACATATTCATTTGAATCAATACTCTTGAATAATAATGCATGCAACACAATCAATACTAAGAAACAAAAACAATCTGTCCCTAAAATTATGTGGAATATGCAGGGTGAATTCTGCTAAATAGCATATTGTAACTTTTGCGAGATGAAAACATACAGTAAATTGTACAGTATTTACAAAAGTCCTGAATGTAGTAGGTTGTTTTTATGCAAAATGACCTGAAAATGTAAAAGTGGTACTGGGATTCTCTGAACCCCTCACATTCCAAACATATAACTGAGCTCAGAGACATTTCCTCTTTTATTATAATGAATGCAAATTCATCATAATAGCAAATGTGTTTTTAGCAGTAATTTTTAAAGGATAACTACAAAATGCTATTAGTAGACAGATCAAAATGTATTACCAGTTGGACAGTATGTGTAACTACATTTTAAATCCATGGTAGATTTTGACTACATCTACAACATGTATATGTTTTTTTGGAAAAGTAGCCACAAAAAACACATTAATTGCTTACACTTAGGGGCTGATTTACTTACCCACGAACGGGTCGAAATGAGTCCAATTGCGTTTTTTTCGTAATGATCGGTATTTTGCGATTTTTTTCGGATTCTTTACGAATTTTTCGTTACCAATACGATTTTTGCTTAAAAACGCGAGTTTTTCGTATCCATTACGAAAGTTGCGCATTTTTCGTAGCGTTAAAACTTACGCGAAAAGTTGCGCATTTTTCGTAGCGTTAAAACTTACGCGAAAAGTTGCGCATTTTTCGTAGCGTTAAGTTTTAATGCTACGAAAAATGCGCAACTTTTCGCGTAAGTTTTAACGCTACGAAAAATGCGCAACTTTTCGCGTAAGTTTTAACGCTACGAAAAATGCGCAACTTTTTACGCAACTTTTGTAATGGATACGAAAAACTCGCGTTTTTACGCAAAAATCGTATTGGTAACGAAAAATTCGTAAAGAATCCGAAAAAATCGCAAAACATACGAAAAAGTCGCAAAATGTTCGTTTTCAAGTCGGAACTTTTCCAATTCGGGTCGGATTCGTGGGTTAGTAAATCAGCCCCTTAGGGTGAAGACACACAGAGCTACTAGTAGCAGCAACTTGTCACAGTAAAACAGACAATACTGATCATTTACTGATTAATGTCTCTACTTGTATATTCTCAGTATTGTCTATGGCAGGGTATTTTCTGGCGTTTTAGTAGCTTTGACAAGTAACTGATACTAAGTAGCTCCATGTGTCTTCACCTTTAAGGGCTCTGGCACACGGGGAGATTAGTCGCCCGCGGCAAAACTCCCTGCTCGCGGGCGACTAATCTCCCCGAGTTGCCTTCCCCCTGCCATCCCACCGGCGAACATGTAAGTCGCCGGCGGGATGGCAGACGCGGCGGCGCGATTTCGCGCAAATCGCCGAAAAAGACTTACATGTTCGCCGGTGGGATGGCAGGGGGAAGGCAACTCGGGGAGATTAGTCGCCCGCGAGCAGGGAGTTTTGCCGCGGGCGACTAATCTCCCCGTGTGCCAGAGCCCTAAGGCACACAGAGCTACTAATAGCAGCTACTTTTTCACTGCTACTAAACACCAGAAAATACCCTCTTATAGACAATACTGAGAATTGCCTCTGCTAAAACACACATATAGACAATTATCAGTAAATGATCAGCATTGTCTATTTCTGTATCCATGACAAGTAGCTGCTACTAGTAACTCTGTGTGTCTTCACCCTTACAAAAAGAGAAATCAATGCTATATTGTACATTCATTTACAATGTTGGATCATGTAGAAAGATTTGTAATATATGCTTTAGTTTTAACATCATTTTTCTATATTTAACCTTTTGCTTTTCCATATAATTCAAATAACCGAAAGAGATTAGAAAGAGAAAAAAATGAGTTGCTTTGTAATTCTGCACAGAAAGCTGTATCAGCCAGTTCAGAATTCATTAAAATATCTACTTTCAGGCCATGTAGGCTTTTATTGGATTATATTGCTGTTATGAAGCTATTAGGCCTTGTAAATTAGAATTTGCATTTTTCAGCTCACAGAAACATAAAATTTGACAGCAGAAAAGACCCAATTAGTCCTTCTAATCTGTCCATTACAAAAATAAAATGTGAAAAGATATATAAATATATAGCATGAATAAGATTTATTGCTATTGTTGCACAGAATCAGGCAAACTAGGGTGCAGTGTAACTGGACAGAACTGAAAGCATACACATGTAATCTTGATTGATACAATGGATACTCTCTTAATGTCCAGTAGACAAGGTCAGATTGAGTAGTTTCCATTTCGCTAATGCAGAAGAGCACATGTAACTAGAAGAAATGAAAATGTTACATTTAAGCATGTCTTATTTGGGCAATAAAAGAAAAAATCCTAAAATCTGCAATATTGTATTATCCCAGGACAGTGAATGCCATAAACTGAATTTAAGGCTTTGGAGTAGCAAAATTTGGATGAAAAACCTATATAGCTCATTCCAACTTAATAGTTATTGGTCACAAACTTTAGTTTCAATCATTTTTATTGGGATTTTTTTAAACATTATAGCCAAATAAAGGCATCAAAATATTTTCAAACATTAATATTTACATTATGCAGAAAAATAATCTGCAGTACAAATAATAACAGCCGTTGAAAACTTATACATTCAGTATTGGTCAACATATGATAAAATATGATATAATATATTTTAATATTGTTGGTTAAGAAATTTGTTATGTACACGTATATTTATATGCGTATACTAATCACGCGTTGAAAACGCGTAACAAACTTTAAACATGTAAGGAAGCTTAAATATTTCAGTCTGCACAAAGACAAACTAAAACATGTTTTCTGGGGGAAATCCCAATATAATGATAGGAAAAGTGCATTAAGCAAGTGTATTTTTTTTTTTTTTAATTTTAATTACCTCTTTGCTGGCTAATGGAGTTTACACCAAATGTAGAAAATATTTTGAGGCCTGAGTAGGGTACCTCCTATAATCTGTGGCTGGTATCTACTCACCTCATTACTGTACATAGAGACAAAGCTATATGCATAGCTGCCTCTGAGCCTGACATAGATTTTTACATAATTTTCCTTTCTTTAGCATCCATAGAAATGTATCTTTATAGTTAGGGTTTAGCCAGCTTAGTTTTCCTTTTTTATTTTTCAATGTTTCACCACATCCCTACATTTTCAGACACTTTTTGTATACTCTTCATTTACTTATTTTTCTTCAAAGGATAAATATTTTTTTCAATGTATTGGAGCTTACCTGATCTCCATTTCTTTGCACAAATGAAAGCTTTATTACTTTCTTTTACCATTTGTAATACCATCTGCTTCTATATTTGTAAGTAGGTTTATTTAATAATAAAAAGTGTCTATTTATTTGCGGTGTCCTCAATGCAGAAAACCCAATCTCATCCTCTACCGTGTAAAGATTATTATAGGCGACTAACATTTTCCTTTCATGTTGCTAATTTAAAACTATATCTTGTCATGGTCACTTTGTTTCACCGGTATATTTAACAAAGGATGACAGTAGAGTTCTCCAATGGTCATTAGGGAAACTCCAAAACCCTGTATTCACTTGTACACTAACTTCAGTAAATACAAAAATGTCCGACAAGACTCTAGGGATGCTCTGTCTTCAGCCCTTTTTTTTAACTCATATCCAAACAGTCCAGCATTCCTAAACAATTCATTAATACCTTTAATTCCCTACTGCAACCACCCACCTCACCTTTCACCTCCTTTATAACGACAGACTTTGTGAACAATCAAAAAAATCTGTCAGGAAATGAAGCCTGACCTGGAGAATGATACAAAATCATACCCTATGCCCTTCATTTGCTTCATCTTACTTCATATCCTTCTTTCCATTGTCCTGATCCTATTGCTCAGTTCCCTAGGTACACTGTTTAAAATGAAATACTTACACATGCACCCATCATGTCCTGCAGTTGTAATACACTGCTATGTGAATTGCCTCTTTCTAAATGAATCTCCCCCCACAATCCATCACAAACCCTTTTGACAGACTCATACACCTGTCTTCCTGCTCTGCCATTGGTTCTGGACTTGTAACCTGTCAAAAACCGAATTCACAAAATTTTTACTCACTGACAAAGTACTTAGCAATGTTGCAATACCATGCTTATCTTATTAGTTACAAAGTATACCCCCAGATATAAACTTCACTTTGCACAATTTAATCCAGGGTCTGTATTACATAGGAGTTGATTCGCTGATGTGGAATTCAAGCTTGATTAATTTTTAAAAAAGGGGAGGTGACAACAAAGAATGGAAACAACTAATAAGACAGATTAGACCAAGATAAGGAAATTAATCTGTTTTTTAATAAATTATCACAGTAGGAATTAATGTTTTATTGATTCAAAGATAGAATTCTAGAAAAATACTAAACAACTGAGGGAAAACTTTATGTACAGTACATGGTTAAACAAATGTAAGGGTGAAGACACACAGAGCTACAAATAGCAGCTACTTGTCGTGGCTACTAAAATAGACAATGCTGATCATTTGCTGATAATTGTGTTTATGTGTGTTTTAGCAGGAGCAATTCTCAGTGTGGTCTATGGCAGTTTTTTCTGCAGCAACTTTTACTGTAGCATTTTTTTGATGCAAAATACATAGGGTTTTATGGACACTTTTTCCATGCTGACTTCATAAATATATCATAAAAGTTTTATGAATATATTTGCTGATGGCGAAATGCATTTTGCTGTGAATCCATACTTTTTAAAAATTTTGCTCATCATTAGTAATATCTTTTTTATAATGATTGGGACCAAATCATGTCTATTTACTTCCGTCACACAAAAATTATAACGATTAGCGTTCACTTTTATCTAGTTCTGTTCTTGATAATTCTAATACATTTCTTACACTTTCTCTATAAAGAAACATTCTGTATGTAAAAGACAATATTTTAAACAAATTTGTGGGTTGATATTTTGCTGAATGTAAAGTGGCTGTTAGTCAAGTATAAGGCAGGTAGTTGCTCTTGGCAAGAAGAAATTACATTGCAGGAAAAAATACTAAGCAAAATGTACCTGATGAAACACATATGACCACTGGGAAGAGTGGGTGGAGTAAACAGTTACACTTTCAAGGTTGCTCTGCAAGGCAAACTTGCAGTAATGCCATAGCATTCCCCAAAGAACATGGAAACTGTATGGGTAATTAGGATGTAGTGTTAAATTAATAAAATCACCTATCAAGGTTAAAGTGGAAAAAGATATTTGTAGGAGACAGAATGCTTTTCCCCTGGAGGAGGCTGTGTTGATCATAGTTAGATGGGAACATTAATTGAATGTTACACCTCAGTATTGGAACTAAGCAGTGATAAACCACTCAATATCACATTTTTCTGGGTCAAAGCACTTACTATGATACCATATTATATACAGTGATTTTAACAATATGTTATTCAAAATAATATGAAGCATACACTTTACTGCATACAAGGACAATCTCAAGCAAGATAAAGGGCCAGGTTTGCATATACTCTATACTAATATAGATTTTCATGTTGTAATAAGGTAGCTTTAGAAGGTTCCACAGACATAGCTAGATGGAAATGCTCAGTTAAATATTGCTAAATAGTAGATTTTTTAACAAAATCACTTTAACTCTACCAGCTAATTCAAACAAGGAGGATGTTTCATTCCAAAAAATATTTAAGTTGGGGGTTATGATTGCAGCACAAAAATGTGTTTGCTGCATTAGAATTCCATTAGACAACCATAATTTCGAAATATAGGTTTGAGAATTACTGTACTTTTGTTAAAATATGTAGAATCACAACTCATCAAAATGTTGATGTTTCCATTTTCATATATATTCCTTACTAATTAATTTTTCACATACGCCAATATGCTATATCTGATGTGATATGTTTTTGAAAATACTATACAAGGGCTCATTTACTTTTTATGTAATCTTCCATATTATTTCCTACAATTCAGACCTTTTTCCTAGCATCTCCAAGCAACAAGATTTGCAGACAATTAACCAGTAGGCAGGACAAGGTGTGCCTGAGATGTTATTGCAACCATGTGAGTATGGGTTGTTTGGTGAGTATGCATTGTGTCTCGATGCACACAGTGTCAAAAATTGTGTACCATAAGCAGGCAATTCATTAGGTGCAAATCAGATGTGTCTGTATATGTAACACATAAAGGGAACCCTTGAAGTAACTCCAACTTAGATTGTAAGCTCTATAGGGCAGGGACCTCCTTCCTACTGTGTCTCATACCACATGGTACTTAATCTCTGTGTATTTCTACTTATTTATTGTATTTATTAAAACACTTGTCCTCCCTGTGTGTAATTGTGTATATTTTTAGACTGTACAGTGCGAAGTATCCTTGTAGTGCTTTATAAATAAAGTTATACATACAAATATACATACTTAACGAAAGTGTAAATTCATGTGCTTTGTGAACAGTATTTGCAAGTAAGCAATTTTGCACACATCTTTCCAGTTTGCTCTGCCTCTGGTGTTTGAAAATTAGCCATATATTTTAAGTTTATTCTGCAATTGTGCAAAAATCTGATAAACATTATATATGTTGTTAAATAAATGTACAAATATAACAAGAACTGGTGATAAATTGCCCAACAAATAGCAGCCAATCAGGTTTTTCTTCATATCTTAACTAGTAGATCAAAGCTATTGCTTACTATTGGAAACTGTAATTGTTCAATTTAGCACCTATGTTTGCAAATCAACCCCATTTTTACTTTCTGGAATTTTTTCAATAGAATGGGTGGAAATTTGTAGAGAGAAACAGTGTCTGCAGATAGCAGCTAGTAGTAAACACACTGTAATCCTCACCACTATATCTGCTTCAATGAAAATTAAGGTGCAGATTTATCAGTGTGAAATTGGAGCTTAATACATAAAAACACACCCAAATTTTCACATTTCACACTTTGATAAATCTGCCCCTAAGAGTGCTGTATCTTTTATACAATGGGGCCCATTCATTAAATTCCGAATGAGTACGAATGGAAAAAATTATTATTTTTTCTAACTTTTAGAACTGTGCGTATTTTCTGTGATTTTTTCCGTTAATTTGCGCAACTTTGTCAAAATCGTATTTGTCGCAACGAGTACGAAAGTTTCGGATTCATTCAAGCTTCAGTATCGGGACTTTCCTGGAGCTGTAGAGTGACATTGAGTCCTATGGAGGCTTCCAAAAACATGCACTGAAGGTTCACAAAGGTTTACAATCGCTCGGATACGAAAATTTCAGAACTTTCGGATCGTACCACAATATTTTCGTATGACCACAATGTGAATTTTCACGCAATTAATGCACATCAGAAATTTTTGCATTTTTTTACATCTCCCTTTAATTTATGTATTTCAAAATAGGAAAAAGAAATAGCATGCCACAAAGACAGCGCAAATCTAGACCATGCAAGTACATATAATGTAGCTTTTTTAAAATCATCCTCTTGTGAGTGTAGCGTTGTGCTGATGTTCTCAATTAAGGCTCATTTATGCAAACTAGAGAATAAACATGCAGGGACAAAAATTACTTTTACATTAACAGCAGATTTCAGTCTGGGATTCGAACATCTTCTACCATCTTTTGTCAAAAAGGCTAATGCTAATGGGACCATTCTGAACTTATCTATGCCCTCCCAAAACATAAACCCAGCGAAGCATGGGTAATGGCCAAATTAGTTAAAGGCTGTTATATCAGTTAATCACAAAATGAACAATTGATTCTTATACATTATAATGGACTAATACGTTAATGAAGTCATTCTCAAAATTGGTTTATCCTTCTCTAATAATTAGGTTTATGTTGTTGACAATAATATGGCATGATGATTAACTAAACTCTAGTGTAGTTCAGCAATCATCAGATAAATCCAGCATGGCCTCTAATGTAATCATAATTAACACAGCACTTCTCTAAAACATAGTGGAATTGTAGAGGTTGTATTCACTAATTATAGTTAAATATTAACAAAAAAATAATCAAGACTACTTGTGAATCAATTTATTACCTATCTACTACTGTTTGGTGGCTTTTGGGCAATGATGGTTCTCCTTTATTTAAGCATTATACTTTGGGGCAGATTTATTAGTGTTCATATCTTATTGTTTTTCTTGAATCAAAGTGCAATATAACTCTCACAATACACAACGTGCATGAATATTAATAGACAAATAACAAATTTGTCAATCTCATTGTCTACTAGCTATTGGTGCGTTACATTTTCAAGTATCTATCTTACAAACAACAAACTCATTCTGTGAACCCCAGACTGGGAAGAGGGAAAAATTGGTTGTAAAAATTGATAGGATAGGGCTATGTCCACAGTGATACCACACAATGTGACTTGTTGAGTCATGTGTGGTCTGCAGCAAGAATAAAGGTGTATTAAGCAAACACTGCAATAAAATGTGTAATGCAAACTACAAGGGAATTACAATGAAATCTATGATTCTCAAATAGACGTATTAAAAATAACAATAGTTTAGGTTTTAACTTTAATCAGTGTATTTCTGTTATCACCCATACAAGTTTCCTCTGAGCCATACGGATGTACAAGTTAAGGGTGGGTGGCAATGACAGGTTTGGGCAGGCGGTTTGGTGAGGATTATATTAGGCCAGTGTGAGCAACATGTTGCTCACCAACCCCTTGTATGTTGCTCCCAGTGTGTGTGTGTGTGTGTGTGTGTGTGTGTGGTGTTGAAAGGGACTGGTGATTGCCTCTTTAGTGGAGTTGGTCCCAGGAGATATGGTTGTGGAGTGCCTTCATTTACCCAATTGTGCCCAGTTGACTGAATCTGAATTACTATTGTTTGTGTTATATGTATATATGTTATATACATGTTAAGAAAACTGTGGCCTTTATAACCCATCTTGGACGGTCAGTGTGATTCTTTTAAGGGAACTTTTGTGTAATTGGGTACTATGGTCTGGTTTATTAAGTTTGGCATGACCTCAAGCCTTAAAGCTGCCCTGGTCAACGTGTAGCATGCTGATTTATTTTTTCTTTTAAGACACTGGTGCAACTTTTTTTACAAAAATGATATTATCAAGGTTTTTATTTGAATGACCAAATAAGGATATATTTGCTGCATCTTTTAAATTCCTGCAGAAGGTAATATAGAATGATGCTTTCCAAGTAAACTGGGATACTGAGTTCTATCAGGGCACTACCTGTAATAAGTTTAAATGTTCCCCCAAGCTTGCGTGAGTTTCTTCTGGGTACTCTGATTTGTTCACACATTCTAAAAATATACAAGCAAGTTCATTGGCTCTTGGTGAAATTGGCCCTAGTGTGTGTGAGAACGTCATGAGGACCGTAGACTCCAGATCACATAGAATTCAGCATTTTTGCCAGAAAACAATTTCTAATAAACTATATTATACCATTTAATGTTTAAATTACAGTTCACAAAGCTTGTTCTACAAGGCAGCCTTCTGCGTACTCAGATCTAGACATTTATTGAAAAGGGATACAAGTTCTTTGTTTGAATACTGCTCAAGCCAAAATTTGAAAGTACACTGGCAATTAAATTACATGTTTTAAATGAGAATTCTTTCAAAGCACATATGCTGCTACTGGCAAAAGAGGTGGAAAAATGAAAGAACCTGGAGCGCTTGTTACTTGTGTCACTCAATATTAATTCAATAAGAAATACACGCAGAATTGTAAAAAAAAAAAAAAAATGCATGTATTAAGGAAAACCCAATGGCAAAAATACAAACATCCTTTAGATTTAAATATTCAGTAACCATGACAGCAGATTTTTCAAATACACACTGTTGATTATTGTTTTTTACATGTCCCTAAATATTTGATTTGCTATAAACTATACTGTATTTACTTAAGGGTTTGACCAGTACATAAAATTAATACTAATATTGTACTATTACCTGTGTTCATTTTATTATGTTTTAATATGCTATATACTGTATAACATATATAATCACGCAATGCTATATATATAATCACGCAATGGACTACCAAACACAATAACAACAAACATTCTATGTAGGCAGGATATTACTAGGTTGTAAAATGTTGAGCTTAATAAATGAATGAAAATTTGTATATATTTTCTAATCTCAGTATTCTATATTTATATTATATTAAAACACCAGAAAGAACCAAAGATATCACTGCAAATGCATCACAATTCACTGAAAACTAGCTACAGTCATTAAAAAAAAAAAACAAAACCCTACTTACCAGATTACTGATGGAGATGTTGGAATATGTACTAAATGCTGGCGTAAAAAATATTTATTGGTGATCACTTATGGGTTAGCCCTGTATTTCATAATACAGTGAAGCTTATTTGTAATCACTGTACAAATCTAGTACCCTTATTTGGTACCCTCGGGGTGTACTTGTGTTGCTTCCCAACTCTTTTTACATTTGAATGTGGCTCACTGGTAAAAAAAAGTTTGGGGACCCCTCCCTTAAGAGGTTGTCTTAATCTACCTACCAAGGATAAAAAAACACAAGAATGTAAATATTATAGTCTAAAAAAAAAAAACAACTGAAATTAAAATTGTTATGAGTGTAATTTTTTAATTTCAACTAACAAGCAAGCATGTAATACTTTCTATCTAACTTTCGGTAACATCAATTGTAAGTAAAAGAAACAATATACAACGGTTTTCAACTGCAACTTGGAAAAAAAAAACACAACTTTGCAGAGAGTGGCTTTTCCTCATCAAAAATGAAATCAAAAAGACTTTCAGGAAGATTAGCTCACCTAATTGTGTATATAACAGCTATTACAAGGTTAGTGAATTGTGCTTGATCTTAGGAACAATGACCGAGCTCCACATATTTCTATTTGCATGTTCTCTAAAATGGGCAAGATAAGCAGATCAACCTCAGCCGGAGGACATCCTCTGATAACGAGGTGGCACATCAAATGTAAACAAGTTCATTAATCTTGGATATAGTAAGCATATTTCCAAGGGCTAATCTTAGTTGCTTTTTTCAGATGTAGATCTCCAAGGGTTTTGCTTAATCTCTCATGCTGAATGGCAAGCAATAAATATTAAACTCTGTGCAAAGCGCCAGGAGAAATTCAGCAACAAATATTTGTGTACAGTAACAATGTAATGTATCCAGATCTTTCTGTGCAGGTTATCATTATGCAGAGTAAGAGGCTGATTAACAATTAACATCATATTGATCGGAGACAACAGCATAGTGCACTGGCAGCACATTTGCTCAGTTTTTATTGTCAAATTTACAATGTCATACAGATTAAATCTAATGATATATTTGTTCTCATGTTAATCTGAAATGTATATACTTACATATATTATTTTTTATTGGATAAACCATCTTTATAAATTATACTGTTGATGATTTTTCTGTGTTTCATATAAAGCATTGCTTTGATGCACCTTACCAGTGATGTCACATTGTACAGCTTACCATGATAATACTGATATAATATGAACTTTTTCAGAGCCAGAATTTCTAACAAACATAATCAGTTAAGGAAACCTAAAATGGGTCATAAAATGCAGAGAGCCTGCCACATGAAATCATAGCACTAGAAATAGGATTTAAATATTACAGTTCATTATCTTGAAGCTGATGAAGTTTAATTCTCTGTAAACAGTGGCCAGCATGGTTTTAGAATTTAAAATCATTTTCTTACATATCTATTTTCTTGTTAAAATAATGATTTATTTAAGGTTAGCTTTTAGTGGTAATTGTATAAGTTCTACTAAGATTTCAAGGTTTATTGGATCACCTTCCATAATAGTGGTTTCCAGTTTTCATTCAGCTTGGATTTTCTGCAAATCATTTTGAAATTAGCCAAGCAAGATTTGTCAAAAATCAGCATGTGGTCAGAAACTGACAGTTTTATAGTTTTTATGGCAATTTACTAAACGTTCACTCAATAGTGGAAGAGTGGCCAGGCTTGCAATGTGAGCTCACGTGAGCAGCTGACGCTTCATCTGAGACAGGCATCTTGCCGATATCCTGATAAACACCACATGATGAAACGAACAAGCAAAACTGACCTGGAATGGGCAATAAGCTACTTTTGCCAAATTACAGGGTAAAAGCCAACCCAAGTTGGGAGGGTATGTCAGGGAGGATGGGTTTACAATAAACTCTACTTTTTATTCCCCCCCTTTTAACCCTTGGGGCACCTCCAAAGGGACTAGAACCTTTGCCTATGGATCTGCACACACACCTGGATACTAAACCCTACCTGGCTAAAGGACAATAAAGTTTTCAGAAAATGGAAGCAGACTTTAAACAATATTAGGAGATAGGCACAGGGATAACATACTTAGGGTTGCCACCTGGCTGGTATTTTACCGGCCCAGCTGGTAAAAATGATGCTTATTGGCAATGTTATTGATAGGGAAAAAAGGTAAAAATAAAGGAAGGCTGGTATTTTTTTTCCAGAGAAGGTGGCAACAAACTTAGTAAAGAATGTACAGCTTGTCCCTGTTGAAACTGACCCCAGGGATACAGTCTTTATTTCATCTGACATTGCAATGGCTTTCTTTGAATACTATCACACGTTTTATGTCTACCACAAGTGTAACAGGTGAACAAATAGAACATTTTCTAAAATCAGTCACTATCCCCCCAACAAAAGAAATACTTAGATAGCCCCTTAACTCAACTAGAAATGCTGAGGCATATAGACCTGCACAAAAGCCCCTGCCCTGATTGACTGGTACAAACATCATATAGAAAATGGTTCCCAAAGTAGAACAAACTTTTTACAAAACATACATATGAGTAAAACTTCCCCATACTTTCTATGATGAACAGTTAGCAGTAATACCCAAGCCAGGAAGGGATCCCTTATACTGCAGCTCAAAAAGACCTATATGCCAAATGGGGACATTAAAAGACTCACAAAACTCCTAGCCATGAGGTTATCTAAGGTGATCACAGATATTGTACATCTAGATCAGCATTTATACCAGGAAAAACCACGACAATAAACATCAGGCATTTATTCATCTACTTACAAACCGGACACAAGAACGCAGGTTCCAGAGTAATACTATCCTTAGATGTCAATAAATTGTCTGACACTGTACAAGTACATTAGAGGGGATTACAAGTACATTAGAGGGGATTATAGGCAGTTGGGGGATGTTCTTTTTTCCCATAAAAACAATCAGCGCACCAGAGGTCACCCCTATAGATTAGAGGAACAGAGCTTCTATTTGAAGCAGCGTAGGTGGTTTTTCACGGTGAGGGCAGTGAGGCTGTGGAATGCCCTTCCTAGTGATGTGGTAATGGCAGACTCTGTTAATGCCTTTAAGAGGGGCCTGGATGAGTTTTTGAACAAGCAGAATATCCAAGGCTATTGTGATACTAATATCTACAGTTAGTATTACTGGTTGTATATATATAGTTTATGTATGTGAGTGTATAGATTGGTTAGTATAGGTTGTGTGCTGGGTTTACTCGGATGGGTTGAACTTGATGGACAATGGTCTTTTTTCAACCCTATGTAACTATGTAACTGTCGGATGGCGATTTCCTTGGGTTATGTTGTATAAATTTGTGGAAGGTTTTAACAAATGGATTAAAATGCTGTATAACAACCAATGGCTCAAGTTTTAAACAACCATCATGGGGGATATCCTTTTACCTCAATTCCAGACACTCACAGTTTTCTTTGTACTGGCCTCAGAGGAAAATTAAATTTATAGAACAGCTAGAGAGAGGTTACCTTTTCCTTCTTTGCTCAGTTACAAGAAGCTATGAGTCCATCCCACCTGCAATTTAATTGTAAAATTAAGACAATTTGGTGGGACTGTATGAGTGACTTATAAACCATAGTCATGATTTTGGAGGTTGAAAGGAACCCATAGTTGATCTTTTAATGTGCTTGGGCTCTGGGGTAGCAGCAGGGTTCCAAATTGCTCCATGAATATGTATTTGGAACCCTGCCCTTACGCAAGTGTAAATTCCTACATTGGGTGTACATAAGGCCACAAATTCTACACTCCATTGGCTGCAAGCACAAAGAAAATGATACATGCCCCAGATGTAAACAATCTCCAGCCAGTTGGATGCAAATGTGGTGGGAATGCCCTTTCATTTTCAAATACTGGGAAATTGTCACAAAATACATGACAAAGGAATATCTGCCACCAATATCAGACATTCGATTAAATATCTAGATCATTTTTTGACTGAACACAGTGTTACTCTGTATAAACATACTAACAAGAATAGAGGATGCCCAGGTAAATTTCATAGTATGGGGACTGTGGCTGGTACAAAAGGGAATAGACCGAGGTCTAGACTAAGAATGGATGGAAATGTGGGTAAAAAATTTTTATTGGTGGTGGACCTCCCCCCCACCCCCTAACTTAGGGGCATATTTATTATGCTGTGTAAAAAACGGCGAGAAAATTCACCACACATCGCCGGGCTTCGCCGTGTAAAAATGGCGTAAAAAGGCGTAAAATCGGCGTAATTGTTTTACGCTTTTTTCTTCCACCGGAACTTATGGAAAATAATGGCGTAATATCCGCCGTTCAGATGGCGATCTTTTCCATTTATTTTACACAGCTTTTTACTCCGTTTTTTCTGCGAATTAGTTTTACACAGCATAATAAATAGGCCCCTCAATGTAAAAAATGTTATACCTAATACCTATATGTTATGTGTTATAATGTTAAAATCCAATAAAAAGTATTTGGGAAAAAAACCTCCACTTAATACAGCCTTAACAATGCTAATTTTTCAGAAAAAATGCATACCTGAATCAATATTAATGACGATGAGCAACGGAATGTAAAAGGACAAAAATTTTAATTAAGGAGAAGAATTTAAAAAATTAAAAGAAAAAAAGAATGAAGGAGAAGATGAAAAAGATGAAGGAATGAAGAAAGGAATTGAAATTGAAATAAGAAAAAAAGGGGCATAAAAAGAATAAAATTAAAAATTAAGGCATGGAGAAAAGATGATAAATCATCAAAACTTTGGGGCAGATTTATCACAGGCTAAACAGAGACATCCAGACAGTCAGAATATGAAACATTTATCAAAGCAGGTATGTGTCATCTTGTCAGAATCCTTGAAGGTTTTGAATGAATGAATGAATATATTTCTATACAGTGGGTGACAGTATTTAACACTGCACAGCAGCAGCGCTGAGTACTCACACCTGGGCAAATCCTGATGCAGTTTGAACAATAAATTTTTGCACTGGATCGATTCATTTCAGTTTAAGAAAATAAATTATTAAATCAGTACTGCTTGAAAAAAGGTACCATTTTTCAAAACAAAGCAAAATCTAAATCTGAGGCAATCTATCAAAAGCTTTAAATTAAATGCATACTCTGATTCTCTGAAGTAGAAAAAACAGAAAGGAGGATCCAACAAGGAACTACAGGTATGAGACCCAAATGCAGTAATTATATATATATATATATATATATATATAATTGATATACCTGTAATTATACAGGTATGTTGTACCTGTTTCCTTTTTTCCTGTTTCCTGATTTCCTTTTTCTCTTTATTAATAAAATAGTAGCTTGTACTTGATCCCAACTATAATATCATTATTTCATATTGGTGGAAAAACAAACCTATTGGGTTTAGCTGTTTCGATTAGTTTGTAGTAGACTTACGGTATGGTGATGCAAATTACGCAATGATTCCTTATCCAGAAAACCTCAGGTCCCAAGCATAACAAATATATAACTATAAATAAAATAAGTTACAAATAATTATAACAAATCATATTCCTGTATACCTATTTATCCATTATGTAATTTTTCAGAATAATAAATTTGTCATCTTTCATTAAGACATTTAAATATATTGGGCAGACAAGGATGCACCCTAACAGTGGCATTTAACAGTGTGAAAGTGTGGGTCTGCAGCCTTGAGGTGTTGGCCGCAAAAAAATTGCTCAGGAACACTGAGGAATATTACTGTGAGCCACAGCTACAAAAGTTGTGGGATTGTGGGTCCCCAAGTCCAGATGTGATCTTAGTACCCCCACAGTTACAGCCTAGGGACCATTTTGTCAGACTAAAATCCTTAATTTGCAATTTTCTCCCACTTCCTTTTGATCTCTCCTACTGCTCATATTCTGACACCATGCACTGTGGCTTTCCTCCCAAAATGTACATGTAGGGGATCAGAACAGAACTTTGTACCCTGTTTCTCAGTCTGTGACATCATCCAGCCTAGCTACAGACTGTGGAGGGACCCGATTGGCTGGATGTCCCAGTGCACTTCTGGGAGGAGGTGTGCTTAAGTTTGGAGCCAAAAATCAAGCAGTTGATAAAGGGAGCCCCTGCTGTTTTGCCAGTTGTTGGAAGAGAGATACAGAGTGAGCAGCCAATACCCCGTGTTGTGAGTTCAGACTGAAAAGAGAAGGGTCTGCTAGGCTGCTAGGGATTATAAAGACCTCTGTGGAATCTCAGTGTGTGTCCCCTGGTGAGAACAGGTATTGCTTGTTTGCCTGCTATGTGGGAGCAGCCACTTTTCCATAGGGGAAGGTACTCTGGGGCAGGTAGCGCTACCTGGGGGAACTTAAGAGCTCTTGGGGAAGGGACTGAACTGATTTAAGGGTTGTGGTCTATCTGGAAGTTAGGACTGGGCACCTACAGAGACTGTGCCAGGAGTGGATAGACTGCACAAGTTCCTCAGGGCAGGAAAATCAGTTAGCCCTAAAGTTGTTTTACATTCTATTTCAACAGTTATATAAAGTTTGATATTGCTGCAACTGTGTGTGATTATTCCTAGTAGAAAGTCCCTTGAGGTGTGCTCCTCAGTGTCCAGTAGGTGGAGGCACTGCGCTAAATCCCAGTTCCCAGTATCTTTATAACTCAAAGAGAACGAAAATCTCCCCCTAAAACAAGTCAACCGCCCCACAGAAGTGAGTGTGCCAAGAAAGAGTTACATACACTTCCCTTTTCCATACTGCTTTCTATATCTGTTTGCCCTAGAAAGCTGAATTTTAAGTCTGCACTGTAAAAAAACAAGAATTTAAAAAATGTTGAAAACTCAATTAAAAGGAAATGCAGCCTCCATACGTTTGTAGTATACATACAAATGTGTGAGTTCTAGCAGTGCAAATTTACGAGTTTATTAATAAACCATTAATTCTTCCTTAAGTGGCTCATGCTTCTTAGGGGTATATTTACCATGCCATGTAAAAAGTGGAGTAAAACATTACCGGTGATGTTGCTCATAGTAGCCAATCAGATGCTTTGCTTTGGTTTTCTAACTGTTGAAATCTAATTGCTGATTGGTTGCCCTGGGCAATATCACTGGTAATGCTTCACTCCACTTTACACAGCACGATAAATATACCCCTTAGTGTTCTGTTCTAATAACAATGTTCAGTAAAGCCCTTGGTAACCACTGATTTAATTAATACAAAGTCATATGTAATTAATAGAATCTGCCATGACATCTCCCTTTAGGGCAGTGATCCCTAAACAGTGGCTCGTGTGCAACATGTTGCTCACCAACCCCTTGGATCTTGCTCTCTGTAGTTTTATCCAAATAAAACTTGCCGCCAAATCAGGAATTCAAAAATAACTACCTGCTTTGGGTACCAAAAAATGGTTCTTCATAGGGAGGGCAATGCCCTGTGGAATTCCTGACTTGGTAGCAAGTCATTTTATTTTTTTTATGATGCTTGTGTTGTCTTTTTACATTTGACTGTGGCTCACAAGTAAGAAAGGTTGGGGACCCCTGCTTTAGGGCATTCCACAACCTCATTGCCCTCCCTATGAAGAACCATTTTATTGTAGGACAGATCAGATCAGGAAAACTGTAGGTTTGTGATAAAGCGAGTGCATTCACACTTCATTCTACAAACCAGTTGGACATAGAGATTTGTAAACCCTTTTCCCTCATTCAACGTTTTAACATAGAACAGTGAAATTACATGTGCATACCTAAACATTTATGGTGATTAACACATGCTGTGCTTCCGATAATAGTAGCTGCACAGTTAGATGCAAAGAGCTTTAACCAAACATATAATGCATTTCCAGTTTGTGTTCAGATTGTTTGATGACCTAAACCCTATAATTTTGCACTCTAGGTAGTCATATTTGAAAAGAGGAACTATTTAATAAAAGAAAAAGCTTAGCATCTGAATTTTCTGAAATAACTTTTAGACCTTGTCAAAAATTACTATCATAATGGAACCACACACGTACCTTTGTTACTGTGAAATAGTTGGTATCAATTTGCATTCTGTGCGAAATTATGTCATAAAACCTGTTTCAACCTTTTGAATAAAACATTTGACTAGCCATAAAACATGTGGACAAGTAGAGAAATTATAAACCTAGGGAATATGAAATTTTTAGCATGAGAAAGTCTACGTTCTTTAATCCTACTGACATTACAAGAGAAGTATATAGTTTGATACCAAATGTTAAATAAAATAAGATTAACATAGCAATGAAATGGATAGACAGCTTTAAAAAGAATGCAGGAAAATACAGAGTGTCCTCCAATTTTACTCACACCAGCATTGGGTTACCAATGACATTAATGGATCTCTCAAAAGTGGTCATTTACCAATGGTGCTGGAGCACTAAGGGTTGCTAAATTGTGCCCCTTGTGGCCTATACAGAGAGCACTTGCACCGAAACCAATGGCATATGAAAGCTGTATTCTATACTGCACACAGAGATGCAAAGAAACTATATATAATATCTTGTATTCTCTGGCATCACTGCCCTAAAGTTAAAGGTTAAGGGACAGAAGTACCACAAGGATTCAGGCTTAGTAGCATATTATATGCTTCCGTAAAATGTTAATGAAATTCTGTAGTAAGTTTAGCCACGTTGTTTAAAAGTTACTAGATGCATATGTAAATAAAAGTGAGGTATATATTAGTGTGATAATCCTGAGGGGGCCTTGTTAATTTGTTCCAAGAAGAATGTTTTTGCATTGTCCTCTTTTTGGAAAGAAAGAATTCAGCTTTTTCAAAGGTTTATAAAAAGTAGTTGCTTCAAGATATTACCAAGCAAGTGAGGATTACATTTTATTTTTTTACCAGAGGGACACTTTACAAGAACTGCTAATGAATTGCTCTGCCTTCTCTGGGTCACTGATTTGGAGGACCTTAGTGTCATTCTCCACTCCAAAAGAACTGTTCTTATTAAATAACATATTTCTCTCTCAAAAATTCACTGTTCATATTTTGCCAGCAATTTTCCACGGTGCGCAAGAAAATTAACTCTACAGACATCAAAAAAACAGGGCCAATTGAGATTGTGTCTTTATTGTGCTGAACTAAAGATCACAAGAAACTTCCAACTACAGATCCTCAAATTATGCAGCAGTGGCATTTTCTTTATAAGCACTAATCATACTGAATATCTATGTGGCAGGCACCTTGCTGTATAGATCCCTACAGTTTAATGCTACTGTGACTTATGTCAATAAACAGGTATTTTGAAAAGGAATAACACTCCTTAGTTTACAATAAGAATTAATTTATTAAAGAATAACTATACCTTCAGAATGAATACTTAATCACCATATAGCTTATATCATAATAAGTGGCATATTAAAAGAGATATTTTAATCATAAACCTATGTAGTTTTGTTCATTCTGTACTTACCAGAAGTTAAAGTAACAGAGTTTTAAAATCACTGACCAAGAAAAGTCAACACATGCACAATGAACAGTGTTACATGTACAATGACCTTATCCAAGCTCCTTAGTAAGTAGAAATCTTTTAGCTTTAAAATCAAGATGAATCAAAAGAGACATCATACAATGCAAATCTATACATTTCATAATGTGGTCCTAATGTGGTGCTTCATTTCTAAATATATAGAATCCTTTTCTTGCTCTGTTAAATGTCTGCATGCACTGTCTCTATATACATATAAAACACCATCATCATTACCAACACTATGAAACTGCCTGAATGCTTCAGAAAATCTTAGTCCTGTGATTAGCAATCTCCCTACCTGTACTGTATTCTTTGATCTTCTATCAAAGTATGCCTTTCAGCTTTCCTGGCCTCTTTCATTTCTGTATTCACATTGCCTTACAATATGAGCAGAGTTTATTACTCAACTGAACATGTAATGATTCCTCATATGCTTAGTTATGGAGACTTCTGACTTCTTCATTATTCTTCACAGCTAAACACTGCACCACAAGGTAATACGTCCATACAAACAGTATCATAAATGTGTCATTGGATGTATATGACAGTCACATATCTCCACATAATGCTGATATAGTATATTGAAAAGAGAGGTAACAAGGATTTCAGAGCCTCCTATTTTAAAAGTGGCTATTTTTTTTAATGTTGCAGAAAACTATGCTGTAAATAATACATTTTTATTTCATCTATGGCCATTGAAAAAAATTCAAACATTTTTAAAACATATATTTCTTCTCACACAAGCCTTTTCATGAAAGAAAATATATTTATATACACAAACAGGATTAAGTTTTTTACTAGAGTTGTTATGATCACTATCACAAGGCTGATGTCATTGCATGGAAAACTTTACACTTACTGGCTATGGGATGGAATGTATGTAACCATCACTGGCTTATACAAGTTTGCATTTAGTACAGTAAATATCCTATAAGGGGAGTAACCTGTGATTCTCTTCTTCATGGCATTAAATCTTAAATTCCTAACATGGTTTTTATGGGCCATTTTGGGCCTGGGTGGGTGTCTATTTTTTTATGTTGTAATCAATTTATTATTTTTCATTTAACAATGAGCAATCAACTAGCATAATGTAACATGCAGTGTGGCTCACCAAGCATCAATTGTACATCAAATGACCACTTATAACATTAAAAAAATGTAAAACCTAACAAAACCTGTGTCCGTTTTCAATGCTATTGTTCACAAATATTACCCTAATGAAGCTGGTGATCATCTTTTCACAATGCCCATATTTTATCAAATTTCTTGATCCGGCCTCTAGTCAACGTATTCAATAGAATAGTTATCCAATGCGCAATAGTAGTTTCCACTCCATAACAATCAGTTTCTTTGCATACATGAATAAAACAAATTAAATTACGAAGAATTATGCTCTGCAATTTCAGCTCAAAAGAACTTAATTTTGTGGGAAAGCAATTTCCAATGTCTTCTTTCACTCTGTAAATTCTAATCAATTAAGGGGTGCATTATATTAAACCCCCCCTGCTCCTTTTTGCATGTCATATATAGTGGGCAATGAGCGAAAAAATAAATGGACCAGCATTGAATCAAAGCATTGGCACCAAATATAGTGCTGCACTGTCATAGAAAATAGCCCTTTAGATTAATTGTTTAAAGCAAAGCTGCAGTTAATTATAATGCAACATGAGCACTTAAGGTGGCCATACACGCACCGATATTATCGTACGAAACCTCGTTTCGTACGATAATCGGTGCGTGTATGGTATGTCAGCGAGCCGGAAGCAGGAAGCTGCTGAAATCGGTCGGCTCGTCGATCGGCCAGGTTAGAAAATTTTGATCGGGCGCCATAGAAGGCGCCTGACCAAAATTCTCCCTTCAGAGCTGAATCGGCAGAAGGAGGTAGAAATCCTATTGTTTCTACCTCCTTACCTGCCGATTCAGCCCTGAATGGTGTGTGGCGGATCTGAAGATGTTTCGTGCGACCGATGGTCGTACGAAACATCGTCAGATCGCCACGTGTATGGCCAGCTTAAGGCATACAGGGAAAGTAAGGTGCGTAAGGTCTAAGTTTTACATCTGAACCAAATGACCTTTATTTTCTCTTTTCATCAATAGACAGCAGCTTCATTACTGTGGTCTATTTGAAATGGATGGCTCTGTGCTTACAGTATTTGAGATTATTAAGTTAACATAGGTGCAAAGTGCATTAATGCAGTGTATGATTGCAACTAAACCACAATTAGCTTTCATTAGTGCAGTGCAATTAAAATAATGAATAGCATGTTTTCTAGTGCACCACTGCAAAAATGCACCTGTTACGCTTGATCTAATTTCCCTTTAATTGTGTTGTGTCGTTCCTATATTAATTTAACATCATAAGATACGCTAGCTTGTTAATAACGACTCTGACAATTTGTAAATAAAACCGTAATGTCTTTTTGATTTCATATCAAACCAAGATTATTAAATACTACCTACATACCAATATTCTGAATATCTTTTTTAATTCTGTGTGAAGAATATTAATATAAATGTGGTCCTCAAAAACCAGAGCAGAAGATGGGAACAAACAGCCAAACACGAATTTTTATGGTTTTCAATGCTTTTATCAGCAGGCATCACAGAAGCCATGAATACTCAATAGGGATAACGTGAATTAATTCTGAGCAAGCTGCAGACATCAGTACTTCTAATTTTGCAGTGTGTGCTTTCATACCGAAGGGGTGTCAAAGTCTGAACTTTAGGAAATTCCACTTACTCAGACTAGAAGAGGGAGGAGGATCACTGTCTCGTAGGTACCTCGGGCTGGTGTGGTTTTCTCATAACAGGAGTACCAGCCTGGGGTATAAGGTAAGCAATTACAACAACCTTTCCTTCTCCTTTAAACACAGCAGAGAAAATGGTCTAAGTATGAGCAGATTTTCAACAGTACAGATAGCTTCTGCCCAAAGATTTGTTGTGACTCTTGGCTAGACATGTACGTTTCATTTGTGGCGAGTTATCAAATCAGTTCAATGTCTGCACAACACTTAAAAGAAAATCAGTAAAATTAAAGGGAAATCAAAATCTGAGTTGCAGAAACTATGGTTCCGAGACTGGAAGCCACCTACAATCTTGGTGCATTCTATAAGTCACACATTTCTTAGCGAAATCTACAGTGATCAAAGTATTTGCCATAACTAGTGATTGCTTTCCATTATTTTGTAATGGGACGTGTGTGGCTTATGGCACACAGAAGTGATTATTACTGGAAAAAGCAGAGCTGTAGCGAAAGACCAAAATGAGATGCCTGTGCTGTAAGCTGTGCACATCTTATTAACACTAGAAAGTAATAATTGCAGTACCACTGCCACTGCCCTAAGACAGAAAGACTAAAATGGATAGATAGATAAAAAAAATTATTTCTTATTTAAAGGAGAACTATACCCCCCGGGCTATAAAAGCCCCCTTAACTAGCACTGCCTTGACCCCCCCCCCTTACCTCTCCCTTATTGCATAGTAAGTAAGTTACCCTCCCATATAGATTGTAAGCTCTACGGGGCAGGGACCTCCATCCTCTTGTGTCTTTGACTCTTAACTTATTGCAACTGTATCTTGTATTTATTTGTGCATATTGTAATACTTTGTATTTATCTATTTTAATACCCCTGTTTATATTAATGTATTCTACTGTACAGCGCTGCGTACATAAGTAGCGCTTTATAAGTAAAGTTATACATACATACATATAGTTTCTAACTTTTAAAACTGTCCGTATCAGCTTCAACTGCCCATGCTCCAGCCGTGTCGGTGGTGAGAACTAAAGCCCGGGGGTATAGCTCTCCTTTAAACCCTTCAACCCATAAATAACAAAACCTAATTCTAAGCAACTTTGCAATGTACATTCATTACACGTTGTAATGGTTTTTAGAGTAAATTGTATATATAACTGCTATTAAAAGCAGTGTCTGATCTTTTTCTAGTCTCTGCCCTGGAGGCTCTGACTGTTGAAACAATGTAACATAAGCCAACAGACTGACAGACCTGCCTTGCTGGAGGAGACATTTGCAACATTGTTAAAAAAAACAGTCATAACCAGGAGTTAAGGATATCCTGCTTCCAATAGTATTTTCATTTACTAAAAGCACTGAAAAAATGTAATAAATGCATATTGGAAAGTTGCTTAGAATTATGTTTTCTTTTATTTTGCAAAATTATGTTTTGGAGATTGACATATCCTTTAAATTAGGCGTAGTTATATTTAAAAATTACTTTCTTGCACTTGCCAATAAATATTCTTAGTCCTTTCCTATGCTAATGGTAGTTTTACTAATGCTTATTTCTCAGAAGCACATTAGGATGTTGGTACCTAATCCCATATCTGGCCTTACACAGGGAAAGATACCATGTAGTTCCCTGTCAGGTCTACTGTACTACTGGCTCTCCTAAAAGTTCTGAGTGGAGACCCTGGGAAAGCAGTTAGTGGAAGTAAAATAACTTCCAATAAATTTGAGGGGAAATATTTTTTATAGCAAAGCAAATTGTAACTTTAAAGCTGCTATTCCTTTGTTATTAAAGGGCCCATAATCTTTGGGTAGCCTATGTTGCCAGATTCTAAAGAAAGCCAGCAAACTCAGATCTCACATCTGTTAATTAAAACAGATTAATATGGACATATTGTGTCGTTAAAAAACAAAAAAAATCTTAAAGTGAAAGTTTGCATATAAGATGCATATTGCTGCAGGACTAATACAGTGGTGTGAAAAACTATTTGCCCCCTTCCTGATTTCTTATTCTTTTGCATGTTTGTCACACAAAATGTTTCTGATCATCAAACACATTTAACTATTAGTCAAAGATAACACAAGTAAACACAAAATGCAGTTTTTAAATGAGGGTTTTTATTATTTAGGGAGAAAAAAAATCCAAACCTACATGGCCCTGTGTGAAAAAGTAATTGCCCCCTGAACCTAATAACTGGTTGGGCCACCCTTAGCAGCAATAACTGCAATCAAGCATTTGCGATAACTTGCAACGAGTCTTTTACAGCGCTCTGGAGGAATTTTGGCCCACTCATCTTTGCAGAATTTTTGTAATTCAGCTTTATTTGAGGGTTTTCTAGCATGAACCGCCTTTTTAAGGTCATGCCACAACATCTCAATAGGATTCAGGTCAGGACTTTGACTAGGCCACTCCAAAGTCTTCATTTTGTTTTTCTTCAGCCATTCAGAGGTGGATTTGCTGGTTTGTTTTGGGTCATTGTCCTGCTGCAGCACCCAAGATCGCTTCAGCTTGAGTTGACGAACAGATGGCCGGACATTCTCCTTCAGGATTTTTTGGTAGACAGTAGAATTCATGGTTCCATCTATCACAGCAAGCCTTCCAGGTCCTGAAGCAGCAAAACAACCCCAGACCATCACACTACCACCACCATATTTTACTGTTGGTATGATGTTCTTTTTCTGAAATGCTGTGTTACTTTTACGCCAGATGTAACGGGACACGCACCTTCCAAAAAGTTCAACTTTTGTCTCGTCTGTCCACAAGATATTGATCTTGGCAATCATTGAGATGTTTTTTAGCAAAATTGAGATGAGCCATAATGTTCTTTTTGCTTAAAAGTGGTTTGCGCCTTGGAAATCTGCCATGCAGGCCGTTTTTGCCCAGTCTCTTTCTTATGGTGGAGTTGTGAACACTGACCTTAATTGAGGCAAGTGAGGCCTGCAGTTATTTAGATGTTGTCCTGGGGTCTTTTGTGGCCTCTCAGATGAGTTGTCTCTGTGCTCTTGGGGTAATTTTGGTCGGCCGGCCACTCCTGGGAAGGTTCACCACTGTTCCATGTTTTTGCCATTTGTGGATAATGGCTCTCACTGTGGTTCGCTGGAGTCCCAAAGCTTTAGAAATGGCTTTATAACCTTTACCAGACTGACAGATCTCAATTACTTTTGTTCTCATTTGTTCCTCAATTTCTTTGGATCTTGGCATGATGTCTAGCTTTTGAGGTGCTTTTGGTCTACTTCTCTGTGTCAGGTAGCTCCTATTTAAGTGATTTCTTGATTGAAACAGGTGTGGCAGTAATCAGGCCTGGGGGTGACTACAGAAATTGAACTCAGGTGTGATAAACCACAGTTAAGTTATTTTTTAACAAGGGGGGCAATCACTTTTTCACACAGGGCCATGTAGATTTGGAGTTTTTTTTTCTCCCTTAATAACGTAAACCTTCATTTAAAAACTGCATTTTGTGTTCAATTATGTTATCTTTGACTAATAGTTAATGGTTTTTGATGAGCAGAAACATTTAAGTGTGACAAACATGCAAAAGAATAAGAAATCAGGAAGGGGGCAAATAGTTTTTCACACCACTGTATATTGGCAAAGGAAGGAACAATTCAGCCTCTGGCTGTCTTTAATAGTGATGAGCGATTCTGTCCCGTTTTGTTTCACCGGGAAAATTTGCAAAACTTCCGAAAAATTTGTGAAAAGCAACTTTTTTGACGCAACAGAGGTTTTTTTTTTTACGCAACTGCAACTTTTTTTTTTTATACAATGAGTACATCTGCCTTGCACAGCACTGCATATATATGTATGTTGTATATATATAAATGAATACTATACATTGTTCATGTTTCCACTTCGTTATAGTACCGCTGTCAGAGAACCGGTGACAGGGTAGATGAGTGGCCAACCTGATCACTACTTACAAAGAGCTTTTATGTACTTTCTGTGTCTCTGCATGGGTTTCCTAGGACTATTCTTGTTTTCTCCCACACTTCAGAATATACAGACCGATTAAGTGGCTCCCAGGGCCATATTTATATATAGGCACCCGAGGGCCGGTGACTAGGATGGCAGCTTTGGGGGACGGCCCTTGGATGCCTATTTGATAAAATTTTCCCATTCCACCATCACCTTTAATATCTGTAATGTTAAGACAGGGGCACTGCAAACCAAATACAATTGCCTTATTTTTGCTTGAGAGCAATGTGCAAAGAAAAGTACAAAAGTTAATAAATAAACATCTTGTTATTTTTGTAGCTGTCTCTCCTTCCATTCTGCCACAAAGTACCAGTTCTGTCCAGCATTATGAAATTAGAATAAAAGGCAATTCCAGAGGTGCCATTATTCTGTCTGTGCTGATTAAAGTTAATTGGATACTATGGGATGCTGCGCAGGTGCAATACTTATGCTGTTAAAATGGGGTATTCAGGGCAACGGCACATACATCTTTTGGATTACTGTGATGAAACCGAAATTGATCCAAGCCCCCTGAACTAAAGGCAGAAATTTCCCACTATAAATGTTCTGAAAGCATACAACTTTGGCACATAAGAGAAAATTCTATCATCTGAGAACTTGAATGCCCGTTTTCTCCTGTGAAAATAGTTCTCATGTGCCATATAAAAAATATGCTTCCAATATAACAGGTAGCGGCTATGGGCATTTGGATCTCATTGGTTTTCCCCGGTAAGACTGCAGTGATCAAACAGAAAACTGCAAAAAACTCAAATTAGAATGTAGAAAAAGTAAAAACGGATGTTCAAAAGGGCCAACCATAGCCTTTTTTGGACTGAAGGTTATTTTCCAAGTGCTATTCTAATAGCAGAGAGAAACAACTTTACTGAAAGATTCACTCTTTGCTTTTTAATCATTCTGACCAGGAACAGAATATTACTTCCCCCAGGCATCTGAAAACACAGAAAATTGAATTACGATCAGGCAAGGTGATATTAAAATATGCTTCTGTAAGTGTTCAACTGCTTTCTTTCCCATTAGATCAGCAGGCAGTTTTGCACGACTATCAATTTAACAGGATGCATGTCAGTGATTTCCACCTTTTCATGTTACCTATGAATTACACTGGAATGAACCCATGTATTGCAAAAAAGAATTTGCACTTACCAGCAGCTTTATCAATTGAGTATGGAATCACTACATCTGGCGTTTCCAGCACTGCTCCTTGTGACCTCTGACAGTGCAAATTTTAAAAATATCTTTAAATAGGCTCCTGCCATCCCTATCAAAATGACAGTCTAATTTATCTGTGTGTGTTCAAGGGAAATTCGCTTTGTGAAGAGGGTCCCAAGGATTGATTTTGAGAATAAATAATATATATTCTGGTGTACATATTAGCCATAACTCAAATTATAGAACAACAACAACAAGGAACAAATATAAACAAACTTGCAGAGAGGAAAAGATGATTTTGAAAGTTTCCCAAGTTATTTGTAAGAGTCAGGCTTAAGCGATTTGGCAGGACAAAGGCATTTATTTGTACAGCCACTAGGGATCCAAACACAGCACTACTGCTGTTTTATTCAAAATGTCACTCTATTATTATTTCAATATGTTTGCAACAGATTCAGAATCATCCCAGAGTTTTCATGGGATGAGATATTATTTGCTCTTATTTTTCATAAAGCACAGTTTCTCTGGTGTGCACTTGTATTCTTATTACTGTAACCCTAAAATAACCTAAATATTCTCCCTACCCCCTAAATACAAGTAAAGTACTCATTAGTATAACAGCATGTATCCCTATAGCCTTATATGTATATATTATTCCTCCCTCTTTATATTCAATTTAATCTATTGCGTTTATTGCACAGAGAAAAAAGTTCCATTAATTAAACATTTTTTGGTAACAGAGCAAAAGTTATGACATATATTTACATTTAAAACAGCGTGTTGCTAATGTGACCAGACTCATTTTACAGAGGCAGTATTGGTGCTAATGGCGGTAGTTAGATTTCAGTTAAGTTTGGTCATAGAAGCACACGTTCAGATAACTTTGTTGTATGTGTCTTAGTCTATCTAGTATGTCTTTTCTGTTTGTGTGTTGAAAAAAAAAAAAGTAAAACTTGCTATGGTTTCAGAATCTCAGTATTCAGGAAATTAATCCTGACATCCCTCTAAGATATTAATGCAAAATGAGACTCATTCCATTATTAGGAATGCACTGGTGTGTATCATACTTTAAATACAAAAGGCATTTAACTGAAAGGAGACTACATTGACTGTAAAAATGAAGTATAATTATAAGTCATTGACAGGTATGGGATCTGTGCAGAGAGAGAGAGAGAGAGAGAGAGAGAGAGTGTGTGTCTATTGGGTGAATGTGTAAGCCCCACAGGGTCAGGAACTGATGTGAATGATAAACAATCTCTGTAAAGTGCTGTGTTAAGCATGTTGGTGCTATAAAAAGGATTGTCATAAATAAATCATATTTTGTATCAGTTTTGCATCCCATTAATTAGTGAGGTTACAGTAACTTTGAAGTGCCATAATGACTTTATCATGTGACTTAATAAATACACAAACCTCTCTGATCTTTTCAGTTCTTTAAGTTTTCAAACTTTGAAACTGGGCTGCGGGGCACGTGTAACATCTCAG
Source organism: Xenopus tropicalis (assembly GCF_000004195.4). Classification (NCBI taxonomy): domain Eukaryota; kingdom Metazoa; phylum Chordata; class Amphibia; order Anura; family Pipidae; genus Xenopus; species Xenopus tropicalis. The sequence continues at coordinate 60,381,557 of NC_030679.2, read as the reverse complement.
TGAGGAATATGTCATTCTCAGCCAGACCAAGTGCAGTACATGTTCCCAACCTGCAAGCTTAGCCCACAGAGGTAAGTCCCTGTACCTATTTACATCAACCCTCCCAGATCGGAGACTACACAGTGCTGAGATGAACACATCTGGGACTCACTAAGTGGCAGAGCACTGTCACCAGTTCCTCTAACAGACAAGAGCATGATGTTAATCATTTAACAAGGAAGGGCACTGGTTACAGATCGAGGGCAAGGTGTTGTACATTTTGCTTGCCTTTGTCAAATGCAATTTACAGTTGCTGTCATTTTTACACACACTGGCAGGGCTGTGTGACACTGTGCTGGAGGCTTTTCAATTATATGCAAATTAAATAAATTAGGAGTAGTTTATGCAGATTTTGAGTGTCTACCCCAGTGCAGTAATTAAAATGAAGGCATAGCAAATAAAATGCATGATAATGAGTTTTTTCCAGTAAGATGTTTGCCAGTCTCTCGCTATCATTCGGGAGCCAAGTGTAAAGGGGAGACGTAATAAGTGTCACTGCTGCTCTCATCCCCTGAACCCCTGACAAAGCAAAGGAAGCCACCGATTTACCATTTAGTTGACAAGCCACTGATTTACCATTTAGTTGACAACAGGTATACAAGTTAGTCATCTAACAGCTGTGCTCCTCTCAGTCTCTTTCTGTACTATAATGAACACTGCCTTGGTTGGTACTGTGTAGGGGCTGCTCAGTCCTATTTGCCTCCAGCATGGGGAACAGGGACATCTAACCACTCTGCCCTCACCTGCAACTACAGTTTTACCCCCCCCCCCCCACCCCACATCACTTAATAGCTGCTGTGGGATAGTGGGATCTGTAGTTCAGAAACAGTTAATGAATGCAAGCACAAGATTCCTGATTTTAAATATTTAACCTCTCAGTTCAGAAAACTTCCAGGAGTGTGTTTTTAAAACTAAACTAACTTCTTTTAGATTGTAAGCTTTACTGAGAAGGACCCTCTGTAGCACCTGTATCAGCCAGTTTTTGCATTTAATTTGTACATTTGATGTATGCACACTTATTTGTAGAATTCTGAGCATTATATTAATACTTGTTAATATAAAGAATAATTGTGTGCTTTTAAAAAGCATTATTTTGAAAAGTAAAGCAAAAGTGCAAAATGTAGTTTAATATAAAATACTTACCTGAATAACTAATGGGCTCATAATATGTGTTGTACTGTTCATGTACCTTAAGCAGTGATATAACATTACTGATATTTTATAGCCTAAACTGCAAACGATCATTTCATAGTGGATAATAACCATTTTAAAAGTACTGGGCTGATTCCATATCCATGATTCTCCTGGCGCTGGACCAATCAGCTAATATAGTAAGGTCACCCAAGGCAAAAAGCTCATTAAAATGGCAATATATAGAAAGTAGGACGAATAATATGGAAAATGAGAGCGAAATAGAGAGACAGATAGAGAGGCAAAGACAAGTGTTTAAGTAACTGTGAGATTAGAAGCTAATGTGTAAATGTGTAAATAGGTGTATAAGTTACCTTCTCTCTCCATGCAGCACATAGGAGCTCCGGAAGAAGCCAAGGAGCTCATTCTCTATGATAGCACTATAAATGATCTTCAGGTTATAACTTTTCTGGGCCTCCAGGGATCTGTTCAAAACCACCACCAAAACTTGGTTTTGCGGATAAGGAAAATAATGAGAAACTTTAACTTCCCCAGCCACTCGATCCTCCGCCACCTGGACCCTCTCCACAGTCAGCCTGTGGGCATGGACCACTATGTATCTGCTGGAGTTCAGACACTCGATCTCCACATTGACTTCTCCGCAGAAAGTAAAGTTGTTCATGAATGCGGTGACCATGAGATTGTAGTGTAGGGGTCTCAGGTGAGTCGGTAGCCTCAGGTAAGTCCAAGGCTTCCATTCCTCCTCTGGGTCTTTCACTGGCGGACGCTGGGTCCCTTCCCCGGAATCCTTGTCTAGCTCTAGGTTTTGGTTGAACCTGGCTGCCTCCAGGATGCTGCTATTAATGACCCTAGTGGAGCCGTCTGTACATTCCTCAAAGCGAACGCTAAGCAGGACCGCAATAATAGTGACAACGATCAAAGCCAGAATAGAAATGGCAAATGCCAGGACCAGCTTCCTATGAACAGTGATCTGCCTTTCGGTGGTCCTGGTTCTCACTGCCACAGTATCAGCCCACTGGTCCTGGAGCCCTCTCCCGTTCCTCATCCCGGTGTCTTCTATTAACATGGGACTGGGAAATAAGCTGTTCTTCTTGTGCTTCTCACTGTCCCCGGCCATAGCAGCCGCACATCCCGTTACCCAGGGGAAAGGAAGGCACCAGGCTATCAGTCGGCATCCTGTCTCGGACTTGGGGCTTCAAATCTGCCATCGCATCACTCCCTGTCATGTGGTGCTATGGCCATCACATGTACCCTCTCTCTGGCATGCCTTTTATCCTTTCCGCCCAGAGACAAATCTGTCGGGGGATCACAAGACTGGCAACTTGCTAATGATAAATGGCTCCTGCCCTAAGCGAGCCACTTTGTTACTAGTGGGATCCTGAGAGCAACTCTGTGCCTATGAGGGGAGGAGAAGTGACTGACAGGGCTGCATGCCATTCCCCAACTCCAATCGGTCGCCAGCAAATCACTTCTGATTGAGCTGATGTCCTTCCCTCGGCGCAATAAAGCTGTGCAGGGGTAAGACTCGAATACATCCCGGGCAAGTTATGCTTCTCGCTGCCTGATGCCCTACAGCCTCCCCATCTGCCCGGCACAGCTTTCTTTCCCAGCACAGCTTTCTCTTCCCGGCGTGTGGCAGGTGCTGCTGGTGCTACAGATCGCTAACAGCGCCAGGTGCCGGGCACGACTCGCCCCCCTCAGTCGCCTTATTCCAGGTATAGCGTGCAAGCTTTATCTGTGCACAACCCTACTAAAGGCTGCTGCTGCTGCTGCTGCTCCTCATCCTCCCCCTCATGTGCCCAATGTGTCAGTGAGTCGGCCCGGCCGGGGGTTTCTCTACAGCTTTAAATGTCCTGGATTCTGCTCTCAAACAGCCCCCCTCCCCTCGTATGTGCCTCACTCTCCTCTCTTCCGCCCCTACCCTCCCAGCCAATAGGCCCCTCCAGAAACCCTCTGACACGCCCCCTGCTTTTCCCCTCAGCTGGGCTGCGGGCTATTTGGTGTCTTGCTCTCAGGTGAGCCGGGATGTACTTGCTACTGAGCCGGGTGGCGGGAGCGTTTGGCTTATGGAGACCGACGTACAGCAGCTAGAGAGAGAGAGAGAGAGAGAGAGATGGGGGGGAGGTTATTAAAATGAAAGTACAAAGGGCAGCATTGCTGGGGCTTGAGGGGCGGAATGTCCAAGGCTCCAAGCTCAAAAATACTATGCACCTGGCGGCGGGCAAACAGCAGAACTTACAGCTTGAGGGGAAATCCTGCTCTTCTGCGTAGTTGGATAGACTGTGCTCCCTGGGGCCCTACATTTGCTATTTATCTTAACATTTGGGCAGTGCTCACTAGCGACAAAACACGTGTGTGCCCAGTTGCCCGGCAGAGCATGAGTGCCCAGTGACTGCTGGGATGCCATCACATAGCCAATTGTCCACCGAGCCCCTTACTAGCCCAAGCCAGGGCCGCTATTAATACTATATGCACAAGTATAAAATGTTGATCTTTAGTATCCCAACAATGACTTGGGATCCTGTCTTTGTACCACAAATGCACAACACACCCAATGGGTGGGCAAGTAATTCGGACATTGGGCGCTCTGCTCAGAGCTCATTCTGACAGATACACCTGTGCTGGGGGTTTATCCAACCTGCTTGGTACTTGTGAAGATTATTTGAATACACTGTGTAGGCAAAATATCATTCTAGAAAGCTTTCCCAGCTTTATATAACCCATATGGGATAGGATAATCAAGGCAACTACAAAAAAAATAATTCCAGTTCCTTTGATACAATTATTATACACCTACCTAGGTCTGTTGAAATGAATATAACTTTTTCCAAGTGTATTATTTTGGATTTCTGTAGGCAGCCCTACAGATTCTGCATTTCTACTTTTTTTTCCCTGCCAGGAATCTGAAATAACTTACAGGTATGCTATCATTGAGCATTTCGATTTTGCAACAAAATGGAGTTATGTAGTAGCAACTAGAATGTTTTCTCCAATATTGTATTGTACTACTAGCATCAGCTAACCGCAGATTGGTAGGTATGGGTTACATGGAGAAATGTTCCTAGTTCAATAATTACTTGGCTAAAAGTAAGCAAAAAGCCAATCTTTGTAGATGAAGTGGCCACAGAAGGTAATAGTATTAATGGAATCTAAAGTTGATGTTTCCTTTTTAACTTATTGAAATGAAGACAGTGGATTATGGAAGACAGTGGACTTATTTAACATGGCTGGGCATGGTAAATAAGCCACTCAGTGGTTTGCTTTGCACAGTCAGCTGCAGGTGGAATAATGAAGGTAAATATTTGGTTGTTTACCTTTGGTTCATATCCTAGTCAAACTAACTGTATTGCATCCTGTTTCTAAATATTAATGCAGATAAGGCTTTAAGTATAGAATAAGCGATGGCTATATTTTGTGCTTTAGAAGTAAAGCTATAGATAGACATAGATTCAGCGAATCCAGAATTTGGTTTGGAATTTGGCTTTTTCCAGCAGGATTCAGTCGAATCCACGTGTCTGACTGAACCAAATCCAAATTCCTTCAAATCACATGACTTTTTGTCATAAACACTAAAGATGAACATTTTTAACTGCATGCATAGTTCTTGTTGGACCTTCCTTGGGCTAATTTGCGTATGTAAAATTAGGATTCTGTTTTGGTTCAATATCTGGCAGAATCTTTAATGAAGGATTTCAGGATTCAGCCAAATCCCAAAAATTATTGGGATTTGATGCCTCCCTAATAGATAGTGAATGTAACCCCACCCAAACCTAAGATAAAAAAAATTATGTGGTTTAGCTCAATAATTTAATGTAACCATTTGCGAAAAAGAATTGACCCAGCCGCGTATGATAATTCATATCCAGTGGTGCCGTGGCTTCAAGTGGATTCCTCAGTGTTTTGACATAACTGGCCGAAGAGCTCTTACTCTTCCTAATATTGGTAGCTAAAATTTTCTTTAAGGTTTGCTTGAGTAGCACCATTCTTTAGTGTATTTTATTAATGAATGAATATAATAATAGGCACTAAAAGGTTTTAAAGCAGAGACTACTTCTAACATACATAGTAATTAAGGAAGCAGATCATTTGTAAAATTAAAAGATCAATAAAATGCAATTTATTCAGAACCTTGGGAATCAAGGAGTCATTCATTTTTCTTCTTTTCTGTTAAATGGGTAAATCAAAGTAGAGGGGGAAATAATGTTCATATACATCAGTGTAGTATTTCAGTTATTAACAAAATATTGATCAGTATTTCTTCAACATACAAAACAAGTTCACATAATTTCTATATTCAATGCCAGTTTGTGTCTTGTACATAATGCCAATGGTTACATTGTATTTCTAACACCAGTAATAGCTCACTTTATCATTACTGGTACATTTATTTATTTGTTTTTAAATAAATTGACTCTGCTCTTTGGCACCATCTTGTGGATCAAAGAGGAACATTAAGCACCAGATGCTGCCCAGCTGTCCAGCTGTTATGGAACTGATTTAGTTGCCAATAATTGATGGGTTTTCTCCAAGTACACGCTTCAGAGAAAGACCCAGGCATGTGACTGACAGCACTGGAACAAACAATGTGGAACAGCGCAATGTCTTTGTAATCATAAGTGGAGAGTTCTCTTGGATGCACTTCTGTGGATGTAAACTGAGAACAAAGCATGGAGCATCCTGACAGCAGCTAAATAAAAGGAATGTATAAAAGGGATTTTTCTGGATATGAATTTCATACTAGTGGTTTTATCACAGTGGCTCAGAGCACCCTAGATTTATGGCAAAAACTCAAGCACAGTAGCAATGAATTATCTATAAACTGCACATAAAAATGTAAGAAAGGGTGCTTTAGCCATATGTCAGCCAAAGCAAGTCATACATGCAAAACTCAAATTGAGAAGGGCAGGATGGAAAGTTAACTATCCCTTCCTCAGGATTACCTAATCTGATTTGCTTGACATACGCCATAGCATATGTTGCGGTCATTTGATTATGGATTATCCCAGGAACAGTATAAGAAAAATGTATAATAATGTATGTTTACTAGAGCTTCCAAATGTATCCATTTGAATTGGGGGAAATTGTTATGCACTACTACTTCTCCCTATTGCATACTATTTGTAGAGGTAGTGTAGGCACTTTATGCAAACAGGATTGTCCATGCCACTCATGGCAACTCTATTTTCCTGATGGGTTTAATAAAACGGTAGAACACTCATTGGTCAGCGAAAGTGTAAAACCATGTTTTTCCTTGCTGAGAAAATTCTGGTTATAAAAGCATCTGTTGTGCCATAGCCTTTAAAACACTGATTTCCATTTCTGAAATGGGGTTGACTTAAATGAGTCATTATTGGCCTATCCTGTGTGCACAGGATGCTTCTAAGCAGTCATGTGACACTTTTTTTTTTTTACAGTAGAAATATAACCATGATGAGTATAACATTCAGTAAACAGTTCAAGGTGAACAGTATACAAACTTGTAGCGTGGTTCACACTTAGGTTAAAAACACATCAGTTAATAGAACTTCTCTAGAAAAATCCTGCATTGAAATCCATTTTTCAAAAACTAAAACAATTTTTTTTATTTAATTTTGAAATTTCACATGGGGCTAGCCATATTCTTCATTTCCCAGGGTGCCACAGCCACGTGACTTGTGCTCTGATAAACTTCAGTCACACTTTACTGCTGGTTTAGCTGCAGGTTGAAGTGATATCACCCCCCTCCCTTTCCCCTCAGCAGCCGATCAGCAGAACAGTGGGAAGGTAGCAGCTCCCAACAGATATCAAAATAGCAATCAAAAGTAAGAAATCCTAGTCCAGCTTGGGACTCCTCCAGTTACATGGGAGTACGAGAAACAATAGGTTACCTGAAAGCAGTTCTAATGTGTAGTGCTGGCTCCTTCAGGCACAATGCAATGCAATGCAATGCAGAGATGGCTGCCTACACATCAATATTATAGCTAAAAAAAATATTTGTTGGTTTAAGAATAACATTTTAAATGGTAGAGTGAATTGTTTGCTATTTAAACAGTGTAATTTAGAAATAAAAAGTATATTATTACCATGTATTTATAAAGCACCAACATATTCCACAGCGCTGTACAATAAGTGGGTTTCATACATTGTACATACAGAGTTACGTATAACACAACCAATAACTGATACAAAAGGTAAAGAGGGCCCTGCCCACCATAAAAATCATGACAGAATCCCTTTAATGAGGAACTGTTGAGAATTTTTTGAAATGTGATTAGTGTAATATAGTAATAACTATACCATAAAAATTACAACAGACATTTTTTTCTGGGGAATAATATGAAAAACATAATTGTAATTTGAATAAAAAACTTTTGACCCTATGAAAGTGTTATGTAATCTTACTACTTTCTCTTTCACTGAATCTATTTCAAAACTTTTGGATACATGAGGGTTGATTCACTAAAGTGCGATAACGCATATCACATGCTTTTTTGCGTTAAAATTGACACAAAAAAAACGCGATTCGCTTAAGTATAACTGCATGCGTTAATTTCAACGCTTTGCGTTAATTAGTGCGCAGAAATAATACTAACGCATGATTCACAAAAACTTAGACGCATTAAATATCGCATTTGTCTGTGCGAAAAATAACACCTACTTAAGGCAGGCGGTAATTATAGAAAAGTACAGTTAATGAGCTTTTGGCAATAAAGTATGGACTTTGCAGTGGGATTTATTCAAGTGTGTGTTGGCCCTAGAGTGATGCATCCTCCAGTTTGCAGGGAAATGGTCATTTTCATAAAAGTAGTTTTACGAAAGTAATGCCATTTATGGCTAATATGGCGTGCGTTTTTTCGCACGTGGCGACTATTTGTGCGCGATGCATTGATTAGCGTGAGTTCTGTCAAATACCGCACGAAAATAGTCTTAGCGACTTAACGCAAGCAGCATTGCGTCTAAATTAACGCAAGTATGCTTTTAACGAATCGTGTGTTAAGACGCGAAAAATTAGACGCGATAAAATTTTTAACGCATGCTATAAATAATGTACGTTTTAACGCACTTTAGTGAATCGGCCCTATGAAGTTTGGCCATCCAGGAATATACTTATAGTGCATAAATCCATCGGTAGTGAAGCTCACAGTGAGCAGACAAGGCTTGCTAGCTGTAAATCAGTTCTGTATCAAAGGCAATGGACTCCAATGCTACTGTGCTGCTACGAAGTAAGCAACATTTATTTTTCACTTTGAATAGGATCATATAGATATAAACACTACGTCTCCAACAAAGCAGAATAAAATATACATTGTACTGCATGCTTCCAGTGTATCCTGGTGTGGCCAAATAGTCACAGTGAATGGGTCAGATACAGAGAGACAGACCTCTTGCTGAGAGCTTGTTCAATTCATCATTATACCTTACATATTGAAAGTGTAAAAAGTGGGGAAGATATCCTACCTTGTATAAAAATGTACTAAAACCATTCATAAAGAGGGATTTTTGAGTTTGTTACCTGTCATACTCTATAGCCAGGCTCAATACTACTCACAAATTGATATCCTTTTCCAGGAATCTGAAAAACATATACTAGGGCATACACTAGTGCTTTTCATTAGGGCTTATTGCATTCTTCTTTAGGCGATATTCAGGTTTAACAGGCAGACAAAAGAATAACATGCAGCATTCACTTGTCAGGAAGGTTATTCAAATAATGAAATTCGGCTCTGTCTTTTTGTAGGTAAATGTCAAGCAAGCAAACAATAGCTGGAAAGCTTGAAAAATATCAGCATTTCAAACCCAAATTGTTTTGAGCAGACATTAGAGATGTGTACTCTATACACTGGTAACATCCTGGCACAAACTGTGCTGGATTTAGAAATTCCATTAACTAAAACTGGATTTTTTAAAACTGGATTAAAAATTAGCTTAGAAAGTATATCTAAAGTGTTTCCATTTATTATATTTCATTATTGCTTTTAGGACATTGATGCATCTTTTTGAGTGTGTAAACTAGAGATGGAGAAAACCTTGACATCTCAACACTCACATAACACTCATGGCGCACCATAAAATAAATCACAACATTAAAGGAGAAGGAAAGGTCAATCAATGGAGGGCGGGGGGGGGGGGGGGTTGCTCCCCAGTAAATCATTTTTTCGTACCTACTACCCTGGACCAGTGCTCCTGTTAGCAAAAAACTGCCTTGGACCAGGCTTCTTCACAGCAAGCATCATGGAGCAATCCTCTGTCTCTTTTCACAGTAAAGTGAAAAAAATGCTTTTTTTTTTTGTTAAAGTTTGGCTTTTTACTTTACTGTGCATGTGCACAAAGAAATATGGAGAAATGGGATCACTCCACAGAGCTTGTTGAGAAGAACCCTGGGCTGGGGCAGTTTTTTGTTGACAGGAGCACTAGCCAAGGGTATTAGGCACTGGGGGGGGTGCCTAACTTTTGACCAAAATATTTAGAAAAAGTTTGCTCCAGCTATATGCTGGTATGTATAAATTGATATAAACTGTTAAACATATTACACAGTTCTGCATAACATACTCAGACACATTCATTTTGCAATTTTATGGTTTATCAACAAGCTATAAGTATGGAGCATAAAACTTTAGAGGGGGGATGCAGTCATTGCTTTAGGCCATCTTGGTTATGTGAATTTTATAAACATTTACGTACATATTAATATATGATGAGACAAAAAGCACTTCTGTAACTTGTCTGCAGATCTAAATAGCTGTGTCATTGCAAATGTTTAGATTAAACTCTCTTTATAGTAACATTTCACTTTAATTCTGTAAAGTTTTGGAAAATGAAAAGGTACACAAATCCAGTGAATTCTATTGCAGGTTGTTGATTGCAAGTATTTTTGCACAGCAGAAACCTGGCAGCTGAAATTTCCACATCAGCTGAAAACAGGCATATCTCTTCAAGAAGGTTAAATGGTATACAAGTCATGTATATAATTCTGTAATTCTGTATTCAACTATATTGTTAAATACAGATTTTAAAGTACCACAAAAAGGTACCAGTAAAATTCAGTCTTGGATGAAACTGTAAGCACAGTAGTATGTACCCTTAGGGGCACATTTATCAAAATACGAAATGCAAAAAAAATCGTATTTTTTCTAAGTTTTCATACTGTGCATATTTTCTGAGTTTTTTCCGTTAATTTGCGCAACTTTTTCGTACTTTGTGACAAATTTAACGCGACAAAATCGTATTTGTCACAACAAGTATGAAAGTTTCGGATTCATTAAAGCTTAGTTATCGTGACTTTCCTTTGGCCAGGTTGGAGCTGCAGAGTGCCATTGAGTCCTATGGAGGCTTCCAAAAACATGCACAGAAGGATCAAAGTCAGAAAGGTTTTCCCGCCGTTTACAATCGGTCGGATAAGAAAATTTTGTGACTTTCGGATCGCCAATACGATATTATCATGACTATTACGATTTTTTCGTAAGCATTTTTGTGACATTTCTGATCATCAGAAATTATCGTATCTAATCTGAATTTTAACCATTTCGTGATTCAAACTCGTACTTTGATGAATCTGCCCCATAATGTCCATATATTGTAAGATACATCTGTTCTGAAGCTAGACCGCTTACTATTAGTAGGTGGATCTCAGAAGTAGTTCAGTTGGTATTGTATGCTCAATTTTAGTTGGAAGATTTCACAATATACTGTATATCCTTTATGCTGGTATTTAATGGCATTGCTCATTGCTAGCATTTTTGTTGTATAGTTTACTGGGCCATATACTACCTTTAATTGCTGTTAACATTTTTAAAAACTGAAGGTATTCCACACTCACAAGATTTATCCTTTCAGCTGAGCATTTTTACTGGCTGTGAGCTGCATTCTAACCATGGAAGACCAGTATTTTCTGGTTTGTCATGTATAAATGTTCATTTTTAATAATACTTCTTGAACAACTTCTTGTTTGTTAAGACATATCAGTGGTAATCACTCTGGCATATTATAGGTTTAGGAAAGGTTATCTGCAGTTATTTATTAACTAAATTACTGTACGTAGTGAAACCTCTGCCTGGAGTCTTTGAAAAGCAAATCTAGCGGGTAATTAAACCAAGGAACCATTCCTCTAGGACCCACTGGGGGAAAACAATTCATGAAGGAGTCATCATTTCTCATCAGAGTCTGTCTACCAGTCCATCCATATGTGATTTATAGTGCCTTAAGCACTGGCCATTTGCCATTTACCAAGCACTTGTAATGCATGATCTTAAATAAGCACTGGAATTTGGGTTTTTAGTTTTCTCAGTAGGACATAATGAGAGCAGTGAGGTGATTAGGCACTTATACTGGCATATACTCTTGATAGATTCAAGTGGGAACTGGAATTTTAGCAGCTGACACGGTGCCAGTTTCTAGCATCCCTTTATCCCTTTGAGGACTGCCAAGACTTTTGCCTTCCTAAGGATATGATAAACTAAGAATTGTGTGAGTGAAAGGGGTTTCTTGATGTATATACACACACATAAATATGTTCTCCAAGACTTTCAATTAGCTGGCTTCTGCTTTTAGTTATATATTACGGTGGAGGACCCCATTAAAGGAATGGTAGGAAACATGCCTCTAAATAAGATACATCTATCTCTTAGCTTCTATTATTCGCCTGCTGTTATCTAGCATTTATATCTTCCTCGACAACATGTTACCAAAGAACAGCACTAGTCATAAAGAAGCGGGGTTGTATGTATATTACAGTAGCATATCTGAATACAAAATTCATAAAGCATAATAGACAAGATAAGATGAAAAACAAATTGTATATAAACACATTGTTATTTGTACATTGACTCCAACTGTCATCAGCACAATGAGTTGACCTCTATTAAACCTTGCACCAGTGGTTGCTGTGGTTGATGGCAATAGCATTTACTGTCAATACAGATTTGATTGCCATACATATTAAACTGCTTTGTGTCCTACTAGATTCATGTGGAAGATATTGGAATTAACCTTTAAGGACTGGAATTCTCATGTAATAAAATTGCAACATATTACTCTAGGGATATGATACCTGTAAATGTCCTATGCTGGTTTTATTTTGTTACATCATATGCATGTTTCATTTGAACCATGGTGGTTTGCTGCTATAAAAGAACTGGGAATACAAAAGCGTGACATGAAATTGTACAATAACTTGCTGGTTTTAAATTTTCAGTAAAATGACTATATTTTCAAAGCAAAGCACAGCTGGAAAACTATAATTTAATAAATGCCTATTGAACGCAGTTTTTTTTTTATAAGGTGATAGATCACACTGACATGGAAAGAAATAATAGAAAGGCTACAATAAGATGGGCTTTTAAAAAACAATTTTTTTCATACTTACATTACTTAATATTTTAATAAAACATTGAACTATTGACACTATATTCTATTAAGTATATTCTTATTCTAGTAAGGTATTTTGTTAATGCCACTGTCAAGAATCTTATTGCCCACACAGTCAGATTTACATTGCTGGGTTTTTCTTTTATCTGTCTCACATTGTGTGTTTTTCTAATTCTTCTGTGTTCAATTTATTACACATTTGATAGAATTCAATATGTTGCTGGGTTAGAGCAAAATCTTTTATGCTCCTGTATCTTAGCATTAAACATGCCACGCATTGTGTTTTCCTTCAGCCTGCTTAGCAAGGCAGCTGTAAGAATATTTAAAAATAAGCCATATTGTACATCAAACCATTGCATAAGGATAAACAAACGTTATTCCATATTCCCCAGTGGCTCCATTTGTTATCTTGTAGGCCAACAGACCTGATCCCATGCGAGTATACACAAGTTCCATGGCTGATTGTAGGTGATCATGAAATAAAATGTGCTGACACCATAGGGACCTGACACAAATGACTGTTAGCTGAGATAAAAGGTACTTTGACTATGCATATACACATTTGTCATTCGTTTTATATCTTTTTCATGAAAGGAAAGTTTACAAAAAACAACATTTATTAGGCTTTTTGAAGTATGACTAGTATATGGTTTCTGTTTAAATTTCTGTCTGAAATTCCGAAACTGTTGCATGACCCATAATCAACATTTATCCTGCTATGTATGAAAAAGCCTTTAAAAATGTAAACATGTATGTATACTGTGCTGAAATAGCAAAACACTCAGAAATTTAGCACCCAGGCATTTTCTTTCTGCTTTTATATAACTTACATAATATCACAAAGAATTTCCTTTGTAACAATGTTACAAGGAAAGCCTGTAATAAAGTGCTGATGTGTTTTCTGCTCTGTCTCTGTGAGATTTTTGCTCCATTGTTTTACAAAGAAATAGGAGCATTGTAATTTGCAGTGATCTGCTGGAGAACAGAGGCTTCCCACTGTGTTACAGCTATTTATTAGGAATTTGCAGAGGTCAGTGAAGAACCTGCCGAATTGGTCTGGCCCGGTGTGGATTTGTTAAGTAGAACAGGTGTTCTGTTGCCCATTGATGAAATGAAGGAGGATGTCCAGGAAAATGCCAACATGTTTGTTGCATTTATAAAATCACAGTATTAAAATGGTAATGGAAGAATTGGCTATATCATAGCTATTTATTGCATGCTGTGATACAAAATAATGAATGTACCTTTCATGCATATGTAACAGATTTTTCTTAGGTAGTGAATGGTGGTGTTATGGTAATTTATATACTGTATTAGAATCAAATAATGAAACCATACAAAGCATGAAAGGGGTTATATACAATAATAACCATATTTTCATGTATCTCTCTTATTTCTATTTTGTATTCTTTTTTTATATTGTTTAAATGATTAGAGCTGACAGAGTACCCTTTTATACTCACACAAAAATTGTCCAGGACAACTAAATAAAATAAATAGTTTGCGCTTGTGCAAGTTTTACAATTTGAAAGTAGTTGCTTACAGTGTTGGATTGGGGAGCCTGGGGCCCACCAGAGAATCTCACCCCAAGGGCCCACAAAACACATAAGCATATTGGCCACTGCAACTGCCGTCACCCCCTCACAGCTTACACTGCTCCCCCACTATGTACACGCAGAGCAGAGCTGTCTCATCAAAATATTGGGCCTACAGTGAAAGTGAAATTGTCAGTGAGCATATTAACCCCAGGAAAACCATTGAAAAATGGACAATAAAACACCTTAGACATGCCAGTGAGTTCACCGCCATATCTAGACAATAAATATTAACCCCAGACATGCCAATAAAATAAGTGCAGAAAATTTACAATAAAAATTAACTCTACACATGCCAGTAAGATTAGTGCAGAAAATGGAGGAAGGGCCTGGCATTCTAGTGTGGAGGCCAGTGAAGAGGCCCAGCATGGTGACATAGAGGGTGGCCGGGGACCCAGCAGAGTGAAGGGGGCTGGTGGTATTGGGAGCAGCAGTGTGACAGTTGAGTGGGTGGGACAGAAATAAGGCAGCCTTTGTGCAGTTGGGGGGCCCAGCAAGGAGCAAGATGGGCTGTGTGAAGTGAGCAAGGCCCAGCAGGACTGGGGCCCACTGGGACTTTTCCTGGCATCCTGGTGGGCCAGTCAGACCCTGGTTGCTTATATCATGTAGAACTTTATCTTTGAAAAGTCGAAAAATATATAGTGGAGCACCATGAGGTAATACAATAAAAACAGTCTTTATTAAATCATCTCTAAAAGGCACATGTACATCACACAGGACCTACGCTTTACGCTTTTCGTGGCATCCCGCCACTTCGTCAAAATGCTTCTGAAGTGGTGGGATGCCACGAAATGCGTAAAGCGTAGGTCCTGTGTGATGTACATGTGCCTTTTAGAGATGATCGAATAAAGACTGTTTTTATTTTTTACCTCGTGGTGCTCCGCTATATATTTTTCAACTTTTCTCTGTTTGGGGCCAGCTGGGAGTTGGTCCGTGAGTAGCACACGTGGATTAGAGCGGTAAGTGCTCCCGTGAAATATTTGTATTTTAGAACTTTATCTTTGATAAGGTACTTGTGATCTTTATTTTCTGGTATACACACTTTCTCTAAAAATAGCTTTTGGAGTCCTTAGTGGATATCAAACTGGGGTACTAAGCCCATTGAGCCAAATCAAACTCTGGTCTTCTCTGCATAAACTCCTACCATGGGAAAGTCTACAATAGACACAAGACAGTAACAAATTTGCAGACAGAATCTTTTATCACAATCATATTATTGTTCAGCTTTAGGACTGAAGAAGTAATTTCTTGGAAGAATGCTTCTGCTTACCAATTAAAGCAAATATTTCCAAACTGTGGAGTCTGGAACCAGTGGCAAATGGGGCTCAATCAGTGAAAACTGGGGAGAGGGACCATTTGCTCTTCTAGATACACATGGAATCACATTGTGAAGGTCAGTTAGGGTGAGATGTGGTGTAAATATATATTTGCTGTCCTAAATATTCTTGCAAATATGGCTAAAAGACTAATAACACTGATATTTTTTGTTATCTTTAATCATTTTATAAGCTAATGGAGGTCCTGAGCAAAGGTTGGACCAAAGGATAGAACTTTAGGTGGAGTTTTCATTTAAAAAGATTTAACAACCATTGATTTATAAATATTACTATAGGTTACTGTTTGGGTTAAGATAGTTACGCTGCATTTTTCCAGCAGTTCCTGCTGCTAGGTAAATGGCGGTTAAGGTTTGTGTTCAGTAGTTTCAGCTTGATTATGCACAAGGTTAAACTGATATTGAGCCAGTTATGATGTGAGCGTGCACATAAAGAAATGTTACTACTAACAGGAAAAACCCTGACCCTTTACAAATAGGCAGTAGTGTTGGCATGATCCCCCAGACACACAGATTTAGTGTGGATAAAAATGGATTAAGCACAGCCCAAGCATGCCAGATCTCAGGGCAGGGAAATTAACATTTTTTTCTATCTTTGATAGATACAGTCCTGAAAGCCTCTGTTCATTGCAGCAACTTATATATAACAATACACTGCTTTAAACCAGTTTCAAGCTTTTCCCATTCCATCTGTTGCTTGGCATAGCACAGGGCATTTGATTTGGCCATGATAGCTAGGCACATGATCTGCTGAATGGGTATGTTTGAGAAAAATAGGCTGCAAATTGTGCCTTTCTGCTCATCTATGCAGATTGTCTCAGTGTAACCAAACATAATGTCAGCAATACAGAAAACTATGTATTATGAAATATCAGCTGTTAAAAATTGTTACCTACTGAAATGACTGACAGGTTAATATGAGTATCTCTGCTTGTTAGCACTTAGCAATACATTTTGCAACTGTTATGATGGATGAATTAAAATATTACAGCAGATAATAATAGAGTTTTTTTTTAAACTTTTTTCTTAACTTTAATAGAGTTTATATTCACATTAGTACTTACATCCTTTTCTTCTTGGGGACATTATAAATGTACTTCTTATTTGTAAGTAATACCTATTTAAATATTAGGATTAATTTAGAACTTAAAACCAGTGTCCATATCTGAAATATTATATACAGTATATGTGTTTTAAACATAATTATTAATTGCCTTCTGGCCATTTATCAGTTATTGGACTTGTGTTTTATTAGGAATACATTGGTGCGTTGCTGAACAGGATTATTTTGCTGCACTTCAAAACAGCTTTGCTAGCAAATGCACTTTATAATGTATTTTGTAACCATTTCAGCAGTAGAACAACAATATCTCCTCCTTCTGCAGCTGGTACAAACACCTAATTATAGACTTATTGTTTCCTGTGCACCATTTTAATGTTGTCACAATAAAAAAAAGGCAGTGCAGCATTCACAAGGTACCCGTAACACTGCTGTCTAAAGCCTATTAGGGAAACATAAAACAAATGTCATCTACATGGACACATGTTGGGACATCTGTTCAAAAGGAAAAACATGTAACATTATATGAACTATGAATTTGGAAGCCAACTGGCCTGAAAGGTTCCCCATGTAAAACTAAGTGGTTTTTCATTTGAGAACATTAACGCAGAACCTGAAATAACTAGCTTTCTGTGGGAAGATGTAGGAGAAAAAAAGGCTCTGATAATAACAGGATTTAGCATTGTCTGTCAACAAAAAATGTGCCCTCTTAATTTAGACCTGGTAAAGAACCTATTTGTGTGTACAGTTTTCAGGAAAACAAATGAAACCACTGTTATAATACAGTCTTTAATAACCCAAGAGTCATTGTTTTGTTAATTGGTAATGCCATAAAAGAAAATCAGTCTTTAAAAGGGTTTCTGGTCAGCCTAATGAGTTATAACAGGCAGGGGACCTCTGATGCACTGTTTTACTATGGTATCACATCATTTATTTTCAAAACATATTGATCTTGTAATTACATCAAATGAGATCATTACCTTTTTTTAACTGTTTCAGATTAGCTATTGTTCTTTATAATAACCAAATTAGCATTGTAGATCTTGTTTTTAAGGGATACTGTCATGATTTTAAGGGTGAAGACACACAGAGCTACAAGTAGCAGCTACTTGTCATGGCTACTGAACATCAGAAAATGCCCTGCCATGGACAATACTGAGAATTGCCTCTGCCAAAACACACAGAGAAAATTATCAGTAAATTATAATCATTGTCTATTTTAGTAGCTGTGACAAGTAGCTGCAACTAGTAGCTCTGTGTGTCTTCACCCTTATGGTATACTTTTTATTTCTAAATTACACTGTAAGATTTTATTCTTGAACCAACAAATGTATTTTTTTTTAGTTGCAATATTGATGTGTAAGTAGCCATCTCAGTGCATTGTGCCTGAGCTTTCAGAAGGAGCCAGCGCTACACATTAGAACTGCTTTCAGGTAACCTGTTGTTTCCCCTACTCCCTGTGTAACTGGAGGAGTCCCAAGCCAGACTTGGATTTCTTACTATTGATTGCTATTCTGAGGGGGGGGGGGGCAGGGATATCACTCCTACTAGCAGCCCAGCAATAAAGTGTGACTGACGTTTATCAGAGCACAGGTCATATGGTTGTGGCACCCTGGGAAATGAAGACAATGGCTAGCCCAATGTGAAATCTCAAAATTAAATATAAAAAATCTGTTATCAGTCAAGTAAAAAAAAACAACGTTACCAGAATATACCTTACCAGAATGTTAGGAGTACAAGGCAAAATGATGTCTTCCTTATTCTCAAAAACAGGAGATACTACAAATGATTAACTTATAGTGTTTGATTAAACAAGTAACAAGGAACTAATAATAAATGACAAGAATGCTACTGATAACTTAAGAATGTACACTAAAAATGAAGACAGCTTTACTGATTAAAGGCCCAAGACTTCAGATAATGTTTTAGGCTCAGCGTGACAATCATAGATCTATAAAATTGCTAAAAAAACGGAGTATGTGTTTATAAGCACCTTAGCCCTGGTATCCAAAGGTAAATATTTCTCTGCTGTAAGAAAAAAATGTGATATGAGAGGTTATTCACAAGTGCAAGTGCAGTGTGCAAAGTGCAGTGGCAGGCGTAACTACCAATTTTTTTTTACCCACAATAGTTCACTCAGAATCAGAATTTTGGCTATATAAGTTACCTGGAGCAGCTTTTTGCCACCCCTGATAATTTGCTGGGAGTTGCTGCCTGATGGAAGTTTCTCAACTGGCCTCATAGAAGCAAAGCCTTCTGGAATGAAACATCTCTACTATTTAGTAAGATTAAAGAATTATTCTTTAAACATTATATCTACACAACCGCCTACACACCTGTATACTTCTCTCTATACACAGAATCCTTCTGTAAACTCACCAGCTCTTTACTTTACCATTGTCATAATATCACCTCATCCTTTATAAATCTTAAGTGTCTACTGCCTGTCTGCAAATATCCCTTTGAATGTTTTCTGACTTTCTAAAACAACCTACAAACAACCTAGTTTGTATTTCCACAAACACATACATGTCCTATTCTCGCTCTATCCATCACTAAAAATAACACTATTAATTCCACAATGCAGGTTATCTGCCATCAAGTTATATTTGTATCTGCACCATCCTTTAGTGCTTACATGTATTCATCACAAAATCTTTCTTTGCACTGCAAGATCCATCTGTCTCACCCATCAAACCTCCTTTGCTGCATGTCTCTGCAGATTCAAACGTCAGATACCTTTGAGTTCTAGTATTAAACTGAAACTTCTAACATTAACTTACAAAGCTGCCTTTAACAATGCTCTGCCTTCATCATAAATCTTTCTTAAGAAACTCTCTGAATAAACCTCTTTGTTTATCTTAAATATTCTTCTTTCCTAGTAGCCCCCTCACATGCACCTCTAAGGGATTTCTCTAGAGCAGAACTCTGCCTATGGAATTTATTACTATACAATGTCAGATATTCCTGAACATGAGCTTAATGACCATTCAGTTATGTACCTATAATTACCCTCTTTTATACAACATGCCTTATCCTCATATCCCAGGGGTCGGGAACCTTTTTGGCTGAGAGAGCCATAAACACCACATATTTTAAAATGTAATTCCGTGAGAGCCATACAATATGATTGGCCGCGAATGCTGCGGGGAAAGGTAGGGCGGGTACCAAGGATAGCAGATGCGATGTGGAGGAGAGCGTGGCCTGCGCTCGGCGGATAGAAGACGTGTTCTAAGGCAGGCAGGTTATATACAGGCATTATGGTTGAACGTGATGGACGTACGTCTTTTTTCAACCTAACTTACTATGTTACTATGGGGGCATGGCCTGTGCTCGGTGGATAGAAGACATGTTCTAAGGCTTAGAATACGTCTTCTATCCACCGAGCGCTGGCCACAACCCCTGCTATATATTTTTTATTAAAGATTTGGCAGCGAGCCAGATGCAGCCATCAAAAGAGCCACATCTGGCTCCCGAGCCAGAGGTTCCCTACCCCTGTCATATCCTATAGCTGGTAGCCATTGTTAGCATAGCACAATACTGTTAAATATTTATAAATATTAAAATAATTTAAATCTTATGAATTTGGACTATCCCTATAGTGCTGCAATACCTATCTTCATGCCATGTGTGAATATTTATGTATGGCAATGGCTTTTACTATTAAATATTTAATATGCTGCTACTTAAAAGAGACATTGATATCAATGAAATTAGTATTCACACAGTTAAACTGATTTAATGCTTGTGTCTAAAATGTGCATACAATGAACATGTATATTGAGCAGTAATGTATTATACTGCATTTTCCATTTGTATTTACCAGCTACACTATTATTTCCTTTTACTGTTGGCTACATGACTTTTCATTTGACACAT
The DNA here is from genome assembly GCF_000004195.4 of Xenopus tropicalis. Taxonomy (NCBI): domain Eukaryota; kingdom Metazoa; phylum Chordata; class Amphibia; order Anura; family Pipidae; genus Xenopus; species Xenopus tropicalis. The sequence goes on along the minus strand of NC_030679.2, from coordinate 60,361,156 downwards.
TTATATAATGGATGCAGCCTACCTTCAGCCTGCATCCTCCAAATCCCACAATTCCCTGCACATGTGATGACTATAAGGAAAGCAACATTCCCTGTGCAAAGCATTGTGGATTATATAGTTCCTGCATGCTGTCCGTAAACTGTGGATAGTTACAATAGTTACAATTTGTAACATCAGTAACAACTGTAACAATAGGTACAATTTGTAATATCAGTGTTTGCCAGTTTGCTGCCCAGTTCTCCAATTTAATCAGAATTCTCTGCAAAGTAGCAGCATCTTGCAAGAAACCTATAGTTTTGCACATTTACCCCCACGGTAAACTCAAAGCACTTAAACAATGTAATATACATAATATCTATACATATATTAAAAAGCTAACGTAGAATCAAGACTGACACACAAAAAAAATAAATAAAAAAACAATTTGTGGGATTTTATATTGTCGTAATTCAATGGTTTGGCCCTTAGCCAGATATTGCCCCAATACCGAATTAGAGAGCGGAGCTAATTGACAAACTATTGCATGCCTTGTATTGTATGTACATGCATAAATTTAATAAAAGCTCTAAATGATAATAATGATAACAATTTTTCTTTTGGCCCCTTTGTCTATATCAATTTGATGCATCTGACACATGAGCAAAATTCTAGGGGAAATCTTATGGAAAACATTTAGATATTTATGGTGAGTTATTCCAGGGCTGAGCAGAGTTCACAGTGGATTTCAGTGGTAATTATCACTTTATTTAATTGCCTTGGTTCAGTGTTATCCAGTTGTTTTAGGGCTCACCTATCAAAAGGTCCTCTGTTCTTTTGAATGGCTTATTTACTTTTATTTATTTTAATTAATTAATTAATAATTCTTGAGATTTTAGAGCAAAAAAACATTAATAAATCAGCATCATAGTAATTTAGTTTTAAATCTGTGCTCTGAGGAAACAACAGACATTAAGTGCTATTTAAAAGGAGCTGTTATTTTTCACATTTTAAAGTGTATCTTGAATGCTATTATACCATTTGCAGGCACTACATTTTTTAAATAATTCACTGTAAAATATTTTATATTAATTTTTGTCCTTTTGTAAACTTATAAAGTGCAGCTGCATTTCCTTTGGGCATATGAAAGCATAGGGCAAGGGAGGATCATTTGTGTGACTTAATTCTAAGCACTGTCCCATTATGTATATTCATTGCAACTGTTAAATAGAATTTAAGTCATGTTATGTCTGCAGTATCTCTCTCTACTACTTGCTATTCTCTATGGCTGCCACTGGTTCTGACTACTGAAACATTCTAGCAGAACTGGCTGCTTATCTGTGAAGGATCATACAAGGCATTCTGGGAACTTGACTTTTGGCTGGAGGAAAGCCGACATCTGCATCTTTGTTTATATTAAAAGTAACCCTTTCCCCTTTCCCACTGCTAGCAAAACAGTTATTTTATTGGTCAGAGCGGGGCGACATTTCTATCCATTTTATTAACTGTGCATTCACTTCTGTTATATGCAGTGCAGTCTATGGCTTTATATTAGGAGTTCTTCTTATAATGTCTTATTCAGGATTTTATTAAAAAATAATATATATAAAAATACAATACACCTGTATAAATATTCAAACTGAAATTTAAGTACTTTGTTCCCATTGTTCTGGTTTAGGTCATAAAGGCATGCTCTGGATATAATCCTGTATACTCTTCATAAAAAATCCATTGGGGATATCTCTGTACTCTTTCCTTCTCGCTTCAAATTGATACATGCCTTCATTAAGATCTAGGTCATTGCTTCCAGGAACACTGTTCTTATCACTGTATTGTGAAGAACATAACAGTTTGTCACTCAGTGATCTATCTTGTTATCTTAGTAAGGGAACTCTATCAGATTATCTACAGTGATAATACCTTTTTATATGTGCTTTCCTTGTAGCTGCTGGAGTCTATAGTTATCTGTAGCATAGAGGTGCAATGTTAGTTTGAAAGAAATATCTATTTTATACCTTGTGGTTTTTGAAATGTGATCAAGAACATAAGTAGGTGCTCAACCAGTTATCCTCAGTAGTCTCCAATCACATGTACTAGTCCTTAGTTTCAGGACTTCATTTATGTAATTTACATGTTTAGTAAGGTATTTGTATTTGCCAAGTAACAGGTTATGTTGAAAGAAAGACAACTCGGTTAAAGTTCAAAATTTCCAAAAACCTAAAAACTGAACTAGACGAAGTCAACAATTCATGCAAAAAATGCAGTTATTTTTTACTACGCTTCCATTATTTTAAACACATCTTAAAATTCATATTGCAGTCAAGAGAATGTTTAAAGTGCTAAAGTAATTGTCTTTATCCATACTCTTTGACCCAATTCATGGAAAACTGAGGATTTATGTGTACTGACCCTGGAGCAGAGCGGTCTCAGTAGAATAATAAGCTGTGGAATAGGACATCAATAAGATGAGTATTAAATAAATAGAGATGTCTAGCAATACTGTCCCAAGATCCACAAAGAAATTATTCATCCCACAGCACCCAGAGGTGGCTGCACCAATAGCTTAAATTTTTGCTGCCAGTTCTGCTACTATATTTCCTGCACGAGAGACACTTTTGTAGCCCCTTGTAATTAACTGTTCCCACCTATCAGTGTCTGATACTTCTTTTGACATTTTATGAACAAGATAAACATTTGTTAGTAAAGGGCTGTGTAAGTGCACACACCTATATCTAGAGAGCAGACAGTGGCCTGCTGTTGCTGCCCACAGACTGGACCTTACAGCTACACAGCTAATGAGTTTTCTCTCTACAGGTCTAGTGATAGATAAATTGATAGAATTTTATTTTTTAGCTTTAGATCTCAGCACCTTGTTCCCACAAAAAAGAGAAGAAAGCATGTATCCGCTGGTTTCTTTCAAGCCTGTGCCAAGCAACAATCCTCTCACCTTTTAACTTGATTTTAGAGTTCTGCCTAGTAGGAAAGCACATTATTATACAAATAAATATAGTGTTCTGACAGTTAAACTTCAAATCCGTGATTCATCCATCATTCAGAAGGACTCAAAGGCACTCTTCCAAATAATGTTTCATTTACAAACCGCAAACTCAGCAACAAACTAGCATAACGGGCTTAGTGATTCAATGGAATATTTAAACAATTGGACAATATCCCACAATTTTAGCCTTAAAGCTGTCATGCCAAGAAGAGTAATGGGTTTAAAATGTGGAAAACAAGTAAATATATGCTATTCGATGGTACTAATATAAAATAACAGTGTAACGGGTCCTGTACACAACCTGGTGATTTATTCTAGCTAAAAATAGAAGAGATTTTACAAAATTAAAACGTAAATATTTCTTGGTCTTAAAGTATGGAAAGAATGTATGTTTTTTTATTTTGTATTAGAACTATGTGACTTGTATACATGTAATTATACATGTATACAACTTTGCAACTATGAAATGGTTTGCAAATTACTTTGAAACAGTTGATAAGTGTGTCCTATTGACTGAACTGATCTGCAACTGTCGACGGGAGGTTGGAAGTGTTCTTGTGCCTTAGCTACTGTGCCATAGAACCTTTTGTGGTAAAGTAGATAAGCCTCAAAAGAAGGGGGGGGGTTGTAAGTGATTTGTTACATCTGTAGGTAGATCAGTTATTATTGACATGGTCACTCATGTCAGTGTTTAGGGTCAGGGTGACAGAAAATGTGGAGGCATGTGTCTTTATGTAAAGATACAGTTGTTCCTAAAGAATTAAGTAACTTCAGGGACAATTTATAAGGCTAAACTCCTACAGGCACAAACCTTTCGATGGATGGAAGCAAACGGGCAAATATATTTTTTTTAGTTGTTTCTTACAGATAGTGATCTGACAAATAAAGTTGCACCACTTGAATTAGTCCAAGGACATTCTTATAGTCTGTATATTTACCAGAAGACTATCATAAGGCACTCATAAAGAGGCCAACAAGCTGGGACTAAGTCTAGAAGGTGTAATGTGCACTGGGAGACTAGCGTGTGTCCTTACCTCTTGGCATGTTGTCTCCTAGTCCTCTGTGGGTGTAAGGGATGTGCACCTGGATACACACATGTATGCTTTTACATTATTTTTCACCAAATTTTAATTTAAAGGACTGTTCTGTCAGTAATTTTTGCACTTGTTGGTTCTTTTTACCATGGTTTCTACCTAAGCTTTAGTTTGATGTTCTGATCTCCTGGTTAGTTACTCCGTGCCTGTTTCCTGTCTCGGACTCTGTTTAACCCTTGTCTGTACTGTGCTTTGGATCAAACTCTGCTGTGTTCAGGTTTTCTTTGTCGAACAGTAAGTTCTGGGGCCCCAAAAGGGTGCCTGAGTGTGGTCTTTAAAACAGTCACCAGGGATCCTGCTACATAGATGTCAACAGATGGGCTGATATGGCAGGTTTTATCTGCATGACCAGCATTGTGTTACACTATTGTATTTTTTCTATTTTTTTGCAGATGTCTAATAAAAATTAGTAGTGGAAGAAAAGATCTGGTCTGTAAGGAAGGTAATGCTCCTCTGCTAGATAACTAGGAACAGGTCTCCTAAGGCCCTCCCAGCCTCCAGAACCACCCCTAGGATGGTTTAAGGAGCTATTGCACCAGTCCCACTCTGATGTTAGGGAAGCCTTATATAAGAAAATTATGGATCCTGATGAGAAATTTACTGTTCCAGCGGATAGAGCAGAACTTACAGTTATCCTTTCACAAATGTTTCTGTAGTTTCGCAAATTTAGCGAAGCAAAATAGGACAGATTCGCTCATCCCTAATACTAAACAAATAAAAATCCATTCTTCCATCAGAGGAGGACATTTATAAAAAATTGTAGTAGATTCCAACAGAGAAATACACTCACTCCTACCTTAGGTTATTAGCCAAAAGTAATATGATAATCATAGTCTAAATAATTCAAGGTACAACGTGTAATAAGTCTGTGTTAATATCAGTTAATGCTTCCTATAGTTAGATCCTCTCTTATAGTTCAGCAAATACCACCAAAACCATAATAGATGCTAATACTGAAGCACCTTCTGATAACGCAGAAATGAACAATTGTTTAACTTCTTATGAAATGGAAATGACGATTGACTCCCTAAGCACGAACACTGTACCTGTGAGACTCAATGAAAATGCTGCAGCTTTTTACATTATGCACGCCTTCTTTCAGCGACAAATGTTCAAGGTGTCAAACCAAGCTCATCTGTTGTATTATGTTCGTTCCCTACAGATATCCACCAAACAGAGACGGATATTTTTGAAGTGTTGTCAAACTCAGCCCGGCCTTGTTTAAGACCTATTGTATGCATTGTTGCTCTGCTAATCAAGATCTGCAGATGTGTACATTGCCAGATTATTCATTAATTATCAATTTTTAAGAAAGAATTTTGGGAGGATTGTGTTTGCAGCTGTTGATGCCAGGCAAACTTCAGCACAGTTGCATCCAATTTGCAAAAGAACTGTGTGCGCAGTTGCGTTAATTTTGGCAAATCGGATGCTGTGGACAATGCTGGCACAGGTTTAGTGCAACTGCATCAGGTACAATGCATCTGACCATAATGACATTAGATTCTGGGAGAAACCAGTATATCATGGGTATAAAAAAATATGGTTACATTGCGCTCAAAATTGCACTTTGCCGACTGCATTTGCATTCTTAAATGAGTCCTTAAGTTCCTATGGCAGTACAAACACATTTAATTTGATAATGTTCATGATGGAAACATTTAAAGTTAAGGTGTTACTTTTTACTGAGAACATTATATGTATGCATGTATAACTTTATATGGGGCTACTGGGATATCAAGTGCTGTACAATTTTACAGTGTAGAGCAGGGGTGTCAAACTCAGTTTAGAAATCTAAAACACAGACTAATTTGCCAGCTAAATTTTTTATTAAGATACTGTACAGTCAGGCACAGTCACAGTGCAGTCAGGCGATTGGTACTGCACGGTCAAGCACAGTCACAGTGCAGTCAGGCGATTGGTGCTGCACGGTCAGGCACAGTCACAGTGCAGTCAGGCGATTGGTGCTGCACGGTCAGGCACAGTCACAGTGCAGTCAGGCGATTGGTGCTGCACGGTCAGGCACAGTCACAGTGCAGTCAGGCGATTGGTGCTGCACGGTCAGGCACAGTCACAGTGCAGTCAGGCGATTGGTGCTGCACGGTCAGGCACAGTCACAGTGCAGTCAGGCGATTGGTGCTGCACGGTCAGGCACAGTCACAGTGCAGTCAGGCGATTGGTGCTGCACGGTCAGGCACAGTCACAGTGCAGTCAGGCGATTGGTGCTGCACGGTCAGGCACAGTCACAGTGCAGTCAGGCGATTGGTGCTGCACGGTCAGGCACAGTCACAGTGCAGTCAGGCGATTGGTGCTGCAACGTCAGGCACAGTCACAGTGCAGTCAGGCGATTGGTGCTGCACGGTCAGGCACAGTCACAGTGCAGTCAGGCGATTGGTGCTGCAACGTCAGGCACAGTCACAGTGCAGTCAAGCGATTGGTGCTGCATAGTGATGAGTGAATCTGTCCCGTTTTGGTTTGCCGAAAAATTTGCAAACATTTGAAAAGATTTGCGAATCAATGAAAAATTTGCGAAATGGTGAAAATGTTGCGCGTCAAAAAAAAATTTCGCCCGCGGCTATTGTTTTGTCGCCTGGCTATTCTTTTTATTTTGCCGCGTGGCTATTCTTTTGTCACCCGCGACAATTTTTGGACGCGCAGCAAATTTTCCCACGGCAAATTTTTTCATCCGTTTCATGAAACAATCCGCCAATGGCGAAACGCGGAAATTCGCCACAAATCCATGCCTGGCGAAAAATTTCGCCCATCACTAGTGCTGCACGGTCAGGCACAGTCACAGTGCAGTCAGGCAATTGGTGCTGCACGGTTAGGCACAGTCACAGTGCAGTCAGGCGATTGGTGCTGCATGGTTAAGCACAGTCACAGTGCAGTCAGGCGATTGGTGCTGCACAGTCAGGCACAGTCACAGTGCAGTCAGGCGATTGGTGCTGCATGGTTAAGCACAGTCACAGTGCAGTCAGGCGATTGGTGCTGCATGGTTAAGCACAGTCACCAGACGCCACACAGAACAGCCAGAAGGGCCATATTCAGCCCACTGGCCTTGTGTTTGACACATGTGGTGTAGAGGAAGGACAAAAAATCTAATAAGTAAAATAAATAAATATAATATTGTGTGGTAAGAGATGCCTTAGGAAGGAGGCCCCTGCCTTGTAAATCCTGCAGACAATCTAAGTATATATTATATGTGTGTGTGTGTTGTGTTGTTACACAGTATAGAGAGAACATCCTTTAAAAAAAAAAAATAAAACACAGGACTTAAATATAAAGAAAGCTGGACCTCTGAAAAGATAAACAAAGGCAATTATGTCTTACTGAAAATGGAAATTTCTCATGTGCATCTTGTTGAAACAGATGGGTAGTAAAATGTTAACAATTTGTTTTGCTTCACATATATAGGAGAATTTATTTTAATGTCCGTGTGCTCTACCCAAATAAAAACTACAAACAATCAAGATAAACATAGTAGAATGCTATAAAACAGTTACTATATACCTGTATAAGGCCAATAGTGTTTTTCTAAATGTAATCTATATAAAGTATCTAAATCTAAACATACAAAACTGTAAAGCAGCAGCGTTCTTAATTACACCAGTTTATACTACATTTTATATACATTACCCACATAACATAACAGGGCAGATGTACGTCCCCACAATGCAGCATTTTTACCCAGAATTCCAGTGTAAATGCAGTTGCAAGTGGGAGATGTGCTTGGACAGTTGCACTGTGCCTACTGCTATTGTGCCAGGTTCGCCAAAATTAGTGCATTTGTATTTTGTTGCAAATCAATGCAATTGAGCTGGGCATGCTACCGCCTGGTCAAGAGGGGGCAGTAGCTCCAGGGTTCTCCTGCATTAACTCCTGCATAAAGTACCTTTAATAAAAGTGGTTTTACACACAAATGATTGCAGGGAAATTGCGGGGATCACCACTACACTCGCGGACATACCTGAGCCCTAATGTCATATATAGTTATAATAGGCAACAGCAATGACTAATTCAATCTCAAACGTTAGGTGGGTGTAAAAATTAAATAAAAGTAGTTTTATCAACTTAATGAAAAATACAGTATATAGTGACGAGTGAAACAAAACTGCAGAAAAATTTATGGAACAGTGAAAAATTCACGAAATGCATGCTCATTTTGATGTGCATAACTTTTTTTTTTATGTGACTGCAACCAATTTGACACAACCACAACTTTTTTATGCAACCATAACTTTTTTCTCACCCAGTGAATTTTTGCGGCAGTTTCACAAAAAAAATTGCTAAGGGTGAAATATGGTATTCTTATAGAATTTTGCTGTCTACACCATACTAAAAGTTTACAAAAAACCCTTAACTATGCTGAAAACAAGCCATATAAACAATAAAACAAAAACAATTTACCGTAATTAAAATATCACACTTTTATATTATAAATAGAACCTGTCCATATGGACCCTATTTTGAAACAACTTCTTTCTTTACAGAAACACAAATATAGTACATTTTTTACTTTGCTCTCTTTGCATTTCTGTATATGAATCATTATGCATCTGCTTATGCATACACACTATGCTTTCATGCTGTGCTTGCCACCTTGGTGCAACAATAAGTCCAATGTGGTGTAGAGGGTGTTTTAATGGCTGTCCATACAATATTAGAATTTAAGAAGTATTAAAATATATAAGTGTTCATTAGTAAGTTGTATCTTTAGATATGGCACAAGGCATTTTTGCATTAACTGCTTTCATTTGGGTGACAAGCGCCAGATTAAAGATGAACTACTCCCCCCAGGTACAAAAGCCCCCTTAACTACCCTGCATCAACCCCCCTCACCTCTCCCTTCTTGCATAGACTATAACTTTGAAAAGTGGCCCTATAGAAAAACCCAAGTTAAAAAAGCAGAGCAGCGCAGCATTATACCTAGGTGCTATTTTCCATTCATTAGAAAATGCTTCAAGTCTCACTGTCGATATGGACCCTGTTAGAACATGCGCAGTTGGGACTAGCCGGGAATCAGCCCCAACTACGCATACTCAAGCTGCAGGTTAAGCGACTACAAAGGATACGTTTTTTTTCAAACTGTATGATTTTGTGTCTCCGCAAGAGTTTCAAAACTGTACATTTTCTGCTGTCAGTGTGTTCTCCTGAGCATGGCCACAAAGAAAGATCGAAATTGCCCTCCGGGACCTACATTTCTCATCAGAGCCTTCTTTAACTTTTTAAAAATTAGAAATAATTTTAGGTTCCATGGATGTACAGCAGTATACCATTAGCTCCTTGTGGCTGTTCTTGAAAGGACTAAAGGGTGAGAGCAGGCAAAATAAAATTGAATGGTAAAAGAGGAAAGAAATAGGATGAGGGATATGATAAAGGATATAAATAATAGAAAGTAGAAGGATATACTGTATATAATAGAAAAAGTAGAAAGACATAAATAATAGGCATCACAGAAGTGGATAAAAGAAAAAGAGAGGATTAAGGTTTTTTAGTGAAAGGGAGGACTGAAGGTAAAGGTTAGCTCCTGTAAAAATCCAGCACCACAGGGAAGGTCAAATAAACCTGTTGTTCCCTCTGCTATATTACTGAATATTCTCTAACACTTTAATCAGCAATCAAATACTTGTTGAGACAATATTTAGAGTATCTGTAAGGTTATATAAAGTGACAGCTACTGTTATTGGTACAATATATATGTATGATTCTTACAGAGACTATTTTCATGTTAAGCGTAGACTGTGGAATACAGAAATGTTTATTGAACTGCTGGGAAATACATTTTCTTGAATTTATCCCATCTGTCTTTACTAAATTCAGTAGCCTGACGTCCTCTGAATACTAAACTTTTAAACTCCAAGCAATTTTATTTTATCAACTGGTTTGCAAATAAAATTTCCTTGAATAATAACAACTGAGCTGAACTATATCTAGCAGTGTTAGGCTGATACTGATCTGTCTGGGAATATAGTAAATCTCTGTGTGTTTTACTGGGTTTTTGACTGTGTAAGCCAGCAAGCTGCCTGCACTGACCTGAATCTCCCTGAAATATTCTAGTCTGTTTTATTAACAGCTGCCTTAGTGCTCCACTATTACTGATCTGTCTGGGTACACATAAATCTCCCTGCATTTTACTTGAGTATACAGTTCATGCAGATAGTAGCGCTGTGTTGAGCTGTTTACGAATAAAATTACAAAATCTGCCTATTTGTCTTAACCGCAGCCATTTGGTTTTTTACTGATACCAAAGTGACTGAAAATAAATCTTTGTAAATTTGAGCACAGAGACTTACCCGCCATTTGCTGGGAAATAAAATTATTCAGGAGCATTTATAAAATCTCTTTTGGATTGACAAGGACCATGCATGCCAGGAATGCTGCTAAATGCAAAGGGATTTAAAAAAAAAAAACCTAAGCGCTGTATTTTTCAGGCTTATTGAGGGAAAGGGATGATAAATGAAAAAATGAAAACATGCCAGAAAGTAAACTTAAAGGTCATCACAGCCTGGCAGTATGTACCAGTTTGTTGTGTGATGTATTATGAGAGCTATGAACTGAGATAACTTATGAAAATGTGATAAATAAGATAAGATAGGTGACAGGCAAAAGTGCTTTATTGTGTATCCACATGACATGTTTCTAGCAGCATTGGCCACCACTTGAGAAAGGGCTCACACAGCCAAACACATGTTGTGTGCAAATACAAAGCACTTTTACCAGTTATTTTGTAAATATTCTTGATTTCCACCTTCTAATATCTTATGTGTAGAATGGGGATGAATGTTATGAAACATGTAGGGATCGGTGAACTATAACATTGAACTACAGTATATATGCTAGACAATGTTTTCCTACAGTACATATTGGATGCTTAGAAGGCATGAGGTCTTTTATATTTATGGGACAAGGGCACCTGTTTTTTGGAGCTTTACTCCTTGCCCGTATGCCATTCTAATATTGCACTTTCCTGTATGAAGTTCCATCAGTGCCTTCCTTTAGAAGGCATGTGCTTTCTAAATGGAGGCACTAATGGTACAGAACCTCACACAGGAAAGTGCAACATTAGGAAGCAACACGCTCTGGCAGACATTAGATATAGGGCTTCCTTGTGCTGACATTGCTGCTCTCTGCACCTTGTTCCTGTTATTTAATCTGTTGCAAACTGCAGAGCGTAGCCATGCCCCAGATTTAAGTGCTCCGTGTATGGGCACAAAGGGGTGCATTTTTACATATCTTAGGCTCATGCACTTTTGCCTGGGGCAAAAATAAAAAATAATAAATGAGCCTTATGGTCTTACGTTATTAGTTTCAGAGCAATTAATTAATATGTACCAAACCCTAGCTGTGAGTAATTTTTCAGTGGTTAGCTAAAATTAACAAGAAATAAATGAGGTGTATAGGTTTTGAATTTAATTATGACAATGAGATTAAAACATGCATGCCTTGAGGTTTGCTTTATATGTAAACATGATCTTCTCTGGCAATGCCATCCATAAGTGCTTGGTGACTACTTATTTGGAAGTACCTCCCCAGTGATCTTATCTATCAAGGAACAAGTTAATCTAATATGCACTTACAGTCTTAGTATGTCTTCACTTTAATGCATATCACATTCTCTTTTTGAGAATCTCATCTGGTTGATGCTACAGTTGTCATGGAGACTAATCAAAGACGTATACCATTCCATAAGCACCATTGACATTTTGGAATACACAAATAAATATGGATTGAAAATGTACTTTTGTGACATTTTCCCACTTTCTCTTCACAATTGTATTTCACCCTACCCCTATAAACCCTTTCCTTGTCATAAATCCTTCTGTGCTTCATGTATTTATAAATGCTTTGCAAAACAGCAGAACAATTTGAGAGCACATTTGTAAATGGATCGATAGAAACTTTAAATTGCTCAACATAATGTATTGGTGCATACAATAAAGGCACTTTTCTGTTTGTGAGGAGATTTCCTAGTCTAGTTTAGAGAAAAATGTGAGACAGATTCCCACTTCTATGGAGCTGAGAGAAAAGATCTGAACTGGCAGATGCTGGATGACTGGTGGAGAAAAGGAAGGTAAAGTATCAGTACCAGAACAAGTCTAGTCTCGCTTAGTCTTTTTTATTACTAACATTGTAGGAAGTCTTCTCTAGGAAGTGAGTTTTCCATATTTGTACAAAGCTTTGTTAAAGGAACAGTAACACCAAAAAATGAAAGTGTATAAAAGTAACTAAAATATAATGTGCTGCTGCCCTGCGCTGGTAAAAGTTGTATGTTTACTTCAGAAAGTCTACTATAATTTATATAAATAAGCTGCTGTGTAGCCATGGAGGCAGCCATTCAAAGGAGAAAAGGCACAGGCACATAGCAGATAACACACTATTGTATTCTACAGAGCTTATCTTTTATCTACTATGTAACCTGTGCCTTTTCTCCTTTTTTCCAGCTTGAATGGCTGCCCCCGTGGCTACACAGCAGCTTATTATATAAATTATAGTAGAGTTACTGTAGCAAACACACCAGTTTTACCAGTGCAGGGCAACAGTGCATTATATTTTTATTACTTTAAAGCTCTTTCATTTTTTGGTGTTACTGTTCCTTTAAGCAACAGAAAAATAGTTTTGTACAGAAAGATACCGACAGTGAGGAGATGTAATATAGTTACATAGGTAGGTTGGGTTAAAAAAAAAACCAAAGTCCATCAAGTTCAATCCCTACAAATGAACCCCAGTGCACACATGTACACACAAATATATGCATTATCATCTCTTACTATAGAAATGGAGACAGCTGCCACTCCCACATAAAACCATATGCCTATATGCAATTAATAGTTTTAGTGCATTCATGAATACAAGTTAACATATTCTGAGTTTATTACAATATGCATAGATATATTTTCATATGTTAGGTTGACAGGCACCTGTGGATACATACTGTAGCCTAAAGCAGAATACATTATCAAGTTTATATGTTTTTTCATGTTTAGTAGAGCAGGGGCAAATAAACCTCATAAGGCTTTAAAAATGATTTTGACAAATATGCATATTTTAGTTATATAAGACTGGATAAACATAATTCCTGGTGGTAGAGTCACTAAACATGCCAAAAAGTGGAGAGAAATAAGCGGAATCTGTCTCTGGACGAGGATGTCTCCTCCCAAACAGCCAGTGTGATAAACTTAGTGGAAGGAGGACTGTACCCAGAGAGCCCAACTTCAGAACTGTATTCTATGAGAGGTCCCTGCGTTACAAAACAGTGCAATACAATTAAGAAAATGCCAAAAAAATGGCTGATTTAGTGGTCACTCTGGGGTGTATTTATTAACATTGGAGACAAACATAAACAGTGATGTTGCCCATAGCAGCCAATTAACAATTAGATTTGAACATAAATTAGACTTGTCACCCAAAAATAAAAAAACAAAAGCAAATATCTGATTGGTTGCTATGGGCAACATTAAAGATGATGTTTGTTTTCAATGTTAATAATCTCTGTGTTCAACATGAGGAAATAAAAGGGCTTGTACTGAACATACTTATTGCCTTTTCTTTTATTGGTTATTTATATACCATATTTATTTATATGGTTATTGTTATTTCTTAAGATAAACAGGCCCTTGTGAGGTAGTTAATTGGGAAGTAGGGGGAAGGGAGGGGGTTGTACACTGTAATGATCAACTTAGCAAGGACCATAAAATTTAAAAAGGCTAATTGTGACTAGCTCTTATTCAAAAATCACACTGCAAACTTTGGTTCAAGGACTTCTCAGCTTTACTACTAATTCTAAACTACTTGGCCTAAAACAAACCGTTATTCAAATTTAAAGGGATATTTTCTTATGACAAAAAGAACTACATAAATTGCACTAAATGCAGAAAAGTATCAGTTTATTTGCCCAATAGGGACAAAGTATAAACATTGATACAGTTTGTAGAAAAATTTAATTCTATTGCTAAAGGGATTTTTATTGTCAAAGAGGCTCTTAAAATAGTATTAAACCTATATTATTTTAGCAGCACATTGCAAAAATAAAAAAAAAATACCTGTACACTCTGTATTTAATAGGTACATGGAAACATTGGATCCCCAGGGAAAAAGATTACATCTTTCCTCACATGCATCACATAATGTTTTGGAAAGAGTCCATAAATAAAATGTTAAATCAATAATCTGGCCTGGTCTCTCCTCTTACAACAAGCACATTACTTATGTCCAGCAGATCCAAAAAAAATCAAGGGCATAGAGGCTGAAGGGAATGGGAAAACATATTAACCAGTATAGATTGGCTAAGATACCTTCAGATCATGAAACATATCACTAAGGTCCGTGACACATGGGAAGATTAGTCCCACCGGCGATTTACATTCTAGCTGGTGGGATGGCATTGCAGGGAGATTAGTCGCCAGCGACAACAGAGATTTGTTGCAGCGCGTCTAATCTCCCCGCGGCACCACGATTTGCCGAAGTCGCCAAAGTGTCCTCTCAAGGCAAGGATGCTGAGATGACAACATTGCACATTTACACAACCCACACCACATATAAGGAGGCATTTACTAAAAAATTTTTGGTTTAGGTTTTTTTAATGCCAAAACCCCAAATTCGTGGTGGAAAAACAGCAACAATGCCGAAGGCTAAAATACACCAGCTAAACCCAACTGAGATCATATAGAAGTTATTGGAAGATGTCCCTTTTACAATTGGAAGAGCTTTGCTTTTTTTTTGATGCTGTCAGATGATGGAAATGAATTCAAACCTAATAGTGCTTTTAGAATGAATCGCTAGACAAAAATTATTCTAATTATCAATAGAAATGTTGCTCCAGATTAGCTCCGCATTAGTTGTGAGAAGATAAAACCACATAGGGGGAATGTAATAAAAGTCAGTAAAGAAAAAAATATTCACAATGCAAAAATGTCTGCCTCTGTGCAAACAAAAGTGCCTTTGGCACAAATTAAATTTAGCTTTTTCAAACATGGAAAATGTTTCACAACCACTTGCTAAACACCTCTTTTCTTCCCAACAGTGGAAGAAAATTTGCAAAATTTACAGTTTCCACCAGTGTGCAGAAGTTCTTAATGAAAAATCTATGTTTGCTCCAAAAGAATATGCCACCTTCATGTATGTTTTAAAAAGTTTGCAGTGCACAATTAAAATCTGCAATGCAATAATAGTCTGACGAAGAATATTACATTGCAAAATGCAAATTTTTATTTCCATTTTGTGATTTTTTTTCTGTTTACGACTTTTATTACATTGCCCTGATAATGTATTATCGTATAAATAATTGTCAGTCCTTTTCCTTACTTGAATCTATTTGCACCAATGACAAAGAGAGAATTCCCCCCCTCCCCCCCAAAGTAGCTGGAAAAATATGTGAATTGTATTTAATTTTGCCATTTGTTCTTTGATGGATATTCCCCAATGTCTGCTACTTATAATTCTCATGATTAAATTTGGATTTGCAATGTGATGATTCAACAATTTTGTTTGCCATTTTGGCAGGGCGCATAACTCATGGAGTCACAATATCAATTGCTAAACACAAGAACACATTTCAAAATATATTGCTTTTCAATAATCATAACAGTTTATGAGGCAGTTGAATCCAACAGAGAATTAATAAATCAGAAAAGCTGCAGGAGACTTACGTGGGTGCAGAGCAAGGTCTACACTGATTAAGAATTGGGTCTGGTATACAAATAAGAAAGAAAAACTTGCCTACAATTTAATGGGTAAAACAGACTTAAATTAAAACAAATTTAGCATTTTAGTCAATTATTTACTTTCATTATATTCTAACAGTATTTACAACAGCAACACTGGAAATGAAAAATATAAACCTTCTAATACAACACCAGAATAAAGTAGATGTTTTGTTTTGCTTACTTGTATTAACATTTGTAGTATTCTCATTAAAACACAATTACCTTGGATGCAAAACAGCTGTGGCATAGGGAATAAAGCAAAACCCTGTAGTTTAATATAGTTATATACGGGATAATATAACAAAGAAAAAAAAACAAAAAACACTGCACAATATCATATCCTGTTTAATGCTGAGCTGCGTTTCATCTCTGCAACAAGTACTCTGGAAACAATAAATTGATTTATTTCCTGAACACTTTCAAGTCTTTTTTTCCTCTGATGCACGGGACGTTTTGTTATGTGAATGTCACCCCTGTGCAGGAGGCCTTAATCTAAAAGAAGCTGAATGGTCGCATGTAGTGTGCAAGCAGGGATACAGCTTGTCCTTGGGTATGTACATATTCATTCTTTTTCTCCCAGTTATGTGGTCCTGTTGCACTGTGACAAGATAGAGAAAATGTTAATCTCTGTAGATTATCACTGCAACAACAATCAGCATGCCAAACATACTGTAAGTAAAAGTTCTTGATAAAGTACATGATAAAGTTAACCCACACACACCAAGGAAATCAACAAGCATTATACCTCAGCCGGAAACCCATTATCCAGAAACCATCAAATTACGGGAAGGCCATCTCCCATAAAGTTTATTATTAACAAATAATTTTACTTTTTAAAAATAATATCCTTTTTCTCTGGAATAATAATAAATAGATCCTTACTAAGCTGCATGAATCCATACTGATGGTAAAACAATTCTTAAAATTATGTAAACATTAAATGAATCCAATAGAAGACTTAAAGGGGTTGTTCACTTTTATACAACATTTGCAACTGTAACAATCTTTGCCATATACATAGTTAACAAAAAATGTGAGATATTCACCTCAGAATCATCCCTCTGCTGATCCTTCACTATTACACAGGTATAAATATTATATCACTAGTAACCCTCAATGTCATTGCATGATATGTTTAATGGACACACATACATGATTAAATTAGATTATAGATAGATAGAGATAGTTCATATGTGTCCATATTAGGTCATCATAAATTCAAACACTGGTTGACACTGATCATATTACCTGTTACTAATTCCAAATCCTGATATTAGATTCTGATCTCGCTACCTGATTACATAAATTGATTCGAATGTCTGTGATGCATTTATTTTCAACAATGGCTTATATGGGTTGCAACCTTTTGCCAAATTTATATCTAAGCAATTTTCTAATATACATTAGTTAAACATTTTTAATTATTTAAAAGTTATTTGTAAATGTAATTGCACCATTTGTCTGTCCTTTAATATTTGCTGCACTGCTGGTTCTGGCTGTAAGTACCATTGAAACAATGTTGCAGTAGTCAGCTGTCATCCAAACCAAATTCCCTACAGTACCTTGTGCAGTATTGTGGTCTGCTAGTCACAGAACATGCAATGTGAATTGAAGCCTTTACTGGAAGAAAACTGCTTTTTTCCCACAGACTCATCCATTTTATAAATGTAGCACATAATTATGATTTAGTGCAAGCTTAGGGAATGCACTTTACCTAACCCCCATATTCTTTCCTGTTCTTTTACAACATACCATATCATGCCTAACAGCTACTCTGGACAGCTTTGATTTACAACTTGGTTCACAATGAATTTGAAACTATCAAATGCACTGTATGCTATTTTCTGTTGAATTTTACCAACTACTTTAGAAATATCTTGATCAATTCATGGTCTGGAGAAACATGGGGCACTGATCAACCTTCTAAACCACAGAAAACACTTTATACCGAGCCTGCAAAAATTTCAGCAAGCATGCAACATTTTAAGGCATTCTTTAAAAACAATCCTGGTGTAATTTTATAAGATATTGGCGCTATGGTGAATACCAAATGTCTCCATTTGTTCTAGTGCGCACCAGGTCTAGCATTGTTGAATTAGCCCTCAGTACTTACAGTATATTAATATCTATCTTATTGTTTTGAGTATTTGAGTAAGAATTTACTATTTAGAATGTATCCTGTTCTTAAAATTGATCTAGGAGACTGAGCTTGTGAAGGACTTGGTAATGTGATTAAAATGTCCTCTTTAACACTCATGGGTAATCTGTGCAGAGGAAAGGGCCCTAGTGACTAGAGCAAGCTGGAATGTACTGTAAAGTGTGCACTGATTTATTTTTTAACTTTGATTCCTTGTTCTAATAAAGCTAATCATTTTACTTCAAAACTATAGTTCAGCTACATGGGTAATGTCTATTTATCGCTTACTAATGCTAGCTAGCAGGCTCTACCTGCAGTTGAACACTTACACAGTCTAAATCAGTGATCCCCAACCAGTGGCTCCTGAGCAACATGTTGCTCCCCAACCCCTTTGATGTTGCTTCCAGTGGCCTCAAAGTTGGTGCCCATTTTTGAATTTCTTATTTGGAGGCATGTTTCGGAGGCATAAAGGCCATCTGTACTGCTAAACAGTACCTCTAGTAGTCTGCCAGTCCACATTGGGCTACTAATTGACCAATCTAAGTCCTTATTGGTCACCTTCTTTGAAAGATTTTGTGCTTGTGTTGCTCCCCACCCTTTTTTCATTGAAATGTTGCTCACAGGTAAAAAAAAAGGTTGGGGATCCCTGGTCTAAATCAAGTAAAGAACAAAGCAGAAATAGAAACCGCACTGACAGGATCCTGTCAATCACTCACCTACTGATTAGGGATGGGTTTTCATTACTGTTTTAAGCTTTGCATTTTTACTATATGGTTATCCTGATGGCGGGAGGGAGTGCCCCCCACCCCCAAAACATAGATTTTTTTGTGGTACATTGTCATAATAAATGGGGTAAGCTCCCCAGCTGAAATTTTGCTTGAGTTCAGTCTCTATTTCTGATTTGTTCTATACATTGTTGGGGCACTGCCATACACCTAGGAGACTTTGCACCACAGAAAATCACTTAAGGTGAGTGCAGCTGTGAACTTTTTTGTTTGCTATAAATCAAGTAAAGGACATCTTCCCACAACTTTCCTACGAGCTCAGAGGTGCACGTAAACCAACATAGTGATGTCACCAACTGTATAAAAGAGACCATAGGTAAAAAGGGTTATACCCCCTTTTGGCAAATTAGCCTAGGTTACTGTATAATTACATTACATTACATTAACATTTATTTATGAAGCGCCAACATATTCCGCAGCGCTGTACAATATGTGGGTTTCATACATTGGACATACAGAGTAACATATAAAGCAATCAGTAACCGATACAAGAGGGCCCTGCCCAAAAGAGCTTACAATCTCTTCATATATATAATAATGATTTCTCTTCATAGTTTGAATTGAATGTATGAATGTTTTCAGTTTGTAACAAAACCAAACACATTTCTGACATTCTGAAATGTAGTAAACAGTCTATAACAAAAACATTACTGCTGCTGTTTTTTTCTATTCACCATCCCCATTGGAATCAAGCTGCAAAGGATTCCAAACAGCAGTACATTCTGTACGTGCTAGTAATTCAGCCTCGCAGTCCCCTTAAGCAATGTTGTATTTTATAATCTGATTTTGTGATAAAACCTGTGATCTGTATCATGCTGTTTGTATCTTAATTCTAGAATGACAAGAGAGAGACAACAAAATCAACCTGGCAAACAGACACAGCAGTGTAAACATATCTTCAGTCTTTGTAGCGTTCAAGAGATGATGGCAGGGTAGTTTTAAAAATTAATTGATAAAAATGGAAAATGTTAAATTAATAACACTGGTATATAAGCAACTGCAAGAATGTTACAAGAACTGTAGTGCTAAACTAGACCCTTGTTACAATATGGTGACAAATTATACATATACTAATACATAATACATATATATGGAGAAAATGTTATAAATAGAATTTGTGCAAAAAATGTAGCACAAAACTTATATTTGGCCCAAATAGTTCCTCAAATAAAGTAATAAAGGTGCAAAATATAAGCAAAACAATCTAACATTTTAACATAGCTTATTTCATCTTCACCTTAATGTTCGTGAAGCACATGTGAAGGGTGGATTTACAAGGATAATGTTACTAATGTTAAACGGGCGGGTCACCTTTAAGTTAAATTTTTAGTATGTATCAGGATGTCCTATTCCTAGCAAATTTGCAACTTTTTTTAAATTATTTTTTAATTATTTGCCTTTCTTCATCTTTTTAGCTTTTAAATGGAGGTCACTGACCCCAGCAGCCACTATAACTATTGCTGTGTGAGGTTACCAGTTTATTATTATTGTTACCTTTTATTCTTCATCTTTATTTTCAGTCCCTCTGCTATTTATATTTCAATCTCTTGTCCAACTGGACAGCTGCAGAACAAAAAGTTAAATAACTGAAAAACCACAAAAAAATAAAAAATTGTAAAGTGTTTTAGAATATTGCTGTCTATATCATGCTAAAGGTTCATTTAGAGGTGAACAACCCCTTTAAGAGAAATGCAGTAGTTATAGGGCAACTAGAAAGTATTGGAATTTTGGACTTTTGGAAAGGCCTCAAAGCACAGCACAGGGAACTGGGCACACGATTCAAAGAGCTGTCAAAATCCTCTGCCCAAATTCCCAGTGCAGAACTGCAGGAACAAGGGACCAGGACAATAGAGTATAGATACAATGAGGGTGGGGGTGTACCATACATAAATCTAACCCTGAAAATATGGTAAGCTCTAGCTTTTTTTAAAAAAACTTTGGGGAAACTGGAATCCAGAGTAAAACTGGAATCTAGAGTAAAGTCAGGAAGCACATTATTAGTAGTGTGATTTGCAGAACATTGGCATTACATTGCAGTATTGCATTATTGGATTACAGAAATGTAATCAAGGATAAAGTATACAGCCTCGGCATATGTGTGAGTCAGAAAACCTAAATTATGTGCCAAACAATGAGCATTGTGCCATGACAATGAGTAATGTCATTGTTGTCAATATAAACTGAGAGTTAAGGTAAGGGTTGCTAGTATATCTAGAGAAGATAAGGAGACCAGTTCAGGTTCTAAACAATAAAAAGATCCTCTGGTATTGTTGTTAAAGTCCTTAGTTGAACATCATCTGAAACATTAAGGACGTTGTTTTGTTGTCTTGGGAAAAATAGAGGAACGTCATGTGTGCCATTGGGTAAGCATAGCAATATAAGTATCTATCTATGGCACATACATCATCATTAACATGCTATGTTTAACAATTCATTAGAGAAATTCATCTTTTTGGAGAGAAGAAAAGTCTACTCTGAATTGTTACACTGTTCTAAGACGCAGCATTCAGAGGCATTTGCTGTGACAAACTGCAAGTTAGAATAAAGCCTTTTCCATCTGTACATTAGAGAGACATTTCATTTTTTTCCATTGCATTCCATCCCTGACTCACTTCTGTGAATGCCACCTGCAGATAAGGCTTGTCCATCATCACCTCCTGCTGAAATCAAACAGAGACACTTCCACTAGATATATGAAATAATAAGGCTTTTTCTTATTAATTATACTTTGAAATTTGACAGCAGTCCCCTAGGTCACTAAGCATCTTAGGGCATGGAAATCCATATTTATCTACTGTTCCTAAGGCTTAAGCCTATTATATTACAACAGCTACTGTATCTGTTTACTGGTATCTTAGCAATGAATCTATCCACTTATACCGCAAGGACTAACTCTTGAATAAGCCTTGCTACTGTATTTTGTAGACATGCATTCCATAAGTAGCCATCTTGATCTTGAAAAATTTAATTTGATTGTTTAGTTTAAGTCGGTTATAGCTGCATTAAACTGGAAAAAAATCTGCTGCAAATATCCTGTCATTTAGCAGTTTAGGGAGATTGTGTAGGATGGTGTCAGATCAACAAATTGCATCTCTCAAGTCAAATGTTGTTGCATGGGTTAAAAAATAATGGGATTGATAGAAAAATCAAATGTGTAAATTACATGAAAGCTCTGGCATTTGACAAAACACACCTGTCGGAAGGAAATGCTGCATGCTGCGAATGCATCCGACAAGGTGAAATCTGATGGAGTCTGAAAGACTTTTTTTACTCATTGAAATACACTGACTGTCGGATGTAGATGCATGAACAAATCTCGCCATCCAACTGTATCTGATCTGACTTACATTACACCAGGTGGGACCAGATTTTGTAGGATACTGCAAACATTTCATGCTGTTTCGTGACAAGATAAAGATCAGACTCACAAAATCTGATTGACCCACAAAATCTGATTGAAATCTCACGTGTAGTTAAGCCCTAAATCTACTGTATTAAATATATGGCTCTAAATACCTAAATAAATGTTTTTAAAATACCTACCATAATGCAGAGAAACAGACATTTTATATGCCAGAACAGGGTCGGACTGGGGGGTGCAGGGCCCACCGGAGCTCCCGCCCCAGGGGCCCTGCAGGAGCCCCAGCCAGCCATGTCCCCTACCCCCCCCCAGGGGCCCCCCTAACCCCCCCCGCAGGGCCCGCACCCGACATCCTCCCTGAGCGCGTATAAATTGAACGCGTCAGGGGAGGAACAGTCAGTAGGGGGAGCGCCGGCAAAGGTCGGACTGTGCCCACCATGATTTTTCCCGGTGGCCCAGTCCGACCCTGTGCCAGAACAAACAACTGATTCAGGAAGGCCCATGTCTTTGATTGTACCAATACATAATCTTTAGAATTTTCTGAAGATTCTTAATTTGTATAGATCACAAACCACCATCTGAACATTGCAAAGAATTTAAAGCATCATTCCACAGTACTGCAGAATAATCATACTTAAAGGAAAAGGACACATTCTGGGAAATTAAATATGGGTTAATATGTCTTTCTACTTTAATATAACTGCAGTGTTATAAAAACTCCTCAAAGTTTGTACTTTGTAGCATCTTGAGCTGGCTATACATGGTAAGATTCTTTCATTTGGAAAAGTCGCCAAATAAGAGAATCTTTCCACCAATATGCCCACCTAAGGTGGCCAGTACTAGCCTTAGAGCCAAACAATTGGATTACAATGACGGGATTAGGAGCCATCAAAACAAGGAACACATCAAAGTTACCTATAGGTCGTGTTGATCATTTTTCACTCATAGGGCTGCTTTTGTAAGTAATTGTTACTTGAAGTTCCTAAACCTAACAGTTTCACCAACCTGAGTGTCCCTTCTCAGCCTGTCAGTTATAGCTTCTAATGCTAATGGCCTACTGCTGCACAAATATGGAAGCCCCCTCAGAGATCCATGGGGGATCAGATAGGTAATGTAAAAGCATTGGGCAAATACCTTTAAGGCAAACTTATAAATAGCATGCTGAGACAATGTTATGATAGATAGTAAAAGAGATTCAATTTTTGGTGTCAGTATATTTTTAAAGGTGAAGACACACAGAGCTACTTAGTAGCAGCTACGTGTCATGGCTACTAAATGCCAGAAAATGCCCTGCCATAGACAATAATGAGAATTGAAAAGTAGCTGCTGCTAGTATCTGTCATACATTGCCTGTATATATCTCCCCTGTACTTACTCTGGGGGTCTTTAACAAAATTTGGTTTAGAATCCAGAGTTTCCCTTTAAATGTATGTACCTGTATGTATGTATGTATATCTTTATTTATAAAGCGCTACTTATGTACGCAGCGCTGTACAGTAGAATACATTAATACAAACAGGTAAATAATGGATAAATACAAAGTACAACAATAAATACAAATAAATCCAAGGTACAGTTGCAATAAGAGTCAGAAACAAGATGAACGAGGTCCCTGCCCTGTAGAGCTTACAATCTATATGGGAGGGGTAACTAACAGACACAAATGGGCAAATGTAAGTGCTGTAGGTCACAGTGGGTGACACTACAATATAAGTGCTAGTTCCCAGATCAGGTGCTGGGTGAGTGCTCCAAAAGGTAGTCTTTAAGTTTAGATTTAAAAAGACTGAGAGAGGATTCTCTCCGGAGGAAATCGGGGAGGGCATTCGAAATGTAAGGGGCAGCAAGGCAGAAAGGTGAACCCCTATAGGTGAACCCCTATAGTACAAATTACACTTTAGTATGGTACAAAATTATATCCCCAGGGACTGAAATACCTGTATATACTGAATGCAGCCTTATCCACATATCTCCCATTGTTGACTATATCCCTTAGTACCCAAATTTGTAACATTATTATAGGCCATTAAAGAAAATTTAAAATATAGATTGCAAACATCAACATTTTAAACTATAAACAAATATAATTTAACAACAAATTGCTTTTTGTTTACATACATCTAAATAAAATTCAGGTGACTACTATGTGCTATTTAAAATGTTAAGTACAACTGAAAAAAAATCCAAATGCAGCTTTGCCATGAATTATTTTTCAAATACCAAACTTTATAAAGAAAGCTAGAAGTCAGCAGCAAATTTTATTACTGCACACTTTTCTATTACGTATATCTTAGTCAGTATTTGCTGTGGTCATCAAGTTGTGTTGCTAAAAAGCAGAAGGACAGGTCAGGCACACACAAGTACATCTCTCAACTCACTATGAAATAGATTATGTCTTGGTCTCTAAGGATAGCAAGATTCTGCATGGAAGCACAGAACTATATCTATGTCAGATCTTCAGAAAAACGATGTGCTATATATATGGATGCAACTTTGCTGCGTAAAGACTTTTTCTGATTAAAACAAATACTAATAATGTTCCAGAATATATTGCTGAAATTGTAGCTGAATAAATAACAAAGGAGAGCAATGGATTCCTGGTGTTAAATTAGTGCTGATCAAAAAATATGTATTAACAAAGAAATAGCATTCACTTTGTAGGGCTCATTTACTTCCGCAAGTGGAGTAAGCAAAGTGCAATATCGAGTGCAATTGGCTTGTTTTTTTCTTACAATGCACCTTTAACCCCAGAATTCTGGCATCATTGTGGATGCAAACAGATGAATTTTTCTTATGTAATTGTGTTTGCTTAACACAAATGCACCTGATTTGGAAAATGGACACAATTGCACATGTAGTTGCAAATTGGGAGCAATTGTGCCAAATATATTTCAAGTCTGCCTGCAGTCATTTCCAGTGTTTACTGACATCAATTTGTGGTGTATGGCTTGCAAGAATGAGTGTGTCCTTTCTTTCGGAGCAAATGAACTGCGCTGATTGATCTAGGGCGCTGGCAGGACCCTGAAGCTACCACCTGGTCCAGAGATGGTGGTAGCTTCAGGGTTCCCCTGGTCAATGGGGCAGCAAACCTGAATAGCAACAGAAGGAAGAAAGGACTGACTATTTATTCATGTCACTACCATGGTCTGCAGCTCTATGTCTGGTTTTAACCAAGGCCTGCAATAGTAAACAAGATTCTAATAGATGGTGTGCACTAAATTAACAGTTGCTGACTATTGAAAACATAACAGAAGCCCTATGTCATAATACTTACTGTATTTTAAAAAATGGGTTTTACACATGCATTTCTGTAGTGTTTTTGGTCTGGGAGGCCACAGAAAGAAGAAAGATTGGCTGATACATGGACCAGGGTATATGCGTTGATTACAGGACCACCATTAGGGGAAAGGAAAGCCCTGGAGCTATAAGTGCAGGGGCTGCATGATGAGGGATCGGAATAACCAGCAGCCAGATTACACTGGTTTATGTTTAGAGATTGGCAGAATCAGGTGCAACTGTGCTCAGGGCCAGATTTCTGATTGGGGCACCCTGAGGCCACCCCCTATTGCCGGCTACCCGCCCACCTCGACCACGCATGTGCACATCCTTACCCCCCTGCACAACTCATACGGAGCATTGGGGAGAGGACGCGCTAAAGTTTCTGTGCGTCCTCTCCCCATTGCTCCACATGTGGGAAAAATTTTACGGTGTGGCAGGGCCCGCCACTCTAGGCCCTGGCCTTTGTGGCCTGGCCACAAATCCAGGCCTGACTGTGATTAGGTGAGAAGGAAAGAGTTAAGGCAAGAGAAAGCTGGCCTGGGGGGCGGAGAAAGAGAGGGATTTGATGTCAGAAGGAGGTATCTTCTGAGGAGGTAGAAACATCCCACCCACCCTCCCCCTTTCTGCATATTTTGCAAAATGTCAGAAGTTTCACTTTTTTGTTTTCATATTATCTATTAATAACTGAATGTGGATGTTTTCCTGAATGCATTGTTATATTGTGCTTTCTGTATCCTTATACAATATAAACTTGAGAGTCAGCATTGTATTTACTTCATGTTAACTACGATTGCTTGATCCAGGGAATGTTTCAGATCGCCAAGGGGGTCAAGAAGGAATTTTTTTCCCTCTTGAGGCATAATTGGCACTAGCTTCAGGTTGTTTTTTTTTGCCTTCCTCTGGATCAAAACAGTGGGTATATGATAATATATTTTAAGTTTTATTTGTCACAGCAGCAGTAGGACCTTGCCAGAGTACTGCACAGGTAATTTTAGCAGAGGGAGAAAGGAGGTTCTCTCCTGTGGCTGCACAGTTGATTGATAGATACAGACGCTACTACTGCTTGTGCTAGGTGACAGCCTGCTTGGATTTCCTATTATCGAGACACTGCAGATCCAGGACCAGCAGCAGGGTTGGTAATGCAGCTCCTGCTGGTAGCAGAGTTTGGGGCCATCCTCTCTGTAGGTAGAGGCAGTCTAATACTCGTTCAAGTCTTCAGCGAGGAATGGCAGAGCATAGTAACGACCTCTTATGGAATTATGACTTTAGAATATTGCCTTGGGTTAAGCTTGCAAGGTCCTATTTATTTGATAAAATGTGAAGAAATGCTGTGGCTATTTTCTCCTCATCTGTCTTCTGGTGTTTCATTAAGGTATGCAACAAGGGGGTTCAGTGGGGTGCCTCAAGGCGAAGGGTCAATTGAGGAGTCCCCTTGTCATGGGATACAGTTATGTCAGAGTGGAATGGAAAATCTTCTTCAGAATGGATGCCCAGCCACATTGTAAAAGTTACACAGACTGCATAAGTTATGTATAAAGTTATGTTAAAACTTACACAATTTGTGTAACTTACACAAATACTGCCTAGAAACTTACATAACTTGTGTATCAAACAAAAGACAATGCAGAGAAGCTTTCAGGGGCTAACTCCACTGATCACCAATGAATTAAAAAACTCAATGTAAATTCCACTTTCCCCCAAAAAACTGACTTATAAGCACATAATTATTAATTTTAACTATTTATATGAACTGCTTATTAGAGAGTAACATCAGCCGTTTATATTGGGAGCTATTTACAGAATTATATGAGCATCTCCTATATGAACTTTCCAGTAGGGGAATGATTGGTTAATGGGCCCCACAGCAACATCATTGGGCTCCTGCGCTTACACAATTTACGCAACTTGTATAAATGCTTACCTTACTTTCAAAGAAACTCTACTGACCCTCAATTAAAAGTCTGACTCATTAGTACATTTATTATTTTTACTATCTTTACTATTTTTATGAACTACTGCTGCCTAGTTATTGCTGATAAAACAGGTTTAAATAATGTAAAAATGTAAATGCCTATACAACGCTGGATTCTGCACTATCCCAATAAAGGAGGACCCCCACAACTCAATGGGAAGGGTACAGTCCTGCACTCATCTAATTCATTGCTTACAAAGAAAATATACAGCAAACGGAGCAGTTGTCAAAATACTCTGGTAATAGAGACTTATGATATACTGAACATGTTGGGAATAAGGTGTACCTCCCCTTTAAAGGGGAAATAAACCCCCCTTTTAAACATACAGACAAAACAACAACAAGATAGTAGGAGTTGCAGGGGGCTAACGAAACAGTAGTAAATTAGGGTAAAGGGAGGGGGATTGTACTGAAGCTACTACTTTGGTCCTTGCAAGGTAAATAAGTAGACCAGTGTCTACTTATTTACCCTGCAAGGACCAAAGTAGTGGCTTCAGTTGCCTTGTTTGCCGTGTTTAGCTCAAGAAAAAAACCCAAAAAGCATAGAATGTTTGTGATAAAAACAACAGACCAAAAATATGTTCAGCACAAATCCTAAGGATAAATCCCTGTCTGCACAGTGGGTTCTTTCCTTATCCTATGCCACTGCATAAGTAACAATGCAAATAGGTTTGTGTGCCACTGCAGCCATTTTGCAGCAAGGTCATTTCACCTGCAGATGGTTTTTGCATTATTGCAACTTAACACATTGCATCCAGAATTGCACAGTGTACACCGCACTCTAGGGTTGCATCTTCCTGCCCAGTTTACCAAATGACTGAAATTAGGCAGGGCTATCTTAGATTGACAGTGCTGATTGCTCATCATTGACCACGCCTAAGTCGTCATCCACCTCGGCCCCATGATGTCACCATCTCACCGCCCGCCCAGGTTTCCCACAGTCAGAAGGTGGAAACCCTACTGCACTCACACTTGTAAGTTAACCCTACTATGTTTAACCTCTTACCTGCTGTACAATGTAAGATTTACCATCTTATCTAGGTAGGAAATGCTCTACCTTTTGTGGATCGTAAATCCTACAATGTATGGCACTTCCGGATTTGAATGCAGATCACCAGCTTTTAAAGCTGGTGATCTGCATCCTTCCTTATCTGAACCACTAGGCAACAAACACAAGAGGTCTAAATAATCACTTCTGGGAGCCAATGGCAACAGTAGGCATAATTTGATGATACACCTGCTGTTCAACCACCTAGCCATGTCCCTTCCACATGTGCCCCTTTACTGCCTGCTGCACAGTCCGCAATGGGAGGCCACCCTACTGCCTCCAAGTAACCCACCAGAGCTGCTGACTTTGTGGTTTGCCTTCCTTTCTGCAAAAGGTTTGCACTACTATACACACATTCACTTTGTACACATTAATAATGTTTTCCTTTTTCCTTCCTTTTTCACTTTTATTATTTCTTTTTTGGGTGTATTATATTGCTCATAGGTGAAAAAACTCACCTTTTTTGTTATTTTCTGTATTTTTCTTGGTTATTTGGTTTCCTGTACATGCTATATACCTTGGTAAACCTATATACATTGGGCATCAAAGTACTTAGTAGGCCATTTTTCGTTTGCCAGAATGTGTAACTTTCAGAAATGTATTGTTTCCTGGGGTGAATTGGACCATTTTGTTTGAAAATGCATTTTTCTGTTTTATATGTCTTCTAGTTTTTTAAACGTTTATTTTTCACCTTGTTTTTACATTTGCTAAAAGGCATTAAGCCCTTTTCTGTTGTAGGTGCTGTTTAATGTTTTACAGGGAATCCTCTTGTGTGCTCTGGACAGATCTGATGAAGAATAAGGAGCCAGTGAGTTTATTGTATATGTTTTCCAAGACCAGACTAAATATAAAGCCAGATTCATGGATTGTTGTGTAAGATAGAGAAAAGGTAAGTCAATTGTGTCAGTAGATTACCATAGAATATTAGTGGCTCCACATGTTGCCTCATTATTTTGCAAATTCTACAGAAAGTTGCACATAATCTTATTCCATTTTGCAATGGAAATGTATACATAATGAAATCATTGTAATATAAAATAAATTATTCAAAACATATAAAGCTCTGTAACTTTGTTGCTGATCAAAGCATGGAAAATATTTTGTTAAAAAAATGACTGAAACAAATTATTACAATTCAGTGTATTAATATATATTATGGGCTCACAAAGAAAAAACACATTTGTTTGCAAGCAAGATAAAGATTTCACTTGCACACACACACACAGATTTCTGAACAACAACAACTTTGAGCAACACAGTGACTAATAACTGTATATATTGCCAGTCACTATTTTCTGAATTACTGTGTAACATGTGCCTTTTACATGATCCATTATCCACTAATCTTACCCTAACTGGCATTCAGAGTCCCCTTTCCACTGCAAGACAGCCAGAAGGTGACCATTGATGATACTGCCGTTGCTGCAGAGCAACCTGAGACCTCCAATAAGTCAACAACAGCCTGGTGAATAGATCTCTTGGGAAGAGACTCTGTGCCACAAGCTGTGCCTTTAAATATCTTGTACATGGTAATTTGTGGGGGGTATGAGATTAAGAGACTGTGCTACTATTAGGTCAGACACTGTCTATTTTCTAGTAAACTAGATAGACCCTATAAATATATTTATATTTGTAAAAAATATTTAAGGGTGAAGACACACAGAGCTACTTAGTAGCAGCTACTTTTAATGGCTACTAAACTTTAAAAAAATACCCTGTCAATACTGACAGCTGCCTCTGCTAAAACGCACAGAGACGATTATTAGTAAATTATCAGCATCATTTATTTTTGTAGCGGTTACAAGTAGATGTTACTAGTAGCTCTGTGTGTCTTTACCCTAAAGTTTGTCATTGTTATTAGATCTGTGTGTTATTGTTTTATTTCATAGAGGGACTCTCCATAGTGATACTATTGGAACCCAACAGTACAAAGTTGCCAGTTCTCTCAGACCCCTGGTGTGCCTGATTGCCAGCAGTGTATGCTGTGTGATATTGCCTTAGAAAATAGTTACAGGAAACATGAAGGGCAGATTTATTATGCTGTGTAAAATTAAAAATTTGACACACATCACTAGGCTTCGCCACAATTAAAACAGCGTAAAATCTGGTGTTCAGACAGTGAACTTCTCCATTTATTTTACACAGATTTAGAGTCAGAGACAGAGTAAAGTATGTTTGGCCTCCATAAAATAGGTATTCAAAGAAAAGACCCTGTTCTCTGATAAAGTCCAGTATATAAGCATTTTATACAGTGTCACCTCTTACTTCGTATTTGATGATAATTTCTAATGTGTAGAACATAATAGTAATTTGTATATCACATCATATAGGTAGTATTTCTAAAGCCAAATAGTTTTGGTTTGCTTCAAATCTTTTAATATTAAGAGTGGGAGCAGAGTTAGCAGTACAGTGTGTATAATCCATACAGTGCAGATCACCCAGTGTGAATCAGAGGAACAAGCCCAGTAGGGGAGTCATCAGTAGCTGAAAACAACTAACAGTTGATCACAGCATGGGCTGATAAGAGTGAGAAATGGCAGAGCACTATTTTAACCTGTGTAACAGTCCAAACCTGCACATATTGTATATTACATATGTACACATTGCTAAACAGATACATTGTGCATTTGCATCTTTTCCCAAATCTTTTCACAAAAACATGCATATCACACCAATATTTACACCAACAATACATTATATAAATTCATATTTGTGAAACCTTGGATATCAATTTTTATTTTATTTAAGTAAGCTTTATCAGAAAGGTCTATGTAAATACAGCCATAAGCACTCACAGAAACGCTGCACTGACTTCTCTGTAAAAAGATTTGTTGTGTCTGTTTTCCTCTGCCACAGACACGCAGCTTTCTGCTTTCTGCTCTCTCCTGCTCCCCCCTCCCTCAAGAATGGTAAGAACTTACTGCCCCCTTAGGAATGTGGATCTGAGCCAATCAGCAGGAAGCTGACTCAGTCTAACTAACTGAGCATGTTCACTTGGTCTGGGTGTCTATGCAGAAGTGATGCATTATGGGAATTTTCTTTACACAGCTCAGCGTTTTTTCTTCCTGTTTGGCTTCTGATCATCTGAACGGGAGAAATATGGGGAGACTTAAGGGCACTATTGAGACAACTGAAGGTATGCCTGCAGCTTGAGATTAACTCTTTATAAGCCTTTCCTTCTCCTTTAAAAGTTAATAGTGGGACTCAAGGCAACCAGAAGAGAGTTTGAGGCCAGGAAATCTATTCTTGTGAAATTCATCACCAACAGACCCTGATTTTGGAAAAAGCAACACAATCCCCAATAATTTATCTCAAAATAATTTCAAGCAAATGTAGCCTTTGTACACTAATATTTTAATTGTATTCCTTCATAAATATTTGACAGTGAGTCTTATACTAATACAGAGTTAGCATTTTCCATGAGTTGGGAATAAGTGCAACCATGAGGTGAAGAATGTAAAATATTGTTATGGATTATTGCACTACTTTCATTTAATTGATTTTTCAGTCTGTTTAGTTTGGGCAATTCTGTCCAACCTCTGTGGTACCAACTCAAACCACACCCATGTTATCACATGGGCTTTTTATACCCGCAGGTGGTAGCACGCTGCAGGGATATCACCGACTTATATGTGAAAGAAATGTATTATTGCATATTAAGACATATCCTTAATACCATATGGCTCCTTCTCCCCTGTGGGTAACACAGCAACACCCAGCATATAATTACACACCTTAGTGACCCCCAAGCAACTATTTCCAATTGCTAACAGCATCCAAGACAATCCCATCAGGTTCACTTCCCACTGGTAGTATAAGGCAGACAGCATATGGCACACACAGGCAACATAGGGCAGGCAGCGTATAACAGGCAGCGTATGGCACACACAGGCAGCATAGGGCTGGCAGCGTATGGCACACACAGGTAGGGTAGAACAGGGCAGGCACACAGACAGCATAGGGCAGGCAAAGCAGAGCACACACACAGGCAGCATAGGGTAGGGTAGCATAGTGCAGGCAGCGTATGGCACACACAGGCAGCATAGTGCAGGCAGAGTATGGCACACACAGGCAGCATAGTGCAGGCAGAGTATGGCACACACAGGCAGCATAGTCCAGGGCAGAGTATGGCACACACAGGCAGCATAGGGCAGGCAGAGTATGGCATGCACAGGCAGCATAGGACATGCAGAGTATGGCACACACAAGCAGCATAGGCAATGCAGAATATGGTACACAAAGGCAGCTTAAGCAGGCAGAGTATGGCACAAACAGGAAGGCAGAGCCTGCTGGTTTATTGCTATGGGTTACTGCTCCTGGGCAAACTTAGTGCCTTTTATTATATAACCTCCTAGATCTATCATTCTTCATAGAACTGCATTGCTATTTTTTGTTAGTTTGGTTGTTTTTTTATTTTTATGCAAGACGGAAAATAGGAACAGTTATATAAGTAACAATAAATTTTGCAGTAACTTTTTAAAAAATAATTGAAATAAATATTTGCATAAAATATAATTTCCAGTTTTTATGAAATATGGACTACATATTATATATAGTTGTCATAACAGAATAGGAGTGTTATTTAGCAATGATATCTCCTGAATTTAGTGAAAATAAATGTTCTCTTGTTGTTTTGTATATTACATAGTCAATTATGTTTATATAGTTTGATTTTCTTATAAGTGCATCACTGCTCTAGGCAGTTACTTGTTTTACGGTAGTTGTTTTATATTGGTACAAGTTCAATGACAACTGTTTAGATTAGGCGCTCACAGAGCCACAGGCAGGGTTTTAAAAACAGAAAAGCTGACTTAAGGTATACCCACACAGTGTATATATATATAAATATATATACATATATTAGTTTTTATACTCCAGAAGGGTAGCTCTTAATAAAACAATAACTCACTTGTATGCTGCTTGTATGTCATGAGATGGTGATATCAGATGTGGATGGCTAATTCATGATATTCTTCCCAAAACATATCCCCGAGAACTGCTGCTGATCATAAAATTGGTATTCTGGTGGAATTCACAAGCCTCTATATATACCATTAAAGCTTTAGTCCCATACTGCCCCAGCCAGTAACTAAGCTATATGAACAGAATAAAATGCTATGAAATACAGGCATAGGATCCATTATTTAGAAACCTCTGAATTATGGGATGGCTATCTCCATTTTAATCCAAGAATTACATTTTTTAAAATTAATTTCCTTGTTCTCTGTAATGATAAAACAATACCTTGTACTTGATCCCAACTAAGATATAATTAATCCTTATTGGAGGCAAAATAATTCTATTTGGTTAATTTAATGTTTAATTTTTTAATACACTTAAAGTATGGAGATCCACATTATGGAAAGACCCATTATTCAAAGACCCCAAGTCCCAAGCATTTTGGATAACAAGCTCTATACCTGTACATTAGGGACATATTTATTATAGTGTGTAAGCCAATATCACCGGTGATGTTGCCCATAGCAACCAATCAGCAGTTAGATTTGAACAGTTACCAACAAATATCTGATTAGTTGCTATGGTAAATAGGGATGTAGCGAACCTCAAAAAAAAAGTTCGCGAACCCATTCGCGAACTTACGCCAAAAAGTGCGCATATTCGCGAACTTTGCGAACCCCATAGACTTCAATGGGAAGGCGAACTTTAAAACCTAGAAAAGCAATTTCTGGCCAGAAAACTGATTTTAAAGTTGTTTAAAGGGTGCCACGACCTGGACAGTGGCATGCAGGAGGGGGATCAAGTGCAAAAATTTCTCTGAAAAATACTTTGTTGACACAGCGTTGCGTAAAACCGCAAAGGCAGCTGGCAGACCTAGCGGAAATACGCAGCGTTTTTTGCTATTTCGCATTATTATCACCATGGAAACGGGATTTGGTGAAAAACGCCATGTGTAGCTTGTGCGGCGTTTTTAGGCCGAGAAAAAAGCCACGAGAACCCAAATTGCGAACATACGCGAAAACTTTGCGAACTTGCGAACACCTGATGTTCGCGCAAATTAGTTCGCCGGCGAACAGTTCGCTACATCTCTAATGGTCAACATCACTGGTGATATTGGCTTACACACTATAATAAATATACCCCTAAGAGTGCATTCTTCCCCTCATTTAGTCTTTAAATCCCAGTCTTGCAATAATAAACCAGTGTTTCTAGTGCTCTTTACCCTCTGTTTATATCTGTAACTCTCTTACTGTTAAGGTCCTTTATCCCTTTAAAACGATTAGGTTACTTTATATTTATTTATGCTTCATCTTAATAATTACTTTTTCTTTCTTATATATGCCAAGAGATTAATTAAGAATATTAATTAGTTCTGCTGGCAGAATTCATTATTTGCTACAAATTCTTTAGCATATCTTCAGTATGCACAATCTACTATTTTTCCCACTCTGATTAAGGGAACAGATGTTTTATATTTTGTTTCTGGTTATATGAAATCTAGTTAAGCATTCAGTATTTTGGCTGATCTACTGTAAGTCGGATTCATTTGTTTTATATTTTTTCTGTATGGCGTCTGTTGTTTTGTATAAGTGAAACCCTAGCACATAGCACTGAGTGCACCTAATAATAGTCCTTTGTATGGTAAATCTGATCATATAGTGGAAGACAGCAACTCATCTAAATTGTGTTTAGAGAAAATATATAGTTTTGCATACATTTGTACATTTATTCTTATCTGATTCACTCACATGCTGAACTCTATCCCCCATATGTAATTAAAGGCACTAAGTTTGCCCAGGAGCAGTAACCAATAGCAACCAATAATATGATTGCTTTTAAACAGGTGACCAGTAAATGCTTTCTGCTGATTGGGTTATGGGTTACGGCTCCTGGGCAAACTTAGTGCCTTTTATTACGTAACCCCCTTAATATCTTGGCAAAAATAATGGGCAAGCTATATCTAACCTAGTATCCTACAAAAAATTTGGTCAGATATTCATGATACAAGCATAGCCTGCTTCCAACATTGGCCAACCGGTTAAATCTGGTGAAATTCTAATTCATGTCATTTGTAGTGATGAGTGAATCAGTTTAATTTCTCTTTCCTGAAAAATTTGGGAAACCATGGAATAATTTGCAAACCGCTGAAAAATTCACAAAACATTGTCAGCCGGTGTTTTTTTGCTGCTTTTTTTCCATGCAAAAATGCATTGAAGTCGAGGGGCGTTTTTTTTTTTTTTTTTTTGGTTTACACGAAATACATTGTAGTCAATAGGCATTCTTTTGTGGGTTTTTTCCCCCAGAAAATACATTAAAGTCAATGGGGATTTTTTTTCACTGCTGGGTTTTTATCATGTAAAATACATTAGTCAATGGGCATTTTTTTTCTGCACATTTTACTTGTGTCATTATTAGCCAATGAAAAAACTCACAATTTCACAGCAAATCTATGCCAGCTGAAACATTTTGCCCATCACTTGTAGTCTGTCCTGTTCTTCATTTTCATCATTTTGGTGCAACCACATATCAACTGAACTGATTTTGTGCTGAAAATAACACCAAAAAAAATAAAAAATCTGTGCGAGTTTTTACCATAATCTTAAGTACTTTAAATTTATTTTGATGAGTAAATAGTTATCATTTACATATAATTATTTCTGTTATGAAAAGAAAAAGGTATAGTTTTAAAATTTCCAACAGACATTGATAATATACTGATAATAAATAATAACAATAATTGCTAATACATTTAATAAATAACGTGGCCATTCCACCATACTTCCAGCAACATATACCACCAAATCCTACTTAATGCTTAGCTTCTACGAGTAACTAGAAGCACAAATAAACATTTTTCCTTACACTGCACCCCAGTTTAGGCACCACTGTCCTGTAGCTTCCAGATATAAAGTATATAGCCTGTAACAAAATCTGATCATTTCTGTTCTATTTATGTGGGAATTAAACCACCCTCTATTATTCTATAACAAATGATGGATAGAAATCATGTGTAAGTTAAAACTGTTTTGTTTCTCATTAGATAACATAAATTGTGAGGATATTATAAAAGCAAACAAAAGGAATTCTGGGAATGAATTCCAAACTCCTAAAAAAAATTCCATTTACATGGGTTTATCCTATAGGCTAAAAGCTCACCCACTGGGTTTAAAGCTGAAGCCAGGATAATAGCTGATCAGATTCCCAACTACAGACCAGTTTCGCCTTTCTTAATGATTTGTTTGTGAAACCACATGGTGACTCTACCTAAGCTGATCAGAAAACCCTGCACTACACCAATGAGCCTCAAGAAAGGCGAAACCGGTCTGTAGTTGGGAATCTGATCAGCTATTATCCTGGCTTCTGCTTTAAACCCAGTGGGTGAGCTTTTAGCCTATAGGATAAACTCATGTAAATCAGATTTTTTGTAGGAGTTTGGAATTCATTCCCAGAATTCCTTTTGTTTGCTTTTATCTGTATGAGGCAGTCCTTTTGTTTGCTTTTATCTGTATGAGGCAGTCTTCTCAACCTTAATGATTTGAGGATATTATAGAAGCACATGTTGTCAGAGCCTCTTTTTTTTTTAAGTTCATTCTCACTAAAATGCCAATTGCCAAGGCAAAATTGTCAAGTATAAAAAAAATTTCAGCACATGACAAACAAAATGTCAAGGACATTAAGAACTGGTTTTTGATACTGAAAACATTTATAAGTGCAGCATTTGTTTTGAGGAAGGATGGGTGATTCAGAATGAATCTCCATTTTCAAGGCAGTTTATACAGTATTGCTTGAAACATGCATTCTTTAAGGTGTTTTTTTTTTTTTTTTATTACTTGTACCCAGCAATTTTGAGATTAGTGTTATTTATTCTGTATGTCAGCATAGCAGTTACATTCAAAGCATGCATGTCACCTATCTTTTCTTTTTAAATCAGTAAACACAATAATAAAAATGCCTTCACATAGTAACAGTAATAGTAATTATTTAGTGGCATTAAGTAGTCGGGTATATGATTGCATTGTTATTTCTGTACATGCCAACTGATAACATTCTAAATGTGCCTACTGGCTACAACATGTTTTATAATTGATACTCCTACCTGTATTTTGGTTTTTATAGAATGTGAAATTTAATAGTATCTTATGAAAAAGCAACTACTGCTCTCTCATGGTATTTTACTGATATTCTACTTCAGGTTCAGACAATTAATTTACCCATTTATTTCATAACCTGATGTTAGAAAGCATCTAAATTTTGAAGAGATTTGACCAAGCAATGCCACCAGTAGATAACAGAATATAAATGATGTAATTTATTAAAGGAACTCTGCATTGCATTGCATGACCTGCAAAGCTAACATTTTGACTGTTATATTAGTCTTTCTCCAACACGGAGTAGCTACAATATCCCTGTCAAAATATGCAATACAGGTATGGGACCTGTTAGATAAAATTTGCGGGACCTGCGGGTTTCCAGATAAGGGATCTTTCTGTAATTTGTATCTTTATACCTTGCAAAATCATTTAAACATTAAACCAAATGGGATAATTTTGCCTCCGATAAAGATTAATTATATCCTAGTTGGTATCAAGTGTAAGGTACCATTTTATTACAGAGAAAAAGAAAATCATTTTTAAAAAATATAATTATTTTCTTATAATGGAGTCTATGGGAGATGGCTTTTCCGCAATCAGAACTTTCTGGAACAGGTTTCTGGATAATGGATCCCATATCTGTATCAAAAAGCTTCTGTACCAGTTTAGACATAGGGGGCATTTATCAATGTTTGGATTTTCGTGGTCTTAGAGTTTTTTGAAACCATGTCAAAACTCATTTCCACGAATATCTAGTCATTTCTCAAAAGATCTGAATTGAAAAAGCATGAATAAGAAAGGACGCTGAAAAAAGCAAAAAACAGGACTTTTTCATAATGAGAGCATAAAAAAAACAAATAAACCATGACGCAAAGAAAGATCATCCAGTTGTAAAAGGGACATCTGCCATTGATTTCCCAACAGCTTTTAGATGGCTTATTTCTTTCTTTCAGATTTGTCACTGTTTTGTCACATAATAAATCGTGAAAATATCATGGGTTTTTTCCACAACAAAATCGGATTTAAGCACACAATATACAAATTATGGGGAAAAAAAATCAACCACTAGTAAATGACCCCCTTAATTTCTGAGTTTGTGCATACAGGGAAGGTTATATCTTATATTGTTATTTTTAAAGTACTTCATTTTGCACTGGGTCTGAACTGCAGACCTAAACATGAACATTGGAAAAATTAGTGAATTAAATGGGATATAAATTTTCACCACACAGGCTTTGCGTATTCCTAATAAAGATACCTAGTAAAGAATATTGGCTGTAATAAACTGTAATGTAAAATTACTGTAATAATGGCATAATGTCTTTTCCTCAGGTTTCTGCTGTGCCTGAAAATAATTTAATTTACTTTTTCGCTCTATGCACCTAGCGTTTCTCTGCCTGCTCCTGTGTATTTATACATCATGCCACTCTAATTTCCCAGACTATAGCCCTGTCACGGGGAGTTGTTACTGGTAAACTTCAAATGATTTTCGGTCTCTAATAACTGTGACTCTAGCACAGTTACTTATGTGATTTCAGACTACTGCAAGTTAACCTGACCTTGCAAGAAATGCATTCATGTAATGCACATTAGATCTAATGATATGCAAATGGCACTAATTAAATTAAACTTTATCATTAACTCTTTTATTTACAGAACTTCATTACGCTAATGGAGCAGAAGAACATCATGTTAACTAAGTCAGCACTTAACTTGGAATTGTAACTAGTAAGATGTTCAGTAACTTAAAAAAGTATTAGAAAGAAAGATTTGTTTCTGTAATGTTATTGTCTTTTTGGATTTAACACAAATTTGTATATGATTAGATGGTGTAGACAAAAATGGTCACTTACCTTCTGTAGGCTATAACCGCAAAAGACAATAGGGACATAAGGGCATATTTATTATAGTGTGTAAGGCAACATCATCTGTGATGTTACCCATAGCAACCAATAAGATCTTTGCTTTTGTTTTCTAACTTGTAGGTGACAGTTAAATTCTAATTGCTGATTGGTTGCTATGGGCAACATCCTCAGTGATGTTGACTTGCACACAGTTATAAATATGCCCCTATACGTATAATAAATGTGCAGGTATAGGATGTATTATCTGGAATGCTTGGGACCTGGGGTTTTCGAAATAAGGGATCTTTCCATCATTTTGATTTCTATACCTTTAGTCTGCTAAAAATCATTTAAACATTAAATAAAATATGATTGTTTTGCCTCCAATATGGATTCATACAGCATAGTTAGGGACAAGTAAAGGGTTCTGTTTCATTATTACAGTGAGAAGGAAATCATTTTCAATACTTTTATACTAATGCTTATATGGACTTTGTCAGAGAAGTCCTTCCTTCCAAAACTTTTTGAATAAAAGGTTTCCGAGCAAGAGATCTCGTACCTGTATTGGCATGTTGTCATAGTTAATACAAAGTATATAGTTTGCTTAAAGTATATTAA
Source organism: Xenopus tropicalis (assembly GCF_000004195.4). NCBI lineage: Eukaryota > Metazoa > Chordata > Amphibia > Anura > Pipidae > Xenopus > Xenopus tropicalis. The sequence goes on along the minus strand of NC_030679.2, from coordinate 60,321,298 downwards.
AGAGAATTCTAACAGGAAAATAACAACAAAGGGGTCCTGCAGTGGTCTACATTGTAGGAAGCAGGCTTGCAATAGATTATGATGTAAAGTGAGTGCCAACAGTTCAAGGCTCTTTGATTCCATAGTTTCCACTGAAAGATTACAGAGATCTGAATGCCTTATGCACCACTGCTCTAAGGACTTAATGAACTGCAGAGGCACAACATGAAACTAGTCAAAATTTGACACAATTGAAAAACAAAATAACCATTGAAATGAAAGCAAAAGGTTTAACAAAAGATACATATCAAACAGAAACCTGAGTTGTCATCATATTGTAATTGCTAAACAGAAATTGAGATGCTTTAGGCAAATAAAACTTATGGTACAAAATCATCTAATATGTTCCAATGAGCAACAGGGAAAATAAATGTTAGATTCAAGGGGGTGGTTGTTTGCAATTGCCTAAGGATTTCATTTGGGCACTTGCTTTAGTCATTGCATAGGAGTAATAAAATTAATATTGTTTTGTGAAGTAAATCTATAATATGGAGGATTCTCATAATGGGTAATACCCCAGTGTCCAAGAAATGCCTTGTTTATTTGTTCTCAAACCTATACCAGTCACCAGTCCTCTGATTTTACCCATTTAATTTGTTTGTAGTAGCCTTTGACTGTTATTTTGTCTCTTATTATAATATATATTATATATATAATGAATGTCTGAATTAAAGGGCCATATGAATGGCAACTACAACTAAATCTGATGTCTTGGGGTGTAGTTAATTATAAACCCTGCTGCAACACTTCTTTTACCACTCTGTCAGATCCATCTAAAGTATGTTTCAAAATGATATAAAAGACAGTCCATACTTTTTACATGGGATCATACACTTCTAATATGTGGCCCCATGTTAGTGCAACAACTGTTTGTATAGTAAAACAACAATGTTGCTGTTTTGTTCTAACCTTAATGCTTTGTAAAGCCCAAGATATTCAGTATGAGTATGACAATAGTGCATAAATTTGTTGGTTGTACACCAAAGAAAAATGGAACAACTGATCTCTTGCTTTATCTGCTGTAGTATGTGCAGTAAGTTTTGTGTGTAGTACGTTTTGAGTGAAATTAAGTACTTTAATGAACGCAAAGTAAATCCCTGATTGGGAGCCAGTCTGTGATACCAATCCTTAAATAAAAAAATGTGCTTACAGCCCCATATTGGTCTATATAGAAGTGTTCTTATGCTTAAGAAGCATATGATATGTGAATTATTTTCCTAATATCAACGACGAAACTCCAGCAGCTGAAGCATGGGCAGCCAGTGTACTGTACACAGGGTTATTTTCAAGCTGGCCAGACATTAATACCAATGTATATTATGGATATGTCATCCAGATTTTTAGTCTGCACTGCATATTATTCAGATTAAAGACCTTTCCTATATTTGTTTATGTTTCTCTGTTTACAGTTTTACTTATTATAAAGCAAACACTGATTAATAATCCCTTTTTTAGCATTTTGTTCTGTGTTTACTTTCTGTAATAGAAAATGCAGAATTTAATTAAGCTTTGGATGCATCATTGTTATTCAATACATTTCTCAGCCTTGTGCTTTTAAGATTGATTGCACAACTGCATATAACCTAATGTCAACATCATTATATTCAATGGGTCACAGCAGACTAAGGCTGTATGCATTAACCACTGGAATGCTTTACATTAACCGTTAAATGAAGTTGACCAATTAATTTTCACATTGATTCAACTACATTTCCTTTTAAGAATACATAATCTTAGAGACTTGAACTTTTCTTCACATAAATTTGTAATTTAGACTATATAAATAAATAAGAGGAAACTGTATTATTCATAATGTAAACTTCCTTAAATGCAGTACCAACTGCATATAAACTAATGCTCCATTTAATTCCACTGAATGCCATATATCCCTGTTCTATAATATAGTCAGAATGCAATGTATAAAAAAGGCTCTTTTTATTCTTAACCAGAGGAGGAGGAGTTAAAATGTTTTGTACATTAACAAAATTGGAAATACACTATTTTTCAACTTTACTAAGTATTTTTATTAATTGACTTTTCTAAAAAAAAATTTAAAATTCTTTCATATGTATCCATTGTTGGGATTAAGATTAAGTCATAACTGCACCAGATTTTTCATAGAAGGATATTAATTTCACGAGTGACAACATTCTTTTCCTTGTAAAGGTCCCTTTTCCTAAATTCATCTTTCCATTTTTTTAATTGTGTGGGGAATTTGCTGTATTGTACTTATTTGATTCAATAAAGGAGCACTGAATCCAAGGTATCAGCCACACATTTGAGGTGCAGCCACATGGTGTTCTTTTATTAACCCCAGATAGTGCTGTTTTCCAAAAATTACCCCTTTGGATCAGTGGAAAACTACACAAACACAAGTAAAGAAAGCAGTGGCCAATGCTAATTACCAATGCTAGGCCAAGCCAGACTGGCACCCTAGGCAAGCCAGCCAGCCACCTTACCCCCTGACACCATTCTTGTTTATTTTAATGTGCTTGCGTGCCCTCATTTTTTGCATCGCATAAACAAACAAGCACTGTCACAGGTACTTGCCTAAAGCCCCCCACATCAATGTTGAACCCTGGGCACGTGCTTCCCCAGCCTACCACTAGTTCCATCCATATTCATCAGTGCAGGACACTTCTGCCAATACCTGTTAAATGTATATTAATTTAACAAATACAGTTGGTACCAATCCCCAGGGGTCCCTACAAGGGAACATTTTTCCAAGAAAATTAATATGTTAATTAATTTTTATGAACCAATAATATACTAATTGTACTGTTGCAACAGAAATAAGGTTCAGAAGTAGTTACTCATGATAAAGAGACAAAAGCATACATGTAAAGGTACACTTGGAGAATGCTGTTGAGCTAGCCTGTTTTTTCTTTCCTAAATATTTAATTTGGATACATTCTCTATGGTTTATGCTCACCCAAAGTTCTGCTGCCAAGTGCATCGTTCAGAGCAATTGTTTTACGATTCTTTACCAGCTTCCGTTAAATCGCTGAATTTCACGCTTGTTCTGATCTCTAAGCAGATCTAATCCTCCTAACATGTCAGGCTAGGAAAAACACATTTTATTACTATATTTCTGTCAGGTTTGAAGAGATGGTTTGCAGCAACAGGGGGCAACTAATAACGCATAAAACCTTATGCAATAATGCCATTTAGTTCCACCTATATGAAAGTAGTAGCAGGCCTTATTTAAAAAAAATCATCCTATCTCAAGATTCAGTTCTTGATGTAATTTTTGTTTGTTTTGAAGAAGCAGTGCAGTTTAACCCTCATATCTGCTCATACCTGATAAATCCCCATCTTCCATTCCATTATCAACTGTCCTCCCTCACATTTTTATCAGTCTCTGCATCTCTCTCTACATTTCCTTAGCCTCTGCACCAGTTCCTCCTCATCTGCCCACCCACCCATAAATACTTACCAATAACCTTTTCCATCACCATTTATAGCTTTCCGAGTATCATTCATTCACCAAATACATCAATTATAACAGCTACCACACCAAAAGCATCAGTATCTACACATTTTTATCATTTGTCTCTTTTTCTTACAGCTACATGCACTGTGTTCTCTCTCACTCTCCACTAAATGCATAATTTTCTTGAAGGCGAAGGAAAGTTAAAAACTAATAAAGTAAGCTTTATCAGAAAGATCTATGTAAATACAGCCATAAGCACTCACAGAAAAGCTGCACTCTATCAAAAGAAACACAGGATTTCTTGTCTCCTTTTTTAGAAACATGTTCTTCAGTATCAGACTTCCTCTCTCAGAAAAAATCCTTCATTCCTGGGACCAGAGTCTGCACAGCTCTCTCCTGCTCCCCCTTCCCATAAGAATTCATAAGAACTCACTTTCCCACTCCCATAAGAATGTGTGATCTAAGCTAGAGCTGCAGCAGGAAGCTACCAAGACCATGCTAAAATGGCAGCTGCTATATTAAACAAATGAAGAAAGCTTCTAGGGCGCTTTACTCAGATATGGGAATGCTTTCTGCAGAATAAATATAGAGTTTTAGGTGGCACTAATGAGGCGAATCTATTGGCAATAAAATGCCAAAAAGACTTTCCTTCTCCTTTAACGTTATTATATATGGTACATTCCAGCAAACCATACCTAAAATCAGACATTTTCTGTTGTAGAAAAGAATCTAATTTTTATTTTGCTATTCACCATCTGGCATTCTGTTTTATGTTTCATTCTTTTCAAAGTAGTTGCATCTTATAAATCACCATCTACACTTCCAGTTTATGTGTCCAGTTAATCCTGGCCTCCTTTTCACTTTGCCCACTACCCAACTGCTCATCCCTTTACTATATTCACATTATACTAACAGCATTGCTTTTCAGATCCAAGTCATTATTTGATAGTTTCAACTCTGTAGTTGCTTGCAATTATTTAATATTTTGTGTTCACTTTCTTTTACTTGTATCCTTTCTACAGCATGTATACCCAGGAGGAAATTATATCAATAAAACAAGAGCTAGTTCATGGTATCCTTCTGTCTTTTAGGGATTCATTAATGACCTGTAGGATCTATTATTATAACTGCACTATGCCAGCAAAACCTAACTGCTTAGTAGTAATGAGCAAATTTTTTTGGCAGGTATGGATTCGCAGTGAATTTCCGCATTCCTTCATTGGGAAGAAAAAAAAAAAAAGACACGGAGAACAAAAAAGTCACGCAACAAACGCGTTTGCACAAATTTTCTTGTCGTTTTCCCTAATTTTACAGGGAAGCAAAACGGGACAGATTTGCTCATCACTACTGCTTAGTGGTTACTATGGATCACTGAAGTAGAATAATAATTCTCCATGTATAAACAATTTATACAATAGGAGTACCCGTAGTACAATATTTAGTAAAAGTCATACCCATCATTGCCGACATAGAAAATGCTATATAATACAATTACATTAACAAATTCATGCTTCCTTCTTTACCACAGTTTGGGGAAGGCTTGTTCTTGTTTCAGCAGAATGATAACCCACTGCACAGTACGGTTGTACAGAATGCGTTTGCAGAGATGGGTAGGAAGAACTTGATTGGCCTGCACAGAGCCATGATCTCAACCCAACTGAACACCATTAGCATTGAAATGCCCATGCAAGCCAGATTCAATATCCCAGCATCATTGCCATCCATTGCCTTACTTCTAAAATAGAAACAAATCCCCCAACAAAGTTACAACATCTAGGGGGACATTTATTAATGTAGAAACGCTCCGAGCGTATTTTCTGTGACAATTTCGTACCTTGTGCGACAATTTCATACCTTGCAACAAAATTTGTGCAACAAAATCGTATTGTCGCACTGAGTATGAACGTTTCGGATTCATTCAAGCTTCGTTATCGTGACTTTCCTTGGGCCAGGTTGGAGCTGCAGAGTGCCATTGATTCCTACGGCAGGCTTCCAAAATCATGCACAGAATGATCAAAATCAGAAAGGTTTTCCCACTGTTTACAATCTTACAATTTTGGGACTTTCGGAGCGCCAATATTATATTATCGGGACTATTCCAATTTTTTCGTAAGCATTTTTGTGATATTTGTGATCATCAGAAATTAACGTATCCAATCCGAATTTTACCCATTTCGGGATTTGTAGTTTTGGGATTCGTAGTCCTAGTTGTAACTTTCCCACAAGAGTAGAGGGAAAAGGATTTAGCAGCAAACAGAGGACCAATTTCATATTAACACCCTATGTTTTGGAATGAGATGTTGGACATCCAAATAAAATAATTACTCTGGAAGCTTTAGATAACTATTATTTGCATTATATGCATTTTATATTTTACAGTGAATTGTGTGCATGTTCCTTTAAATGCTACATGAAAAGGAAAGCAGTCCTGGAGAAGTAGTTGAGATTTATTGAGCTCTGGAGACACTAAAAGATAACAGTTAAATACTGCAGAGTTGGTTTGAGATAAGCAACAGCTGCAGTTGGAAGATCTGAAGTGGAAAGTAGCTACTCCCTGAATTGAAACAGGATAATCAATCAGCAGCAGAAGTTTGGTCACAAAATTCCTCAATGAGAGATCGAGTTCTGATTTAATGTGGTAAAAGCAATAATATAACCATGGCTGTTTCTGTGCAATAGTGGAAATATATACATTAAATCTTTTAGAATGTAGAATTTTTTGACTAGTTTTGTGCAGGTTATCCTTAAAGACTATTTAGCAGTCCTCGAAACTGATGACATTTCTTTTAATTTATTCATACTTCTCTGAAGACAATTCCCATATTAAATGTTTGCTTTTCAATCAATGTGTCTTAATATGTGCGGTACTATAGAAATCAGATTTTTTTTAATGTCATATGGTTACCTCACATGAACAGTTACTTCTGGTTAGCAACAACTCATAAGTACTATAAAGTATATGTGTTTTCATTGTGTTATGGTATTTTCCTCCCTTTGTCAGTGCATGTTGTTCAGAGCCATTTTAATAAATGAGCAAAAGGGGCATTTGCCCACGGCCCACCAGGATAGTTGGCCCATTAGCACACCTTTTATCTGGGATAACTTTTTGGCAGAAGCATTCTGCACGAATGGCAGACCCCTCATTTTAATCAACCAAAAGAGCTCTACAGTATGGTTAATTTAATTTCTTTGCCTTTTTTGTGGAATCTCCATTCCACTCATATTTCTGCCCTTGGGCTGTTGGTCCAAGGCAGTTCAACTTAAATCCAAAGGAAGCGAGCTCTCAGTAGTATGGAATTCTCAGCTTCATACACATTTCTGCCCTTGAGCTGTTGGTCCAAGGCAGTTCAACTTAAATCCAAAGGAAGCCAGCTCTCAGTAGTATGGAATCCTCAGCTTCATACACACCGACCAGGAAGTGCTTAAAAAGAGAAAGACAGTACACCAGGGACCCTTACCTGATACATTATACTCACATTCCCTGCTAATTGGTAACAGGATTTTGAAACCTTGTAATTATACCACTGGCGATACACTATAGGAGTTTTCCCTCACGCACTCTTTTTTTTTTTTTTTCAACCTTTAAACACGTCACATAATCCTTGTTACCGTCTACAATTTATATTTATCTCTGTAATATTAATTTATTTAAAAAATATACAGTGCTGCACGTACAAGTAGTGCTATTTAGATAAATATAGTTACATACTTAATTAGGTTAAAAAAAAAAACCCTTCCATGTAACTCCCCCAGCATTTAGTTTACACTCACAAGTGCACATAGCTTTTCTTTAGCCAGTATCTATGAACAATGCATAGATATTGACATTTTTAAACCTTTTTTTCTTGCCAGCTATTCACTTTCTCTTCTCAAGTAGTTGTGCTCTTTCTCTTCTCAAGTAAGTCAGCATGTATTACTGACCTATGAGAAAACAAGTTGTGTATGTTGAAAAAAAAAATCGATAAATACACTGCTCAATGCTACATATATTATGAACAGAAAATTGCTTCCAAAGGCTACAGAGCAGACAACTGTATTTTGGGAATTGCTTTATTGCCAACTCCAATTAGAATCTGCTGACAAATATAATTTCATCTATGATATTAACAGAAATTGTTCAGTTGTTATTTTTCTGAAGATAAAACTATAGACTGCTGCTATTGGTTTTAAGACACACGTTATTTGTTTTTGATATTCACAAGCTCAGATAATGTTTCATAAGTCTAGTAACATTGTTCCAGGGGGTAATACTGGCAAAATAAAAAATTGATTTAATATCAAGGGGCTTCCTATATGTGTAAAAATCTGTGCAAAATTATACAAGCTTTAAAGAACAGCTACAAAATAAAAATGGCTTGCAAATGAAGAAATGCAAAAGGCAGCAATTCGTAAACTTAGTGCAGGCTGAACCCCCCCACCCATCCTAACTTGAACAAGACTTAATTCATCCCAGCTACACCTCACTTTTGGCTTACAGCTTATTTAGTTTACCCACTCATTTGTATCCTGTACATCAACCATGGTTACAACTGATTCAGAGATGGGCTATATAGATAATAAGACCTCAAATACCATTGGGTGAGGTATATTTATTACTTGGATGAGTCTGACACAGTAGGGACCAACCAAACATTTATAGCTTGTGGGAAAATGTATTTATAGATTGAATAAAAGCTATGTTTATTTTTATTTCCTTGGACAAAATCTGCTTTTTAATGCTACAAACTGAGGGGTTAAATAATCTGACCATTTTTTAGTTGCCAGTATAGGTCTTCAAATTTATACCTATTTGAAACTGTATTAAGGCACAGTTATTAGGTATTGCTTCATATGCAAGATGTTACTGGTGAAATCACAAGCAACATGTGTGCTAAACAGAGTATGGCCGACTACATGTAACTTCTACCCCAGGGTGCAATTTACCTCCCTGTAGGCCACCTGAGGTGAGGCAAATATACCAGTACATCCCTAAATAATGTATTCACCATGAATTTCCTTGTTGTAGATACACAGATACAGATTGCCTCTTTTCTTTTACATAGCCTTTCAAGTACATTATCATTTTTATAGACATTTAAAAGACCATTGCATAACTAAATCATTAACAATTTAACATGAATATAAATATTTTAACATCATGACATTTTTATTACAAAAAAAAGATAAACTTAGATGGCAATGATAATTATTTCTATTAACATTTTTATTGAATATTCTTTTCAAATGGATAGATATATTGGCAAACAATCTCATTCACAAAACTGTCTTCTTTCAAGAAAAACACACAATGAATTCCAGTGGCCACAAATTAAATTTTAACCTTAGAACCCTAACCCTTATTTAACAATATCTAACTGTTTAAAGTGAAGTTAACATTTATAGAAATTGGGCAAAGGGTTGGAGTTTTTACAAACTATTACCCAGTGAGGTTCACTGTGACAGGCTGTGCCCTGAACATCTGTGGTGCTACTTACTGACCTTATTGCCCTATTTGCCGCGCTGACCAGAAATAGCAATGCAGCTAGGAAGCTCAGTGCACCTCAAAAAAAGTAAATGTGGTTGGGGAGTTGCTTTCTGCAACATTTAAAAGTAAATGTCTTAGTGGACCCTTACTTTTATAAACTGATATGAATTGAAAGTGGCATTGGCGCTGAAAAATAAGCTGCATAATAAAAGTTCTTTTTATATTAAACATGAAATTGTTTTTTGTTTTTTTTTACCAATTATAAACTTAAAGATCTCTGCAGTTAAGTATTTGTTACCTGCCTGCCTCTATGCCACTGGCTCTTCCAGTGCTGGGCCTTCCATTGCAGGTGCCCAAGGCAAGCCCTTACCTTTCTGGTGCATGCATGAGATTTAGGGTAGAGTCCTGCAATGGATGGACTGCGAGAGGAGTGACATGGCTGACTGACGATTGCATCATGACATCATAATTCACTTTTCGCAATCTTCATCACTCTCCACCATTTTCTCCACTGTCTCCCGCCCACCTGACCTGCCTATTATGTGCCTGCGGCCCTTAGCTCACCTCTCTCACATTACAACTTTGCCTGCCTGTATGTGTAGCATGCCAACTAGCCCTGCCTGAGGCAGAAACAACCAGGGCAAGGGCCAGATCAAGGGAGCAAGCAAGTGGGTCGTGTGTGGGAAGCGGGAGCATGGAGGTTAAGCCACAGGTTCGGATTGCAGGTTGCATCTACAGTTGGAACTGGGTTTGCAAAAATAGACCTGTTCAGAACTTTAGGGAAAATACAAAGAGAATTTCCATAAACTGACATCTGCCCAAACACTCAAGTGTATAGTTTGACAGAATTGGCATTGGAGACAAAGGTGTTCATTGGCACCCTGGTCTTCTAATATAACATAGCAACTTAGCCTAATTTAAAATCTAATCTAAAGACAAATTGAAAATCAAACAATCTATGTCTTACGTAATTGCCAATACCAGATAGATACTCTCTATCCTATGCAGGTGAGTTTATGTAATATAGCAGAGACCGAATTTGACAGCCACACATGGTTTTGATATTTGTTATTGAATACAGCAATACTTTTAAAAAAAACTGTGAAAAAAGTTGAGAACAGACACTTGAAAAGTTTAGCTAATTTAAATACCGCTCAAATTATTTAGTACCTGAATCAAATAATTTGAGAAAACAGATGGCTCCATTATGTATGCTAAATACCATCAGCAGAATTAGAGAGGTTAAAAAATATAATTAGGAAGATGAGGTGCTTGCCTAACCACTGAGGAGCCCATCTTTACCTCTCTCCTGAACTGCAGCTATTGCTGTGCTCTTGCTGGCTCATTAATGACCAGCTTTGGTGTTGTATTAACCTTGGCATGTCCTCAAACGACTGTGCCCTTGGTGCTTGGTGATGTGTTGCTCATACAATGAGAAGCATTGCTGAATTTGTGTTTATGTCCCTACAGATACAAGCAGCAGAAAAGACTATTAACTCAATAGACAGGAAGCTTGATTACATTACATTTTGTTAAGCCACACCAAGTTGCTTTTTACCAGCATATTCCAAAAATTATTTAAACATATGTTAAAATATTAAAGCCACTCTTAAGTTGGTATAGAAAGTGATAGACAGCATAATTCATGTTAATATATATTGCATGGGAAGGTGCTACTTAGAAAGATATACAATGCTATACACAGAAAAAATCTTAAACATGAATCACAAAATGATTTTCTACACAGACTTATCCCAATTACAATGTCTCTCAAACAAATATATATTGAAGTCGTATTTTCCAATAAAGTGGAAATTTGGGAATTTGTTTTTGTCATTAAAGCCATAGAAACGATTTAGTACTGTACACTTTGCAGCGCATAAGACTATAAAATACATTTGCTTTGCTCACTCTGATTAAGGCATATCCTTTCCTTTGTCTCTCTGTATTTTTACCTGATTTAAGGACTTTATAATGTCTTCCATCCCCCTCAGCTATCTAGCAAGCTACTTAATTTGTCCTTTTATAAAATCTATTGCGTGAATAGCATGCATCACTGAGTTATAGGTAGATTTTTCTATGCTCTGCTAAGGATGATATACATTTTCAATTTATCTATCGTGACTTCTTGAAAGTGACAGCTATATTTGTTTTTGTACCATGTAAAGTGAATGATAATGACTTGACAGCAGATTTATTTTTTCCATTCCCAATTCTTATCTTTCTGTTCGGCTGTAAGAATATAAGATTATCTCATCAGCTCCTGAGAATAGTGCACTCATGTAAAACCAAGATGTTGCTACAGAGCTGAAATAGGCAGTATAAATATCTCTGACAGTAAACAGGCAGTTCCAAATGCTCACCTGTAATGCTCCTGATATTCATACTAGTAATCATATATGTAGTATCATATGTGCCTTGGATTTAAGGGGTTAACTGTTTATAGATATGCTGTCTGTAAAACTAAACCCCCACGCTTGAAAAAATACCCATGCAGTCCTTAAAACTGAACTTTACTGTCTAAATGAGATACCTTGCGCTCTGACAGATTGTGGACACAGGGTCTTCTTATTAATAACCCAATACTAAAACAATTTAACATTTCTGATACAATGAATTACCATAAGCAAAACCACTGGATTAAATATAAAAATCTCTTTCCCATTTTTAACAGTATATTAAATAAAATATTGTAGGTGCACTAACCTGTCTGCAGGCTGAAGCATAGTTGTGGAATTACTTGGAAGTGATTTTGATTAGCCTTAAGCGATCATGTCATTCAAATGTCCATGACCAGATATTCATCATCATGGTTAGGTGCCAGCAGTCTATGTTATAGGTTAATAGTTCAATACATAAAGCACTGTTTAATCCTCATATCATTATGTAAGCAGTAATAGGTAACGGACTAGAAATACTTGCTAAAAGACTTTTATGCCATGTATTAAGTTTACTATGGTGTGTCAATGATTCGAACTATTAAAAAAACATTTAAAAAATTAAAATTGACAGATTACATTTTTGTACAGATTGACAGATGGACTGTAGTCAGAGACTATCCTACAGAACAAAATAGATAACTGTCAGATGAGCTCTGGGATCAAACACAAATAATGGCCCACTAGTGCTTCAGACTGATACAAATCTAGCCTGGGGTGGAACAAGCGGACCAAGCAGTGGAGAGAGGCTTGCTAATCTTTCATAATAACAATCCTAGGTATTTAGATAGGAGCACGGTGAGATCATTTTGGACGAAGACAGGCAGCAAAGGGTCACAGGCAAATTAACAGGCAAGGGTCAAGGCAGCTGGACACCAGTAGCATCAATAACAGGCTAGGTCACAACAAAAGGAAAACAGGTGTAAAGTTAGGATTTGAGGATAAACCTCAATAACCAACAAGCTAACTGATCTGTTTGGCATCCATTTATAGGGTAGAGCGGGCATGAGTACCAATGTTAATACACACACTGTCAATACGTAGATAAGGAATTCTACTTCTATTGTCTAATACTTGAGAAGTGGTAGCTTCCTGTGGCATAATCAACCTTCAATGTACAGTATTTATAAGTGGTTTGTGTACAGAAACACATTCTGAAATTTGTGTCTGCCACTCTTATAAATCAGATTTACCATATATCTCATAACATGTCCCAATGGCATGGTCTATGTTTGGGACATCATCCAAGCTACTAATTTAGCACTAGTTCAAAGAATTATTCTTTAAAAAGGATATCGACTAGATGGGACAATAACCAATACAGCTTTGTTTTGGTGACCCAAGGAGAAGACATTTTAAATACAGGGTGGGCCATTTATATGGATACAGCTTAACATAATGGGAATCCATTCCCATTATGTTAAGCTGTATCCATATAAATGGCCCACCCTGTAGAATAAAGTAAGCTGAATCCATAAATTTTAGAACCTGTGATGAAAGCAATAAATAACAATTTTGATTTCCATCATTTGAGTACAATTATTCAATTAATCATTCTGGATTTTTTGTTTTATGTGACTTTTGGTTATAAATCAATTGCTTTAATGTCATTTTTAGAAATGCTTATGTTACACCAGGTTTAGGTCTTTTTTCTGGACCTAAGTTAGGGCTTTGTTAGTGAGCTGATTCTGGCCGTCTTTTTGCAATTTGGCAATTGATTTTTGCATTTGTGCATTTCAATATAATGCTGTTAGTAATGTTTCCTGCTATCCAAGTATATCTAGGTTAGCCACATGATACCAGATAAGCAGAAATTGGACTGTTTGCTTTTTATCACTGTTGGGTCCATTTAAAAAAAGGACCTTACTGAATCCAAAAACATTGTCCCTATATATCTCTTTATGGTTTCTTGTTGCAGCTGAATAAACTGAACAGGATCCCTCTCTATATGCTAATGTTTACATCAGCTCTATACAATAACAACAAACACACAAGTTAATCTGAATTTGTACTGAAGGAACTACAATTAATTAATGTGGGTGAAAAGTACAATTGCAAAAGAGCTGAAAGATGTAAATTAAAGTTGTTTTGGACCAGCTTTCATTCATCTTATTCATTTCCATTTGCAGTTTTCCTCTGCGTAGGGACATATTCTGAAAATACTTATTCAACTTCACCTCCTTCCTTACCCAGCTGGACAGAGGTCAAATAGTATAATCTTGGAACTAATGCCCCTCAGCCCATAAATCAGCATTATTTTGAGGTGTGGTATGTGAACAATGAGGAATCATCAACCTACATTCACCTACTTTGATTTGTGTAGTTACCGTAGATGAACCAACATGTGACAGAAAAAATGGATCCTTTGCCCTTGCCCATAATAATATGTTTAGGGATATTAAGATCCTTAACACTACTAATAAGTAATGTGGTAATCCTTATATAGTAATGAATATATTTAACTATATATATTTGTGAGCATCATAAAATTCAGTTAGACTTTATGGTTATGCTCATTTCTTTACAGTGTGACCAACAAGGATTAGAATTGAATGATAGACTTTGAGTGAAAGTCCAATAAAACAGCATGACAAAGTTGCATTTTTGTCACTTACAGAGAAACTGCCAGTTGAAGCCAAGACATATCAGTAGCTCTTACAGCCTCCCTTATTTCTGCTTTAGGCTTTTGAAAGAGTGCAAAATGTCTGCAGATGTTTGATGTATTGAAAATTCAGTTGAGTTATCTTGAAAGGACAGGCCCTTCAATCCCCAGTGATTTTCTGTATGAGTCACAGATCTAGAGTCAATGGCCTAGATTTAACAAAGAGTGCAAAGAACTAGCGGCCTTTGATAAAACTTTGTTAAAGTCATTAAATTATTGCATCTGTAGTATGTGGACGTTAAACACATTTAGAAGTAGAAAATAGTATTTTTTTTCTAGCAGTGCAATTTTCTTTGGCATTGTTTGTGTAAGCTGGTATATGTATCTGAAAGGACCAGTATATTTGAAATAGAAACAAATCTATAGTTTTCTTTATCTTCAAAATAAGTATGACTGATAAACTGAATTGTATGAGAGAGTCAGTACAAACTTCAATCACAGTGTGTGTGTGTGTGTGCGCGCAATCACATTAAAAAATGGTATAAAACCACATGAAGTATCAATAATGAATAGTCCTCAATTATTGTGTCCCGTTTTGTTCTGTATTACTTTACCTTACAGCATAAATGTGTTTTTCCTAGCTTGCCACAATTACTGGGATGACCCTCTTTTTTTAAAAGAAGTTATAATTAGTAAGTCTTAAGTCTTAAAGGACATGTAAACCTACATATACCTATAATGTATATCAGTTGGGCACATCTCTTTCACCAGCATTTGTATTGCAAATTTTCCCCCTCACACATCTTCAGTGACATTTACATCTGCAAACAGCACATGTGCGCTGTAAAGTTCATGCAATGAAGAATGCAAGCTTACACAGGCAGAACAGATAGAAGCAGACAGAGCAGAGTTTCTATGGAAACCAGCATTGCCATTGCTTCATTGGCTGATATACTGAATGGTGTGTTTGGTAACCTGAGCTGAGGAGAATGGAGCATGCCCAGTTAGCCAAGAGCCAGGAGGAGAATGGAGGAGTGATTAAGGGGATGCTGCAACCTTAATATTAACCTTTGAACAACAGGAGTGGCAGGTATTTAAAGATTTCAAAGACGTTGTTTACTAAATACATTTTGGGTGACGGGTTTACATGTCCTTTAACTATGCAATAATCATTTAAACATTATAGAAACCAAATAAGATTGTTTTGCCTCCAATATGCATTTATACAGTTTAGTTACCAAGTAGAAGGTACTGGTTTATTATAACAGAGGAAGAGGAATATGTTTTTAAAAATTAGAATTATTTTCTTAAATCAAAACTCTATGGGTGATGGCCTTCCCATAATTAAGAGATTTCTGAATAATGGGTCTCTGAATAAGAGGTCCCAAACCTGTACATGAACACTTCAATATGTATGCAAGCTTCTATGGAAGCATTTATACTTGTTTATTTTTATTTATATATTTAATGTTTTTTATTTCTTTCTAATAGTTGTTGGTTAGCACATGATGTCAGCCCCTACATATCAGTTCAAATAGACTGTAATAACATCTGAATTAACAAAATAATAAATAAGATGTATGGTTTGTGACAGTACATAGTATTTACCTAGGAATTTATGATTCAATGAAGTATTTGGAACAGTATCAACTGACCGAGCATTTCATGTACACAATCATATACAGGTATGTATATATGTTTCAAGGTATGTTATTCATAGGTATGTTGTGTGACTATATATATATATATATATATATATATATATATATATATTATATATATATATACACACAAACAGTTCATAAGCTGCACACCAAAAGTGAGAGATGCTACCTGGGTGCCAGGACAGTGTAGCAATATGTAGAGAAACGGAGAGGAACGGCACTCACAGGGAGTTTTCACATCAAGGACATCAACAAGCTTGTAGAAAAGTGAGGTTCTTTATTAGTCCGACGTCACTATGCACTGCAATACTGTTGTCCCTGATGAAAGTTCCTGAAGGAGCTGAAACGTCGGACTAATAAAGAACCTCACTTTTCTACAAGCTTGTTGATGTCCTTGATGTGAACTCCCTGTGAACTCCCTGTGAGTGCCGTTCCTCTCCGTATATATATATATATATATATATATATATATACTGTATATTATATATATATATTTAGTAGCTGGATTAAGATCTTTTTCTCTTAACTTCTTGAAAATAAAAATTCGGCGTTATCTTGTTGCTTAAGTGAATGGACAGTGTATTTAAATCTACAGACCGCAAGTCTTGTCTATTGATCCGCTGTTTAATATCCTCCTTTCGTATTTACGGAACTTGCAGACCTACAGTAGGAACGGTAAAAATTTTCCAAGGTTGTGTCTTATGGAGAAAGTACAAGAAAAGGAACTCGACAACCATTATTATTAGTTGGCAGTTATTTCTTTTTTTTTAATTATTTTATTAACATCAGACAGACAGGTGTACCAAACATTTTACAAAATACATTTCCAACTTAGGTTATCTAGTCAGATATACAGGTTAGTTTCTGTGAAGGGTAAGTATGCTGCATGATTGTTGAAGCATTTTGTGCTGGATCAGTCCAGTCCTGCCTCAATCCACGGGGTCCAAATATAGTCAAATTTAGTTTGTGTTCCTCTCGCTTCTACCATAAGGTTAATTAATGGGATTGCCTCGTTTACCAAGTGCTTCCATGTTTTGATGGATGGTGGGCGAGCTCCCATCCAGTGCATAGCAATATTTTTCCTGGCATAGGAAAAGCGGAGTTCGGTATCGGTTTCTGGAGTAGCTGCTTAGTATAGTGTCCTCTAAGATTCCCAAAAGGCATATGGAAGGAGAAATATTGTGGGGGAAGTCCAGATTCTCAGCTAGTACCTTAAGAATTTTGTGCCAGTATCTAGCAATGTCAGGACAGGACCCTATCAGATGAAAAAAAATTGAGGCATTGCACCTGGGACATGAGGGGTCTGGTTTCCTCTCCTTTTTGTATAGTTTATGTGGTATAATATACAATTGGTGCATAATCTTATATTGTACAAGACAATCCCTAGTTGATATTAGATGATTACGACAATTATCAGTTGCTTCTTCCCAGTCCTCAGAGGTCAGTTGAGGGATGTAAATAAGCCATCGGGCTCTAGCTGTTTCAAATGGTTTGGGTTTGGTAGAGAGAAGTATACTGTAGATATGTGATACTAATTTAGGGGCTTCAGGGTTGTGGAGGATGTGTAGGTGGCAGTTATTTCTAGTTGATAGTGAACAATATGCTGATAAATCTAAGGGCAAGGTTAAGTGACCTTTCCTACCAATTAAGTTATGAGTTAAATGCAAAAGGTTGAAAGCATGGGTCACAACAAATCTCATAATATTGTTATTTGATCATTCCAAAGCCCACAGCCTGAGAGAATGTTATAGTTAGTCCATGTCCCTCCCCACATCAAAGTTTTTAAAGTTGACACGTGTGACCCCTCCATCTTAGTTGATTTATTTTAAAATACCATAATCTGCCTATTAAATATCCTTACCCATAAAAACAATCATATGCACCAGAGGTCACCCCTTGAGATTAGAGGAACAAAACTTTCATGTGAAGCAGTGTAGGTGGTTTCTCACGGTGAGGGCAGTGAGGTTGGGGAATGCCCTTCCAAGTGATGTGGTAATGGCAGATTCTGTTAATGCCTTTAAGAGGGACCTGCCTGATTTCTTGAACAAGCATAGTGTCCAAGGCTATTATAATACTAAAATCTACAGTTAGTATTGATGTTGGTATATATAGTTTATGTATGTGAGTGTATAGATAGGTCAGTATAGGTTTATGTGTGCTGGGTTTACTTGAAAGGGTTGAACATGATGGACCTTGGTAATTTTTCAACACTATGTAACTATGTAACTACTTAACTTGTTACACCAAAATTTATTCTAGCTCTTAACTAAAACTTCAGACATAACTATTCATATAAATATGAGCATAACATAAAAACATTTGCATTTTACTAATAGGGTTAATTTGATTCCCATATTTGTGTGTGTGGAAAGGAACAGTTGGATTATAGGTCTCAGTCTGGCTTTCTAATACTTTACAGTGTTATGGAATGCATTTGATTAATGTTTTATACGGTGATAAAAGTTTTCTTTCCTTTGTTTCCATAATGATAACTAAAGTTCAGCTATACAGTATACCTATACCTAGGGGCCCATTTATCAAAGCATGATTGGGTACGATTACAAAAATTTTTTATTTTTCCTAAGTTTTAGAACTGTGTGTATTTTCTACGATATTTTTGTTAACTTGCATGACCTTTTTGTACTTTGTGCGACAAAATCATATTTGTCGCACCGAGTACGAAAGTTTTGAAATTCATTCAAGCTTCAGTATCGTGACTTTCTTTTTGCCAGGTTGGAGCTGCAGAGTGCCATTGAGTCCTTTGGAAAGCTTCCCACATCATGCATTGAAGTGACATAGTCAGAAAGGGTTGGATCACCATATGCAAACAATATTAATACGAAAATTTCGGAACTTTCGGATTGTAATTACGAAATTTTCTTATTCAAAACAAAAAGAATTTTTGTGACATTTGCGATCATCAGAAATGATCGGATTTCGTGATTCGGATTCTTACATTAGTGAATCGGCCCCTTACTGTACCTTATATATGCATACCTGCTTTGACCTACCACCTTCATTTGATATCTAATTTCACATCCTCCAATTTAAAGGTGTTCATGTTTTCTTTCACGTCAACTTTTAACTACGCATCTTTTTACATTTACCAACCAGATTAAAAATGCATGCTGAACTGTTTTTGCTGTGAACAATTAATATTTTGCATTGAAAACATTTTGAAATGGTTAATAACTATGCAGCATTTGAATGTTTTTCATTGTTGTCATGAAAAATAATATTAAAAGTATTCAGCCGCATGCATCCATGTAAGTCTGTTATTAAGAGCCCTTCAAATGCATCATTATGTCTGTTAAATCACTTATAAATTGATTAAAGACCCCTCATTATTAAGTACAATTATGTATGAATGGTAAGACCATATATCATTATCTACAAGCAAACATTTTTACATAATTGAGCTGTAGATATACAAATAGATATGAAACATTACATATATATGTGGTTAAAGAGAGGGTAGCTGGGTCCTAATGATTTTTCCCTAAATAGATATATTACTACAGTTATGAGAAAATGTCTTAAAAATAATTCATGGAATAAATATTCAAGGAAAACACTTTCTGGTGTGCAAGAAATTTTCCTTTGTGAGACTTTAATATTAGTTTTGCATATCAGTATAAATATGTCATACATAATATATGTTATACACTGAGCATGTGTATGGTATAGGTAAGAAATCTTGTTACTTAGAAAGTCTTTTTATTTACACCAAAACATACACCACCTTCAATAAAAAGGGAACAATTGATATATGCAATGTAATAACTGCATAAATTGATAAAAATTGTTCTTATTTATGACTTATTATATTGTGGCATTAGACTCTTGTACAGTCCCCGTTAGTGAGGTAAATGCATTAGCTGGATTTTATATTGATTATATATTGTTATAGGTTGCCATCACTAGATGCTAAGTAGGGGATCCCCTCTAGAAGGTTCTGGAAGCAGGAGGGAGAGGGTTTGTTTATAAAAGGGGTTGAGTACTAGGCTTAGGTCTCTTTAGTTGATGAAAGGGGCCGAGGACCAATATCTTATATATTAGCCCAGGGGAGAATCTTGCATACAAGAGATAGATAGACCAACTAGTGCAGCCTCTGTAGAATTCACCATAGTTTGAGAGCTAGGATTGTAAGCCAGCTAGCCAAGTAGCTGAGGCAGTTAACATGTCTGATAAAGTCTGTTCCAGAGTTTATTTCTAAGATGTGTGTAGTTCTTCAATTTATTCAATACTAAGGGGCACATTTACTTATCCACGAACGCTCCGACTGTTCGCGTGATCTGTCCAATCGTAGTTTCCTCTACTTTTTTGTACCTTGCACGACTTTTTCGATGCTTGCACAACTTTTTCGATGCTTTCGTGACTTTTTTGACACTTGAGCAACTTTTATGTATTTTTAGCGCGGAAAAATCGGATACGTTTTGCTGCTGTTTACAATCGTTCGGTAAGAAAATTCTGGGATCTTTTGGATTGCCAATACGATATTATCGTGACTAATACAATTTTTTCGGAAGCATTTTCATGATATTTGCAATCTTCAGAAATTTTCATTTACAAATTTTTCCCATTCGTGGTTTCAAACTCGTGTTTTGATAAATCTGACCCATCTGTATTTGGGAATCTAATTGAGAAAAAATCAATGAGTTTCTAACTCACTAAACTCAGCTGTTCTGACTTGCTGTTGAATGACATTTAATAGCAGATTTTTGGCAAAATTGTAAAGCTTGCCAGGTTTTAGATGGCAAGCTTTTTATGTTTGTTAAAAATCTGCTCATGGAAAAAAACTTGTTATTTTGAAATGTAATTTCAGGTAATCAATTGGTAAAAACCTGTCTTTGCCCCTAACTGGCCCACTAAACACCCCCGTCGCCCCGTGACGGTGAGTACTACTAAGGGTTTCTTCTCATTCTTTTCAAGACCATTCGCTTACGGACCATATCACAAATTAGTTCCATTTCAAGTTTCATATGTAGTCATCATAAAATAATTTATTTTTTAATAAACTTACATTTTTTAAATTTAATTTCCCAACACATAGGGGCATATGTGTTAACACTGGAGACATACATCACCGGTGATGTTGCCCACAGCAACCAATCAGCAATTTGATTTGAGCGGTCACCTACAAGTTAGAAAACAAATGCTCTGATTGGCTGCTATGGGCAACATCACAGATAATGTTTATCTTCAGTGTTCATAAATACACTCCTACATGTTGGGAAATGCAATTTGAAAAAGTGGCAGTTTATTAACCTTGGAATTAAAATGGGGCCGCAGTTAAACCTTTCACTGTATTTCACTGCAACTGTCTTTCACTGCCAACTAATATATGGCCCCAGAACCTTTTCTACAAACATTAAAGTGAGATTCTATTATTATTATTATAATTTCTATTTTACCTACTAAATTGCCCCTGATGTTTTTTTAATTTGCAGTATCCTCTGTTCTCATCAGTATTGTTGATGATATTTTTGTACTTCAGGGACTAGAAACATCTTTCAGAATAAGAACGTGCAAGACATTTTCTAATTTAGCCAGTAATGTATAAATTGTAAAGTATAGACATTTAAGGTACAAAACGTGTCGTAGGTCAGAACAGAAAGTGTAGACATAATGTAATGTGTTTCCTTGATTTTCAATGTTTTTTGCTTTTAAGTCTCATTTTTTTGTTTGATTAACCAACCGAAAGATTACGGTTTCCTTGAAGCAGTGGGTGTGATAGGGATAATTAATCTCCTGCTCTGTGCCTTGACTTTCAGTCAAACAGAAACGACTTACATTGTCACTCATTCTCAGATCTGTAGATTAAGTCGCACAGTCACAATAACACATTGGACAGTGCCATAACTTCTTCCAGCCATACAAGAAATTATTTGTTTAACGGGACATTATATTCAAAGTGAAACTTTTTTTATTTCTCTAAATGAACAAATATTTAGGAAATTAAAATAATCATGGGAAAATGTGATTATTTGTTAACAAAAAAAATTATGAAACTTGTATATGCTTCCTCCTGTCTATTAATGGATCACTGCTTTCTTGTTTACAAAAAAAAGTTGCATAAAATCAGCAAATCAGCAATCAGCCAATGTTTCAGTTAACTGATTGCTTACGGAATTATTATAGACTAAGTAACTAACCAACCACTAGTGATGGGCGAAATGTTTAGCCAGGCATGGATGTGTGGCAATTTTCCACGTTTCGCCATTGGCATTTTTTTTTTTTGCGAAACCGATGAAAAAATTTGCCACTGAAAAATTTGTCCCAAAATTGTCACCCACGTCAAAAGAATTATCTCAAGCGTCAAAAGGCAACAATTTTTTGTTGGCACGCAACATTTTTGCCGTTTTGTGAATCTTTTGAAAGATTCACAAGTTTTTAGGTGAAGCGAAACAGGACAGATTCGCTCATCACTACCAACCTCTATTAGATGAAGGTGACAAAGCAGACAGAACCATTCAAAAGAGATAAACAAATGCACTTTTACTTGTCGTAGTTATACAAGGTTAACAAACACTCACTGTAACAGCAGCTTTTCTAGATATTCAAACAAATACATATAGGCTACACATGAACGGTTAGTGAATCTTGAGGACAGGCTTGGGAACCTAAATCCTACATTAATCTTTGCAGTCATCTGATTCAGAGTTACTTATCTCTTTTGCCTTATATGCCAATACATATATATATGTGACAATATCATATTAGTCACAGTTCTTTTTGTGATATTAAATATCAGTGAAGCAGTCTTTATTATGTCATTATAGTCACTTCCAATAATCATTCCATTTAATGTGTAATTTTGCTCATGTTAATAGTTTAAATACTGCACTTACTGCTCATGTTAATAGTTTAAGTACCTCCTGTACTGCACATGCACCAACTGCATAGAAACTATGTACCCTTCCCCATTTTTTTATGAATCTTTTCATTCATCATATAGGCACCATAGTGCTGCTACCCACGGGCACATATATGGTACATATTATAAATCAGTTCCCATGTATTACAGCTACACAGGAATTGGTTTGCATAGCACAGTTCATTTAGTGATACTTAGGTGCCACCCCACACAAACATACACATCATTTCATCTACTGTAGTAGTAAGTGTATGTGACCTCTTTAATTTCATAAATCACTGGTGTGGTTTTGTCATCACTGACTGGCCACAATGGCATGGCAGACTAATGAAACCCTTTGACTATATAGAAACTAGAATATTTCATGTGCCTCAAATTTGTATAATGATCTGCAAACGGACAGTCAGTCACTTACCATTCACAGATAAGGCAAAATTCAATACAGATTAAAAATGTAATGTTTTTATTCACTGAGCCCAAGGACAAGACACAATTTTTGTTAAATGGTATTAATTAGGCTAATAAAATGGCATTGTATAAACAAATCCAGTTTTGTGCAATGCTGCTTTTGGTATTCTTTATTTATCCATTAATGTGTGGTTGCCTGTTTGTACTGCCATTTTACATTAACTAACTGGGTTTTAACTTTTCTTGCTGATTTGACATAAGTGATTTTATTATAATACTAAACAATTCACAGATTGCAGCAACTATAGTATTTGCGTGTGGAAATGTATTCCCTGCTTTGTGCAATTTTGACTATATTATGCTTATATAAAGTATGAAAGTAGATCATTAGCAATGTGTTACTGTAGAACTGCCAGTCAGCCATGTTGATCTTCAGTCGTAATATTCTTTATTTACCTTTTACTTAAACACAGTCAGCACAAGGTGTGTGATTTATATCAAAAACACATAAATGTTTAGACTTCAGTTGCTGGATGCTCTGTTCATTTGCCTAAAAAATTACTGAAAAGATAATTGCATTGTTTCACATGTGAAATTGTAGTACAATAAATACCCAGCACATTGTATGGTGCTATATTGGGCTAGTTTACTAATTCCGTAGCTATACATTTTGTACAATACTTTGTAAAACAACTATCTAGATATTCATTTTCTTTCTGTGTTACTTGCATCAAACTCTAACTACTATAGCTAATTACCTAATGTTTCTTTAATTCTGTGATTAATGTTTTTTAGAGGAAAACTATTCATTACAAATTAGAGTTGATGGTTAGCTGTGGGTTACAAAGCCCAACAAGTTAACTATGAATATAAATTCATGAGTGTGACCAAAGCAAGTGATCACAATTCACAGCAGTTTTGCATTTTGCCAAAATGCTTTGAAAACCAGCAATGTCAGTCCTTACAGTGTATTGCTCAAAACTTGTGTAATATTTAAAACAATTTAATAAAATGAATATAAAGTGACCTAAAATAAAAACTGTGTTAATGGTAGTGGATGCGTGGAATTTTTTCCGTGCAACAAATGCGTTTTGCTAATTTTTCGCCGTTTCGAGTAGTGGTGAAGCGAAATGGGACAGATTTGCTCATCACTAGTCTCTACCATTGATATAATAAATTCATTGGGAAGGGAGCATAACCCATGTCTGAGCTGACTGTGTCTGGTGCAATAACCTAGTTCTAGTGACCATCAAGATACTACAAAGCCATAAGCCCATTTAGCATCTGGTAGCAACAGGAGATAATAAAGATACCTGGTACCATATTATGCAATGGGGAATCAGGCAGGCTGATGAGAAAGAAAGCCAGTTAATATTTTAAAAGAATGAGAGATGAAAACAAGAGGCTCTCTCTTCTTCCTGTCAGCCTTCCAGTTTAATTTGTGTTAACTGAAATATAAACTGTGACTTCAGGACTGGACTGTACAGCTAAACCAGACCCTTCCAATACCAAGTCCCAGTATTGACTGAACCAAGAGTGTATTGACACTGTGACATGAGAGAAGCATTGCCAGCGAAAAAGAGATATAGTGCCATGCATTGCAATATAAAACCATTAAAAATATATTTCATATTTATATCAGTACTAGTTTTCATCATATTACTAAAGAGATAATTTTCCAGAGTCTAAATCAGAGTGATGACTAAATACAAACATCTAATACGCATATTACTTATACAAAAAAAGTAATGACAAATTACAGTATTGTCCAACTTTCACAATTTAAGTTGTAAATGTACCACTCAGCATCCATATTTTCCACACTATAAAACCTCTCAAAGGGGTATTAGAAGGGAGTGATTCAGTAAATGCATAGGCAATAAATAATAGCGTGTTTGCAGACAACTAGATGGTCCCCAATAAAAAAATAACCTGATGATAAATGAATTGATCATTATACACCATTAATAAAAATAGATTAAGGGAGTCAAATTGGTCCTGGGCAGTCCCCCATCTTTGTATTCATAAATACAATAGTTTCTGGTATTCTTGGTGCCTATTATTACATAATGTCACGATCGATATCCCAACACTCAGAACAGACTCCATGGATCCGGTCTCGGCTCACGCTTCTGCCTATAACCGCCGCCTTTCACGTCGGGAGGAGCCCTTCGCTACTCGGATGCCGCCAGGACTTGTTGTGAGAGACCCGAGGAGAGAGTTCTGAGCAGGCACGGGAACCAATCATATGACAGGAAGGTGGGGGAACACTTAGCGTAGTCAGGACGGGCCAGGGTCAGCAACAATCAGGCAATACAGTACAAAGTCAGGATCCAGTAGAATAGTCGGTCAGGCAATGGTCGGTCCAGGCAGCAGGCAAGAATAATCAGGAACAGGCAAAGTCAATACAGACAGCAAACAAGAGAAGGTCGGGTACAGGCTAAGGTCAAAACACAGCAGGAACACCAGAGAAACACACCCAGGAACTTACAGGAAGCAGAACCAAGGGTTTCAAGCTAGAAGCGCCTTAAATATTTGAATTTGGCGCCATCGTGACGTCATATGCGCGCGCCAAGCGTAGACGCGCGTGCACATGCGCAGAAGCGCCAGACGTGAGCGCGCATGCGCACAAGGCAAGGGGTTTAAAGGGCCGCGCGCGCCTAGGGAGAACCGGCGGGCGTCCCCGTCGCCCCACTAGACCACCAGGTACCCTTACACATACTTTTGAACTACCGTTTCTGTGAAGTCATGGTCTATAAAAATGTAAAGTAAATACACATCTTAAACAGCCTGATTTTCTCTTATTTTAGTTCTCAGTTTATTTCTTTTCGGTATAATTTATTGACGCACAGACTTTGTGTTTACTACTACTACAAGCCTGTTTTGATCCCAATAAAAGTCAAATGCATCTACAATTCACAGTAATCTTGGCAGAGCAAATAAAGCTTCATTGATCTCCAACCAGTGCAAGTATAGCAAGTCTAAACAAACTAAAAGGCAGTCGATTAAACCCCCGCTTGTTAATAATACCATTATTATTTGTAGAGAGCAAAAGGGTGGATCAATACTTCTGCAAAATGACATTAAATATTGGACTAAGGTCTTATAAGAAAGGTATGGCATCAACTGAAATCTGTACATTTTGAAATGAAATTAAACCATAAAATACACGCATGAAAAGTATTTTATCCAATTTCTTCAATTTTTGTACAACCAGTGAGAGAGACTTCTACTGTACTGAAACAGTATCCAGTTATACCATGTATTCAGAGTCAAAGGTTGTTTAAAAAACATTTGCTGTATGCGGAAAATATACCTGGTAAGTACATGTACATTTTCTAAAACATAAATGTCAGCTGATTGCAGAACATCACCACATCACACGTTGCTGATAAACAGGAATACTTTAAGAAAAAACTCACAACTTTTGACAGTTTATTTTGGGGCTTTTTTAATGTGGGACTGGAATAGGTTTTTATATAAAAACTATACTCGCTGTATATCTGATACCTAACTGCAGTTAATTCGGATAACATTGGCATATGGAAGAGATAAATCTATAGAAGTAGTCTAATGACCCAAGACAATTGAAGTGCTATGTTCCTGCCCCGGTGACTTTACTGGAGGCATTAGGTTGATAGGGACAGCTGTAAGATTAAACCTTAATTCCCTCTTACATAAGCACAAGTTTTTCAACATTTTGAATGAAATTAGTAATATTAAATATCAAAGGACAACTAAATATTTGCAAGTTGGATGTCCCCACTGTTGTATATTCTCTTGAAGGGGACCCCTGCACTAAAGAAAGAGCCATAGAAAAAAATCCTTACAATCTTCCTAGTTGCTGTCGCTGATCAGGCAACTTTAGTGAATGTCAGACAGATGGTTGTATCACCTCTCTGGCAAACACTGCTACTATAAACTGCCAGGTGGTCATTTAAGTGGCTATAGAGTTCAGTACAAAAAAATTTTTCCCAAAAGATGTAAATACAAGGGACACCATTTTATAAAAGCTGTCATTACTTTCAAGCAAACTGGCTTTAAAAATAGTGCAATGCTTGCTTGGCTTTAACAGGAACCTCCCGCACATGGGATTACCCTTGGTTTACTCCGTAATTACATTTATTATTGTTCTTCAAATTCATAGTTTCCCAGTATAATGTCCCTTTAATGAGGTCCACTTAATTAGCAGGGATTGAATGCAGAGAATGTAGTGAGAAATTAGAAAGCGTATTAAAGTAAATGAGAATGGAGAAGCTAGCCAAGATACAATAATTGCAGCACATGCAGTGGCATGAGAGGGTTTCTAACAGCAAGCAAAATAAAAAGCAAAGGGAGGTATGGTCTTGTAATTTGCAAGTAGAGATTGTAGTAAAAACAGAAGGTAAAAGAACAAGGATCACAACAGTGTTGAAAAGCGCAGGGAATGCAGACTTAGGAGGCAGTAAAAAGAAGTACTAAAATCAAACTTAGATCAAATGTTCAGGTGGCAGAATACCAATTACCATTTATGGGTGAACAAAGCTCACAGGCTGATGGTGTGGCGGCCTGGGGATGCACCATTTCTAACCTATATAAAATATTTGAAAGACAGTAAAACAGAACAGTTTTTGAAAATATAACAAAAATCTCAGTGGTTTTGAGCATGTATAAAATGCTGTATGAAGGTTTAAAATACCACAGGGAAGAATGGAAATATTTCATCAAAATGTAGATGAATGGGATGATTTTGCCAGCTGTTATTGTCAAATCCCTGCTGTAATGGTATGATACAAGGCAATAGGAGAATATCTTATCCGGGCAACTTTATGTGCAATCCTAACTTTAGAATTCATTTTTAATTTAACTATACAGTATATCCAAAGGGTCAACTCATCTGCTTGAATTTACTAGAAACATACAAAAAGAAGACATTGAGCAATGCACATTCCCTGGCCCTGTATATTATTAGTAGTTTTGACTGTGCAAGTGAATACATTTTTCAGAGAAAAACAGGAGTCCGTAGCCACAAGCCGATGACTATTTTGCGCTTATACATGTACATAATGTTCATGCGAATGGTCTCTGTTAAGCTCTGCAGAATCAAGTTGGCATTAGAAAAAAAAATAAGTATAATTATCCCCTTTAAGACACATCTACAGAGCTCTTGCATCTATGGTATTTGCTGCAGTGCAAGGTGCAAAGCACAAAGTCAGACCAGCAAGAAATATAGGGCTCCCTAACATCTTGTGCCTGTTGATGCTCCTTGGCTTGTGTATCTGACATACAAGCTAGGGGTATCCAAGAGAACACCTGCATGCCAGCCCCACAATGCACTCATGTATACAGTGCTGACAAATCCAGGCAGGACTGTATTTATAGGAGAGGTACAGGCCTTTGTGCTTTATTCTATTGTACAGGTATGCAAAGATCTGCACTTGGTAGAACAAAGTGCAACAAAACTGACACAACCACCCTACCATTAGTAAATGAACCATCAGATCTTTAATGTATTCTTAGACTCAGATTATACAGTTGGAATGAAAAAAAGTAAAGCTACAGTGTATATTCCTTCATGTTATTTTTTTATTTTTTTATGTTAAAGATCAACTTGATTGATTTAAGTTAGCATCTGCAAGTAAATATTACTGGTCAACAGCATCCAAAACAAAAAGAAGCATATATTGTATTGAATACATGTGGGACTGTGACAAGATGAATAGCTGTCATAGTTTCTTCCATTGTTATATGGGAATTTAAGAGTGGCCATGACCCTGAAAAGATGGAAGGGTTTGAAATGTTGTATAGAAATTGTTGCATGTTTATGTAAGTAAGAAGTCTGTAGATTTATAAAGGGCCTGGAATGTCTATGAAGATTTTCATTCATCCAGGTCATGGTATATCTAGTATAAATAAATTTGAAGCAACTGGACTTGTTTAGTAATCATTGAAGACGTTTCACTACTCATCCGAGCAGCTTCTTCAGTTCAACTGACTGGTATGGGAAGTCCTCAGCATATATACTCTTCCACTAATCCAATCACAATGGCACTATGTAACTCTTCAGAAAGGTGACATGGTAGTAGGGGCCTGGTAGTAGTGTGTGAATATTTCTGTTATTCTAGTGCAAAACATAACTCTTAACTGACCTGATATGAGGCTCCTTTATGCTTTTAATAACATTTTATTGACCTTGTAAAATTACATTGCAACATGGACATGCATTACAGATTCATATTTTCTACCACACCAAATTAATTATCTTTAAAAAAGATAACTATTTAAAATAGGAACAGAGGTAACTAAATATCAAGTATGGACGATGTTTTCAAGCAATTTACAAGATATTTTCCTGTTCTATTGATTTGTAGCTATCTGTCTAACAAACTGTCTTTCTACAATGTTTCCTACAGTTGTTATAATTTAGTTTGGCAAGCTGAGGTCTATTACACTAACTGGAGAAGCTATGTCATTATTTGTGCTGGAGCAGGAATGCAAATAAAAGGTTCATTGAGCTAATGGTTTTATTATTTTAGTGGAATAATGGTAAATTGAAGTGATGCCAATATAATCACCCTTTGCAGAAAGGATATCTTGCAAGTTACACAACAAAGTTTTGTGCTTTCCGAGCTCTGTCATACATGATAAAACATTTCAGAATCAAAAATATATTAAATGCTTCAGATCTTATGCACAGCTATAAACTTCATAGCAGAGACCTTTACTTGTTTCTGTAGGTGGGAAAATTATTAGACTATCAGGCAAAATTAAATTAGGAACAAAATCTCATATTTTCTGTGAGCCTGAACACCAGCAAAAGGCTTTCTGACATATTAACTATTTCCTACTGGTGGACAGCAACAGAACTACATTCTAATGCTGATAATGTGGTATCGTCGATAGAGCTTTAATAAATAGCCTGGCCCATAAAATTTTAGAGTAATATTTAAAGTAATATGCATGAACAGTACATATAATCTATGAACGTGCTGAACCCTTTATTCCAATCTTTATAAATCATACGTGTGCATTACGACAATTAGATGTACATGAAATGCAAACAGTGATCTTTGAAATGTCATCTTTAAGGCAGACAGAGTTGTGACAGCAATGACAAATAGCATAATGGCATATGGAGGCCTTTATACAGAAAGTGATAATTTCAACCAAGCTGTTGATGCACTAAATTTTCTTTGTAATACCATGCAGGCTCTAGAATATTTATCATTTTACATTAACAGTAAATAGTTGTGCATTCTGCCAGTGTCATGTTTAGAGAAATATAGATCTCTAGCAGTATGCAAGCTTGTCATCTGAAAATAAAGGGAGCAAATGTGCAGGTCCTTAACATCTGCTACTGTGTCAGTGTGAGTATGAGTATTTCTTATGCTTTGAGACATACATCTTCTAACTACATATATCCTTGTGATATATTTATGATACAGTATGCTCTCAGGAGGGAAAAAGGCTTGCTGGGTTTGTATACAGGCTTCTGCTGTCTTTGTAGCATTTTGCTTTAAATGTTCTCTCTGCTACACAGACTGACCCAGATATGTTAGTGCGCTGCACTCCTCAGTTTATAATAAAATCTAAAACTGCCCAACCATGCATCAGTTTATGATTCATTAAATTATCCAATGAAAGCATGCATACATGATTATATTTCACTGGACCCACTGACAACTCGTTACTTGAATCTGTTGACTCTTCTCATTAAAAAAGAACAACCTATCATATAAGATGATCTTGGAACTCTAGAGATTAATGAGCCCTGCTTCTAAATATTATGTCCCCGAGACATGCTGTGTGTTGACAGAAGGCCAACAAACTGAGAAAATAGCAGCGTCTATTCAGATGCTCATAAAATGTTCAAGTCTGTTGCAGACTCCTTAAACAGAGTTTGAAAAAGCGGAACTGGATGTGGATAAACACAGATAAATGTGCTAAAGGGTGCACAAACCAGCAGCAAATATGGGGTTAACCACATGGTTTTTTTTTTCTCTTTTAGAGGCTAAATTATTTTATAATAATGTCTTCAGCATGAAAAGGTGGAAAGAACACGGTGCCAATCAATCTACTGAGGGCTATAAAATAGCCATTATATCAGTGACATTTTGGATTTAAAGGCAACTCATAAATGTAGATATTGAATGTTGGTGTTGCTACAAATTGGCAATTTGAGTGACATTTGAGTTACAGAAAAATCTCACTTTTCACCCCTTTTATACAATATTGGTCTTTTC
Organism: Xenopus tropicalis; assembly: GCF_000004195.4. Lineage (NCBI taxonomy): Eukaryota > Metazoa > Chordata > Amphibia > Anura > Pipidae > Xenopus > Xenopus tropicalis. Next base: position 60,290,151 of record NC_030679.2, on the reverse strand, counting down.
ACTGTAAGTAAAGAATCTGTATGCTTTGAAAAATTATTCATAAATTACTCTTAGGAAGCCAGAGGGGTTTGTAGTTATGTAATAGCTCATCGCCCATGATCATTTATATTTATTCTGTGTATATACAGATGCATCCATGGTCTAGCTTATCAGATAGATTTTTTAACTAGACGAAAAGCTACATAGCCATGGCCTTGCCTGTTGTATTGCAATTTTCCTTTTGACGATTTATATATCTCAAACAATCTAAACTAAGAGCTGAACATATTGTCATTAATGTATATAATAGAAACCAACACAAAAGGAAGCGAGAACACTGCTTGTAGGAGTTTATGAACGAAAAGAGAAATTGGGACAAATGTAAAACAAGGTCTAAGTGCAGCCCAGTGGGAAGTCTGAATAATGAAATGTGACAGATAATGTTACTTTAGAAATTAGTTATTGCAGAAAATGTAGGCAATGTAGAAAAAGTAGACTTAAGGCAGCAAAGCTGTCTAATGTGGACCCTGGTTGGTTATGCCTGTAGTGTTTTAGTAGAAAGGGATGGCCTGGGGACTTTAAGCAGGGATCCTCTAGGACACAGCATAACATGGATGTAGTGGTTATTATGTTTAGTACAACAGGCTACATCTAAACTGTGAGGATACATTTATTGCTGGGCCTAGCCAATTAATGGTCAGTTAATGGGTAGGGGCATCTCCGGAGCATACAGTATAAGTGTTACTTGTGTGTGCATCTGGAAAGCAGCATTTTATCAGTGTCTGAGTTTTCATTCTGATATATTCAGTCTGATGTGTTCACAATTTGGGGCCCAGAAACATTTAAAGCAACTCCCTCCCATTCACAAAACCACTGATAAGTAGCACTGCTGTCCTGGCTCTCTCTCCAATTTTCATAAAAGGTCATTGGCATTTGGTGCCAAAACATCCAAGTGAAAGTAGCGGTTTTGGACACAAGTACTTTAAAAAATAAAGTTCATTTTGCAGCAAATTTAGTTCAATTCCAATTGTAGTTGGGGGTTGTAAATGAGTCCTCTTTTTCCTTTTTTCTAATATTTTAGCATAACATGTAACCACATTCCCATACATCATAGTGCATATCTATACTGCCCTGCAAAGAGCAAAGGTCACTATGAAGTCCATAGGTTTCAGTGTTTATCTCTGGGGTCAAGACATGGTAAGTGATTTAAAAATCATTTTTTCATTCATTTTTCTGACAGACAAAGCTTTGTGAATCAGGAATTTACAAGATAGGCCCTTAAGAGTTTTAGATGCTATGACCAAGGGCAAGACTATCTATCTAAAATAATATGCCATAGTGGTCTTATTTTAAAGACGTGAAAAACAAAGATATAAAAGCAGCAGGGAAAAAAAGTTATCCTTCATTGCTTGCCACTTTAAACACCTCAATGTCTATTACTAATCAAGCTGAAACTGTATTTAAGATAAACAATAACCTAATAAAAATCCAGCATCATGAATATGTTAAAAACATTCATCTTTGTAAGTAATATCATGTGGGTAAGTTACTATAGCTGTGCTGGATTGCAACTGAAAAACATAGAACATGAACTTTTGTCTATTACCTAGTGCCCCATGAATAAAGCCATAGAAAATATTTTATGTTTACTGTATGCCTTATAACATTTGCAAGCTTTTATACTGTCCCAGATGAACTTTGCCACATTAAAGTAGTTATTTACCTTTAAATTAACTTTTAGTATGATATAGAGAGTGCTATTCTGAGACAGTTTGCAATTGGCCTTTTTTTTTTTATTTGCCTTTTTGTTAATTATCTCACTTTATGTTCAGCAGCTCTCCAGTTTAGAACCAAACATCAGTTTGAAAGAGAGACTGGATATCAATAGAGGAGGGCCTAAATGGAAAGATAAGTAATAAAAAGTAACAATAACATTAAAATTGTAGCCTCACGGAGTAATAGTTTTTAGCTGCTTAAGTCAGTGCTGGGGTTTGGCTGCTGGGGTCAGAATCGGAAGAGGAAGGCAAATAATTTCTTCATTTATAACAATACTAAAAGTTAACCTGAAGGTGAACTTCCCCTTTAATTTGTGATGCAAATACTTACACAAGGAACATTATTCTTTTCTGTAAAAGAGGGTTCATAACCTTTTTTAAAACAATTAGCAAATAATGTTCAGTGAAAAATGTATCATATTGTTGTAGTTTGTGCTGTAGTTTGTTGCTTTATTTATTTATTTATTTATTTATTTTTACCTGCCGGCACTTCAGAAAGAAGCAAAATGCATCATTATTATCTGGTTGTTACCAGTTCTTACAGAATGTACAGATTTCAATATCCTAATGACTATACCATTTATATAGCCCCTTGGGTTTTTTCTTCATAAACAGATGATTATTTGTTATGTTTTGTATGTAAAGCCTTTCTTGTACAAAACTGTTAATAAACACACAGGCACATGCACTTCCACCCAAGTACAATGTTTTACTTATTTTCTGTACTTTTTAGGGTAAAGTACTTGTGCTGTTGCTGACCCCAATTTCTGTACATTACTCAGCACTGTAATATTGGCACTTAGTGATTCTGCTGCTCTTTGCATAAAAGCTTTTATGTTTATTGCACTTAGTACCCAGCTTCTGCATGGCTTTCTACCACCCTGCATTGTTTGCAGTTTTCTATTTAAATTGTTAACTTTATTCAAATGTACAGTATCTCCAGATCATAATCTTTATTCTTGCATGTCTGATGGTTTCTGAGTTTATGAATTTGCTTTCCATTATTGGCAAACACTGTTGAAGGCTACTTGATGTGACTACAGATATTAAGTATATAGAAAGCAGACATACACTGTAAAAGTATTTCAATTAACAGGTATAACTCCTGTTGCAATTTAGCAAGCTGAATGGAGCCCCAGAACAGGATTGGTGTCCATGAGTCATTTCTGTTTAATGAGGTATTATTTACTATGAGTAAATATATACTTATATATATAATTGGTATGGGACCTGTAATCCAGAATGCTTGGGACCTGGGAATTTCCAAATAATGTATCTTTCAGTAATTTGAATTTCCAAGTCTGCTAAAAAATAATTTAAACATTAATTAAACCCAATATGTTTGTTTTGTCTTCTGTAAGAAATATTTATATCTTAGTTAGGATCAAGTACAAGGCAGGGCCAAAACTAGGTAGAAGAGGCACTTGCCTAGGGTACAACGGTGGGGTGCTAGGCAGATAGCTCTCCTGCCTACCCCTGGTCCTGGCTGTCTTACCCCCACCACCTATACTTGTCTCTGCACTGTCCCTTCTTGGCAGCACTCCCCTGTGGTGTCACTGCGCATGGGCACGTTTGCTCCCATGCACCTGAAGGGCAAGGAGACCAGCTGGCATGGCCAGCCCTGGTACAAGGTACTGATTTATTAACATAGAAAGGGGACTCATTTTTAAAAATTTTAATTATTTGATTAAAATGGAGTCTATGGCAGATGGCCTGTATTGGAGCTTTCTGAATAACAGATCCCATACCTGACCCATACCTGTACAACATACCTTTACATACAAACACATAACCAAACCAATGTGAGAAGGCTAAAGGTGGCCATACACGCACCGATAATATGATATTCGGTGCGTGTATGGTATTTCGGCGAGTCGACTGATATCGCAGGAAGCTGCTGATATCGGCCGACTCGCCGATCGGACCAGTTTGAAAATTTTGATCAGGCGCCTGACCAAAATTCTCCCTTCCTTACCTGCCGATTCAGCCCTGAATGGTGTGTGGCGGATCTGACGATGTTTCGTACGACCGATGGTCGCACGAAACATTGTCGGATCGCCAAGTGTATGGCCAGCTTTAGAAAAGGTAAAAAGCAAAGTCCAGTTTTCATTGATCTTCTGCCAGCCAGGGCTGTGGTTAGGCATATGGTTTGGCAGTAGCTGAAAAGCAGATTAGATAGCTCTGTGTGTATACAGCAGCATGCAGCTATTGTTGTGCTATTAGCTGTATTTCTACTAAAGGTTCTTTAGTACAAAATTGGCAAGGGATATAGCTATAGATCGTTATATAGTTGATGCTAAAGCTCCTCTGTTATTTCTTTTTTTAATCACTAAACTGAGGACTGAACTAACAGGCATCTGATTTTAGGTGCTGCAACTAAATCTATTTCATAAGGATGTTGTTTATATATTTATATTCCACCAAGATATAATCAAACAAGTCTTTTGATTGTTGGTATAATGGGCAGTAACCTTGGATTATGACTTGAGCTTTATTCCACATTAGCTCCTTGAATCTTGGGCACTATATTTGGAGTTTAAGTTCTTTACAGGAAAGACTCAGTGTCTGGGGGAAAATTTGCAAATTGTTCATTTTTATAACTGGGCAATTATTTGCCATTGTTTGTGCTCCAGATAAATGTTTGTTTTCTTTTAATAACTGCTTTAACAGAGTTTGATTTTTGTAAAAAAGAATGTTGCATCCACAAGCAGAGTCAATAACAGAATAATCAAATTACCCAGGAAATAACTACACAGAACTAGATTGCTAAGCTAAGGAATTAATACACCCATACATATGTTTGCATTTAATAAAAGACTAAGGAAAGGAAACAATAATAGTAGAGAACGTTATTAGGAAGCAGGATGAACTTGTGAAGAGGCAACAGAAGTACGCAAAACATTCTAATATAAATGATCTGCAGGATAAATAAATGGGTAAAATAGTAATAAATGATTTATGGCCCATTAAAGCATAAAGATTTATAGATGTCTCTATAAGGTTTTTACTTGTTAGAATACCATACATATTAAAGAGGAGATTTATCAAAGTGCGATATTAGAACTCAACACAGTAAAATACTGGTACTATACTGGTTATGATGTTAAAAGTATTTGGAAATAATACATTAAGGGGCATATTTTTTATGTTGTGTAAAAAACGTTGAGAAAATTCGCCATACAGCACCAGGCTTTGCTGTGTAAAAAACGACATAAAATCAGCGTAATTCTTTTAGCCGTTCTTTTATTCCGACAGAACTTACATTAGATAACGGCATAAAATCTGGTGTTCAGAGAGCGATCGTCTGTTTATTTCACACAGCTTTTTACGCCGTTTTTTCAGCAAACTCGTTTCACAGCTTAATAAATATGCCCCTTAAAAAGGATGTTTTGGTGCTTTAATGTCTTGATTACATTATCTGTTAGTAAAACCATTATTATACAACTTGAGATTTGGTGGGGTCGGTTTCATTGATGGTAATTTGGGAGAAGGTCTCATATGGTGGTTGAGAGGTGATTAGGTGAGAAAATGTAAAGGGCTGTTGGTCTCTTTGGCCTTCCAGTCATTATTTTTGCACCAAAATCAGCTGTGTGTCAGTGCACACGCATGCAGGGGGCAGAAGGCACTGAATTTTGTTTCTTCTCTGGCCAGCTGAGCACAACTGTTAGATTCTGTATATAAAACTTTACCCTTACTTCAACACTAATGGGCCTATCCAGGCCATTCTGCTGCCTAAGGGAGAGTATTGCCCCACCCCCATACTACCAAATTTTCTAGCTCCCAGTCCTTACTACTTACCTCTGTAGAGGTGCCATACTCACCTTACCTTGTGCAGAAACAGCCCAATTCCTTAGGCCACTTAAGCCACAAATAATATAAATCCTGAATCTTCTATCTCTAGGCCTGAACTATAACTTAACCTTTGTGTACCAAGACTTTGTTTCATTTACAAACAAACAGTGGAAATAGTAGGAAGCATATCAAAGCTGCTACTCACTTTACAGATCAAAGCAGTTTATTCTCATCCTGAATACAGATCAGTGTGCAACGACTGCATTTGGATTATAATAACTTTCTGAGAGTACTTGCAATATAATATAAATTGTTGTGAACACCATTTGAAAATTGCTTTTGACAAACTCCATGAAGTGGAAGGGAAATGCCTTATTTTGTTATTAGTGACTCCATCTGCATTCATAAATATCCTTCTCCATTTTAGGTAAATTATATTTGTGCAAAATGTGCGCAGTTACTATACATCTGCTAGACTTTTATCCTTCTCCCAAAGTGTTTGATTTCCTAGCAAATACTATCTAAACTATGTAGCCTGACAATTCTGTTTTTTATGGGTGATGCTGAACCAAGATAATTGCCTCCGCAAACAGCATACATTTCCTTTCCTTCTTTGTGTTATTCGGAAGAGGAAAAACATTTTGCTAATTCAAGCAGCTATTGAATTTTTTTATGGCGCTGGAAGATAGCATTTAAACTTATTTCTGTCAGAATTACCAGTCTTAAGAACGTATTACTATACATATACATATAACTATGCAACTCGTAGCATATTACCGGGACATGAGATTGCCTAACTTTTTTCTTGATTACTCCTTTTTGTGCAGTTTAGAGAGCTAGCAAAAGAAAGTGGCTCATAAAAGCGTTGCCAGACGAGACCGTCGAAATGGTTCATGAATTGTGTTAGAGAGAATTTTCCGAATGACTCAGCAATATTATCTCAAGGTAAAGAAGTTTATTCGTAAGAACTGGCCGAGAACACTGCTTAATTAGGATAGCACACACAAAAAAAGAACAAAAACTGTGTGGGTGGTGGCTTTACTGGTATTGGAAAAAGGGGGATGTTAGTCGATTTTCTGAAAAGTAATTGCAAAAGACATTTATCATGACCTTTATATTAAAGGGAGTTATAATTAGAGTTAAATGCACTGTTAATGACTAGGCAAGACCAGTTTTACTATGTCTGTACGAAATGTTCCGCAGCACAGAAAATCTCACTGGGAATATTTGTGCACTCCTGTGAATTATCATTTAAGCTATGCATTTACCAAAGCATTTCAAACCAATACTACATTCGTTCTATGTATGTTTACCTAATTACAAAGTAAATAACATACCAGTAATAAACATTATGGCACCCTAAAACTATAGGACTAATTTTTAATAATGATGCAAAGTGCCCAAGTGGCTATCATGTGCCTCATACACCAACATAGGTGCAGCCAGTATATCCTGCAAATAGGCACAATTCTTCTTCTTTTATTGCACCTAGCATTGAGGCTACCTTTTTATTTTATATGCAAACACTATAGATTATTTTCAGGCACAAATACAAATTGTTTGGAGTTGTGACATACGTATGGAACACATTTATTGGAATAAATGCTGTTTAATCTAATGGATGAAACACAGGGTACCTGTCTTTTGTATAATTTTAACTTGCCAAAACGGCCTGCATTTATCAGATCTCAGAGATATAAATGTTTCAAGTTTTGAGCTCCTATTGATATTTATGATCATCTCCTTAAAACATAGATAATCCAGCTACAAATATTTCTAAACCTTGTAAGCATCAACTATCAATAGTTATATCCCTCAAGAGTGTTAAATATCAATAGATGTTTTGTTTCAGGCCATTAATCAGTTATTAGAAGGCCTCTGTATGAATCATACAGAAGTAAAGCTCTGTAAATCCCCTACTTTTTTCTTGTTCAAAGATTATGTTTTAACGTAAAGGAGAAAGAAAGGTAAAAACTAAGTAAGCTTTATCAGAAAGGCCTATGTAAATACAGCCATAAGCACTCACAAAAATGCTGCACTGAGTCCTCTATCAAAAGAAACATAGGATGTCTTGTATCCATTTTTGTAAACATGTTGTTTGGGTGTCTGACTTCCTCTCTCAGAAACATCCTTAATTCACGTGGCCAGAGTCTGTGCAGCTCTCTTCTCTCTCCTGCTCCCCCTTCCCATTAGAATCCTAAGAACTCCCCCCCCCCCTTAGGAATGTGTGATCTCAGCTCTAACAGCTAGAGCTGGAGCAGGAAGCTATTAAAAATGGCAGCTGCTTTCCTAAGCAAATGGAGAAAGCTTCTAGGGCTCTTTACTCAGGTATGGCAATGCTTTCTGCTGAATAAATATGTTCTTGGTGGCACTAATGCAGCGATTCTATTGGCAGTAAAATGCCAAAATGACTTTCCTTCTCCTTTAAGTGATGTTAAGGCAAGATGCAGGGAATGGTGCAAACTAGGTGCAAAAATTGGCACAAACAACCATGTTTTTCACACTTTTTTGCCAGTTGTATGCCTCTTTGGGCTGTTACACCTGTGTTTGGCATTTGCATGCACCTGAATGAGTATGGTCCCATAGGGAAGAATGAGCTACATTTTGTCCTGGTCTTCTTTTGAAGGTTAGAGAGATACAGGGGATAATGCTCCTGTGAAGAGCCCATATGCAAAAAAACAGGGGAATTTCATAAATTAACCTTCAAAAGTGCAGTTCTGTTGGCACAAATTAGAGTTCAATTGCAATTCATTAATTTACAAGTTCACAGTTATAGATAACTTTAAAAAGAGTAATGTATGACCTCCTACCCTGAACTGTAAAACTCACATTAACATTTTAGCAACTTATGGACTGACTGGGCACCTGTGATTCCAAACCAAATAAAAAGATTTATCGAACAGTGAAAAAGTACCTGAGTACAACAATGGATACCGCAAAAATGAGTTGTGTTATAGAAAATTCACAAAGTTTGCAGTGGTTTAAACACCCACCCAGAATAAGCACTTATGGGCATGGGGTTGTGCTCCTAGCTCTCCTTAGCACCCTGGCCCTTACAAATGATCTCTAACATGTTTAGCATGTAGCATGGCACAAAACCAAAAATTGTAATACTACATAAAGCAAAAAGTGCAATTTTACCCATGTTGCAGTTTTTTTTTTTATCAGAATTCCTGCATAATTGCAGGCCCATTTTGTTACATCTACTAAAACTTGTGCACAATGTACCAATACATAAACAAATTAGTGTTGGATTCAGTAAGCCAAGAGTAAGCTGCAAGCTTTTTCAATTCCATTTGTCCTGGAATGGTGTCACTTCCAACACACTGCATTAATAGAAGCATTAGCATCTAATTCACTTGACACTTTATCCAACCCGCTAAGAAAACTCTGGAATTACTAGTAGGCCCACGTTGCTGGTACTTACATTGTTCCCTTGCATCAATTAAAACACACTTGTAATTAATGAGTCCTAATATTAAAGTTTGTACACATCAATGATTATAGTAAATATGTGGCAAAATTAATCAGCACAACACTTAAATGAGTTTAGTTAATCAGTACATTAAATTAACCCCCAAAACATTTAAATGTTTTCCACCCTTCATACACAAGTGAAACAAAGTCACAAACAAACAACCCTCAACCACCCTCACCACAGACTCCTCTGTGATAACTGTAAGCCCCTTCAGCATTACAGCTTTTTTAGAAAATGAGAATTCAAAGACAATTCTGAGGTCTAAGTAATCCATCTTTACTTTAAATTAAAGCTATAAGTGGTTGGCTGGCCACCACTGAACTCAAACTTTTTTCTTTTGTAACCATAAGGCTCCTTATAGCAATTCCAGGCAACAAAGTGTTAGCTCTAAAGTCAATATTTATTCAATACTAATACTATGCAATACTATTTTTGTCATTGATAGCACATCTTATGGGATATTATATATTCATTTGTCAATAGGCCCTAATTTCAAAGAGAAGCAGTCTTTTTAGAACATGATTAATTGATTTTGAAAGACAGAAAAGTCAATTTGGCCCTGACTGGACTAACCATTATACCTACTATATTCTGTATTGTATAATTAAGATTTAGTAGGTCACATAATGACTTACGACAAGTAGCAGCTGCAGCCATTCTCAGTCACCCAGTTCCTCACAATATTCCTTCTGACACAAACATCTGATAACACTGAAATATAAAACAGGGCACATGTAAGTCCACTAGAGCGGTAGTATGTAAAGTGCCATTTCAAGCACAATTGCCATGTTTTACACACAATGCACTGTTTTTTCCATAATTCCAGTATCATTGCAGTCACAAAGGGATGTTGTGCCTGATGCTATTGTGCAGAGCCTGATGCAACTGCCTGTGCATTTCACTGCAAATAGGACATAATTGTCTATCTGGTGTCATTTCCAGTGTTTGGCATGAGTGACAAGTTTTTTTAGGTGCAAGTGTGCAATTCCTACTGATGCTGTGCAAAGGCAACCTTGAAGCTACCGCGTGGTTGGGAGGTGGTGGTAATTCTTGGGTCCCCCTGTGTCAATAGGCATGGTAGCACTTTTTTTTTTTTAAAAAGACGACAACTGAGCATCACCAAGATCATCTATACAAAAAAGCACATTTTGGCACATGTAATGTACCTTTAATGGGCTTTAATTAAAACACAACTCACTGCAAAGAAAATGCATGGGTGCAACTGCACTGGCAGTTGTAAATGACCCCCAAAGGGTTTTGCACATGGGCAGCAACCAAGGCAACCAATCAGATAACTTTCAATGCTTAACCTGCAGCTGACTGCAATACTAACTAATCACTGATTGGTTGCTATTGGTCTGTGCCCGGGTGCAAATTTGCAAAGTTAGACAGTGCTTACAAACTGTGGGGCTGCCCTCTGTCTGGAAAGCCCAGATCCTTGTCTGGAGAAAGTCATAATGCCAGTTGAGCCACTTTAGAAGATATTCCTAAAAGTGTATGATCATAACATACTTGCATGGGGTTTCTCTGGGTACTTTCCATTTCTTCATCTTACAGAATGCTTAACTAGCTCCTGATAAAACTAACCATAGTGGTTGTACATAATTGGCCGGGTTCACTTGAAAACTTATTGACAAAATTTAATTGAGGAGAGAAAACTTTTCTTCTAATTTAGTTGCAGTTTTTTCTCATAGACTTCAATAGAGTTTTCACATGATAAACAGTGAGATACGTTTTCTAAATTAAATTGCATCTCAAATTGAATCTCGTCCATCAGTTTTTACATGATAAACTTTTTTCTCTCTGTCGATCTCTTATCCAACAATGCTGTTGTATAAAAATGTCTACCTTAAAGGTCAGTTAGGGAAGGATTTGGTTATGGACTCTTGGCTAAAAGGCCAAATGCTGAACCACAAACTTTGGCTTGAACCAAAAGTGCCAGAATAAAATTGTGCTGGACCTCCCAACACCTCCACTAAATAATGACAATTACACTCTTTGTTAAGCTACCAAATATGTATGACTTGCCCCTTTTGACCAATTCCCTTTCCTCACCTGTACACACAGATATTATTTAGGATTTAATAATCATGAACTTGTTCCCACCAGTACATAAAATGTAAGCATGTAAAATGTCACTGACAGTTTTGCCTCTATTAACACCAGATAAAGAAGGAGAAAGCCACATCACTGAGCTCTTCCTTAAAAATGTATTATTAGTTTTAGGCATTAAACACGTAAATTAGCCAATGTTTAAAGTGATACCGAAATAAAAAACTAAAATATAAATGTACATTAAAAGTTACCTATAGGTCATGTTGATCATTTTGTACTAATAGTGCTGCTTTTGAAAGTAACTGTTACTTGAAGTTCCTAAACCTGACTGTTTTGCCAACTTGACTGTCCCTTCTCAGCCTGTCAGTTATAGCTTCTAATGCTAACAGACTCCTGCTGCACAAATATGGCAGCCCCCCTCATATAGGAACATGGGGGATCAGATAGGTAATGTAAAAGCATCTGGCAAATGCTTTTATGGCAAAATTATAAATGTCATGCAAACACAATGTTATAATAACTGTAAAAAGGGTCTAATTTCAGGTGTCAGTATCTCTTAAAGGGCAGGTGCGTCTTAATCATAAGCTAATCAGTCTCTGGTAAGAAACAAGTACATAGTACAGGTATGGGATCCCTTATCCGGAAACCCGTTATCCAGAAAGCTCCGAATTACAGAAAGCCCATCTCCCATAGACTCCATTTTAATCAAATAATTTTGAATTTTAAAACTGATTTCCTTTTTCTCTGTAGTAATAAAACAGTACCTTGTAATTGATCCAAACTAAGATATAAATAATCCTTATTGGATGCAAAACAATCCTGTTGGGTTTAATTAATGTTTTAGTGATTTTTTAGTAGACTTAAGTATGGAGCTCCAAATTACGGAAAGACCCCTTATCCGGAATACCCTTGGTCCCGAGCATTCTGGATAATGGGTCCTATACCTGTATTGCGATGCTTTTAAAATAAAAACACATTTTTAAGAAAGACCCCAGTGGTGCTGCTTTTCTCCTTTATTATCCAGTACTTGAATTGTGGCCAGAGTACCTCCCAGCTAGCACCTGATACATAGGATCAAGCCATTGGCAGTGGAACCAAGAAGGGTGAGGAACAGCCAGTGCAGCAATATTTACTTACTTCTATAATATACAGATTTAATTCTACATACTCTAGCAGTCACACAGGCAGGATAATATTACTAATTACTAATAAAAAGTGTATGGTCTTTGAATGCTAGTGTTTCCCGTTTCTTTTTATTTTTTCCATAAAATCTGTACAGTTTTGTACAAATGGAGAATTATTTAAAAAAAAAATAATTAATAAACAATTTGATGACTTCCTTAACTGAAATATGAGTCAACTGGAAAGCAAAAGAACAATTTGTTTCCCACTATCTTCTGCCCCTGCACATGTTGGTCTAAGCCCTTTCCTTGAGTCATGTAACAAATGTAGCTTTGCTTTGAAAATGAAGTGATTCGTTTTACAGATTTCGCGCTCCGTAATAGAAAGCACTAAACCCCCTGCAGCACTGCACACAGACATGAAGGGTTACAAACAATCTTTTTTTGTTTTGCTATATAGCAATAAATCATAAACTTCAAACTGTTACAAAGATTGATTTGTTTTTGCCATCCGGTAATGGAATATCATGAAATTTTAAAAAAAGCACATTCATAAATTAAAAGTGGGGAAATATTTTTGATCATGTTGCCAGAAATATGTAACATTTTCTTGTGTGAAAATATATTAAATTACCAATTAAATACAATAGTGCTCCATCTCACTTTAAAGGTGCTGGTTTAAATAGATGAACTCTTATGCCTATTCAGATCTATTAGACTGTTTGCAAAAACCTGTGGTTTAGTTTTACTATTACCATGGGATAATGCTAGCTTGAAGTGGCATGTATTTAAAGATTCACTGATTACATTTTTTGTGGAGGGTATACATGTCCTTTAATATAGAGGTATGCCATTATAGTAACTGCACTTCAGGGGTCTTTAAAAACCCAGGGCCCTTAACAGATATCTTCTCAATGACTTGCTAGTATGGAATTGCTCATAATGCCCAGGACCAAACCTTGATCCCTGGCTCTTTAAAGAAACTTATTTAATGAAATATATTTTGCCAGTTTACAGCATCAAGGGGCTGATTCACTAAAGGTCGATAATGCTTATCGCATGGTTTTTTGCGTTAAAAAGCATGCGATAAATAAGTACAGATTCATCAAAGTCATTTGCGTTAACAAACATATCGCATGGGTTAACGTGCATAACGCATGCGTTAAATAGCGTATTACCGCAATGCGGTATTTTTAACGCATTGTGGTAATTATCGAATGGAAAGAGTACTAACACATGATTCACAAACGCGTATGAAGCATTAAACGCGTAAAAGCTGTGTGAATATTAACACCTACTTGGGGTAGGCGGTACTTAAAGAACATTGTGCCTCGTGAGCGTTTGGCAACACAACATGGAGTTTGCAGTCAGATTTTTCGTGCCTTTTGAAGAAGAGGATCAAGTATGTGATTGTCCAGTGATGCATCCTAGACTTTTCAGGGAAAGATCAGCTCAAGAGGGATTATCAGAGGAGGAAATAGTGAGGTGTATGGGTTAAATAGAGCAGCAATCTATGGCCTGTATGAGGTACTGGAGCCTTATGTGCAGCCACTCACACGCAGAAGCCATGCTGTTCCTGGCACTGTCAAACTTCTGTGCTGGGGTTGTGAAAATCCGTTTCAGATGCCTGGACAATTCGGGTGGAAGCCTGATGTACAGCCCCAGTAAAGTGCCACAAATTGTATTAGCCTTTGCTGTACTGCACAATATTGCCAATCCTTATGGATTGCCTGGGTTTGTGGCTGATGGACCTACAGTGGTGTGAAAAACTATTTGCCCCCTTCCTGATTTCTTATTCTTTTGCATGTTTGTCACACAAAATGTTTCTGATCATCAAACACATGTAACTATTAGTCAAAGATAACACAAGTAAACACAAAATGCAGTTTTTAAATGAGGGTTTTTATTATTTAGGGAGAAAAAAAATCCAAACCTACATGGCCCTGTGTGAAAATGTAATTGCCCCCTGAACCTAATAACTGGTTGGGCCACCCTTAGCAGCAATAACTGCAATCAAGCGTTTGCGATAACTTGCAACAAGTCTTTTACAGCGCTCTGGAGGAATTTTGGCCCACTCATCTTTGCAGAATTGTTGTAATTCAGCTTTATTTGAGGGTTTTCTAGCATGAACCGCCTTTTTAAGGTCATGCCACAACATCTCAATAGGATTCAGGTCAGGACTTTGACTAGGCCACTCCAAAGTCTTCATTTAGTTTTTCTTCAGCCATTCAGAGGTGGATTTGCTGGTTTGTTTTGGGTCATTGTCCTGCTGCAGCACCCAAGATCGCTTCAGCTTGAGTTGACGAACAGATGGCCGGACATTCTCCTTCAGGATTTTTTGGTAGACAGTAGAATTCATGGTTCCATCTATCACAGCAAGCCTTCCAGGTCCTGAAGCAGCAAAACAACCCCAGACCATCACACTACCACCACCATATTTTACTGTTGGTATGATGTTCTTGAAATGCTGTGTTACTTTTACGCCAGATGTAACGGGACACGCACCTTCCAAAAAGTTCAACTTTTGTCTCGTCGGTCCACATGGTATTTTCTCAAAAGTCTTGGCAATCATTGAGATGTTTTTTAGCAAAATTGAGACGAGCCATAATGTTCTTTTTGCTTAAAAGTGGTTTGCGCCTTGGAAATCTGCCATGCAGGCCGTTTTTGCCCAGTCTCTTTCTTATGGTGGAGTCGTGAACACTGACCTTAATTGAGGCAAGTGAGGCCTGCAGTTCTTTAGATGTTGTCCTGGGGTCTTTTGTGGCCCCTCGGATGAGTTGTCTCTACGCTCTTGGGGTAATTTTGGTTGGCCGGCCACTCCTGGGAAGGTTCACCACTGTTCCATGTTTTTGCCATTTGTGGATAATGGCTCTCACTGTGGTTCGCTGGAGTCCCAAAGCTTTAGAAATGGCTTTATAACCTTTACCAGACTGATAGATCTCAATTACTTTTGTTCTCATTTGTTCCTGAATTTCTTTGGATCTTGGCATGATGTCTAGCTTTTGAGGGGCTTTTGGGCTACTTCTCTGTGTCAGGTAGCTCCTATTTAAGTGATTTCTTGATTGAAACAGGTGTGGCAGTAATCAGGCCTGGGGGTGACTACAGAAATTGATATTGAAATTGAAAATTGAAATTGATAAACCACAGTTAAGTTATTTTTTAACAAGGGGGGCAATCACTTTTTCACATAGGGCCATGTAGATTTGGAGTTTTTTTTCTCCCTTAATAACGTAAACCTTCATTTAAAAACTGCATTTTGTGTTCAATTATGTTATCTTTGACTAATAGTTAACGGTTTTTGATGAGCAGAAACATTTAAGTGTGACAAACATGCAAAAGAATAAGAAATCAGGAAGGGGGCAAATAGTTTTTCACACCACTGTAGATGACCCAATTCATCCCATAAATTGTGTACAAAGTGCAGAGGCAATCAAGCACGGGGAGAAATCGTAAACAATTACTTTACGTGTAAGTACCTACAATCTTTACTAGAATAAAAAACAAACACAAAACAACATCTCAAACAATACTCTTTATTTCCTGTAAAAATAGTTGCACATTTTTTTTAAAAAAAATGCTCATTTATTTTATTGAGCTCAGCAGTAGTGAGTGGCAATATGCAACATTTCTGCATTCACAGTAACTAGGATTCACTAAACACTTAAGGCTCATGTCCCTTGGAGCCCCACCCCCCCACCCCCAGAAGGAGGTAGAAATCCTATTGTTTCTACCTCCTTATCTGCCGTTTCAGCCCTGAACATTAGTGGCCGATTGGAATGATCTTTCGTGATGGTCACACGAAAGATCGAAAATCGCCACGTATGTGGCCACCTTAACTCCCATCCCTCTCCCTTATATTCTGTATTAAACAATGCTTCCACAATGATCCTCTGTTATAAAGGAGCATTAACAATTAACAGGGCATTAACAAGTTTTGGGAATGTTATGTTAATGACCCCCTATTTACTGTAGAAAAACTGTGACGTTCCTCACTTTCCACTTCACTTGCATCCTCTGGATGATAATCTTTATATGTACCTTCAATGTCAGAGAATTGTGGGCTAATTGTGCTAATGTAGCCAGGCCTCTCTTCCTCAATGTCAGTGTTGGCCAAATATGAAGGTGCACATGTGTTTTTTTTTTTTGTTTTGTGTTCATATTTACCAGCATCTGAACTGTCACTGCTGTCATTAACATGAATAGGTATTTCAATTTTCAATTAACATTTACTAACACTTGCATGTTTGGTGGTTTAGGCTAAATCTCTGATACAGAAGTTGCTTTGTTCCTTTCTGTTTTCAATTGTGTGTTTTGTGTATTGTGACCTCTGGATTTTTTTTACTGTGTTGTTTGGTTTTTGGCATCTGTGAGCACTCATGCCTCCTTCATGTTATTCACTTGTTTATTACCGCCACTACTGTGTACAATATCGCTGTTACCCCGCGCCAAGGGTGGTCGCTCCACAGGTGGTAATTGCAATGGAGCTGCACAAAATGTCAGAAGTCGTGTTACACATGACGTGTAACGTTTACATGCGGAATATCACACGTTAATATCCCATGCGGCAGAAAATACCGCTTGAAAATCTGTTATTGACAGATAAATAACGACAATAAAATCGTTTCTTAATTATGTCAAGTGTCCTTTTAGTGAATAAAGCGCTAAGTCGCGAAAAATAAGCAATAAAATTTTTACCGCATGCTATAAATAGCACTCATTTTTTCGACCTTAAGTGAATCGGCTCCCAAGTCTTTTAACCCCGGTTAACAAAACACTTAGAGGGGGATGTTTTTTGTCCTTCTCTCGGCAAGGAAAGAAACTGAAAACTCAATTCCTGATTTCCGCGTTTGTCAATGAAGGGCCCTAGCCAGGTGCATATCTGTCTGAATGAATAATTCAAGACAACCAACAGTATTACATAGGGTGGACATTAAAGTACCTAAAGAATATGTGGATGTAAAAAACAGAGTAACCCAATTGCTGTAAACACACACATATACAATATATTTCAAAATATTTAACAAGGCCAAGTGTAATTTTATAACATTTTATGATAAATTTAAGTATACCAGTCTATGACTGTAAGCCACGTATTCCTCTGCAAAGGTATCCTTAGGCAAATAAATACAGAAAATGTGTGAATTTTCTTCAAGCAGTAACAAAGCAGAATTCACAGACAGCGGCTGAATGCTGATAATACTGCAATGTACATGAACACTTGAAAAAGGTTGGTAAAATGGCAGAGCATAAATAAAATAAGGCATAAATAAGCAATGTCACCTGAACGCCTGTCCTAGAAAAAGCTTTATAAGAGTGTTTAATACTGCACGGCTCACTATGGCAGGCATATATGAATTAAATATCCCACATGACATCAGCAATACAAGGGTTAGTAAACAATCCTGGTCATTGAGGGGCAAAGCTGAAGGAATTCATTAAGTGCTGATCCCCTATGTACTTCACAAAATCAATGTTAGAAAAGCTTTAATGTGACAGGGCTGCTTGGTATATATATGGATTGTTTGTATGCCGTCATTTACATCGACGACAATACACACAGCAAATGTGCAATTGCTTTAGGTGCCACAGCACTAACAAGTAAAATGAAGCATTGCAGGAATGCTGACTTGGACACAGTGTCAATGTCATCGTACTTATAGCAGCTTTTCTAGATATTCCTATTGAACCCTGTCATATTTCTTCATAAAAGAATAATTGTTTTGTGCCAAATGTATACATTGTGTTCCCCTTAGATGCACTATGCGCCCACCATGCTCTCCTAAGATTGAGAACTATAGCGTAAATTACATGTTTCAAATACATTCCATGTAGGGAATGGCACCTGATAAAATTGATTGGAATTAAAATGATAGGGCATGCACTGGTAAAGGTTGAGCTATGGCAAAGTCTAAGTCATCAAATTCTCAGCATTTAATATGATGAAACATAAAACTGTGCTGCTTTAAGATATATTTGTATGAAAAGATATTAAAAACAGGCCTCTAAGCTGGGCAGAAAAAGTCAATACAGAGGAGCACTCACCAGATAAGTTGAACTGCAAATGTATGCACCGTGCTACCACGTCACAACAACCCCCCGATCCAGTTGTAACTTTAACCAATATCCATAGAATGTAGACGGAGCACTGGAAACATCCTTTTATTAAAAAATCACCTTTATTCAGTCCGTTAAAACCATCACAGAGTTTTAGCATCTACAGCTTAACGCGTTTCATGGCTTCTCGCCACTTCATCAGAAGCTAGCAGCTCTGGTTTAATTAAAACAAATGATTCTGATGTCTTTTAAAGGGGAGCTGTCTCCCACACAAAAAAAATCTGTATATTAAGAGTCCTTTGTACCTTTGCAAATTCAGCATGAAACCTAAACTTTTTTTTTTAATTAAATCATCCATACCTGTATTAAACGTATTTAAAAATCTGAGCGGTCAATCTTTTATTGCCTGCAATATATAATTGACATCTCAGATTTCTAGTTACCATTACTTTCACTTTCAATGCAGCACTTCCTAGATGTCACCTAGATGGCGAATACACAAGATTTTAGGTTTATAAAAAATTTGCAAACAAAATGGTGCCTGCCTGCTTGCTGTGATTATGAATTCCAAGACTGAAGGAAACAACATTTAAATATATAGTGTAATTTAAGTTTATTTTGCTAAACTAACATCATTGAAAAGGATTTGTAATTATTTCCTAGGATGACAGGTCTCCTTTACAATCTAAATATATTCTTTGGAACATACAGCAGGAAAACAGGAAGCAACAAGACCTTACAAATGCCTTAGCAGTTAGGGGCATATACAGTATATATTTATATACAAAGGTGTCTATATGTAGTAACAGAAAAGGAATCCACCCGTCACTGTGCACATGGAAAACATTTTGGCCAGAAGAAGCTTGTATACATTTTCTTAAGAAATTAGCCCACCATTCACTATGTGCACAGTGATAGGCGAATTCTGTTCCTGTCAGTGCATACACAAACAGGTTGTTGTTAAGGAGCCGAATCAGCATTTTCCACTGCATTTTTCTTCCATCGGTAGAGAAAACACTGTGTGACATTAGCTGTAAGTGCTCATTTATGGTCAGTAGGCATTTGCATCTGAATGAACACAGGGACAAGTAGCAGCTAGCACCAATTTTGCAGCACCCACAATTATACTAAAATGCTGGGCTGAGAAAACATTGAGAATTGCATTGCTTTCTTCCACTTTGCTCAAGTTTAATCAATCCTCTAATTAACAACTTGTCCCTCACCATGCAAGCACAAAGACCTCATTTTCAGGACCTCCACTTAACTAAATAATATACTTATTTTAAGCACAGGTTTAATCCCATATAATAGCTCATTGCCTTAATTTGTGGCTCATTTACTAATGGCACTAAGGGGACCCATTTATCAAAATTTGATGTCTTTTTCACGATTCAAGAAAAAACTGTGAAAAAATGCAAACACACAAATAGACTAGAGAATGTTCTTAAGAACCAAAAATAGTCGGTATTTATTAAAGAAAAAAGTCCTCTAAAAGACACTAGAAAAAATCTTGGGAAGTAAAAGCTTGGAAAGGTTTAATAGAAGACAGTAAGAATTGTCTCTAACCTTTTTTATTTAGTTATTTTAGTTCAGTTATTAAGACATTTGAGTTTTTTAACCCAATTGAATACTACAATGTGGAACTCACACAGTAATATTCTGTTGTGCTTTTTTCCTACATAAGCTAGCATTCAAGAAGAAAAGTCGTATTGTTTCTTTTTTCACATCTGTGTTTTTTTTTTTTTATGAACTCGAATTTTGATAAATCTGCCCTTCAAATTCAACCTGGCACCTAGTCTTGCTTTTTTCGACCCATTATCCAGAATGCTTGGGTTTTCTGGATGAGGAGTCTGTCCATAATTTGTATCTCCATACTTCATTTAAACATTAAGTGATTAAGTGTGATTCTCGGCAGTGTGCGGCTTGCTTTCCCAATAAGATGAATTTTATCTTAGTTGGGATCAAGTACAAAGTACTGTTTCATTATTATTAATAAAAAGAAATATGTTTTAAATTTTGAATTATTTAATTAAAATTAAGTCTATGAGGGATGACCTTCCCTGTAATTTGTAGCTTTCTGGATAATGGGTTTCCGGATAAAGGATCCCATACCTTTATCCCTAATATGCCAATATAATCTTCATCACATGGAAATTATTATGCTGAATACAGGCAATTTAAATCAGAGGTTTAGTAGCAGAAGATGCCAAGTGTGAGTGGATGGAGAGTGTAACCTGCTGCAGACTATTGATTAATGGTAAGGTCCATGGCCGACGTGACTCACCAGGACCAATGCATTAATCCAAAAGATACAGCAATCTCTCCACTCATCTCCACAACGTCTGCACACAATGATTTAGTTGTAGCCAAATGCTTTTATTTCTTTATTTGTCTTTATTTGCAAAGGGCCAATATATTTCACAGAACTTTGAAGAGATTATTTCATCAGGCCCTACCCAGTGGAGCTAGCAATCCATAATGGTTGCAATAAAACCCAGGACCTTAGTGCGGTAAAGCATAAATACTAACCAGTGTCGTTTAAAAAAAGAGAAATATTGTGGTCTTCTTTCTTTTACCCCATATACCTTATTTCATTCTCTCTTTTTGTTCCCCCTTCAGTATGCTGAATTCATTTTTATTTAAATATAGTTAACCATTGTCTTCACAATTAATATTTTCATTTATGTTCCCCTAGCTATTCTTTTGAAAAAAATATAAGTTGCTGCTCTCTTGATTTTAGCTGCCAGACTGTGTTAGTGTGCCTAAAATGGTTTATAAACATAAAAAAGACTTTTCGTCAAAGATGCATAGTAGTTATAATACCTCCCCCGGCCTTTATCACCATGAAAATATTCTGTGCCGTTCTCTTTGAAAGAAAACAGAGAATATTTATCATCTTCCTGCAGGCTTTTTTGACATCAGCAAAGGCTATAAATCCGTCCCACTGTGAAGTGTCTGACTTCAGAAGTCAGACTGAATAAGCTTGTTCAGGTGATTTTACCTTCTCTTATAATTCTTCCACTAAGCTTAGGGAACAATTGAAAATTCAGACTAAACAAGAAGTGTAAATTTTTACCTTTTAAATAAATCATACAAGCAGATTTACAAAGGGTCGTTCAGCTTTTTGAGTGGTAACGATGGTTACAGCTGGAAAAAAAAGAAAGGTTATTTTCAGATATACAATTTTTTTCCAGGGTTATTTAGCGATTAAAAAAAAAGCAGAAAACATTTTACTATTTTGTTAAGTGGCCTCATAGACTTATTCAAGGTGTCAACCATAAGTAGCACTGAATTTTGAAATGATAAATGCATACCATGAACGTGCTTCACTTGTTCCAGCTGCCTCCTCTGTCTACCACCCTTAACATAAACACAGAGGGCAGATTTACTATGCGGCATAAAAATGGCACAGAAATTCACACATTTCAAGGCTTTGACACGTGAAAAACAATTTAAGTTTTTATGCGTCTTTTCCTTAGAGTGACTTCTGTCAGAACTTATACAAGGCGTAAATGGCATAACATAAAGGCTTCAAATCTGGCCTTTGGACAGCTTAAAATAAAACACACGTTAATAAATTTGTTATTTTACACAGTTTGCTATTTATTTTTACATAGTTTTTTTCTGCAAATTTTACACAGCATAATAAATAGGGCCCATAATGTAATCACTCATTCTCAATCATTCCAACTGACACCTGCAGCACTATTGACTGGACAAAGAAATCCAAACAACTGTCAAAGTCTCAGGCAGGTTCAGACCACAGACACCTGGTATCTGTAGGCACAAGGAAATACTAATGCAGATGGACGGCATGTCATCATAAATGTGTTACCCTGGGCCTTTCTGACCTTTCCCCAAATTCAGGCCTGACCATAAAAATAAGTGGAATTCAGCTGCTTCTGGCAAACACTTTTTGATGAAAAAGCTACATCGGAAGTTGCCAAATGCTTTGATAAATAAGCATAATTGTTACAATTTTAATGACAAGCTTTGGAAATGTAAACGATTCTGACAAAAAGGGCAACATTTTCCAAAATGTCCAAAAAAAAAAAAAAAAAAGGTTTATAAATGAGGTTGAAATTGAAATGCTGGAAAGAAAATACCGCAAAAATGTTAGTAATATTAACTGGACTTTCGATAAATCAGCACCTATATCTTAAAAAACTAAAGCCTGACTAAAGTACATTATGTTTTGTGCTCCTGTACTTAGAGATACATAATGGTTTGTCAATGTATGTAAGTGCAATAGTCCATATTTTTGTGTGTGTGGGAAAGAGATTTCTTATTATATTTTCACTACAGCAACAATTAGTTTCATGTCAAAATGATATGTTATCTTCTAATCAATGTAATAAGTATCTTGGTTTCAGAGTGCACAAGGGTTGAAAGATGATACACAATGCCCTTTTCATACATTAATTTTCCCTTGTAAAGTATTTTATTTAAAAAGAGAATACAGCAGACGTTTTAAAAGAACCACTTTAGGGCTGCTCCCTTTTGCTTGCGCAAAATAAGGATATATCATAGTAAAGAGACACTGCATCTGGTTTAGCTGGTAATTTAGGAGAGCTATTCTGACAGACCTGTTCTACATATTATTAATTCTCTTTATCCCAGTTACTTTTCTAATATTCTTAATATAAACTATGTAATTGTTTAAATATATAAATAATAAATCTTAAGCTGTAATATTTAATTAAGCATATATTTTTGTGCACTCATTGTGGCTTTATTCCCTTTAAAATAACTGCGTGGATTACAAGCTGGACATGGTCTAGGCATTTCAGATAGACAATTCTGAAGGACCATTTGACATATCTATCAATAAAAATAAATTGCTATAATGGTTTATAGAGAAGACGGAACTTCATGGTCAACCATCTATGTTGGGTTTTGGGTTCATTAGGTTCTGGCCCTACAGAGGTTGGAGTCACTGATTCAGTCTATGAGACTTCACAGCAAAACACAAGCTACAGCTGACAAATAAGTCTAGGGAATGTTTTAATACTTCCCAGCCACAAAACGGATTAGGAAAGCAGCTGCATACTTCAGGCTTAGATAACAACAATAGCACACTGGGGTTTGATTATAAAACCAGTCAAGCTGGAACATATTTATCAAAGAAAAACTGGGATATTTGTTTTCATTTCCCACTAAAGTAATCTAAGCAAAAAAAGTATTTCTGAAATGTCGATAGTGAAAATATATTATTGTGTGTTTTTTATAGCATCCTAATTTCTTTTATGGAACAGTAAAGCCTACATGTGAGGATTCTAAACCAGCCCATTATAAATGAGTATTATACCCCAAACACCCTGGTGATGATATATAAAGGAACAAGCAGAGATATTTTGTACAACTGGCAGTAACAACAAACAAACCGTTCAGCTTCTTTGCAAATTCCAATGGTGCTACCCCACAACTCTACACAAAATTAAATAGCAGCATGGTTTTATACAGATTTACAGACTAAAAATGTAAAAGTTAATAAAACCACTTTAGATTGAAGCATGGTGTGTGTATTAAGCCCCCTGTATGAAATAGAATAAAATATGTATTTTGACAGGTTTCTATGTGTTTCATAAATATTGAATGTGCTTGCTTCTATTTTAAAAAAAACACAGTCCTGTTGGTAAGGATGATCCTCCAGTCAGGCCCATGTGGGTTGGTGTATTTAAAAGGGTAATCAACTTATAAAACTGTATACTGCCTCACTGTTTTAGTGTTTCCTATTGCTGACTTGTGCCAGCCTACCAGATCTAGATTCGCTTGCCACCACCCTCCCCTGATTTTACCCCATGTGTGTCTTTGTACCTCATACAAACATAAAGCTGGGATACACAGTTCTCATGTGGTACAATGTTGGTGGGAGGCAAGTGTAAATAAAGTGTCAAGTAGCCCTGTCTTCCAATGACACTTCTCCCTTATTTATGCATATTTATTAGGGGTATAAAAATGTAGAGATAATGTACAACCCCAAAGGGGATAAAGTGAAAGAGCACTAAGGGGAGCAGGAGCGTGCCCCTTAGTGCTCATTTAAATCCACTTGCGCCCCCACCAGCTCAGCCCTGCTCCAGCAGTATGTACAGGGCCCCAATGCGGGCTGTGCTTCCTCCCGCTCCCTAACTTGTGCATGCAAATAAGAGGAGGATGCCTACATGCCTCCCTTTGCTAGCCTAGATAATATCTGCTCCTTATTACAGTGGGGCCTGGTAATAAGGCATCCGTGTGCCTAGGAAGAGTTAAAGTTGCCATGGATACAGATAGTTAATTCTTAAGGAGCTTTATATACTAGTCAAATAAAAATGACTGCCAGTGGGGTGTTGTCTGTGTATGTGATGAAATCAAATTTCAGCAATTTTGTATAAATTGTAAAATCTCTATTTCTTTCTACACATGATAGATTTTGATATTTAATAGCTGGGTATACCTTTAAAATAAATCTGATTATCCAGGACATATCTCTTATCACAGCTTTTAACAGTGATTTAAAGATGCAAAGATTTATTTGTACTTTAATACATTTTAGCATAATCAATAGCATTTCAGAACACTCACTAAACTGTAAAACGTTTTTACTTACAGAAGAGCTAAATCAATAGCAAACAATCACCAATTAGCGTTATTGAAACTACTTCAAGTTAAAAAAGAAAATTAAATATCTGGATACTATGGGGCTGATTTACTAAGACACGATTTCGAATCCGAATTGGAAAAATTCCGATTGGAAACGAACATTTTGCGACTTTTTCGTATTTTTTGCGATTTTTTCGGCGTCTTTACGATTTTTGCGTAAAAACGCGAGTTTTTCGGCGTCTTTACGATTTTTGCGCAAAAACGCGAGTTTTTCGGCGTCTTTACGAAAGTTGCGCAAAGTCGCGATTTTTTCGTAGCGTTAACACTTGCGCGCAAAGTCGCACCTTTTCCGTAGCGTTAAAACTTAAAAGGCGCCACGTTTCGTGCAAGTTTTAACGCTACGAAAAACTCTCGTTTTTACGCAAAAATCATAAAGACGCCGAAAAACACGCGTTTTTACGCAAAAATCGTAAAGATGCCGAAAAAAATCGCAAAATTACCTATCATTATGAAAAAACCGCAATCGGACCCATTCGGCCCGTTCGTGGGTTAGTAAATGTGCCCCTATGTGTAACTGCACCAAAATACTGTCATTAAATTCCCCCATGAGCTACAAACTGTAGTAAAATCTTATTTCAAAACACTAGTATATTTGTTTCCAAAGATTATTGCTTAGTTTTATCCATATTAATGTACTGACTTCTTACTGAATTATCAGAGCTTGATAATAACAGTCTATTAATGTGGGATAAACTGGGTTATTGTAATATTGTTAAACAAGTAATAATATAGACTGAACACTATAATATTCTTCACAATCTCCCACAGGAAAATCTTATTAATTAATACTTGTGATTATGGCGGCTAAACTCTTACTTTATTTGTGTATTTCAACTCACCCACGTAGGAAATAATACATCTGGGTATAATTATAATAAAGTTGGGTAGCTCCCAAACATGCTAATCCCATCAACATTTTTTTGGAAAGAAACAAGCATCATGGCTTGTGAATAAAGGCCAAGGCTTGTTATCAGGAATGCACACAACCGAGGAACGCCTGGTTATTTTACAGAAATTTAAAAAGTGAGAAATTGAGTTAGTGAGGAAATTCATCAAATGTTGCTCTAAAATATTAGTAAATGGTCCTTGATATCAGTACAAGTGTTTCTTCTCTGAAGCAGGCATTTCAAATGATCTTTAAAAGAATAATTCAATAGTTCCAGTGTTATAGTCCAAGATATGTAGCCTCTTCTGCTTGCTGTTTTATTGCTCACAGAAAATTTCAAACATGAGTAAGCAGAAGGGTAAAAGTCCAGATTTTTAAGCATAAGGAATGTTATACGTGATGAGCATTCCTTAGAACAAGATTTAAGACATTTTTTCTTAAAAAATCACATTTTACATAGCTATATAAATAAGGTTCCATCTATAGTGATGAATGAATTTTTTTTTGTCAGACATGGATTTGCAGCAAAATTCCACATTTTGACACTGGAATTTTTTTTCACAAAACTGCAGGAAAAATTTGCTGTGAAAAAATATTCAGAGACAAAAAAGTCACCGCAAAAAAAAGCCCACTGACTTTAATGCAATTGGAGTAAGGGCTGTGGCACACGGGGAGATTAATCAAGTCGTAAGCTACTAATCTCCCCTGTCGCGGGCGACTGATCTCACCGAAATGCCATCCCACCGGAGAGAATGTAAATCGCTGGTGGGATGGCATACGCAGCGCCGCAATTTCCTCGAAATCGCGGAAGTTGCCTTGAGAGGAAGATTTGTCATGGGCGACTAATCTCCCCATGTGCCACAGCCCTAAAAAAAAAAAATTGGACATAAAAAAAAAATCACCTATTGACTTCAATGTGTTTTGCAAATTTTTTGCGGACAGATTTCCTCATCACTATTGATTTACATTACCTGGAAATCTTTTAAAGTCAAACAAATCAGGAACATGGAAGTAAGTAGTGTATAGTGGGTCATTAGTGTGCTGATGGCATAACATGTGTACCTCAACTAATATGCCAGTTAGAGCAATCAGAGTAGTCTGCATTCAGCAGTCCCCCTCTGGTCCCATACCTATCCCTTAAATTGCTCATCATTAGCTTATCATTAGCAGTAGCCAAAGAGTGCAAAGGAGCCCTGTACTTACCACCTAACCTACAGCAGCCAGTAAGGAATGCACTACATACATCATGTGTGATGTACAGAGGCCTAATAATTACATAGAATTTCAGTGCATAGACCTGCAGCTATTCAATTCAATGCTTTCAGCAGTACTGTATTCATGAGGGGTGGGACGGTGAGGGAGGGCATGTAGGCACCCTAGCTTACAGATCAGACTTACAAAGCATCTCATATAAATCAATACATAGATGAATAGCTTCCATAAGCACTTAGTCATAGGCCTACAGACTGACATTTTTTCAGTTGTTGCCCAATATTATGAGGCCATAAACTGGCACCTTAAGCACAAAGAAGTGTCAGTCTTATCTGGGAAATAGCTTAGGTAGCCAATTGCCTGGGCTTCATGTTACCCTAGGTATCCCATCAATCCTGTGGTTTCCATAAGAAACCTCTTTATTCCCCATTCCTGTTTTTTTGGTTAAAAAAGTAATTACTAAAGAAAGGATATTGGGGTGAAGATATTAATTCTTCAATGATCTATGAACAAATATCGCAATATATTAATTCTCTCCATTTTGAAAACTTAAATAGAGAACTCACCTGGTTAGAAGATCTCAAGTAGCAAGAACATTATCATTTACCTATAAGAAATTAATAGCAAAATACAATGTTAAACCACCTTTTGCTGGTAAATGGGAAACAGAATTAAATTTAGTACTCACACCAGAGAAATGCAAAAAAATTTACTACTAAAATATACACATCTATGAAAATACATTATAGTATCACAACTAATTAGAAAGTGTTGTAAAGGGGAAAACATGTATACTGGTGTTTATGTTATGTTGCAGGTGAACAAAAAAATTAAAAGGAATTATTTATAGAAATAGTAATATATCACTAATATGATATAATTCCAAGACTTTTTTTACTGTGTATTTTGGCTAATTGAGGTGGTACCTGAGACCACATAATACTCTTGCCTAATAAAATATTCCATTACCTTTTGCTCCTGGAGAGAAAAAGAATGGTGTTGTAGTTCAATCTCCCGTACAGTATTATTGTTAGCTTTAAATAACAGCCAACAAGATGAGATCAATAAAAAAGCTCAAAGGCAGAAGTTGAATTATTTAAAGAAAAGGAAAAATCTTTGCACAAGACATTCATATTATTATTTTATTTCATATAAGAGAGAACATAAATCTCAGCACAGTATTTTCCCACTTGGTTAGGAAATCTGGAAAACCATTTAAGAGAATAACAGAGCAAATATTATTTCAGTGAACAGATTCTCCTTGCTTCTACTGAACTTCTGCCCAGCATATCAAAATGTTTTGCGTTGATAAATTAATTTAGACAGAATAAATCTCTTCTTCTTAGAGCTTTCCCATGGAACAACCCTAGTATTGTCGCACTCCTTTCCAAAGGTTTTTACACACCTTTAAAAATAAATTGCTGTGAATATGGGGCAGCTTTATTCAAATTCAAATTGGCAGTTTAAGTGGCAGATTTATTAAAATGTGAGTAGTGTTCACCTCAAAAAAATCACCCACTTTGTATACATTCCTACTGGATTTTTAGAAGTGCATTTATCAAATGGTGAACTTTCACCCATTGATGATTAAGCTTCTAAAAATCCCAAAGGAATAAATAGAAAGTGGGTGAATTTTTTGAGG
This sequence comes from Xenopus tropicalis, assembly GCF_000004195.4. Classification (NCBI taxonomy): domain Eukaryota; kingdom Metazoa; phylum Chordata; class Amphibia; order Anura; family Pipidae; genus Xenopus; species Xenopus tropicalis. The sequence continues at coordinate 60,261,518 of NC_030679.2, read as the reverse complement.
TGAACACTACTCACATTTTAATAAATCTGCCCATAAATGTTATTAACATTAACACTTTCTTGACTGTATCTGAGCCACAGAATGCTACAATGTGCATGAACACTACTGCAACATATAGGACAGCAAACAATGTGGGCTGGGGGGGGAGCAGTGAAACAGAAGGGTCTTCTAGAGCTGAGGCAGCAGAAGCAATGAAGCAAGAAATAGGCTGGGCAGTAGAATAGCCATTCGGTTATCAGTATTTACCTAATTTAACAAGTGACTTTGCTTATACATTGAGGGGTATATTTATCATGCTGTGTAAAAAGTGGAGTGAAGCATCACCGGTGATGTTGCCCAGGGCAACCAATCAGCACTTAGATTTCAACAGTTAGAAAATCAAAGCAATGCATCTGATTGGCTGCTATGAGCAACATCATTGTACCAATTCATCAGAGTTAGTCTGGTATAAGTAGAAAAAGTATGTGGGCAACTTAAAGACAGTACTCTAGAATGTTTTAATGGTAACTAAGTATAATCCTGTAAGATTTATGAAAGTCAGGAACAGAACTAGGGCTCAGGTTGCTGGTATGGATGAGTAAAAGCTTATAATTCATGAGTTAATGGCCCTTTTCTCGCTCTATTTTGTCTAGCTCCAAATGCATTGGAGTCAATAGACATTTTTTTCTTGCACCAAATGCATTGGATTGTATAAACCTTTTTCTTGCACCAGTAAATGGGCAAACAATGCAGTGGAGTCAATAGGTGTTTTTGTTGCATTTTTTTCAGCACAAAAAAACAAACTTTTTTCAGTGAACAAAACACTAGACAAAAGTCTAGCACAGCTTTGCAAACATTTTTACAATCCGGAAAATGCAAATTCAGCATAAATAATGTTTGGTAAAGTCTATAAAAGAATGTTTAGTGATGACTTGTTCATATACAGTAACTACAGGAAATCTTTTTCTGTTTACATTTGCTCCCCTTTAACTCATCCTGTGAGAAAGCCTTAAAAAGGAGAAACATTTTCCAGTTAAACCTTTAGAGTCTGTAGTCTTTAATACAAAAAAGGTGAAAATGCAGGTGTCTAAAAAAATGTTTTTTTCTTAAATATACAGTTTGTAGTGCAAATATTGCTACAAATATGAAATCACATTAAATGCAATAGTTAATGAATGCTTGAAATGTGAAACAAGTTTTGTGCAGTTAGTGTGGTGGAAATAATCTTTTTTTCTTCAATAATAAAATCAATGTTTAGAGATGTTGCCATGGGTCTGTGCACCCCTAAAACGTACGCATAGGCATTAGTGATATGAGCCGAGCTGTGATTCTTTCAACTAAAGCTTACTTATTTGCTCCTGTGCACAAATCAAGTATTTTTAGGTGCAGATTTCTTGCTATGGCAGAAGTCCTTTGAAACTAGGTCACAAATGCAGTTACGCTCCGATGCTAACATGTTGCACACTTAAATGTTCCATAATACAAGCCTTAAAAGCATGACAAAAACAAGTATAATACATAAACAGAACACAAATGTAAAAAATAGAAGGCTTTAAATGTTTGTTAGTTAATACCCAATTAATAACAAATGAACAAGATCCATAGCTGTTATATTCCCCCCCCCCCAATAAAAATGTAATAAATTGTACGATGGCCAGAACAGCTGCTATGTCTTGTATTTTCCCTATTGCTCAGGACTAGGTAAAACTGGTGCTAATAGAGCTAATTTTCTCTCCTTTGACTATGTAAGAAGTTATGAATTTTAATAAAGTTATAGTTAAGTTTGTAGCATTAGCCAAGTACTATGTAATAAAGTAGGTTAAAGGGGATAACATGGCTGCTACACAAATACAATTTAGGAAATACCCTTGGCTCTCATTATATTACACGATTAAATGTAACTGCAATCGTTTCAGTACGTACAACGCATGGAGTTTCACCAATACAGAAATCTGAGAGCTACGTAAGTGGTCTGTTGTATAATCCTTACACAAAAGCTGAAAGGCACTGCATATTCAGAATTTTAAATACCAGCCTGTCCCAGAAGCTGTTTAATGCTAGGACTTATACAATAATTGACTGGAACTAACTTTCAGTCATCTGCAATAAGCCCCGCAGTATAATAGCATCAATCTTTATAGGCAGAAGCATGACTGGATTTAAGCAATCTTTTACAACATGTTCCCTAAAATATATTCATTTCTTTGTCAGTCTGTGACTTTTGAATGAAAAATGTGCAATAAGAAATATTTGACATTACAGGAACTAATGGTGCATGTTTGTTACAGGTACAACCTCAACGGGAACATTACTCTTTACCATTCCACATAAGTTGAGCTGTATTTCCCTTCTAATTATTACATTGGTCCTTAGCTATAATGACTTAACCTAAAATAATGCCTTAACACACATGGTTACTGCCAATCACATTGATGGGGTATATCAATTCCATTTATCATAGTTACTGCGTCTCTCAGATCAGCAGTTCTTAAAATGCTTAATGTTCAAAAATGCATTTGTGCCACTTTGTATTATTTTTTTCCAAGACACAGCTCAAAGTACAATACTGAATTTTGACATTTTTATTTTGCCTTATATTGAAAATAGAAGAACACAGGTATCTGGGCTTTTTGAAAACACTTCATCAAAGAAACTCTGACAAAGTATTCCTATTCAAACAAAGAATTCTTCAGTTTTGACTGATTTGCGGTTGAGTTATACAGGTATCGGATCCGTTATCCGGAAACCCATTATCCAAAAAGTTCCGAATTACGGAAAGGCTGTCCCCCTAGACTCCATTATAAGCAAATTCTAATTTTTAAAAATGATTTCCCTTTTCTCTGTAATTATAAAACAGTACATTGTACTTGATCCTAACTAAGATATAATTAAATAATTTTGTTAATAGACAAGGTATAGAGATCCAAATTACAGAAAGACCCCTTATCCGGAAAACCCCAGGTCCCGAGGATTCTGGATAATGGATCCATTGCCTGTACAAGCTAAAAGCAAGAAGGGGACTTACAGCTACAGTGTTTGTGCAGCTAATGTATTTTTTCATACTTAAGCATAAAAATATTATGAATAGTGTATGTAAATCTGTCAATTGAGTAAACATGAGAAAATGATTTGCCCCCTATATTGAAAAAGGAGACAACTAGTAAATTTTGCCTACTTCCAAGATAACATGTTAACATTAAGACTCAGAAATTGTCTTCCTGCTACTGAATCTGCAGAAATATCACTAGCATTGCCAAGCTATGCAGTAGGCTTTAGTTAGTAATACAATGAAAGCACAGTAACCATGCTAAGTACACACATGCTAGAATAAGCTTCTCTCCAGTGAGGATTACAGTCTATTTGACTTATCATAAAAATCAATACATCCAGTTGTCTAGAATTTTAAAGAAAAATGCTACTGATAGACAAGGAAAAACATGTTTAAGTGAATAGGAACAGACTTTATTCTTCATAATGGCAAATAAATGTGTGTGTATATTAAATACATTGATAAACATTTTACTTGCATAGTGTCCTTTCATTTTGTTACTTATTTGTGCAATATACCCCCTTTTCTGATTAATTACCAAGCAACTATACCATGTCAAGATGGAAGTCCAAAATATTTGCCTCTGCTCACAATTTTATAGGCTTGCAACAACCCTGAATTTATTGAAAAAAAATTATCCTAACCTAAAGATTAAAGGCATAAGACCACCATTGCAGAAATGGTGTGAGGGTGCTACAATCATATGAAAGTAGAGCCTTTTTTCCTGCAGAATAAATCTGTTAAAAGACTAAAAATACACAAATGAGGTTGTCAGGGCACTTGGATGGAAGTAAAATATAAGTAAAGAATAATGGAAGTGCAACTGATTTGTCAATTTTAAAACAAACACATAAAAAAAGAGGATTAATTATTAATTAGCAAAATTTTTAGGCAATTTGTGGTCAAATTCTGCATTTCGCTTAAGGTGAATATTTTCATGAAACCAGGGGCAAAATATTGCCAGTGTAATCTGTAAAGTGCAAAAAAAAAACATTCAAATTGCATTATAACCGCAGTTCACCCTTTTTTTCTCAGAAGTCATGCAAAGTTATGAGAACCCACTAATATCCACGTATGAGAACCCACTAATATCCACGTATGAGTACCCATTGCAAATTGTGCTTTCTTCCCAATAAGGGAACTAATTTGTATCAAGTTGCTACTATTTTATTTGTAATTCTGTTGAGGTTTGCTGAATTCTTAAGGATACTAGTGTTGTTAGCATTAAGTGTATTGTTGAATCATGTCTTTATCCCCCTATTGAATACACATTAACTTTTGGAAATGTATACATATGTAGAAGGTAAAAAGAAAGGACACATTCAGTAGTGAATTGTTCTACATCTAAATCAATCAGTCCCCTTTTTTCATTTTAATCTCATTTAACCTTGACTTTTATCTAGATATGGATCTGTCATTTTTCATTCATATTACTAATGATTTCAAGCAAAGGTTATGTTGCCATGTATGCTGGCATGGATAACAATGAGTCAAGTCGTATATGCATTCAAACTCAAATGGTGACCTTAAAACTGAGATGACATTTGTGTGCTCTACACATATACAGTAATGGTGCTGGATTAATGCTGAACCCCTTCCTCTTTACCAAATATGCACAAAACAGTCCTACAATGCATATTCACCTATAGAAAGAACACCTGCGTCCTTTTCTGGGAATGTCCGGGTTCTGCTTAACTTCAAGGCCTTTACTAGCTGAAAAAATTTATGATTTTTACTGCTCAACTTTTTTTTTCTTATGCACAAGACTTTTTTTCTCATGCCAAATTAATTTAAGTGTATGGGCATTTTTTTCTCACTCCTTCTGTGTGACTTTAATATGGTGCATTGGCCTTTGTACATAGACTTTAATAATCTATAATTAAAAACATTTCTTTAATGTTTAACATAAGAATATCTTCTATTAAAAAGGGAAAAAAGCTTTTCCCTTCTTGGACAATTTTTTTACAGAATTCACCAGTTGCATCTGCTGAAATTAAAATAGGAGTTTATATTGTTCTTTTAAGTAGATGTGAGGAATTTGTTCATAAAAATCAGAAAATTATGGCAATGTTTGCCTTGTTTTGAAGCAGATAGTTTGCAACACTCATCATTCATTTATAAGAGTAAAGTATGTTATTAGCATGCAGCAACAGCTTTTCACTTTGCAGTTACCCAGCTTGATTATGACAAGTCACCATCAAGTGAAATAATAGTTATAAAAAAAATCAGATGATATATACAATTATATACAGTATGTAACTGCCAGAAAAGTACTTATACACAACTTTCTCTGTGAGAGAAAAGGGTTTTTAATCTCATACATACCTGACACAGGTCAAATGTTGACTCAACTGGACTATCCAACTCCAAGTGATAATTATCATTGTCTTCTTTCAGACCTCCCAAACGAAGGTTCTGAGGAATTAATTCATATAGTAGAGTAAGGGAATATTTAATTTTTTTAGTTTTGTTTCTCCTATTGATTGATCAGCTGGCCAATGAGAACTGACTTATTTCAGAACAATTCAGTCTGATTTTATTTATTTTGTTTGGATTTGTTATTTGGTAAAACCCCAAATAATCATGAATAAATTGATCAATTAAAACTGGTTTATTGACCCAGTACAATCATTGATTAATCTGCTGTTGATTACACAGACGGAATAGGAATACAGGCATAATAGAATGGGAATGTCTCTGGTCACCCCTGAGCTCCCAAGAGAGATGCATTCAAATAAATGCGATAGAATTATCACAGCCTAACTCCAAAATCATCATATTATCAGCTTACCTGACATAATAGTTTCTAAGACCAGTGTTAAGTTCAAAATCAACAATGTTCAGTTTTAAATAACAGGCCTGTAATGAGCAATATTGTGAATGTGTGAACACAATTCAAAAAGGGCAAAAAAGAAGAAACTATTGATTAGCAATAACCAATCATTCAAAGAGAGATCACTTAATTCACACTTAAATCACATAATTTATTAATGACGGAAACTATGCAATGAACACAAATTCAAGTAATTTTCCTGCCAATGTCTTGTATTTTGTTTTGGGTTTCCCGACGATTGTTTAGACATTTTTTTCTTATTTAAATACATGAGACTCTAGTGTCCTACATAATTCCCCATTTGTATTATTAATAATACTTTTTTATGAGGGTTAAAGCGCCTCTATTTTAATGTACATGCCCTATGTGACTTAATTTGTATTATAGAATATCAACATGCTGTCTTACCCAGAACTCTAGCTACCTAAGAACCATGCTTATTAAGTTGTAGTTTTAAAACTAAGCCTACATTCATTTTCTTATGTCTCAATAGGTATACAACATTGTTTATGTAGTTATAAAAGGATATTTATAAAGTGTCATACTATTATCACCTAAGCATAGGAGAAATTTTAGACAAGTCATTGGATAGATCAGAATGCCGTTTATCATAAATATGGGACACATTAAATCTCAGCCAGAATCCCTAATATTCCTTTGAGGACACAGGCTATATCCACATCATTTCATTTATGCACATCCCAATATGTAAATATATGGTTTAATTAAATTGTGTTTGTTTATGCTCACATAGTGATAATATTTTTCCAGTTTTTAACACTGTGCTTATGGATAAGATAATTATGTATGACAGAGTTTATGGATACAATAATTACGTCTGACAGGAGAAGCTTTATCTCACCATTACAACATGTCTTCAAGGATGAAGGTCAAACATAAAGACACCATTTTGAAAAAGTTAGAGAAGATTAGAAAATCCACCTCTGATTGCCACTGGATGAATTAATATTTTAGAAAGCATAAATAGGTTTTAATTAATGCCAGTTTGAATATATCAGACATATCATTTGTTTTACATGTGGCTATGTGTCTTCAGGATAAGAGCAAATATGAAACATTTACTGCTTAATGAACCTTGTGGATAATTACCATCATTTAATGATTGTAACTATTGTCACAATTTCTTGGAAATCTTAATACTGTGAGAAAAGTACTTTATACTCTTAAACATATTTAAAGACATTGACGTTTTCTGTCTGTTTCTATAGGAAAAATGCAACAGCACCTCCTGTATGGTCAGAGAACCTCAATTTGGGATTTAATATCTTTAAACATTTTATTAGGAGGTAAATTGTTAGTAAGCATCATGTTGCTAACATTTCTTCCTACCACTCAACTGCAGTGCTCCTGGGTTCTAGTCAATAACAGGCACAAAGTTGTTTCCAGCTGTAGACTACAATGCTAGCTGCTGATCAGTTACTAAGCTTACTTAGATCCAGATGTGTAGACAACATATCACTCCCTAAATGGTCTAATGGGCAATATTATATAATAAAAGATTTGGTTTTCAGGTTTAGTATCCCACAACAATCAATGAGCTGCTTTCTTTTACACATGTGAAAAGTAAATGCTACCTACAACTGGGCTGCCTTTGAGTTACTAGTACTTGTGAATGTAAATTTTATTATTTTATTACTGCCATAAAATCTCATGATTCACCAACATAATAGCATAATCTGAGAGATCGGGATCGGGTACAGAGGGTGGTTGTTAATGGTACATTCTCTACTTGGAGTAAGGTTCTCAGTGGGGTCCCTCAGGGTTCTGTACTGGGTCCACTTTTGTTTAATTTGTTCATAAATGACTTAGGGGAGGGTATTATAAACAATGTATCAATGTTTGCAGATGACACAAAACTCTGCAAACCAGTCAATTCTATCCAGGATGTGACATCCATGCAGCAGGATCTTGGCCAACTGGCAATCTGGGCGGCTAAGTGGCAGATGAGATTTAATGTGGATAAATGTAAGGTCATGCACCTGGGATGTAAAAATATGCAAGCCACTTATACCCTTAATGGGACTGCACTAGGCAAATCCATAATGGAGAAGGACCTTGGAGTCCTTGTAGATAATAAACTTGGCTGTAGCAAGCAATGCCAGGCAGCAGCTGCAAGGGCAAACAGGGTATTGAGCTGTATTAAAGGGGTATAGATTCACGGGAGGAAGGGGTTATTCTTCCCCTTTACATAGCACTGGTAAGGCCCCATCTAGAATATGCTGTTCAGTTCTGGTCTCCAGTGCTCAAACGGGACATGATTGAGTTAGAGAGGGTCCAGAGAAGGGCAACTAAGCTGGTAAAAGGTATGGAAAATCTCAGTTATAAAGAAAGACTGGCCAAGTTGGGTCTGTTTACGCTGGAGAAGAGGCGCTTAAGGGGTGACATGATAACTATGTATAAATATATAAGGGGATCATATAATAACCTTTCTAATGTTTTATTTACCAGTAGGTCCTTCCAACGGACACGAGGGCACCCACTCAGTTTAGAAGAAGGGAGGTTCCGTTTAAATATTCGGAAAGGATTTTTTACTGTGAGAGCTGTGAAGTTGTGGAATTCCCTCCCCGAATCAGTTGTGCTGGCTGATACATTATATAACTTTAAGAAGGGGCTGGCTGGATTCTTAGCAAGTGAGGGAATACAGGGGTATGGGGGATAGCTCTCAGTACAAGTGAGGGAATACAGGGTTATGGGAGATAGCTCTCGGTACAAGTGAGGGAATACAGGGGTATGGGAGATTTCCCTCACTTGTACCGAGAGCTATCTCCCATACCCCTGTATTCCCTCACTTGTACCGAGTGCTATCTCACATATCCCTGTATTCCCTCACTTGTACTAAGAGCTATCCCCCATACCCCTGTATTCCCTCACTTGTACTGAGAGCTTACAGGGGTATGGGAGATAGCTCTCAGTACAAGTGAGGGAATACAGGGTTATGGGAGATAGCTCTCAGTACAAGTGAGGGAATACAGGGGTATGGGAGATAGCTCTCAGTACAAGTGAGGGAATACAGGGGTATGGGGAATAGCTCTTAGTACAAGCTGATCCAGGGACTGGTCCGATTGCCATCTTGGAGTCAGGAAGGAATTTTTTCCCCTCTGCGGCAAATTAGAGAGGCTTCAGATTTTTGCCTTCCTCTTGATCAACTAGAAGTTAGGCAAGTTATATATAGGCATTATGGTTGAACTTGATGGACGTATGTCTTTTTTCAACCCAACTTACTATGTTACTACGTTACATTAAATGGGGATAACAGAGGAGAAATGTTTATTAGAAGAAATGTTTTAAAGGGGAATTTTCTGGTGATCATTGTAAGAATGAAGACATTCCTGTTAAAAGGGATTATGGTGTTGATGACATGATTATTTCATGATGCATGCTTTGCAGTTTATATTAAGTTTATGTGAGAAGTCAATAAGTAGTTTGTTATAGTTGACTAAGAGCTGACTACAGAAAAGCTCACCTACTTTCTATTCATTCCTATGGGAGTTTTAGATGCATATTTATAAAATGGTGAACGCTAACTTTCACCCCTTAAGAAATATCCTTCTAAAAATCCAATAGGAATGAATAGAAAGTGAGCTTTTCTGTAGTGAGCTCTTATTTCACACTTTGATAAATCTGCCCCGGTTGTTGATTTCAATGCAAAAAGTCTAAAAACATCTGATATAATATGGACCATCATGGCGGCTTAATTCTTTAAGATGGGATGTGGCTATCTAAGGTTATTTTTTGCTAGAAGTTGCATGTATTAATTAAGTACATAGTGCGCTATTTAGTGAGTATTTTGTGTTTTATGGAGCTTTAGTTGGAAATATTAACAGTCTCTGGAACATAATCATGCTGCACCATGTTTCATAATTAATCTTTTCTGAAAGTGTAAACATACCCAGACATAAATGAAGGATAAAAGAACAACATGTCTTGTTCTTATCATGGCAGTTTGTTTTTTAATGATTGTAGATGCAGAACAACATTGCTGAACAGAATAATAGCTTGTTTTATCATTTTCACTGAGCTTTGACTTGCAATCGTTATTAAAGTGGACCTGTCACCCAGACATGAAAATCTGTATAATAAAAGTCCTGTTCAAATTAAACATGAAACCCAAATTCATTTTTATATTACACATCCAAACCCATTATAAAGGCATTTAAAAATCACAGCTGTCAATCATATATTGCTTGCCCCGCCTCTATGCCTTGGGCATAGAGGCGGGGCAGACAGTAACTTTAGCTTTCCATTCAGCACTTCCTAGATGTCACTGCATATCTCACTTCTCCCCTCCCTCCTCCTTATCCAACTGTGTAGCCAGTGCATGGGCCTGGGCATCAGGCCCCCCATTCTATCACATAAACAAGATTTTGGCATGATACAAAGCTTGCCTTAATAACAGTGTCCACAAAATGGTGCCTGCCTGCTTGCTTTGATTGAGTAATTCCAAGACGGAAGGAAACAAGATTTATATTATTTATATAGAGTAAGTAAAGTTTATTTTGCTCAACAATATAAAAAATAATTTGGACTTATTTCTTAGGGTGACAGGTCCGCTTTAAGGCTCCTAAATTTTGAATATAAGAAGAGGATACAAAGGGGAAAGTATAAAATATACAAATTATGCACATTTTTAAAGGTTACAACTACTTTTACATCATTACATTTTTTAGTATATTTTATGATCCTGACAGCAAACTGCAACAACACTTGGACAGGCAGTTGAAAAAGGGAGTGAACCAAGAAATATGGGAGCCCTAACTACTGTTTCCTTTTTAACTTTGTATTGCCTTATGTATGCTGTATTTACACTCTTCTATTCAATACTTTATACAATTCTGCCTATCTATGATTGACACTATAACTGCAGTTTCTGTGCCAAATATTTAACCGGCTTTAAAAACCTGCAGTGTGTTGATTTTCAGACACCTTTCGTAGCAGAAAGCTACAGCCACAGAAATTAATCTTTATTTTTATCTCCAGTTTATTTACTCCTAAATATGAGTTGTATTTTTTGTTAGGTATTGCAATTATTTTTCGCCCCTAGTCGAATAAAGATAAAGAGGCAGCCAGCCACTTTTATCAGCATAATTATCACAGTTTTGTGGACACATTTTCATGGATGGCTAAACAGAAAGTGACCTGCTTCTCAGGGTGCACTCTATCTTTGCACTTGCAATCATTTAACTGTTTTTACAGTAAATTAAAAATCACTCAGAACTTTTCACTTTGAATCTTGAAAATTGTAGGTGTCACATGTTAGAAAAAAATGACAAATTGTATTATAGGCTTATACATGTTTACATTGGGCCATATTTATAAAGGTGTGTCAATTATTAATGTAAAAGCACTGTGAAGATTATACATGGATTTGCTCCAAATTACTAGCACAAAAACTGTATATTTGAAATGTAACTGAATCCATACATTTCAAATTGCTACTAATGAGAGGTTGGAGCATTCAGTTGTGGATTTTAATCAGTTTATAATCGTTAAATGTTTAACCACAAAAGGTTAAAAAAATGGAAAAGCAGGAAGTTAATAGTATTATATATTCTAGCAATAATTCTCCTGCAGAATATAATTTGCAACATTCTGAAATTCATGAATGTTCATGGCCTGACAGGCATTATAATCAGTCAAAACCAAGGTTGATTGGTTAATTTGCAAAGAAAAGGAACTAGAATGGGAATTTGAAGGCCAGTATTACAACTATCCTTGTCTTAAGTGTATTCTGTTGTTGAAGAAAAACATATCACAATTCAGATATTACAAGCAATGTCATTTCACAGTCATGGTATACTATAACAAGACATATTCTGGCAGTAGATATTTTAATATTGTTCATTTAAAAAGTATCCTTGTAAATATATCTCTTCTATTTTTGAAAGCAGATATCACTTAAGAGCTGACCAGCAAGGTGTTGCCTTGTTACTGATTAACTACTGTACCCAATATCACTCAATAGAATTTGGTACAAAGAGAGCAGTTGACCTATTTCTGCTGCGTTCAACCATTGTCATTTTGTCCATTTGACCCTTTCACCTCACCGTCTTACATTATTAGCTTTATTAATTTTAACCATTGTCCAAGGGCTTTATGAAATTCCCTCTACTTCCCACCATTTAAAATCTGCAGCAACTAAAGGGAAGGAATTGTTTATATAACCCTGTTCAGCAGTTCTCTGGGTAAATGTTCAATTCCATTGATAAATGAAAACTTTATAGTGCTATAGCTACATAAATATGTAAAATTTAGGGAAACAATATTGAAGATCTGAAAACCTTATTTTTGCACTTTTAAGAGACAGTACACAAGTCCACTCTGTAATCCTGCAGCAACCAATAATGTTTATTCTCTCCCTTATGTAAGACTAGTGCCAAGTGTTCACCAGGTAACTTATACAGAAGAGCAGTCCCTTGTAACCACTCTGCCCAGTCCTCAATCGCCAGCTTCATCCCATCAAACTTGGGCTGCTGCTGCTGCTACTAAAATGGAGTATTCCATCTTCCAACTATGCCAAATGTAAAATTAAGAGAAAAGATTAAAAACCCAACTGCCTAACCCAGCTGAACTTTATTTTTGACAGCACACATTTCTTTATACAGTTTACAGGTGTCGTTGCTATCAGAACTTTACACTCTACCACACATTTACATAAAATGTTTAAATAGCTTTTGTGCAAAAATGCCTTTGAAGATATTTTTCCATGATTATGTGGAATGTTTTACCCATAGCAATTCCCATACACTGCCATGAAAAGGCATTTTCAGATGCATTGTCACCCGCTGGGAGCATAAATTCCTGCAGGCAGCAGGTCTCCCTTTGTGCCATCACCCTAAATGCTACTGGCCACAGCATTATTTGATCAATTACACCTATCTTGTTCTAGGATAATTTCTTGATGGTGGTGCTCTTTGAATGTGTTTAGGTTACTAATGTATCGCAATCTTCTAAGTTCCAATATTTTGTTTGTACTGGCATCCATTTGCTCTGCAGTATTACTCATACAGATTTCCCTGCAACATGCTTTGTTTTAAATCAAAATTCTGGTCTATTGTGGAGCTTTCATCGGACCCCTTGGAGACAGTTGATGTTGCTAAAAGAAAAATTTATCGATAACATGTGGAAAAATGTAGAATATACACTCCTGATATACCCTAGAGATTGTGTGGTTTATACCCTTTTCACTGTTAGATAAGGGGGGGGGGGGATGTTCATATTGAAGAATCCTGTTTCCTATAATACCCATCAAGAAAGGGAAAAAATATGTTTTATCTATTATTCGCAGTCAGTAAACTAGCCTTTTGTGTCTTCATTCTACTATGTGCCAACTGGATTGGTTACAAATCTTTACAAGATCGGTTTCAGAACTTATGAGAAAATATGTCAATTGTATATTTAGTTCTTAAATACACAGTGAAGTTACACGACAAGTTGATGATATATGCAATATATGAACACACAAACAAGATGGTTCCATAAAATTCCCCATCAAGCCACATAGATAATATTCTGCAGACACCACCAGGTATTGAAAGGGTCATTTTTTGCTTGAAAGATAAAACTGTATATTCCCTCATGTACTTCCAAATCTGTGAATAATAAAACTTATGTCTCATGATATTCCAGGAAGGCATTGGAATTGATAGTCAGGTTAGTAGTGAGCAATCCCTAAGTGTCTCACCTCCCAGAAACAAGTCTGGAATTTAAGTCAAATTCTGAAACTTTCAAATGATTTTTATTGGTTTTTCACCATTTGAAACAAATAGAATAGAAAATATAAAACATACTTAAGGGAACATTCCATATTATAAAAACATTGTTTTAAAAGTACAAATGATGTACTTATTTATTGACACCAAGCAGTATTTCAGCAGTGGAAGACCAGTTATACAGAGTAGCCTTTCGAACGAGCCTATATCAATTATCAATTACTCTAATACCTATTCTGACCATGCATTTATTATAAACTGTTTTGATCTTGGCAGCACATTCTTGTGCCACTATTTGTCTATATCAGATACTTCAATAGAAATATCTACAGAAAATTGATCAGCTAAAGAATCCTTATATTTTGCACTATTTATTGGCCAAATTGTATTGAAGATTTGTAGCTAGTATCCATGCATAATTTCAACAACCACCAAAACTCAAGACTTGTTACTACTGTAAGCAACATGTTTGAGAAACAGGTTACATTTTGATTTTTTTTTTGTTTGTTTCCATGGAAACCCTATAAGCATTTGCTTTCCCACCGGGTTTCAGAATCATGTGCTGATCAGATCTAAGCTACAAACATGTTTGAAGTAAAATATGACATGCTTTACAGGAATATGGTTTGCATATACATGTAGGGTGGAGTATTAGTTTCAGCTTTTGATCATAGATAAAAGCACTATTCATTTCTGAGGATGCAAAATTGGCAACTGTGTCTTAAAGCTTCATGCATATGTGTCACAAAATTTGAATACTTTAAACATTAATAGTAATCATGAATACTACAGTAGTGTTCCTCAATGTTTCTTTACCCTTATAGAATCATAAATAAAAAAAAAACATAAAATGACACAGGGATTTATGTTTACTCGCTGTTGGATCTCAGTGCGCTTGGGGGTCTAATTATTATCTAGACTGAGAACAGCTGTACTTGCATTTTGTGACAAAAAAAGAAATAATGTTCTAACCCAGTTCTGTGATTTGTTCTTTGAACACAAGGCAACTCTACAATTTCTTCAAATGACACAAAATAGATTGTGTAATGCACACCAATGAATAAAATGACCTCTTGTATTAACTTGATAAATTGTAATCTATGACCCAAATGTATGGATCTTATGATGTTGCCAGCTTTTTATAAAGCATGTATATTGTATATTAATCTGCCAGCCATTTACCTATAAAGTTTGTACTTAATTGGCTTCCCCCATGCTCTTTTCTGAATTTTTAACTGAGCACCTTCCCAGTATCTGACATTGACCTTTTTGCTGTAATTCGTTATCTACTAAGCAGCTATACACAAGCCTGAGTACAATCTGCCTATGGAGTACAAAAGAATGATCAGTGAATAGAAGAGCAATTTCCATTTTGGACTCTCTGCTGATTGATCTATGACCTCTCCAGCATTTTGATGTTGCTTTCTTAATAGATAAATGATGGCAAGTCCATTAACATGGTGGTTGCTGACTAAAGAAAGTGTCACTGTATTAACATTAATGTCACTGGATATGCTAAGCTTTTAATACACAATTAAACTTTTTTTTCCAGAGCTGCAGTAAGAGCATGCTGAAAGATATACTATTTTCCTCTTTCTTATGCAAATTGTCTTTCTACAGAAACACGTAAGAAAATGTTAAATAGGTTAAGTAGCAGTACATATTAAAAATCATGCTTACATTTATAGGGTGAAATTATTTACCCTCATAACATGTATTAAAAATAATGTTGTATTTATAAAGCTGTGTATTTCTCTGCATGCTTTGACCCCACCCATCATAATTGAGGAAAACATCTAATGAAAAAGAACTGGTTGTAGCTACTGATGGCAATAAGTGGAGTAAATATAAAGGAAGAAGACCCCATGGTAATGGACAAGCTGGCCTGTACTGCGGGGTCTGCATTCTCTATACCCATAAAGCCCCCTCAATGGCCACTCTCCTACCTAGGGTCGCACTGGCCCGTCACCGTTTACCTTGGGAGAAATCCAAAGTCCAGTGGAGGTCTCACTTTCACAGTTGTCTGCTGTACATACGGTGATGTCTGGCTTTCTGAGAAAACTGCAGATACCTCACCTTTACTGTTTCTCTTTCCTGGAATACATGAAGACTGTTAATAATGATCTCCAGACTTGTTTTATGATAACTACTACTAAAGGGCTGAAGTTTATTTATAAAATGTAGCTGTTTCTCATGATTTTCATCTCTAAATATGACAAAATTATTATTATTACTAAAATGAGATCAACTTTCCTTGATTAATTCTATATTTATTACATCTAATAGCTGTATGCACAACTGTCAGTGTACCTAGTAATTTGAATTATCTGGGTTAAGTGCTCAACTAATGATTACAGTAAATCAATGAATATGCTCCCACTTACTATTTCATTTCTATAAAACCTGTCACTGTATAAGAACAATACTGTTTATATACACCCACAGCATTAAATTGTCAGCTGTATTCGTCTTTTTTTTTTATCACTGCCGTCTGAGTGCAATGAAAGGAATATTCCTCGTTTGATATGCTTTTGTTATGAACTGAATGTGAGAAATTTTTCAACTTTTACAAGAAACTTAAATAAAAAAATAATTTGTGTGCATATAATTCATAATTAGGGAAACTTTTTAATGGTAGAGCTAATTGTTTTTAATGCTTAAACATTGCTCTAAAGTTGACCAGACATTGGCAGATAATGTCAGACAAGTTGTGGTACTGTAACTTCAATTAAACCGGCGTCTGCACATTTTTAAATTGCTTATATTTAGACAAGTTACATTTGTCTGATCAATGCACTGAGAAAATGTAAGCCACAGATGCTTGGGCCCACAGGTGATCCTGCCATTTGAAAAGACTCTTTCACCTGGTCAACCATATACACTGCCGGATAAGACAGCTGGTTATCTCCCCATTAATTTGAAGGGGCATGTATGGCCAGTTTTGAAGCCGAAGTGTTGCAAGGTTATAGACATCACATAAAAGTGTTAGTCTGTATGTAGGCTAATAAATACTGAGCAGAAACACAATTCAGTTCATATTTGGAGGCATCCCATTGTATGATAGTACCATTATACAAGCATTCCATTATCTGGGATCCCTAAGAAAATGAATAGGAACATAAAACCACAGCAGCAGAATAATGGATTAAATACAGTAGCAGAGTTGGGCATCCTACTGTGTAGGATTGCCCAAAATTACACAGCTGCAGGTTAGTTTGTAGCATCCACTGAGACCAAATGATAAGTTCCCAGGAGGGGGTCATAAAGCAACACATTTTGTCAGTAAAGCTCTGCTTCTTCAGGGTTAAGAAAGATCTGGAGCTGTTTAATTTTGGACATCCAGAGATAATGGTTTGCTACACCACTGGAAGCACAATCGTAACCTGACAAATTCTTCTTAATCTGCACTTTGTAAGTGCAGTAGTAATTTATGTATTAAACAAGTTTACAGGTTGACACTATGAATATTCTCTCTCTGTTTGTATTGCTTTACATCTGTCATTTAGCTCTGTCCTTGCTCTAGTAAAGCTAACATTTCAAGTTCCCTGATGCACACATACTGGGGTAAGTTGTCACTAAACTTCAACAGTTAACCAGCCTGTTTCTGGATTGTGGGAAGAAGTGGAGTGTTTGAAGGAAACCTGCAACTGAAAGTCCAAACTTGTTACAGACAGTGCCCTGGTCAGATTCAAACCCATTACATGGGCACTGCAAAGCAATAGTTGGCACTGCTGTCTTACAATGCTGGGTTTAACTCCAAACAGGACACTGATCTGCAAGTTTACATGTTAAATGGAATATATGGATGTTTACCAGGTAACTAAATATCCTAGATGAGTACTGCCTATTGCTGTACTTGAGAATAACTAAAAGGATAAATGACAGTATATGCCTTTTCAAAGCATTTAACTGTTCCATAAAAGGGCTAGTTTATTACCATTATAAATATGTCATTATTATTATTATAACTGGCATAGCATCCCT
Source organism: Xenopus tropicalis (assembly GCF_000004195.4). NCBI lineage: Eukaryota > Metazoa > Chordata > Amphibia > Anura > Pipidae > Xenopus > Xenopus tropicalis. Next base: position 60,243,943 of record NC_030679.2, on the reverse strand, counting down.
TATCCGGAAACCAGTTATTCAGAAAGTTCTGAATTACAGGAAGGCCTTTTCCCATAGCATCCTATTTAAGCAAATAATTTAATTTTTTGTTTTTATTATTTTTTGTCTCTGTAAAATAGAGCAGTAACTTGTAATGCAGACTTAAGGTATGGGGATCTTATTTACAGAAACCCCTGAGTCCCACGCATTCTAGATAATAGATCCTTTATGTGTTATTATTTATTTATCAAAGAGCAACATATTCCACACTTTATTGTTGTCATGGATTTTGCACATGACAAAGTGTGTACGTTTGTTTTTGACCAAGAACTAGAAACATTATGTTTTTGTCTAAAACGTACACACACTGTGGTGCATGGTTGGTGGTATTAGTTCTCATGCCACTTACAATTAGCATTTTGTATTATTTCTTTCTTAATTATGCTGTCTTCTCCCTCTGTCTGCTGCAGAGCTGTAATAAATTGCAAACAGCGACACACAAATAAATATGAAGAATGATATATGAAAGAATGGTGCAGCAGTAGGAGGAGGACTGAAAAGTGTTGTTTGATTTGTATACACAGTTAAATCTTGATTGCCAAGAAAATTGAAATAGTTCTTTTTTTTATCATAGAAACAGACATCAAGCATATTCTATGCCATGTGTGCAATTTATTATGGAACATAGATCAGGATCATACACATATTATATATGCACTCCAATACACAAAAAAGATTAACCTAACCAAAATAAAACAATTGAATTTTTTTTTAGTGTAAATTAAAATAATATTTTAATTAAAAATAAACATTATTTTGGCCAGGCATAGGTATTACATATGATATTCTGGTTAATATTACTGGATTGTTTTTACTGTTTTATTTTAGTTTTTAATTACATGAGGATTTCCAGTAAGAGATACAGTAACTGTGGGTAAATTGTTTTCTCTTTATTATCATATTTCTTGTCTTAACCGAATCTTAAAGGACTAGCAATAACAAAAAGTGGTAAATAATAGAAAAGCTGTAAGGATTGAATACAATTATCTGCTGTTTGTCGAATACAAGCAAGATAAAACGAATGTAAGGAGTGCACTGAATAGATTACATTTATCCTATACTTATTCTTGTTCTCCCCACCCCCTTTCTCCCCTAACATTTCAAACCAAAGACAACAAAGATCTAATTTTCCACCTACATTGCAGATTTATATATACCTGTAGCATCTTTTTTTGTCTCAAAAAAAAAGTATTCAATTATTAATTAACACTACTGGTAGAACTGTAAGTATTCATGAACATTGCCATATGCCTGCCTAAAGCATTCTTTTAAATAATAGATAAAAATGAAAACCCTCAGTGCACTCTTTTGTTAATTATAAATTTTCAGAAAAAGGGAAGTCTTGATATATTTTACTTTTATTTATAGAACACATTAGTTACTATAAGTTTACATTATATTTTCTAGACATTCGGAAAAAAATGAAAATGAAAAGTATGTCTAGGTTTAAAGCAAAGAAAAGCAGAGCTATTTAATAAAAAAAAAAGTGGCTGCCTCACTAGTGTCTAGAAGCTATATTAGTGTGCCCATTTGAAGCATAATATATCTGTATTGTGTACTGTGGAAATTATCTTGCTGTTCCCATGATGGCTATAATACAAGTTCTCATTAAGTGCAGTGGGATCACTGGTGAGAACAGACCTGATTAACTGTGGGTTGCTGGACTACTGGTTTCATGATTTCAAGAAAACAAATAGCAATTCTCCTCGCACTTGTGTATACCATGATTAGCTTGTTGACAAGCTGGGTTATTTCTGCTATTTATTGTGGACTTCTGGGAATTGGATTTTGCTTATTTTCATTCTTTGAAGTGAACAAAGGGAAGCAGATTTGACACATAAACATATAGCTATCTTATATGGCATTATTACTGGACATCCTCTTTTAAAATATAATTCCACAAGGTAAAGTTCTTGGGCAACCTCTAGTGGACACAGGTAAAGGAAACTTTGTTTGGAAGCCAAGTATATAATGTGATTTATCTATATCTGGCTTTTGTAGAGTTCAGTAGAATCTTAGACATAAAAATATACACGGAAATGTTTTATAGAGAATATAGTAGAATCTTAGGTAGAAACTAGTTTAGGAAATATATCAATTAGCATTAAATTAAAGCAAATAAATTTAAATTAAGACAAACCAATAATACAAATATATTCACAAATCATATACCTGTACTTTGGTATATCAAAATCAAACTAATAGAATCAAATAGATCAGTTCTATCTGATGAGTTTCAGCTAATAAATCCATCTGGGAAGTGAAATAACTACCTTAAAATCATTCATTTTTGGTTTTCCAGTACTTTAACCTTAGTAAACTTCTTGTACATTTTACCACAAAATATAATGAGTTTATAGCAATCCTGTTGCAATAAAAAATAACATGAGTTATAACAGATATGCTGCCTAAGTGCCACTCCACGTGCACTCCATGGATATGTTAATTGTTAAACTTGTCTGGAAGATTTGATTGCTGCCAAATTTACTGTTACCTTATTTATCCTTAACACATGATGGGAAATGCAGTTATGAGAGAGGATTATGATACTGTAGCAAAATTCTGTATGGCTAATTATTATTATTATTATTATTATATGCTATCAAACTGGCTTTTGGCTCCTGTTGTCTAGACACTTTCTCCACATACAGTACTAATCTTTTCTGTGTGGGTCAGTGGCAAATTCATGATTGATGTGGATGAATCCATTCTTTGCATTTCTGGTCACTTGTCTTTTACCTTTTTCCTTTGTAAGTGAGATTTATTGTTATTTGAAATAAGGTTGTTTTGGGGGTTTCTCAACATATCAACATATCCAACATTACAGTTTTAATCTAATTATTTGTGCTTCATGTTGAAGGCCAGGGATCCTTTTGTTTTACTTGTGATTCACAAGCCTTTGATGTAACCATATTCTGGACAGTTCTGACCTTCGTTCTTAGAGATGCATTAATACATAGATCTTTTATAGGTCTTTTGTTCTGATTAAACAAAATACAATTTTCTGACTGGCTAATGAGTGACCCAAGGAGCCAAGGACGGTCTACAATTTCTAAGGTTTTATCTTGAACTCTAAAGTTATCTGTAATGCCTGTCGTCCACACATTTTCCATTTTAGTCAAATTCATTATCTCTGTTCTTTACCAGTTCATGTCTTCATTTTTCAACTATGAATGAGGTATTATCAGCATACTGAAGGTTGCTGCTTTCTTTAACTATGCTTGAACAATCATTCATCTACTTCCAGTCTTGCCTTTCTCATAATTATACAAGTACTATGCCGCTTTGTCTAAATCCTTAAACATGTTGTGTTCAATAAAAAGTTGGAGCATAGCTCTGCAGTGTAACCAGTTTCCACCTATGTTCTTTTGGAATAAGTTTAAGGGTCATAGCAAACTATCAAACAAAAACTTAGGTTTGTCTGTCAGAGGGTGGTGCTACAGGTCTGATTATTATATTCTGACGAAAACTGCACTGATTTCAGAGCGGACATGCACTAATATTATTTACTAATCAGCCTTGCATTGTAACATCTATATTCTATATATTTGCAGCATATGGTGAGTGGGTCCCAAGGATCAGTAAGTGCCAGCAGCACAGAGAATGTGCAGGGAAGAAGATGTGAAACTACTGGGAGCATCTTTGGAGGCACAACTCTTCTCATCTAAAGGGCTGTGGTTGCCTTGGGCCGGTACAGAAGCCCAAAACATAATTAACATTTATAGCTGACTTTTTTAGTTAAGCTTTTGTTCTCCTTTAAGACTGCTAAAAAAAATGATTAAACATGAATTAAACCCAATAGGATTATTTTACCACCAATACAGACTCATGCATCTTAGTTGGGATCAAGTACAAGGTACTGTTTTATTATTACAGAGAAAAAAGGAAATAATTTGTAATTTTTTTTTTTAGAGAAAGGGACCCCATCCCTGTAATTCGGGGAATTGTATGAAACTGTATAACTGACAGCAGTTCAGATTTCTTATTCCTAAGTGGCCACATCATAAGCTGTACTTGGCGGAATCTTTAACCCTTCTAGTATTCTGAATCAGGGCCAGAACTAGGGGCAGGCAGAAGAGGCACTTGCCTAGGGCACAACAGGGGGGTGGCTCCAAGCTCATACCTCTATTTTGGAGAAGTTACCTCACTAGCAACGTGATGTGCGATAGATGCAATGCACTCTTCACCATTGTGCTCACTATGCCTGCACCCCACTGGCCATCCATGCACTGCTAAGCAACTAAACCCTCGCCACTTGTGCTGAGCCCAACACTGTTCTGGATACCATGCAAGCTATGAGGTCCATATTCTTGGGATTCATCATCGTCTTTTTCCACGTAGTTTGAATAGATGGTTTTGCTATTCGCAACACTGTGATCACCTGCAGCTGACATTGAATAAATGGCTCCTGACCACTATAGGCAGAAGTTTTAATCTGGCTCATCACTGGCTCATAACCTGTTTGCAATGGCCGACACTGACAGGAATTAAATTCTCTGTTTGAAGTACTCAAGTCTCTTCTCAGTTTCAGCGTAACTGTATGATATGACATATTTGTGATTATAGCATGTGTTTTATATTTGGCTAATGCCAAAGGACAGCTATGACTGCCCATACTGCTGCTTCTTTGAGTAGCACTAGGTTAAGGGACTGTACAACAGATACAGTCTGTACTGTGCTCTAGGGCCTAGTGACTAACACACTTCTTTTTTATGTGAATCATGTAGACAGATTGTGAAATTCTATATGACGCTGAAAAGATGTTTACAGCTGTCAAACACAAAATTTAAGCAATCTAGTGTATACAATCCATTAAAACGAAGTTGAAGTAAGCCAGATATAACTGTCAGGGCATCAAGCTGTGGCAGAATCAGAAGTGACATCACATCACATTTTAATGATTTTCCCACAAAACAGAATTCTGTTGAGACTCGTCTTCTGCATCAATAGGTTCCCTGCAGACATTTACTTCATGCGATTCTTGGATCATTTATTTCAAACCTTATAGTAATTTTTGTAAACATTAAAGGTAAATATTAGCTATTATAGAAAACTTTGTTGCATGTTCCTTATGATCTCTATTCATTGAGGGTAGAGGCTAAGGGCAGATTTATCAAAATTCAGAAAGTCCTGAATTCTGCACTTGAGAAATTTTAAGGAATCTTTCTCACTTATTTTCTTTCTAGTAATTCAAGTATTTGCTCTGATAGCAAATCAAGAATTCTTGAAAACACATAAAATAGCAGTATATTTGGCACCAGAATTCTTAATAGTGAATAATGTTGCATATACCATTTAGCTGATTTGTCTGAACAGAACATTGTAGAAAATATGCATCATGTTATGACTATTTTACAAGATCAACTTTGATAGTAATAAATACTAGTTTATTCATGTTATGTACAAACTACTGTATATTAAATTCATTGTCCTATTTATAGAATTAAACTTGATTTTTTTATGACTGCTTAAATAACCATAACCATTTTGCTCACGCTTATAATGAATGACAGGATCAAATTCAGATAGACTAAAATAATTGCAGATTTTTTCTGCATATGAAAGAGAAATGGAATGTATTATTTTTATCATTGTTGCTATTGCACCTATATTTAGCACAACAAAAATAATAGGGTGTGTTTAGAAAGGGGATTAATTTATCAAAGCTTTTTACCTCTCTTACAATGGTTAGAACAGTTACTGTTTGTAAAATAAAGAATGAGCAGCTCATATTTACAAATCATTTTCTGTGTTACTACTGATTCATGGTAACATGAAAAATTATTGAGAAATATGAACTGCTCTCTTATTTTTGACCAGTTATTGCGCAGTAATTTATTTTATTTTTTTTTGTTAGAGGTTACTGTGCAGCAAAGTTAACAGAATGATTGCATCAGTTCAATAAACAACTTTTCTGATGCTCAAGAAAAGTCCCCTTATGGTTAAGAAAGTGTTAAGAAATGTGATAAAATTCTAAGATGTGGAAATCCTTCAAGATTTCATATTTTCATAAGTTCAGGTCATACATTCATAAAGCAGCCTGATCCTTTTAATTATTTTGTGTTATGATACAACACATAAGGAATCATTTACAACCCTAGTGGGAACAGGAGCAGGAACTAAGCACAGGACCCTCATAGGGGCTCTGTCTACTTCAGCTCCCTAACTTGCCCATCTGAATGATGTTTAGTTATGGGCAGGTAGGGAGAAGAACACTTACTTGCCTTACCCCACCCATCAATTTAAAATAGAGTTTGGCCTAACACAAGCTGCACTCAATTCAGTGCGCAGAGACCTGTGGTTTGTGCCTAGTAGCACAGTGCAGAGGCCATTTGCCTATTGGGGGCATTGTGATGATAGTTTACTATATAGGGGGTTTCAGGTCCAGGCTGCAAACCTGTGGCTTCTGGCAAATTCCAAAGGGGCTGCTGTAAGATGCCACAGACAGTAACTTTTTTTGGGCTAGTGGGGGCTGTTTGGGTCTCTCTGCACTTGAAGTACCAGGGCCTATTTTATTTTGAATCCCATTCCAGACCTGGGGAATTTAACTGGGGTGGTTATTCTGGTAGCATACCTCCTTCAAAAAGCGAGATCAGACATACAGACAGTCCTTTAGGTGAATACGGTCCATTTTATTACGTACAGTGACTGACTCTGGTATCCAGCAGGAGCATAAGCAAAACAAAATTAAACAAAACCCTTGCCACACTTGGGCTCTAACTAATACACAGGGTGCTTCCCTCTCTATTACCGGTCCCCTACTGGGATTACCGGCTAAACCAAAAACACAACTCCCCAGAGTCACAGTACCTTGTGAGAGTCCTTCTGTTTGGGAGAAAATGCTCCAAGCTCCTTCAGGCAGGCACAGACCCTCACACAGCAAGTTCAGTCCACAGTCTCAGCTCCAGCCCCTTCACTCTCTGACTGCAGGTATATCCAGCCTGCTAATTATTCCCCAGGTGAGGCTCCCTTGGGGAATTAACCCCCTCAGCACCGCTATACATGAGGGAGTAGGAGATGAACCTAGGGGAAATATATCTCCCTTCCACCTGTTTACCTGTTACCAGTTCACAATACATAAAAGTATGAAGTATAAAGTAAAAGTGATCTTCTAATACCATTGATTGGTACAGGTATGGACCCTGTTGTCCAGAATGCTTGGGACCTGGAGTTTTATTGGATAAGGGGTCTTAACATAATTTGGATCTCCATAAGTCTACGAAAAAATAAATTAACAAACATTATATAAACCCAATAGAACTATTTTGTCTCCAATAAGAATTAATTATTTCTTAGTTGGGATCAAGTACAAGGTACTGTTTTATTATTAGAGAAAAAAGGGAAATTATTTTTACATATTTGAATTGTTTGTTTATAATGGAGTCTATGGGAGATGGCCCTCCAAAAATTAGGAGCTTTCTGGATAATGGATCCTATACAACAAAAACAGAAAGCCATACGCTTCCCGATTACTATAGGTGTGTATTTCTTCTGAAATACTTAGTAATTAGTAGTAATAATAATTGTACTATATTGCAGCAATAGATGCAGGTATAGGCAATTTAATGTTGTACTGGTCACTCATAATATATTATCTAGATGAGATACAGTAATAATGCTAGCAAAGAAGGAGCTATGCAGAATTATGAGCCCATTGATGAAAACCATCTACTTACAATGGATCTCTCCCTCTGAGAGTCACATGTCACCTTACATTGGTGATTATGTTCTCAAGCCTGGATCTATACTTGGTGCTCCCCTAGGCCACCTGAAGTCGCTTGGCTGTCTAAACTAGCTGCACTGGTGTCTGATACTTACCTTGCCGTTAGGCTGATGCCACACACGGCGTAGGGCTGATTTTTTCGGCAAGCGGAAAAACGCTTGCCGAAAAATCAGCCCTACGCCTGCTACTTGTGCCTGCACCCGAATGAATGGGATACGCTCGGGTGCAGGCACATGTAGCCGATATACGCACGAAAACGCGTGAGAATGCAAAGTCTCGCGTTTTCTTGCGTATATCGGCTACATGTGCCTACACCCGAGCGTATCCCATTCATTCAGGCGCAGGCACAAGTAGCAGGCGTAGGGCTGAATTTTCAGCCCTACGTCTCGTGTGGCATTAGCCTTAAGTACATAATGCAGATGGCGCCTGAAAATTCAGCTTCATTGATTTAAAGTTCCAATTAGTTTAAATGAACATCTTAATTTTCAGACAGGTTACTTTAAAACACAATTAAGGAATTTGGTGACTTCACCTCAAATTCCCACCAATATATAATTTGTGTTGGCAGCAGGCACTGCAAGGATGACTACTGCAGATCCAAGTGCCTGAAGGGTATGATGAACACAAAGAATTTCATCACAAAACTTAGCATCCAACACACAATCAAAACTCTAAAGGATAAGTTAAATGGATGAATAGAGGGACTGAGAATCGGCTTCAGTTGGTATGTTTTTGCCTTTTTCTGGATCAGCTTACAACTTTAAAGGAGGATTGGGCAGTTTTTTTTATCAACCCCAAATCCATAATTTGACAGTCTACATTTTCTCTATAAATATCCTACTTATCTTACACCTTATATACAGTGGTGTGAAAAACTATTTGCCCCCTTCCTGATTTCTTATTCTTTTGCATGTTTGTCACACAAAATGTTTCTGATCATCAAAAACCGTTAACTATTAGTCAAAGATAACATAATTGAACACAAAATGCAGTTTTTAAATGAAGGTTTACGTTATTAAGGGAGAAAAAAAACTCCAAATCTACATGGCCCTGTGTGAAAAAGTGTTTGCCCCCCTTGTTAAAAAATAACTTAACTGTGGTTTATCAATTTCAATTTTCAATTTCAATATCAATTTCTGTAGTCACCCCCAGGCCTGATTACTGCCACACCTGTTTCAATCAAGAAATCACTTAAATAGGAGCTACCTGACACAGAGAAGTAGCCCAAAAGCACCTCAAAAGCTAGACATCATGCCAAGATCCAAAGAAATTCAGGAACAAATGAGAACAAAAGTAATTGAGATCTATCAGTCTGGTAAAAGTTATAAAGCCATTTCTAAAGCTTTGGGACTCCAGCGAACCACAGTGAGAGCCATTATCCACAAATGGCAAAAACATGGAACAGTGGTGAACCTTCCCAGGAGTGGCCGGCCGACCAAAATTACCCCAAGAGCACAGAGACAACTCATCCGAGAGGCCCCAAAAGACCCCAGGACAACATCTAAAGAACTGCAGGCCTCACTTTCCTCAATTAAGGTCAGTGTTCACGACTCCACCATAAGAAAGAGACTGGGCAAAAACGGCTTGCATGGCAGATTTCCAAGGCGCAAACCACTTTTAAGCAAAAAGAACATTATGGCTCGTCTCAATTTTGCTAAAAAACATCTCAATGATTGCCAAGATCAATATCTTGTGGACCGACGAGACAAAAGTTGAACTTTTTGGAAGGTGCGTGTCCCGTTACATCTGGCGTAAAAGTAACACAGCATTTCAGAAAAAGAACATCATACCAACAGTAAAATATGGTGGCGGTAGTGTGATGGTCTGGGGTTGTTTTGCTGCTTCAGGACCTGGAAGGCTTGCTGTGATAGATGGAACCATGAATTCTACTGTCTACCAAAAAATCCTGAAGGAGAATGTCCGGCCATCTGTTCGTCAACTCAAGCTGAAGCGATCTTGGGTGCTTCAGCAGGACAATGACCCAAAACACACTAGCAAATCCACCTCTGAATGGCTGAAGAAAAACAAAATGAAGACTTTGGAGTGGCCTAGTCAAAGTCCTGACCTGAATCCTATTGAGATGTTGTGGCATGACCTTAAAAAGGCGGTTCATGCTAGAAAACCCTCAAATAAAGCTGAATTACAACAATTCTGCAAAGATGAGTGGGCCAAAATTCCTCCAGAGCGCTGTAAAAGACTTGTTGCAAGTTATCGCAAACGCTTGATTGCAGTTATTGCTGCTAAGGGTGGCCCAACCAGTTATTAGGTTCAGGGGGCAATTACTTTTTCACACAGGGCCATGTAGGTTTGGATTTTTTTTCTCCCTAAATAATAAAAACCCTCATTTAAAAACTGCATTTTGTGTTTACTTGTGTTATCTTTGACTAATAGTTAAATGTGTTTGATGATCAGAAACATTTAAGTGTGACAAACATGCAAAAGAATAAGAAATCAGGAAGGGGGCAAATAGTTTTTCACACCACTGTAGTTATTACAGCCTTTCATGTTTAATGCCCATATATAAATGTGTAAAAAAAATTTAAAATGATGTACGTTATATATATAAGCAGGTCTCTTTGTTGCTGCAGCAATGCATGTTATAAAGCTAAAGAAGGTAGCAGGATTATACAGACATTGCAAAGCTACCTCTGAGAAAGTGTACACTCTAATTACCATGGGAAAATTGTGCATAGGAATTGTTTGTTGATAGAGCCCAAAGTGTTCAGACAAAAATGTGAAAATTAAAGGTTAAAGTCAAGTTAAATTAACATGTATCAGTATGCACTTCACTGTTAGGAGTGATTTAGTATTGCAGTACTCATCCACTTGCTTTTGAGTGTGTGATAATATATTGATATTGCAAGACCTCCATGTATTTATTATTGAAACTCAGGATACCTGTGGCTATTGCATGATAAAACAAAGCACATCTGTACAAAATGAATTATTCATGTTCCTAGTATTCCTATACCAACATTCCCATCCAACATGGGGATATATTGAAGTTGTGGAAACCCAGGAAATTGGTGTATCTAGCAAACATAGTTGCTAAGGTCCCAGTAAATACAGTGAAATAGAGCCACCCGGCTCCCTGTCCAGCCACCTGCAGCATCTTCTGGAAATAGGCGGGGGGTGGAGGGTAGAATTTATATAATTTATATAATTTGTGTGTATAAGCTAAGCAGTCTTCCAGGCATGGCCATATACAGGGGAATCTGATGACTGAGACAGAGAGCACCAAATGGGCAACAGAAGCCAGGCAAGGTCATAAGATAAACGCGGCAACAAAGGTAGACAAGTTAAAATGTAATCGCAAACTCACAAAATCTAAGATTTCAAGAACACTTACTAACACAGAGAAACCCTGTTTGCTCAGGCACTGAGAAACTCCAGTCCAACCCTATAAAAAGCCTCTCATAGCACCTGACTGGTAAAAAAGGACAGCAGGAATAAACGGTCATCCTTGCTGGATAGGGCAGCCTCAGAACCCGTAACATAATGTCCCCTGTGGCTGAAATTAAGCCATTTTGCCCTAATATCAGATTTTATTATTTTTATTAACATGTATTTATAAAGCCCAACATTTTCTACAACGTTGTACAATAAGTGGGTTTATACACTGGACAAACAAAATTACATACAAAGCAACCAATAAGCAATACAAGAGGGGAAGAGGGCCCTGCACAAAAGAGCTTACAATCTATATGGACAAGGGGTTATTGGCAAGGTGTGGGAATGGGCAAGATTCAAATTAAGCAAAGTAAATGATGTAGCACAGGGTATGGCTTTAATGAGGTTAAGCTTCTTTAAAAAATTACGTTTTAAGAGATCTTTTAAAGGAAGAAAGATTGGGAGAAAGTTCGAAAGAACGTGGGAGAGAATTCCAGAGAAGGGGGGCTGCCCTTGCAAAGTCTTGAATGCGAGTGTGTGAGGAGGGAATGAGAGAGGAGTTGAGGAGCAGGTCATTTGAGGAGCATAACAATCTCTTTCTTTAATCGTCCCTGCTGCCATGCCCTTTAGGATTTATATATATATATAACTAGTGACGGGCGAAATGTTTCGCCAGGCATGGATTCGCGGCGAATTTCCGCGTTTCACCATTGGTGGATTGTTTCGCGAAACGGATGAAAACATTTGCCCCGGAAAAATTCAGCGCACGTCCAAAAATTGTTGCCGGCATCAAAAATGAATAGTCGCGGGCGTCAAAAGAATAGCCGCACGACGAAATAGCCGCGGGCAACAAAAGAATAGCCGTGCGACAAAATAATAGCCGTGCGCCAAAATAATAGCCGCGGGCGACGAAATAATAGCCGCGCGACAAAATAATAGCCGCGGGCGACGAAACAATAGCCATGCGACAAAATTATAGCTGCGGGTGACTAAATAATAGCCGCGGGCGACAAAACAATAGCCGTGCGACAATTTTTTTTGTCGCACAACATTTTCTGCGTTTCGCGGATCTTTTTTGAGAATTTTTCGGCAAAGCGAAACAGAACAGATTCGCTCATCACTATATATAACAAAATTATAAGTACCACAGCATCTGGGCATTAATGCAGGTGTATTCTCCACTCACCACGTCACCAGTTCTGCACACTTTGATGATGTTACGTCTGTATGTGTTTTGCCCTGAGACTTCCTCTCACAGCTATGGACACCTGGGTGTATTTATATAGTAATACTAGTATAGATATGGGATCAGTTATCAAGAAACTCATTATTCACAGAGCTCTGAGTTACGGGAAGTCCATCTTCCATAGATTCCATTATAAGCAAATAATTCTAATTTTTAAAAATGATTCCCTTTTCTCTGTAGAGTGATCCTAACTAAGCTATAATTAATCCTTATTGGAGGCAGAACAATCCCATTAGGCATATTTAATGTTTATATGATTTTTGTAGACTTAAGGCATGAAGATCCAAATAATAGAAAGATCCCTTATCTGGAGAGCGCCAGGTTGCAAGCATTCTGGATAAAAGGTCCCAAACCCGCACTATATACACTTTTTTCTTCCTGGGCTGACCCTGCAGAATTAAGACGTTATGTTGCTTTGTAGAGGACCAAGAAAGGACTAGCTGAAGTAGTAGTCTTATTTTTATAACTTAAAGTCTAGAGGTTTTTAATTGTACTGAAATCTGATGGCTGAGTTGCCATGTAACTATACTGTATTGGAATACAGCAGAATAACAGATGTTTTTCAGACCACTCATTATCTAGTGTATTTGTATCTTAGATCTTCTCGTCTTACAATGTCAATTTCAAGGTACCATGACTTTTATAACACCATATATTCCCTTTAGAACCACTATTATTTCCATCTATTGGTTACTGTTAACTGTAGCTTGTGTATCATGATGCACAATTCATGCCAGTTTCCACCTGTCTATCTGTATATAACCAAAAGGCTATTATTGTCTGCACATTTTTGATATATTTGTGGCATGCACAATGTCATACATGATAACCTCGGTGGGATTTCCTGCAATAGATACATATACACTAACAAATAGATAGTGCCTCTACATGCCATATTCATATTGTTCTGTTTACTTTTCTTACATAACAATTCCTGAACATATGATTGTGCACAGTTTAATTTGTCTGTAAATAATCTGTGTACATAAGTATACACAGTTGCATTCAGAGATAGAGGAAAGTAATATCCAATGCATTATACTACACAAGAGGACACTTTCAACTATATATGTTGTATTTGACTTTAAAATAAAAAGAGCAGTAGCTAAGAGAACAATATAGTCACTGATTTATTTAGAGCTTCCATATAAGTGGATCATATAATAATCTCTCTAATGCTTTATACCAGTAGGTCCTTCCAGCAGACATCGGGGCACTCATTCCAATTCCAATTAGAAGAAAGGAGTTTTTTTTTTTTGTTTTTGTTTTTTTACAGTGAGAGCTCTGAATTTGTGGAATTCTATCCCTGAATCAGTCATACTGGCAGATATATTAGTTTCAAAAAGGGGTTGGATGGCTTTTTAGCAAATGAAGAAATACAGGGTTAGTAAAAATAGTTTTTAGTGCATGTTGATTCAGGTTGCGATCCGATTGCCATTTGGAGTCAAAAATGAATTTTCCCCCTAATGCTTGGAGAGGCTTCAGATGAGTTTTGTTGCCTTCCCCTGAATCAACTAGCAGTTAAGCAGACTTCCTTTAGACATTAAAGACTGAATTTGATGGACACGTGTAATTTTTATTAACCTAAATTACTTACTACTATGTATGTTACTATGACTACTCTGGGATGGCATGTGCATGTATATTTTATTTATGTGAAATGTTAATCCATCTTGATATCACATTTATCTATGACTGTTTAAGTTAAGATTACAAAATAATGGATGTTAGCGATCCTTTTGCAAGAGAGGGGAATGTATTTGAAGAACAGTTGCAAAGCCACAGGACTGTCACCACCATGTTCAAAAACAATTAGCTTAATTACATTTTGTTATGTTGTTGCTGCAAATGAAATCAGTTTACTCAAACCTTGTCCCTGGAGCCCACAGACATTACTAGAAGATCACTGTGAACAAATTATTGGTAACATAAAGAGCCCTGGATATATAAATGCAAATCACTAGTACTATTTAAGCAGTAAGTAAAGAAAGGAAATACAAAGAGCCAACAGTATGCCAAACTATAGTTAACTAATGCCTTAAACATATTAGTTCAAATATTCACATTCTTAACAATGGAAAATGAGACCGAACCTTTTAGCGTTAATTATTTTAAAATTAGCTTTATATGAATCTATTACCTTGTATATTGCTTGAAAAGCTAAACAAAGATAACAAAGGAGATTTTATTTTCTTTCCCATACACAGAAAGCTGTGTACGCCAGACAAACTGTCCTGACAGAGCAAAGTATAATTAAAGTATCTTGTTGCTTTGACAGTAGGTTACCATAAATGTTTCTGAATCAAGGTGAGGGAAGACGCCTACTACACAGAAGAAAATGGAAAAGTCAGAAAACCCAGCTTCTCATTTTCCTCTCATAAAAGTGAATAATGCTTCATGTCAAGAACTAAAGGCAGCTAGATCATTTTCTCCGGCTCCCAGACAGAGGGACTTCATATATCTAGCTCACAAATTCATGTATTATTTTTGGTTATTTGTTTAAGGGGGATGCAAGTAATCCATCACTTTCCTTTTGTAACTAGTAAGGAGGAAATTAGCTAATCAAGCCAACAGGACAAGAGAAAAATGAACATAGTTCTCTAGTTATCCAATATTAATGGGTATTATTGCACAGGCTGTTCATGCTAAGTAGACTCTGAAAATCCCCAAAGTAAAGTCTTAAACTAAATTGAAATATAATAGAAAAAAGTAACGAAATTAAATTTTGATTTTTGTTTAATAAGGTACGATATACATCTAAGAGTACCACCAAGATTCAGCATCAATAAAGATTGATGACATTGAGACATTTGTATTTTTTTTTGCTTTAAATTTTTTCCCTCATTTTAGTATTCTCAGTCCAAGTTGTATCTTCAGCTTAATCAAGATAAATAACGGCTGTATGGCCCAAGGTTAGTTAAACAAATCAGCTACATGCTGCTGCTAGGTTAGGTATTGGAAGTGGTTGCTTTGGGTTTCCTACAAAATTATTACCAATCGACATAAGGGGTAATTCCACCAGGGTAGTTGCCCAAAGCAAGCAATTATACTTACGCTTTTGGTTCTAACTTATAGTAGACTGATTAAAACTAATTTGTTTTTAATGAATAAGCTAAGGTGTTTTCACTTGAAAAATCTACAACACATTGTGACTAAAATAAACTGCTCATTTTACTAATTTTGTTTTTATAAAGCTAAAAACTTTACCAACCCCAATTCTCTAGCTCAGTGCTGTCCAAATTCTGTGGTACAGAGGGCCAGAATTTTTCTGACCAACATGGTAGAGGGCCGATAATGGAAGCTGGTTTTGAACACTCGCGTTTTTTAAACCACACCCATGCTGTCACAAGAGCTTTTAAGACCATACCCATATTAATGATTGTAGCGCAGAAAAAACCTAAATGGTTGGTGTTCACTGTAGGGATATCACCCTTCATTCATAAGTCAAAGAATTATATTATGTCATATTAAGACATACCCTTAAATCCATATGCTTCCTCCGCTGTAGATAGCACAGCAACCCCCAACGTATAATTACACACTTAGAAACCATTTGATGGACTATTTCCAAATGCTAACAAACTCCCAAAACAAACTCCTGCCAGGATCACCTCCCACACACAGGCAGGGTAGGGCAGGAAGAATATGGTACACACAGGCAGCATAGGGCAGGCAGAGTATGGCACACACAGGCAGAATAAGGCAGGCAGAGTATGCCACACTCTTCCTGCCCTATGATGCCTGTGTGTACCATATTCTGCCTGCCCTGTCTTGCCTGTGTGTGCAATACTCTGCCTGCCCAATGCTGCCTGTGTGTGCAATACTCTGCCTGCCCAATGCTGCCTGTGTGTGCAATACTCTGCCTGCCCAATGCTGCCTGTGTGTGCCATACTATTCCTGCCCTATGCTGCCTGTGTGTGCCATACTCTTCCTGCCCTATGCTGCCTGTGTGTGCCCCATACTCTGCCTGCCCAACCTTGCCTGTGTGTGCAATACTTTGCATGCCCTATTGCTGCCTGTGTGTACTACACAGAGGTGGCTGCCAATTGGGCAGCACTGTTCTAGCTGAATATTTTAGCTTAACTAAAATGCATTGATATCCACACAAAGTATCCAGACATCTGATCGTTTAACATTTCATTGCAAAGCCAAGGGTATCAGTACAAAATTGGTCATCCCATTGCTGCCTATATTATTTTGGAAAGGCCTTCCACTAGACTCAGGAACATTTGTTGTTGGTTGAATATGATTTAATTCAGTCTCAAAAACATAATGTTGGGGATTATGCCTGACTCACAGGTGGCCAGTTTTCATACAACATGTCAAAAAAATCTAAATTTGTGACTTTTCTGCTACATTTCCCACACAGACTTTTTCAGTTCAAAAGTTCTAGTAAATGTAAGACATTCATAAAAACAAAAATATTCGAATTTAAAAAAAATAAAATAAAAATGAGATGTTCGAGTAATAGTAAATCTACCCCACAGCATTCCAATTAATTCCCAATTTGTTCAGTTAGGATGAGGTCAGGGCTTCACTCAATCTAATCGAGATGTACTACTTCAATCTAAGCTACTTTTTTGGACCTTGCTTTGTGCAGGGGCATTATTGTGCTCAAAATGTAAAATACCTTTCCCAAACAGTTTCCAAAAAGAAGAATCGTCAAGTTTTGCTTTCACTAGCATAAACCATAAAAAATTCGTCCTCAGATCATTATTCCTCCACCACTAACCTGCACATTCAAGTAGGCAGTGCTCTCCATTCACCAAATCCAGAATCACCCATAAGACCATATGGTGAAGTGCGATTTATCACTTCAGAGAACACATTTCCACTGTTCCAGATTCCAATAGTGGTAACCTTAACACCACTTCAAACTCTGCGTGACATTACAAGCAGTAATTTTGGGCTTGAATGCAGCTCCTTGCCCATGGGACCCATCTTGTGTTTGTGTTCCTTTGAACTTGGGTGGAAGTGTTTTAAATGAGGGAGGAGTGAAGTAATTATACACACAGCATTCCCTTACTGTGGATTTGCGTGGCCTTTCACTTCGCAACTGAACTTTTACTCCCTGGTGTTTCTACCTGACAATCACTCCAGTTCCAGTTGATTGGGACAGCTCTAGCAAGGCAGTATGACTAATTTTTTTGGAATGATGCATCCTGTGCTTGTGCCATGTTAACAATTTAAGTCGTTCAGTACCACCCATTATATTGCCAGTGCTTATTACTGGAGACTGCATAGCTGTGCAATTATGTGCATGTGCCAGCAATAGGAATAGATTAAAAAGCCAACTTCACAAATTAAAAACAGTGTGCAGGTACCTTTGACCGAAACTGTCGATATCGATAAAAACCTGCAATTGACCGAGTTAAAATATTTTTAATTCAACTTCCAGAATTAAATCTTTGCTTGATTTCTGATAAAAAATAAGCGGATGATCCTAATAAAACTCATTGTACAATGGATCTAGCTGTAGAAGCACAGGTGTCCTGATTAGTAATGTGCGAATCTGTCCCATTTTGCTTCAACAAAAAATTTGCAAAACTGCTGAAAAATTTGTAAAATGCGGCAACCGCACAACTTTTTTGACATTCATTCATTTTTATTTTTTTTTACAAAATTGCAATTTTTTTTATCCATTTGCAACTTTTTCCTCACACAAATTTTTGTCACATCAAATTTTGCAGCAGTTTCATGCAAAAATTTGGAAATGGCGGCATGTGGAATTTCACAGCAAATCCATGTCGAGCAAAAAATATTCTCATGACTAGTCCTGATAATACGCACTCTTAAAATGGATCATCTGAAACCAATTTTACTTGCTAGCCCTTCTGCAACCAAATGAGCTGAAAATATATCGAGAAGATAGAAAAATGTTGAAAAACATTATATAACATTTCTTTTTTGTGGTGAAAGGTATTTTAACAGTTTTATTGGCATCTGTGTTGCACTGACATGGAATGAAGCCTGCATTCTGCATATTTGCTCCACTGATCCTTGAACATTCAGTGGTTCATACATCATACATGAGGAAACAGCTAGAAGAAGGCTATAATTGCTATGATTGTTTCTCTGTGTTCATGCTGTCTTTCTGTAAGCTGTGTTTCTGATAGATATATGCTGCATTATAGCAGGTGGAAATTACTACTGAAAAGTCTATGCACAGCACAAAGCTATTCATTCTAGATAACTCTTAGGCAAAATTAGTATATGAAGCCCTAAGGGAAAAATATGTATTGAAATAATACAGGATACTTATCCATACCCTACAGCAGCTATTTTAAAGAACAGGAGATGGTATTCTGTGCATTACCTATCAACTTACCAACAGCCAGTCTGTAGTACAGGAGACAGGACGTCAGGCAGTATCTAACCCAGATCAGTCAATTTAGTATAGGATATAGGTGAGAAGTAACAGAGGATGTAAAGGATGCTAGGCAATATCTGACCAAGAGTTGAACAAAATGTAACTAAAAAGTAGCAGCCAGTCTGTAGTAAAATGAGATATGACCTATCTATCTATCTATAGCTCTTTATAATTGACCCTTTACTGTTCACATTTAAACCTCAGCGATACATAAACACAATTTCTTTCCAACTTAGTCAGATGGAACACTTATACACAGCACTTAATAGCTCCTTGTCTGAAGAGCTGATCACGCAACTGCAATACAGAATCGGTTGTTGAATTAGTGAAGATCTTCTCTGTGAGTGGTTACAGTTCCTCCTATTTATATGCCAGCACAAGAGGGGCCACTCATTTGTCTTGAACACTCTAGGGGTTGAGCAAGCCTAACAGAACCATCTTGCACACACAGTCATTTCTCATTGACATGAAGGTTGTGCCAAGCAGAATAATTGCATTAGATGCATCAAGTCTGCTCCATCTTTTATCTTTTATAATTCCTACTAGAAGGGTACAGGTAACAAGTAATTTGCATATTTAAATATGTATTATGCCCCTTGTTTACATGTTTCTGGTATTATATAATAGTTTTGCCGTAATTTCAACTTTTATGCTATGCAAAAGCTACTTTTCTGCAGTAAGCTCCCCTTGCTATAATGCAGCACATCTGAGTATGAGTTCCTGATATTTCTCCACAGTTCTGCTGCTACTTAGATGCTTAATCCATGCAAACTGTGGAATTTAATGAAAAAAATAATGAATGACTTAACGAAGCTGAAGCAATCAGCACGTACCAGTGTTAGTACTAGCCATTCAGTTGTATAACTCTGTCAAACATATGCTAGAACAGCAGTAGGGTAGAATAAGGTTAAAATTACTCAACAATGAGTAAATACAACACAACACATTAAAAATGTCTACTATACCTATCCAGTATTTCTTTTCCATTGTATGTTCCTAATGTTATTATAACTTATATGCATTTGAAAGCAGCAACATATTCTGCAGCACTGTACAATAATTGGCCACATTCAATGATAATACATATTATATCCAAAAAAATGAGAAAAGTCCACTGGCAGCAAGAACCACCAAAATCAATACAGGCTTAGGGGGTATATTTATCATGCTGTGTAAAAAGTGGAGTGAAACATTACCGGTGATGTTGCTCATAGCAACCAATCAGATGCTTTGCTTTGGTTTTCCAGCTGAAATGAAATCTAATTGCTGATTGGTTGCCCTGGGCAACATCACCAGTAATGCTTCACACCACGTTTTACACAGCATGATAAATGTACCCCTTAGAGTCACAGTCGGAAGTCAGTCTAATAATCAAAGAGAAGGTATTGATAGAATACATACAAAA
Organism: Xenopus tropicalis; assembly: GCF_000004195.4. NCBI lineage: Eukaryota > Metazoa > Chordata > Amphibia > Anura > Pipidae > Xenopus > Xenopus tropicalis. The sequence continues at coordinate 60,223,770 of NC_030679.2, read as the reverse complement.
GTAATTTACACAGGCACATCTTTAAGTGCTTTGACTTTTCTTCTGTCCGAAGCACAGCTTTGAAGGGATTAACACCCCTTTAGTCCTCTGTAATACAAAAGAAATCAGAGCCAACACACAGAAGCAATTTAACACAGGAAACCCCTGTGGTTTATAATGTTTTGAAGAATACACAAAATTTTGAGGGTTGTGCTTTTGTAAGGGAAGCGTCCCCTAAATGTGTATTCTGCTTAACAAAACAAAACCACTGGTGTTTACTGTGTCAAATTGCTTCTGTGTGGTGGTTAACAATAGGTTCAGTATAGTATTACACTAGAACAATGAAAAAGTAGCTTCACTAATAACCATAACAGTTAATGTGGGGCATCTGCAACTAAAGACCTATGTACTCTAGTCTAGAGTATGGGTGGAAGGGTCAAAACCACTATAGCCATAAGCCCAAGTAACTACTGTATATTATACCAACCCTATGTAGAATGATTTAGTGTGAATGATCACATTGATAATATATTTTGTAGTAATGGCATATAGGGATGTGCGAACGTTCGCGAACTTTGCGAGCCCCATAGACTTCAATGGGAAGGCGAACTTTAAAACCTAGAAAAGCCATCTCTGGCCAGAAAACTGATTTTAAAGTTGTTTAAAGGGTGCCATGACCTGGACAGTGGCATGCAGGAGGGGCATCAAGGGCAAAAATTTCTCTGAAAAATACGTTGTTGACACAGCGTTGCGTTTTGTGCTGTTAAGGGGAGAAAACACACTACATTCCTAAACTTATGTAATAAACTGCTTTAAAAAGTCCGGCATCTACATTCCAATCAAGTCGTGTAAAGGTTACGGCCGGTTCACACGCAGAGACAAAACGCCGCGTTTACTGCAACGAAAAAAAACGCAAAAAGCTTTAATGATACTGTCAAGTGTGCGAATATTAGTTTTTACTAGTTGCTTGTCACCTCGAGGACGTTCGTCCCGTCGGTGGGAATATTTCTGTAGTGGTGTGTTTAGCAGTCACCGTGCTTGTGCGCACGTGCATGGTCAGGCAGAGGTAATTCAATGTACAGTAACGTGAACCAAAAAACACTGATTCTGCAGTGTGGGCCCAGGTTTGTCCTACCTTTTCGATCACCTGTGGTGACCATAAAAGATACGATTTTGCCGCAGTTGCAGAACCCTGAAAAATCAGGAATGTGTACATTCCTAAAAAATTATGGTTTTTTTGTTGCAGCCACTGAAGCACAGAGGACAGATAAAATATCTTAGATAGATGGTATCATAACCATGCCCCAGGCAAACCCTTTCAAAAACTAAGATATGGTGACAACAAGCACAGAAGACATTAAAAACATCAAAGCTAGATGGTATCATAACCATGCCCCAGCCAAACCCTTTCAAAGAACTCAGATAGGGTGACAAGCACAGAAGAGTAGAAGAGAGAAAAATTCAGGATTTACCTGTCCAAAAAGTTTGGCTTACAATTAAGCCAGTAGGATTTGCACCCTAGTTTGTACGGTGGTGGAGGAGGACGCTAAAGGACAGCTGTGTGTGGTGTCAAGCGGCGTGCAGAGAAGGACAGCTGCATGGGCAGTCAGAACAAGTCTTCCGGCGTGCAGTAACCCTCCGAGATCCATGCCTCATTCATTTTAATAAAGGTCAGGTAATCAACACTTTTGTGACCTAGGCGAGTTCTCTTCTCAGTTACAATCCCTCCTGCTGCACTAAAGGTCCTTTCTGAGAGGACACTTGAGGCAGGGCAAGACAAGAGATTTATGGCAAATTGTGACAGCTCTGGCCACAGATCAAGCCTGCGCACCCAGTAGTCCAGGGGTTCATCGCTCCTCAGAGTGTCAATATCTGCAGTTAATGCCAGGTAGTCCGCTACCTGCCGGTCGAGGCGTTCTCTGAGGGTGGATCCAGAAGGGTCCTGGCGCTGCCTTGAACTGAAAAAACTTTGCATGTCTGACGTTACAGAGTGGCCAAAGTGCATTGTCCTTGCAGGTGTGCTCGTGGGAGGATTACCGGCACCTCTGCCCCTGGAATGTGGAGTGACATCACCCTTAAAAGAATTGTACAACATGTTTTGCAGGCTGGTTTGGAAATGCAGCATCCTTTCGGACTTGTGGTACGTTGGTAACATTTCTGCCACTTTATGCTTGTAACGAGGGTCTAGTAGCGTTGCCACCAAGTACAGGTCCTTCTCCTTAAGCCTCTTGATACGGGGGTCCTTCAACAGGCATGACAGCATGAAAGACCCCATTCTCACAAGGTTGGATGCAGAGGTATCCATCTCCCCTTCCTCGTTATCAAGGACTACGTCCTCATCCACCACCGTCTCCTCCCCCCAGCCACGTACAAGACCAGGGCTCCACAAAAGGTGACCACAAGCCCCCTGGGAAGCCTGCTCCTGTTGGTCTTCTGCCTCCACAAAGCCACCTTCCTCCTCTGACTCCGCTTCTGACACCTCTCCCTGCGTTGCAGCAGGTGCCTGGGAACGTTCTGGTGATTCCGCCCAGAAATCAGGCTCTTGGTCATGCTGGTCTACAGCGTCATCTGTCACTCGTCGCACGGCACGCTCAAGAAAAAAAGCAAAGGGTATTAGGTCGCTGATGGTGCCTTCAGTGCGACTAACCTTATTTGTGACCTCATCAAACGGGTGCATCAGCCTGCAGGCGTCGCGCATAAGCACCCAGTAACGGGGGAAAAAAATCCCCAGCTCTGCAGATCCAGTCCTACCATCCAGTTCAAATAGGTATTCATTGATGGCTCTTTGTTGTTGCAGCAGACGTTCAAACATCATTAGCGTGGAATTCCAGCGAGTCTGGCTGTCGCAAATGAAACGCCTGACTGGCAAGTTGTGCCGCCGCTGAATGTCAGCAAGGCATGCCATGGCTGTGTAGGAACGTCTGAAATGGCCAGACACCTTCCTGGACTGCCTGAGAATGTCCTGCAATCCTGGGTACTTTGAGACAAACCGTTGGACTATCAAATTTAAAACATGTGCCATGCAGGGCACATGTGTTAAATTGCCCAGTCTCAGTGCTGCCAACAGATTGCTTCCGTTGTCACACACCACTTTTCCAATTTTCAGTTGGTGTGGGGTCAGCCACCGATCGGCCTGTGAGTGCAGAGATGACAGGAGTACAGATCCGGTATGGTTTCTACTTTCCAGGCACGTCATGCCCAAGACAGCATGACAACGGCGTACCTGGCACGTCGAATAGCCTATGTGGAGCTGAGGGTGCACAGGTGTGGAGGAGGACACAGCAGCAGAGGAGGAAGAAGCCGAGGAAGAAGCCAAGTTAGAAGCCAAGTTAGAAGACGACTTAGAAGACGAGTTAGACAGCAAAGGAGGAGTAGAGGTGGTGGCAGACCCGCATGCAACCCGTGGCGGTGACACCAACTCCACTGTTGTTGAACCACGCATTCCCTGCTTCCCAGCCATCACCAGGTTCACCCAGTGGGCAGTGTAGGTGACATACCTGCCCTGACCATGCTTGGAGGACCATGTGTCAGTAGTCATATGGACCTTTGCCCCAACACTAAATGACAGAGATGCGGTGATTTGGCTCTGCACATGCTGGTACAGGTGTGGTATTCCCTTCTGTGAAAAAAAATTGCGGCTGGGTACCTTCCACTGCGGTGTCCCAATTGCTACAAATTGGTGGAAAGCCTCAGAGTCCACCAGCTGGTATGGTAAAAGCTGGCGGGCTAAGAGTGCAGACAATCCAGCTGTCAGACGCCGGGCAAGGGGATGACTCGGAGGCATTGGTTTCTTACGCTCAAACATGGCCCTCACAGAAACTTGGCTGGGGGCAGATGAGCAGGAACTGGAAGGCGGAGTGGAGGGTGGTTGAGACGGGTCAAGGACAGCAGAGGTAGAGCAGTAAGATGCTGGAGCAGAAGGAGGGTGGCTTAGCGTTTGGCTGCTGCCTTTGAGGTGTTGCTCCCATAGTGCTTTGTGTTTGGCGTTCATGTGCCTTCGCATAGCAGTTGTACCTAAGTGGGTGTTGGGCTTCCCAAGACTCAGTTTCTGACTGCACTCATTGCAAATTACAGCGCTTTTGTCAGAGGCACACACATTAAAAAAATGCCACACTGCTGAGCCTTTTGATGTGGGCTTTCTAGCAGTAACAGTAGAAGTTGGCGGGTGCGTTGGCTGGCTGACCACAGGTGCCGATTCATGTTGTTGCCCTACTGTTCCCTGGGAGCTGTCCCTGCTTCTTCTAAGTCTTAATCTCCTCCTGCCTCTCTGACTCTCTGTCTCTCCATCTGAACTATCCTCCTCTTGCTCTCTTCTTGTGGGCACCCACAAAATATCACTCTCCTCATCATCATTCTCCTCAGATGCATCAATTTCTTCTGACAGCTCACAGAAGACAGCAGCAGCGGGGACCTCATCACACCTTATGTCCATCTCTGTTGTGTTGCCTGCCTGAGTTATATCTGGTGTAACGTCCTCATCTCCTTCATCTTCTTCTGGCAATAATGGTTGCGCATCACTCATTTCAACAAACTCATAAGTAAATAACTCCTCTGACTCCAGTGAAGAAGGGGCGGCGGTGGTGGAGGAAGTGGTAGGTGGGGTGTCCATAGCAGAGGAGGATGAGGATGTTGTGGCAAAGTTAGAAACGGTAGAGGATGGGGTGTGCTGTGTAAGCCAGTCAACTACCTCTTCAGCATTTTGGGAGTTCAGGGTAAGTGCCTTCGGAACACTGGGCAATTTCCTAGGGCCACAGGATATCATAGCAGCACGGCCCCTAGTGCCTCTGCGTGGCGGCCTGCCTTTGCCTGGCATTTTTTTTATTTTTACAAAACAACAACAACTTGGGTGATGTTTCTGGACACGGAATTATTATTGTTATTTAGACAAATTGTGAAAAAGATCACACAGCTAGGTGGCACTTGGTTGCAGACACCGGGCAACAAGGCCTGCAAGGGCAACGTATACAGTAGTGGATACGGAATATATTATTGCTGGTGGAAAACCGTCACTCAAGTGATGTTTCTGGACACGGAATTATTATTGTTATTTAGACAAATTGTGAAAAAGCTCACACAGCTAGGTGGCACTTGGTTGCAGACACCGGGCAACAAGGCCTGCAAGGGCAACGTATACAGTAGTGGATACGGAATATTTTATTGCTGGTGGAAAACCGTCACTCAGGTGATGTTTCTGGACACGGAATTATTATTGTTATTTAGACAAATTGTGAAAAAGCTCACACAGCTAGGTGGCACTTGGTTGCAGACACCGGGCAACAAGGCCTGCAAGGGCAACGTATACAGTAGTGGATACGGAATATATTATTGCTGGTGGAAAACCGTCACTCAAGTGATGTTTCTGGACACGGAATTATTATTGTTATTTAGACAAATTGTGAAAAAGATCACACAGCTAGGTGGCACTTGGTTGCAGACACCGGGCAACAAGGCCTGCAAGGGCAACGTATACAGTAGTGGATACGGAATATATTATTGCTGGTGGAAAACCGTCACTCAAGTGATGTTTCTGGACACGGAATTATTATTGTTATTTAGACAAAAAATACAGAGCAGTAGAAAGTAGATTACTAGCCAGAAAACCTACTTAAACTCTCCCTCAAATCAATACATACAGCTCCTATCCCCACACAAATACAGAGCAGTAGTAGATTACTAGCCAGAAATCCTACTTAAACTCTCCCTCAAATGAATGCACAGCTCCTATCCCCACACAAATACAGAACAGTAGTAGATTACTAGCCAGAAATCCTACTTAACCCTTTTACTGCCAGCCATTTTGGTCAAAGCGGAACTTGTATTGCCAGACAGTTTTTGAACATTTTGCACTGTTTCACTTTAGGGGCCTTTCCTCGGGGGGACTTTTAGTTTACCAAGGAAAACAATATATCGTTTTTTTCAGAACAACCTAAGCTTTCAAAATATGGTAGAATTTTTGTGTAATTCCAATTCTGTAACAAGATATAGGCTTCTAAATGTCTAAAAATGCAAAAAAAATCAAATTCTCCATAATATAATCACACATACTAGAAACAAAAATTATTTTATGCACGAATATACAACTGATTTGGAAAGTCCCATGTCTCCTGAACGTGCCAATACCAAATATATATAGTTTTATGGAGATTTCTCACTTGTATAGGTCAAAAACTCCCAGCAGTACACTACCAAATTCCCAAAGCACTGATCCAAAAAAACTGCATACTTTGGATTTCAAGGCCAAAATTCCACTAACAGAAGGTTTATCCCAGAAAATTGTACATTTTTGGAAAGAACAGATTCTGGGGAATACAGAATAGGCACAACTGTCTGTCTACTCCAAACTATCAAGTCGCAATGCTTTCCTAAAATTATTGGTTTTTATCAAAATTTGTGATTTTTTTTAAAAATCGCTTCAAAGCTTCCAGTCTATAGTATCTTATCTCCTACAGGTCATAAAGTAACCAAATAAAACACCCTAAATATGAATGCCTGGGGTCCACTGAACAGTTTGATGCCCAATATGTATAGGTTTACCTAAGTATGTGGCATGTAGGGGCCCCAATGTGAACATACCCCATATGAACTGTCATTTCTGTCATTTCAGCTTCTGCAAAATCAACACATTTACATCATTATATGTGGGATAAAGCTAGTAAAAAGTATGCTCACCCCAGAAAGTCATATATTTTTGGAAAGTACACATTCCCCCGAATCTAAAATGGGTACCCATGTCTTTCTACTCCAAAGTACCAAGCCGCACAGCTTTTCTAAAGTTAGCAATTTTGATGACATTTCCAAAAATCCCCTTAAAGCTTCCATTTTGAAGCATCTTATCTCCCACATAGCATTAGGTACCAAGATAAAACACCCTGAATTTGAACGCCAGGGGTCCACTGAACAGTTTGATGCCCAATATGTATAGGTTTACCTAAGTATGTGGCATGTAGGGGCCCCAATGTGAACATACCCCATATGAACTGTCATTTCTGTCATTTCAGCTTCTGCAAAATCAACACATTTACATCATTATATGTGGGATGAAGCTAGTAAAAATTACGCTCACCCCAGAAAGTCATATATTTTTGGAAAGTACACATTCCCCCGAATCTAAAATGGGTACCCATGTCTTTCTACTCCAAAGTACCAAGCCGCACAGCTTTTCTAAAGTTAGCAATTTTGATGACATTTCCAAAAATCCCCTCAAAGCTTCCACTTTGAAGCATCTTATCTCCCACATAGCATTAGGTACCAAGATAAAACACCCTGAATTTGAACGCCAGGGGTCCACTGAACAGTTTGATGCCCAATATGTATAGGTTTACCTAAGTATGTGGCATGTAGGGGCCCCAATGTGAACATACCCCATATGAACTGTCATTTCTGTCATTTCAGCTTCTGCAAAATCAACACATTTACATCATTATATGTGGGATAAAGCTAGTAAAAAGTATGCTCACCCCAGAAAGTCATATATTTTTGGAAAGTACACATTCCCCCGAATCTAAAATGGGTACCCATGTCTTTCTACTCCAAAGTACCAAGCCGCACAGCTTTTCTAAAGTTAGCAATTCTGATGACATTTCCAAAAATCCCCTCAAAGCTTCCACTTTGAAGCATCTTATCTCCCACATAGCATTAGGTACCAAGATAAAACACCCTGAATTTGAACGCCAGGGGTCCACTGAACAGTTTGATGCCCAATATGTATAGGTTTACCTAAGTATGTGGCATGTAGGGGCCCCAATGTGAACATACCCCCATATGAACTGTCATTTCTGTCATTTCAGCTTCTGCAAAATCAACACATTTACATCATTATATGTGGGATGAAGCTAGTAAAAAGTACGCTCACCCCAGAAAGTCATATTTTTGGAAAGTACACATTCCCCCGAATCTAAAATGGGTACCCATGTCTTTCTACTCCAAAGTACCAAGCCGCACAGCTTTTCTAAAGTTAGCAATTTTGATGACATTTCCAAAAATCCCCTCAAAGCTTCCACTTTGAAGCATCTTATCTCCCACATAGCATTAGGTACCAAGATAAAACACCCTGAATTTGAACGCCAGGGGTCCACTGAACAGTTTGATGCCCAATATGTATAGGTTTACCTAAGTATGTGGCATGTAGGGGCCCCAATGTGAACATACCCCATATGAACTGTCATTTCTGTCATTTCAGCTTCTGCAAAATCAACACATTTACATCATTATATGTGGGATAAAGCTAGTAAAAAGTATGCTCACCCCAGAAAGTCATATATTTTTGGAAAGTACACATTCCCCCGAATCTAAAATGGGTACCCATGTCTTTCTACTCCAAAGTACCAAGCCGCACAGCTTTTCTAAAGTTAGCAATTCTGATGACATTTCCAAAAATCCCCTCAAAGCTTCCACTTTGAAGCATCTTATCTCCCACATAGCATTAGGTACCAAGATAAAACACCCTGAATTTGAACGCCAGGGGTCCACTGAACAGTTTGATGCCCAATATGTATAGGTTTACCTAAGTATGTGGCATGTAGGGGCCCCAATGTGAACATACCCCCATATGAACTGTCATTTCTGTCATTTCAGCTCCTGCAGAATCAACACATTTACATTATTATATGTGGGATAAAGCTACAAAAAAGTACGCTCACCCCAGAAAGTCATATATTTTTGGAAAGTACACATTCCCCCGAATCTAAAATGGGTACCCATGTCTTTCTACTCCAAAGTACCAAGCCGCACAGCTTTTCTAAAGTTAGCAATTTTGATGACATTTCCAAAAATCCCCTCAAAGCTTCCACTTTGCAGCATCTTATCTCCCACATAGCATTAGGTACCAAGATAAAACACCCTGAATTTGAACACCAGGGGTCCACTGAACAGTTTGATGCCCAATATGTATAGGTTTACCCAAGTATGTGGCATGTAGGGGCCCGAATGTGAACATACCCCCATATATACTGTCATTTCTGTCATTTCAGCTCCTGCAAAATCAACACATTTACATCATTATATGTGAGATAAAGCTACAAAAAAGTACGCTCACCCCAGAAAGCCATATATTTTTGGAAAGTACACATTCCCCCGAATCTAAAATGGGTACCCATGTCTTTCTACTCCAAAGTACCAAGCCGCACAGCTTTTCTAAATTTAGCAATTTTGATGACATTTCCAAAAATCCCCTCAAAGCTTCCATTTTGAAGCATCTTATCTCCCACATAGCATTAGGTACCAAGATAAAACACCCTGAATTTGAACGCCAGGGGTCCACTGAACAGTTTGATGCCCAATATGTATAGGTTTACCTAAGTATGTGGCATGTAGGGGCCCCAATGTGAACATACCCCCATATATACTGTCATTTCTGTCATTTCAGCTCCTGCAAAATCAACACATTTACATCATTATATGTGGGATAAAGCTACAAAAAAGTACGCTCACCCCAGAAAGTCATATATTTTTGGAAAGTACACATTCCCCCGAATCTAAAATGGGTACCCATGTCTTTCTACTCCAAAGTACCAAGCCGCACAGCTTTTCTAAAGTTAGCAATTTTGATGACATTTCCAAAAATCCCCTCAAAGCTTCCACTTTGCAGCATCTTATCTCCCACATAGTGTTAGGTACCAAGATAAAACACCCTAAATTTGAACGCCAGGGGTCCACTGAACAGTTTGATGCCCAATATGTATAGGTTTACTTAAGTATGTGGCATGTAGGGGCCCCAATGGGAACATACCCCCATATGATCTATCATTTCAGCTCCTGCAAAATCAACACATTTACATCCTTTATGTGGGATAATGCTACAAAAAAAGTACATTCACCCCAGAAAGCCATATATTTTTGGAAAATACACATCCCCCCGAATCTATAATGGGTAAATATTTCTTATTGCTACAAAGTACCAAGCTGTAAAGCTTTCCTAAGTTTGCAGATTTATATGACATTTCGAAAATCGCATAAAAATGTTGCAATTTGCCGCATTTATCTCTCACAATTTCTTGATAAAGATCAGATAAAGACAAATCACCCCAAAAAGGAACACCAGAGGTCTACTGAACAGTTTGATGCCCAATATGCATAGATATACCAAAGTCTGCGGTATGTACTGAACCCAAAATGAAAATAGCGCATAAGGATTTCTCGCCTGCCAGCTCAGCTTTTGCACACAGAGCCCCCTGTCAGTGTATTATGTGCCAGAACTTCCCCTAACCATACAGTGACCCTCACAAAACCATATATTTTTGGAAAGTACACATTCTGACAAATCCAACAAGGGTAAAGAGTCCTTTCTACACCAAAGTACCAATCTGCAGAGCTTTCCTAAAGTTATCGGTTTTTATGACATTTCAGAAAATCGCCTAAAAATGTTGCAATTTGTCGCATTTATCTCACACAATTTCTTGCGTACAAAGGCAAGTCACCCCAAATAGGAACACCAGAGGCCTACTGAACAGTTTGATGCCCAATATGCATAGATATACCAAAGTCTGCGGTATGTACTGAACCCTAAATGAAAATAGCGCATAAGGATTTCTCGCCTGCCAGCTCAGCTTTTGCACACAGAGCCCCCTGTCAGTGTATTATGTGCCAAAACTTCCCCTAACTATACAGATCCCCCACAAAACCATATATTTTTGGAAAGTACACATTCTGACAAATCCAACAAGGGTAAAGAGTCCTTTCTACACCAAAGTACCAATCTGCAGAGCTTTCCTAAAGTTATCGGTTTTTATGACATTTCAGAAAATCGCCTAAAAATGTTGCAATTTGTCGCATTTATCTCACACAATTTCTTGCGTACAAAGGCAAGTCACCCCAAATAGGAACACCAGAGGCCTACTGAACAGTTTGATGCCCAATATGCATAGATATACCAAAGTCTGCAGTATGTACTGAACCCTAAATGAAAATAGCGCATAAGGATTTCTCGCCTGCCAGCTCAGCTTTTGCACACAGAGCCCCCTGTCAGTGTATTATGTGCCAGAACTTCCCCTAACTATACAGAGACCACCACAAAACCATATATTTTTGGAAAGTACACATTCTGACAAATCCAACAAGGGTAAAGAGTCCTTTCTACACCAAAGTACCAAGCCGCAAAGCTTTCCTAAAGTTATCGGTTTTTATGACATTTCAGAAAATCGCCTAAAAATGTTGCAATTTGCCGCATTTATCTCACACAATTTCTTGCGTACAAAGGCAAGTCACCCCAAATAGGAACACCAGAGGCCTACTGAACAGTTTGATGCCCAATATGCATAGATATACCAAAGTCTGCGGTATGTACTGAACCCTAAATGAAAATAGCGCATAAGGATTTCTCGCCTGCCAGCTCAGCTTTTGCACACAGAGCCCCCTGTCAGTGTATTATGTGCCAAAACTTCCCCTAACTATACAGAGACCCCCACAAAACCATATATTTTTGGAAAGTACACATTCTGACAAATCCAACAAGGGTAAAGAGTCCTTTCTACACCAAAGTACCAAGCCGCAAAGCTTTCCTAAAGTTATCGGTTTTTATGACATTTCAGAAAATCGCCTAAAAATGTTGCAATTTGCCGCATTTATCTCACACAATTTCTTGCGTACAAAGGCAAGTCACCCCAAATAGGAACACCAGAGGCCTACTGAACAGTTTGATGCCCAATATGCATAGATATACCAAAGTCTGCGGTATGTACTGAACCCTAAATGAAAATAGCGCATAAGGATTTCTCGCCTGCCAACTCAGCTTTTGCACACAGAGCCCCCTGTCAGTGTATTATGTGCAGTAACCCCCCCTAACTATACAGTGACCCCCAGAAAACCATATATTTTTGGAAAGTACACATTCTGATGAATTCAAAATAGGTAAAGTTATTTTTGTACACCAAAGTTACACCTGGCAAAGCTACGCTAAAAACAGATCAGGAACACTTATATAGGGATAAAATGTGATAAAACCACAAAAATTGTGCAAATCAGTGAAACAACAAAATAAGTCACATGACAGTGTAATTAGTGGCCAGAATATCTGATCCAATAGTTACGCTGTCAAAATAAACAGTTTTTAGGTAAAAGAAAATAAAAACGAAGTGGTAAAATGAAAAAAAAAAAAAGCAAAACAAAAAAAACCCAAAGTGTTTGTGTATACATGTGTGTACATGTGTAAAAGTTGTGTGATAGTGTGTAAGTGTGTATATGAGTGTAAATAAGTGTATAAAAGTGTGAAAAATGAAAATAAATAAATAAATAAATAAATAAAAAAATGCTAAAATGTGTGCTGTAAGTGTGTGTAAATGTATGTAAGTGTGTATAAATGTATGTAAATGTGTGTATAAGTGTGTAAAAGTGTGTAAATGCAATAAAAAAAAAACTCCTTACCTGTTCCTGAAGACCGATCGCCTCCTTCCTCATTTGGGCCGGCGCTGGGGGAGAGGGAGGAAGCAGGAAGCAGCAGACGCGATGCGATCGCGTCTGCTGCTTCCTGGAGGGTCCTGCGAGCGATCGGCTCGCAGGACCCTGATGACAGCCCCCCTGGCACATTGCCCAGGGGGGCTGTCATTGTTAGAAGCCCTCTGCAGCGGCGGCACATGCCGCCGCTGCAGAGGGCAGCGCTTAAACGCCAACGACGTATGAGACACGTCGTTGGCGTTTAAGCCCTTTTACTGCCAGCACGTATGCCATACGTGCTTGGCAGTAAAAGAGTTAAACTCTCCCTCAAATGAATGCACAGCTCCTATCCCCACACAAATACAGAGCAGTAGAAAGTAGATTACTAGCCAGAAATCCTACTTAAACTCTCCCTCAAATGAATGCACAGCTCCTATCCCCACACAAATACAGAGCAGTAGAAAGTAGATTACTAGCCAGAAATCCTACTTAAACTCTCCCTCAAATGAATGCACAGCTCCTATCCCCACACAAATACAGAGCAGTAGAAAGTAGATTACTAGCCAGAAATCCTACTTAAACTCTCCCTCAAATGAATGCACAGCTCCTATCCCCACACAAATACAGAGCAGTAGAAAGTAGATTACTAGCCAGAAATCCTACTTAAACTCTCCCTCAAATCAATCACAGCTTCTCTCCCTACACTATCTCTTCAAGCACACACAGGCAGAATGTAAAATGGCTGCTGGGCTTCGGTTTATATATGGAAGGGAGTGGTCCAAGGGGGGGGGGGTGGCCCAGGAGGGAGAGCTGCCTGATTGGCTGACATGTATCTGCTGGTCTGGGGTGAGAGGTCAAAATTTGGCGCCAGCTAAGGCGAACCCAAATGGCGAACATCGCCAAAAGTTCGCGAATTTGCGGACTTGCGAACACCCGATGTTCGCGCGAATTAGTTCGCCGGCGAACAGTTCGCTACATCCCTAATGGCATATTTATTATCATGATTTATTCCTAAAATCTTATAAAAGTATAAGATAAATTGTTAACAAGGGACATGTGTCAACTAATGAAGCAAACGTGAGATTGATGTTTTGTTTTTTAAAGTTTACATAATTTTAAAAGTTAAGATGTGTTGAAGAATTCTAGGCTACTGAGTTGACAGTTTAATCAAATCTGTTTCCATCTTGCATTAATGAAGACTGTAGAAATGTAGTCTATATAATTAAGTTAAGGTGTTATGCTAAAAAAATATTAATTGAAATGTCTATTCTGAAAGACTATATTCTCCTACAAAAAAAAAAACCTCATGTGCAATTTAAGCTATTAAAAAGGTATATTGAAATGAGGACCGCATCAACGAGCCAGTGCAGTCAACGATCCAACAAGAAATCAAACCTGCTGATCGAGATCTGCTCAATTTCAGCCCAGATATCACTGGGGTAGGCAAATTGGGGTTAACCATACACAGGCAGATCAGCTGCCAAATTGATCTGAAGGACCCAAATTGGCAGCTGAAATCTGCCCATGTATGTCCACCTTTAGAATGCAGCAGGGATGGGAAGAAGGGGAAGAGAACGTTTTAGTTTGAGGAACTGTGATACAGAAATGGATGTGTACACAATAAAAGCAAAAGAATGTCATATTTCTATTGATAGAGGACTCAGAGCAGTATTACTGTTAGTGTTTATTGGTGTATTTACATAGACTTTTCTGATAAAAGTCATGCTCACCTGATGCTATCCATAAGAGATGCTAACCTGGTGCTACCCATTAGAGATACTTGTGTTTTAAAAACACACTGCTCACTCTTCTGTGAGTTGCCTTGCATCAATCTAGTCAGTTCTGATTAGTCACTGGCAAGTCGGTTATTGACACAGGGACCCTGAAGCCACTGCCACCCTGAAGGTGGTGGTAATTCAAGGGTTCCCACAATGGGCTGCACCAGCACACAGTAGATTTGCACCTAAAGAATTACATGCAAATGTCAGTAATGAAGTAAATAACTAGCATAGCAAATTATTGTGGTCTAGTGCAATTAGAAAGAATTGATAGGCCAATCCTGTAACTTTGCCCAAGCTTGTGCATACATCTGTAGCCGTTTTTCTGAAACCAGGAAAATGAATTCAATATGGGACACAAAGTAAAATGTATAAAACAAAATAGATTACTGTATTAATAAGATTTACTTATCAGGTTCTTTTCAACTGTATACAATGGGTCAGAAAACCCCATAGGCATTTATAGTTAAAAAATATTTCTAGAGTCATATTGCAGATAATTCTGAGAATACTGAACTCGACAGTCGTCATGTCTCAGTTCTTTTAGTAAAAAAATGAAAGGACTATAAGAAAGCTCTAGGCAGTGGCTTTTCATCAGAGTGAAATCTCAAACTGACACAGCAGCTGCTATAAAGTCTTAGAACTACACAGACACTTTTCAGGGCCATTAAGTATCATGGTCATAAGCACTATTATAAATAAATAGGATGTAAAATGCATTGATGAAATCATAATACAAAATTACAATGTGTGCACAATTCAATTGTGAATGTTTTTTGTACTATTAAGTCAATATATTTATTTAGAATAGATATGATTGAGATATCACTTGTCATTGTATCTTTTTGAACTGGATCATGTGAAATCTCCATTTGTTTTTGTAATATTGTTAGAAGTCTAAATCCTGTGTGTTGGAAATAGTGAAAGCATGTGTAACTGGGATTGCAGAGGTGATTAGTAATGGGACAATGAAACAGTTTGAGAATAAGTAATGGAGTTTACTTATAAATATTCTAGGAAACTAGGAATAGTCAAAATTCTGCCACAATATTTACTAGGCCAGGGGTGCCCAGACTTTGTCACCCTGTGATCTGCTCATGCCACAGGCCTCCATCATGAGATCTACCACAGTTAAAATAGTGTGACATCTATCATATGCCACAATCAGCAAAAGAAAGTATCAACGTTTAAAAAATACACATAATATATAAAAGCAGTGCCAAATTCACATTTAATGCCCACATAACATTATTGAAGTGCCAATTCATAACATTATTGAAGTTTTATGTGAAAATATTGTAGTTGTTTTTACTTCCCTCTTTCATGGCCCACTTTGTAGTCTGCACACAGAAACATATATAAAGTGGGAACAAATATATACAGCGGCCTGGTGGAGATGAAACTACAAAGACAGATGGCTTGAGCGGCTGGAGGGGGAAGAAAAAGTGGCAGGATGTTATACCACTGCATTCCACCTCGAGGTCTACAAGAAACTTTAAAGTGATCTACTGATAGACCGTGATCCACCTTTTGGACACCCCTGTACTAGGCCATCCTTACTTGCTGCTATAGGACACAGTGCCCAGACTAAGAAACTGGGCCCACCAGAAACTGAGGTGTAAAGGGCCCTCCACAAATGTTTCAAGTAAACCTGCAGTTACCCTATCAAAGCTAATGGATCTGTTTAATGGGCCAGTTTACATTTGAAGAAAATAAGTTTGAGAACTTTTTCTCTCCAAAGAAGGGAATTCACAAGTGTCCTTTAATTATGGAAAATTCACTTTTTTTCTGTTCCGATTTATTCCTCTGTACTCCTTTTTTGTACCCAATATTTTTAACCCTTCTAAAAAAATGTTCTCCTTTTATTTCCTAATTCTACATTTAATCTTGTCCTGTGGATCACCCGCCTTCCCTCAGCCTACTCTCCTTCCTTTTTTGAATTCTCTTTTTTATTTTATCCCCCTTCTTTTATTCACTTTCCCACTCTTTTCCCTTAATCTTGCTTGCCACTTTGTTTTCCCTTTATTATTAGTTTCTCCTATACTACTTACCCTTTGTCTCTCATTTTCACTAACATTCTGCAGTCTTCAGTCCACAGCTTGTGCCAATTTAGGCTAAAAAGCACAACCACTGTAGCTTCTACTTTTTTTATACTATCTACCAGCAGAGTTTAAGACCTGAATGCCTCTAGTGCTAAGAATTGGTTGTGTGTTTTTTATTTTAAATCTGCATCCTCTAAGTCCAAAGTATCTACATGTACATCTTAAGACCAGAGACAACAGATGTTGCCCAGGGTCGACAGTCCAGTGTGACCCAATTATCTGCAGGCACACAGTGCAGATTTTGGCACTGAAACAATTAACGTATGCATTTGAGCACCAAAACACACTTGTGTGCAGCTCAGCAGGGCGGACTTTCCTCCACAGGAGATTTTGATCAGATTTTGTGGGTCAGATTTTATCTGACCTCGTTATACAACAGCAGACACCACAAAGTTTTGTAGGATCTTTCATAGGCTGTAATGTAAAAGTTCACAACCCAAAGTCAATATATTTCAATGAGAAAAAAATGCTGTCAGACACCATCAGATTTTACCTGGTCAGATGAAGATATAGCATGCAGCATTCCCTTCCAATAGATGTCATGTCAGATTACTTAAATGGATGTCTGTCAGCAACTTTAAAAATAGCTATAGTACCACTCTTCATAGCCAAGACACCACTCTTTCGAGAACCTTCAAATCAGCCCGCTACCTAGCTGCAGAGCTGTCAACCTGACAGCTATACCACCCAGGGGAAATGCTGGAAATTGAAACCCATAAGTGACGTTACGGACAGCATGCACACTTTAGAAAGTGACGTCATGCACAAAATCGCCACTGAATTCTACCCACACTTGTGCAAACACATCAAATTACATCACTGGATGCTTACTGGGCATGCACGTCTGAAATCCACTGCAGGACTTCGTGAGACTTTTTTCTCTCGAAAAATCTGTAGAATTCTGCTGGGGGACAGGAAAATAGGGGTGGTTGACAGCTCTGTAGTTGAAAAAAACTCACTGAGAAAGATTTAAAAAACAGGCAATGTATTTAACACCAATAAGTAAAATACATAATCTACCAACAAAACTACTGTATTTTAATCTTCAAATGTTTTAGTAAATAATTTAGCCAGGGTATACCAAATTATGGAATAACGATACAAGGAAATTGATCATGGTAGATCTTGATTTTATATTTTTATCTATTGTTCACATGACAAGCCTACAAATGAAATAAAAGACTTAACTTTATTGTTCTAAAATGGAGTAACTTTAGACTCGCCCCTTTTCTTAGCAAATAGGGTGGCCTGAAATAGGCAGCACAGTTCCAATTAATAGTTCTCACCGACCGCTTTCAAATTCAGCTATTGAACTAGTTTGAGAAAACTATATGACGCATACAGCATTCTGAGACAGAGAAAGCAATTTTTAGTGACAATGTATCACAGATTGAATATGAATTGATGCTAAAATACCTGCCTGAATTATGCACTGAAACTCCAAAATAATACATGACCTTGATCTGAAAGTTTTAACAAGCTCTTCTCTTGAACGACAAAGGATGTAAATGGGGCATTACGCAATGTCTGCATATCTAGCTTGACCTTTCTGCATGGCCCGTATACTGCCTAATAAAGTCTAAAGGATTGAAATGAAAATCATAACAAAATCTTGTTCTATTAAAGGAACAAAATGACCAAATCAAATTTTACATAGTAATGTGTTTAATATTCCAGTTTTCCATGCTTAATGCTCACACAACCTAGCACTATAAAAAAAAAAAAAAGATTTAGTACATCACACTTCACACAAATGATTACTTTTAATCCTAAATTCATTACAATTGTAAGAGGTAAAAGATTATGCACCCCCCTCCCCAATAAAATTTGTGCCTTTAAACAATGAGGGACTGATAATTTGTTTCCTGTAATATCGCAGAGGGAACCAAAGGTAGGAGGTAGCACCTTTTACCTAATGCACCAGATGCCATGTGCAGGATTGAGAATGTTCCTGTTGTCTTTTAGCCCGGTGCAGTAAATGGAATGACTTCTCTTTTACCCTCCCGCATTCTGAATTCATTTTCATATGTGCAACAAAACAGCACATTAACATTGCATTATGTTTATGACATTAGACCAATGTGTATGTAGGGAGGTAGTGCTGGGTCCCCAACACTTACCCACCTCCCATAGCTGTCCCCTGTAGGGGAGCAGGCACTGGGCCTGTGTCATGTTATGGGAGCCAGCATGTCTTGTCAGTAGTTGTCTAGCAACCAGCCAAGCAGCAATTTTAGAGCTGCAGGAAGTTGCAAAGCAGCCTGGGAGCCTCCAAACTGAGAAGGAAGCTAAAAAGGCTGGCAGAAGAAGCAAGGAGGAGAATGTTTTCAGGGTTCACAATGCTGCATGTGTGCTCAGAGCTGAAAGGCTCCTGCTAGGCACACAGTTAAATAGTTTTTAAATGCTGTAAATTTAGTTTCGTAAGGGTCAGTGTAACTGAAGAAATCAAGATTCCATCTTTATTACATACTTTTACTAAAGGAAATACTCTCTAATCCACGTCCAAGGAGTTCCCACTAGACCATTACTTGCTCTTTAGGCTAAGAATGCCATTCTTCAGATCCAAACTGGTTAATCAGCACATAAAGTGCATGTCCTTGTCTTCTAAGCAATACTTAGAAGTAATAACTTTTTATAGTTAGAAAAAGTTTGGAAAAGCTGGTTTGTAATACAGAATAATTAAATCCTTAATGTCTTAACTCTGGGTGGGCTCTGTGTGTGGCAGGGGGTAGATCCTAGAGGTAAATCCCCAGCATTCTGTATAACAGGTCCCACATACTTGCACATAAATAAAGGCACAATTATGACACACTATTTTTCCCACAGGACTCACCCTAAACACATTCAATGGGGCCGATTCACAAAACGTTATCACTTAACGCATAGTTTTATGCAAACAGAACTTTTGGGGTTCTGGAAAGCCACTTCAGGTGTCTGGATAAGTCATGTACAGCCCCAGTAAAGTGGCCCAAATTGTTGTAGCATGTGCTGTACTGCACAATATTGCCAACCATCATGACTTTCCTGGGTTTGTGGCTGATGATCTAGATCAGGGCTGTCCAACTGGCAGCCCATGACCCCCCTCTGTGTGGCCCCCCCACCTGTCTGGCTGCTTTGATGGTTTACCTTTGTGGAAACTTTAAATGGTATCAGTACTGAGATTAAATGGCCCCCTGCATGGTTCACACTTTATATTCAGCCTGTAATCCCCCCGTACTGTTCACAACTTTTAATCCCTGCATTGTTCACCCCCTGCAATGCTCACACCTCAGGCTCAGACTAATCACCCACATTGTTCCCCTGTTCACACCTCAGACTGTAGGAGCAGTGCCAGCATTGTGTCAGTGTATGCTGTCTGTGTGTGCCATACACACAGGCAGCCTAGGGCAGAGAGAGTATGGCACACATAGGCAGGGTAGGACAGGCAGTATGTGCCATACTCTGCCTGCCCGTGCCATACTCTGCCTGCCATACTCTACCTGCCCTACGTTGCCTGTGTGTGCCATACTCTGCCTGCCCTACGCTGCCTGTGTGTGCCATACTCTGCCTGCCCTACGCTGCCTGTGTGTGCCATACTCTGCCTGCCCTACGCTGCCTGTGTGTGCCATACTCTGCCTGCCCTACGCTGCCTGTGTGTGCCATACTCTACCTGCCCTATGCTGCCTGTGTGTGCCATACTCTACCTGCCCTATGCTGCCTGTGTGTGCCATACTCTACCTGCCCTATGCTGCCTTTGGGAGGTGAACCTGGCAGGGGTTTGTTCTGGGAGTTTGTTAGCATTTGAAAATAGTCATTATATGGTCCCTAAGGTGTGTAATTATATGCTGGGGGTTGCTGTGCTATCCACAGGGGAGGAGGCGGCATAGGGATTTAAGGTTGTGTCTTAATATGACATAATATAATTCTTACACATATGAATGAAGGGTGATATCCCTACAGTGAGCACCAAGCATTTGGGGTTTTGCTGCGCTACCACCATTAATGTGGGTATAGTCTTAAAAGCTCTTGTGATAACATGGGTGTGGTTTAAGTGGGTGTGGTTTAAAAAGGGGGAGTGGTCAAACTACTGCCCTCTACTGCATTGGCCAGAAAAATTCCGGCCCTCGGTACCACAAGTTGGATTATCCAATTCATCCAACACATCCTGTACAAAGGGCAGATAACAGAGGCAATCAAGTATGGGGAGAAATCATAAACAATTACTTTGCGTGTAAGTTCCTACAATCTTTACTATAATAAAAAAGAAATACAAAACATCTGAAACAATACTCTTTATTTGCAGTGAAAATAATTGCACTTTCAAAAAATATGTTATATATTTTATTGACCTCAGCAGTACTGACTAGCAATACGCAACATTTCTGCATTCACAGCTATGATTCCCTAACTGCTTATTGGTGCTAATAATGAAGTATTTCAAAGTGCAACAGCTAACTTGAAAATAGGTGTATATTCAAACATAACGATCTTCTAAGGCTCATGTCCCTTGGAGCTGGTGAGTCCATGACAAATCTCTGCTATCGCGGGTGACCCGCCTCTATGCCTAAGGCGTAGAGGCGGGTCAGGCAATATACGATTGACAGCTGGGACTTTTAAATGCTTATATAATGGGTATGGATGTGGTAATAAAAAAATGACTGGGTTACATGTTTAATTTGAAAAGGGCTTTTATTATACAGCTTTTTATGTCTGGGTGACAGGTCCACTTTAATGTAAAAAAAATATTTTTTGTGGACATTCATTTAAAATGAGCAAAAAAGGTACAATCTTTAGCCATACAAACTGTAAGGCAAAAAAAAAAAAAAAGGTTGAAAGATTGACTACACATAACTACAAGATTAACTGACTGCACATAAACATATTGCATGCTTTAAAATATTGCTTAAATATTGCACGAAAAACAACCACAATAAAATCGCTTCTTAAGTCAGACCAGTGGCCTTTTTGTGAATCGATTGTTAATTCTAAAAATATAAGAAGTGATGCTATTTTTAAAGCATGCTAAAAATAACACTCGCTTTTTCGGCCTTTTGTGAATCAGCCCCTATGTCTCTCCTGGGAATACTTCTGACTAATGATTTAATAAGCAGGTCCAGATGTGACAAGACGGCATATAAAGGGGTGTGTAGACTAGAGTGCAAAAAGGTACTAAACGCCAACAAAGTCAAAGTTATAAATAGCATGCAAGGAATGTTATGATGGATGTAAACAAATGGTTTAATTTCAGGTGTCTGGCCTGGAGCTCTTTGAGAGCAGAGTTCATACAGCAAGCAAGACAAAGAGTTAACACTAGAAATAATAAAGAGTAAAAATTCAGACTAAAATCCAAAGTATGCAGGCTACCTGATTTCATCACAGCTCATCAGAGCTTCTTGGAATTTCATTCACATTAAGCAGAAAGAAATGCAATCACATTTTGGCTATGTTTAGAAAGGCAACTTAAGGCATACAAAAATATATATATAATTCTTTTTAATGTAACAATATAGCCATGAAAGATTCAAATGCATAAAAATAGCTTTACATCAGAACACATTATAATAACATGCTTTGTGCAAGCAGTCCAGTAAAAAGCTGATTTAT